>NC_138551.1:96879297-97479297 GCF_964273705.1 Natrix helvetica
CATTTAATGAGGTGTGTACCAGAGGTGGTATTCAGCAGGTTCTGACCAGTTCTGGAGAAACGGTAGTGGAAATTTTGAGTGGTTCAGAGAACCGGTAAATACCACCTCTGACTGGCCCCACCCCCATCTATTCTCTGCCTCCTGAGTCCCAGGTGATCGGGAAGAAATGAGGATTTTTCAGTATCCTTGCCCTGCCACTCCCACCAAGCCACGTCCACCAAGCCTGCCATGCCCACAGAACCGGTAGTAAAAAAATTTGAATCCCACCACTGGTGTGCCCCTCCGATTTCTTCTGCCCTGGCAATGACAATCCTTGCCTCACACCCTGGTGCTCTTGTGGTCCCTCACATTGCTTTCAATTTTGTTGGGTTAACGATGTGGATGCCTTTTGGGAGTACAATACTCAAAACAAACAATTACGAATGGATGGTGGCTGTTGTCGGATTCCTGACCAGTTCACACTTGGTGGTGTGAACTAACAGTGTAAGACTAACAGTGGAAGAATCTGATCTCCGTGTTCAGAGATGACTGGCGTGGGTGGGATTTGGTGGCAATTTGGTTCTTGGGCTGGGATCAATCAAGGATCATCTATTTCTTTTCTTTGCTTACATCCCACTTCTCCTTTAGAATCTCAGAGCGGTGCTCCTCCTTCCTATTTATCCCCCATAAAGCGAAATTAATTGGAGAGAGAAGGGGAGATTACAAGAGAGACTGGCTAAAGGCCATTTAATGAACTTCTATGGCCAAGTGTGTACTTGAATCTGAGTTTGTGGTGTCAATCGTATATCCCACATAAGCAGTATACACAGAGTGGAAAGGTGTTTTGTTTTAAACTAAGAACGAAAACATCAGGCTCCAGATGTTCTATCAAACTCTTCCAAATTAGCTGAATTTTGGCAGAAGCAAAAGCCATAACATGTGGTGTCCCGTATTTCAGTTAAAACAAGGCTGCAGGAATCCCAGAGTGAATAGAGGGTGAGCAGGACAAAGCTGGTGAATGTTATTCTATCTTTCTCCTTCTTTCAAAACATAGATATATGTAGTGCTATTGGTGCTGCTGTTGTGTCCTGTGCATGACCTGCACACCTGTCCATCTATGACCCTCAGCAGATCAAGTGTGGTCTTATTCCACTGCCCTGCTCATCCTAGATCATCTTAAGTGTCTCCCTTCCCTCCTCCTACCTCAGCTACAGTCAACATGCAGGCCACATGTCCTGCCATTCACAGAGAATGCCCCAAATTTTTGCGAGTGTTTTCCCGTCTCTTTGCCATCCTAGAATTGCCAAAGAAACCCCTCATACTTTTTCCTGTATTTCCATTCCCCTTAGCTTGGAACCCCCACATTTTGGTTATGTATTTAGATCAATAATGCATATTTAGGTTAATGGCCCTAAACCATCTGATTCTTTCATAAATTTGTTCAAACAAAAAGCATTTTAAATATCCCTACTTTACATTCTGCAGTTGGAAGAATGATTGCATTGCTATGTTTTTTTCATTCTCTTTAATGGAAACCAGGAAAATTGTTCAGAATATGCTGATACTCATAATGTTCAGAATTGACATTAAATTTTGTTACTTTAAATCAGGGGTGTCAAACTCACGTCGTCACGTGACATATTGGGACTTTCTCCCCTTCGCTAAACTGGGCGTGATCAGTGCGTGACACATCCGGCCTGCAGGGCGGGAATTTACCAGTCCTGCTTTAAATTATATACAAGTATGATGGTAGAATTCTGAATGTCCTAGAAAGTCTATATCACTTCAGATTTGATATAGGGAATACCATTTCTTAATGCTTTATTTTATAGGTAGAGTTGCTATAAAATCTTAAGTTATGCATGGAACTCCAAAGTTGAATTCTCAGCATGGCAATAGCTCCAATTTAGGTTTTGGGCAGATTTTAAATTAGGGAGACTAATTTGTGGCAGTTTTCTTTTTTAATAATTTCAAGCAACTACTTGACAGTAAAAATTGACAAGAAAAAAAGGTGTTGATTTAGAATAACAATGTATGCATAATATACACCACTGAATTATTTCTAAAACAATATTATTAATCATTAGAATATAAGCCCTCACACACAAATAGCTTCATTTGTACTTACATAATTCCAATAAAGTATTTCACTCACCATGTGCTTCAACTCACATTCCGCCAGCAATTATCAAACCAATCTATTTCCACCCTTTAAAAAAAAGAGGCACTTTTTTCTTCTTTGCCCTGCCAATCTGGCTTACAGACTATAACAGTATACAGAACTGCAATCGAAAAACACTCCATGACCTTCAATTACTACCTTGGCTTAAAGCCACAAAACCAGTGTATTACTGCTTGTTAACAGTGTGTACTGTCTTATAGTGAAAGTAGTCACAGTGGTTTAAAGCAAAAAGACAGCTTTTGCTTGTTAAAGAAAACTGAAATATATAAAGTTTGTTACTTCATATATTATGAAAATATATTTAAACTAACAGTGATTGTAAGGATATGTTCATATTGCACAATTAAATAAAAATTACCAGGAGTAAAAAAAGATATTGGTTCAAGCATCATGGGAAAAAAAAGAACTTGTGTTGGTAGGCACTGTTCTTAGGCTAAAGTACCATTGAGTAAAGAGAGAAGCTGAGTAAGACCAGAACCTACCAATGCACACCCACACCTGGATCATTTGTTCCTTAACCTCTAGAGGAACAGAAAAATATATGTACCTCTGCTAAGGAACTGCTTTGTACTGCCAATAGCAATGCTTTCATTGCTGCTCCTTTGCTGGTATAGAACAAAATGAATAGGCAGCTGGAACTCTTTTATCTGAAGGCTGGCTCACAGCCAGCAATGAATTGTGATTCACTTCTGAAAAAATAATAGCATAAATAAATCAGAGAATGCTACAAAATTAAAAATGCACACTTCTTTCCAACATTTTTTTCCTTTTAGCATAAATTTTAATCATTAACAATCAGGTAATCAACAATTAAAATCATTCTAGACTATATATGTATGTGTGTGTATGTATACTACAAACACACACATATATATACACACACAAACATAGTCTAGATGTTTTTAATTGTTGATCAGCAGCGGCAATCCCCACCGCCTAGAATCAGATGAAAATAAGATGGTCCGAGGCCAAAAAATGGGACGTGTAGAGGCCAAAAATGTGACGCACAGAGGCCAAAAATTGCCAAAGGGTGGGGGTGATGTGCTGTGGCGATCCCCGCAGCCTGGAACAGGTCTAAAATGGAGCGTGCGGAGGCTGAAAATGCAACGCGTGGAGGCCAAATCAGCCAAAGGGGGGCCGGTGGGTGGGCGGGCTTTGGCAACATTCGCTGTATGAGACGCACAGACATTTTCCCCCACTTTGAGGGGGGGGGGAGTGCGTCCTATAGCAATAGCACTTAGACTCATATACCACTTCATAGTGCTTTTACAGCCCTCTCTAAGTGGTTTACAGAGTCAGCATATTGACCAACAATCTGGGTCCTCATTTTACCCCCCTCGGAAGGATGGAAGGCTGAGTCAACCTTGAGTCGGTGAGATTTGATCTGCCTAATTGCAGTTAGCAGTCAGCTGAAGTAGCCTGTAGTACTGCACTCTAACCACTGCATCACCAAGGCTCTTATACTCTGAAAAATACGGTATTATGGCCCCAACTGGCTTAGGACTGCATTGGTTAGAAACATGTGGAAGACACCTTTAAATATAACACACACACGCACAGGGCGAGAGGGAGAGAGAGAGAGGGAGAGAGAGAGAGGGAGAGAATGAGTTTGTTCTAGGAGTTCTTATCAGCTCATTCTGTTTCCTTTATTTCTAGAGCAAATATTTCTATCAATTTGAATTTCATAAAGAATTCCTGCGGAAACAATGATTATAATCTAATCTAGCCTCACTGTAGCTAATGATGAGTACATTAGAAAGCTAAATGTTACTATATTTGTCAATTATACTTTTAGAAGCAATACAATGACAGTGATGGTTACAGTATGTCAGGTCTACTTCTAAAGATTATTTAACTGAGAACTCTCTACAAATGTTTTGTTAATAATATCTTTTTGAAGATGATCGTCTTCTACAACAGTTGATGTACTGGGCCATGTCAAGTGGTCTGGGACTCCTGTTCGACCCTCACAGATTTTGATGAAATTTTGTGTGAACATGCACACATGTCCCCAACACTTGATAAAGTGTTACGTTTGTCAATGCAATACTTGCGGAGATATAGTCATTGGCTTGACTCCAAACCGCAGCCTTCTATAGTATGACTCTGAGGTTTCAGCAACTTTTAGATATAATATCTCTGGCAATATTTTGTTGAGAGAAACAAAACTTGGCCATCTTGTACAACTTTTTCTCAGTAAGAATTAGGTCCAGTATAGCTTTTCATCTAGTTCTTTCCTCTATCTTTTGGATAACAAAATTGCTCTCCCCATCCTGCCACGCTGGGTGAGGACTTGACTTTCCTTTCAGCTCAAGAAAGTAGAACTCTTGAAATAATTGGCATTTTAAAAGAAAATTTTTATTGAACTAAAGTGATAGCAAGACAAGGAAAGCAGGATCTGAGGATTCCTGCACAATTCCGTTAAGTTAAAACAAATAGAAACCCTTCCCCTCAGACCAGTATAAAAGAGATGGCCCTCAATTTGTTCCCTGCCCGCTTACATTTCCAGGAAGGTAAATCAATGTACAGCATAAGTAGGCAACAGGAAGAAGGTTATAAAGTGAGGAATGCATCCAGCGCCCCCTCCCCCCCGCCATGGCAGCATCTCAATAGGGATCTACGGGATCTGGCATTTACATTATGAAGATCTGTCTCCTCTCCAGTCTATTTTTTTGCCTGCTTCTTTCTTTCTCATCAACAAAGGGCTTGACAAGGCCTCCAGTAATGAAAAAGGAGGCCTCGTCAAGCGGAATTTTGGTGAGGAAGGAGGCCCAGAAGACATGTGTGGACCTCCTTTTTTTGTACCAGAGGCATCATCAAGTGGATCTCCTGCAAGAAAGAAGGGCTGGAAAAACACATGTGGACTTCCGGGCCTCCTTTTTCATCACAGGAGACCTTGTCAAAGAGATCTCCAGCAAGAAAGGAGGCCTGGAGGGACACACGCGGCCCTCGGGGCCTCATTTCTTGTTAGCAAACCACTTGAGGATTGCAACCATGTAGGCTTTGGCAGCAGTTTTCAAAAAGCCTTTGCCGGTGGGAACAGAGCTTTGGAGGGAGGCGCCCAACCCTCCCAAGGTCCACTGGTGCCAACAAAGGCTTTTTCCAAAGGGCTGCCAAAGCCTACAGGAGCGCAATCTCCCTGCAGGCTTCGGCAAATGGAGGTAAAGCCTGAGCGATTGAAGCCTTCCATCTGTTTGCAAATGTCCAGGCCTCAATTCGCAGAGAATAGAGATCTAACGTACAAGATCATGCAAGATCAGTAGCACAAGATATCGTGCTACTGATCTTGCATGATCTTGTGGTACATTAGGCCTCTGTTCTCTGTGAATGCATTGAAAGCCTGAAGCAATGAGGCAGGCAAAGAAACTGTGACAGAGAAGTGATCTTCAGAAGGTAAGTGAGTCTCCACAGGCAAAGTGCCTGTGAAGACCCAGCCGGGGATGTGGGGGGTGGGAAATAGGCAGGGCAAATGTTGCAGAGCCTCTGTGATCATTCATAAGAGTGAACAATTGCCATGGTGCTGCAATATTCATAATTTTGGGACTTGTTTGTAAACGGTAGGGAGTGCTTATCATGTAACTTCAAACATTCGCTAAGGGAAAGCTCATAACCCAGGGATTACCCATAATTAAAATGCTTTTTAGAGTCATTATAATTGTATCGTAATATTTAGGGTGGATTTGATTTAAACCAAGTCCATTTCATTCGTGATTTAAATCGATTTAAATCAATTTAAATCACAATCTAAATCACTAGTAAAATGGCTTGATTTAAATCAACTCGATTTAAATCATAATTTTTAAAGAGCAACTGTCATCTGTGTCCTGCAGTGGCTCCTCCTCTGACCTGCTCTTGACTCACTGACAGTCCCAATATTGCAGAATATACAGCCTCATGCTACATAACGAAGCTCCGTTTCATGCTGAATAAACTAAATTATGAATATATCTTAAATAGAAAACTATATTTAGATAAGATTTTTACTCCAAAAGTATTTTATTAAAAATATATTTGATAAAAATAAATCAATTTAAATTAAAAAATCAGATTTAAATTAAAAAATCCAATTTAAATTAATACATCCAATTTAAATTTAAAAAATTAATTTAAATTTAAAAATCTAAAAAAATCATCAATTTTTATGCACCCTGGTAATATTTGATTTTAGTTATGTTTACCAACTTCCAATGTTCATTTTGGCTGAGTAAACTTATTTGTTTTATCTTTTTATTGAGTACAAATAAAAACCTTTTACTATTGTATAGATTCAGTGCTGCAGTGGTTTGTCTGCCACACTATCAGTGACCTATGCTAATCTCCTTGCCTATTTCACTCTAAGGCAATTTCCATAGACTAAATTACATGTGATACGTAGATTTCTGTAAAAAAAAACTGTATTTGCAAAGGGGAAAAAACAACTGACTAAAGCTAACAAGTTATCACAGACATCATAATTTAAAGGACCCTACTTTGCATTGTACCAAGATTATTATCTTGGATATCTGAATTCCATTTTGTAAGTCAAAATGAGGGAATCATTAAAACACAATGGAAGTTTCTGTTATCTGATAGAGCAGGGATGTCAAACTCAAGGCCCACGGGCCAGATCTGGCCCACGGGGCCGCGTTGGAAACAGCAAAGGACCAACCCACGGTACCTCTGCCAGCAAAAATGGAGATCAGGAGGGTCGCATGCTCCCGTTTTCACTGGCAGAGGACTGCAGGAGGCTATGGTGACTGAAAATGGGGCCTTTTTCAATGGCAGAATGTTCGGGTCACCACAGGCGCCCCCAACATGAGTGATGTTATGCTGGCCACACCCACCCTGGCCTCATCCCCCCCCAGGTCCAAGCACAATCCTGATGCGGCCCTCAATGAAATAGAGTTTGACACCCCTGTGATAGAGAGATTCTTCAATGACCACTATCTAGAAAATCCAGACAGAAGAACTCCAAAGTATATTCAATTTTTTACCAGTATGAAACCAGTATTAAACAAAATATCCACAGTATTACTGGGATCTGGAGAAAGAAAAACAGCTGTTATCAATATTCTCTTGTCAAGTTTCAAAATGCTTTCAAATCATAGGCTTCATGTCAATGTTAAACACATCATGCAGTTGGATCTTTTAAACAACAAAATACTAAAACTTCATAGAAAAGACAGAAACTACCAACAAAAAAAACCTCAATTTCTGAACAAGATTGTATGGATGATGATAATTAAAACGGCAAAAAGATATTCCATAACAAAAAAATAAAAGATGACAACAGAACATATATTTTACTTATATATTATGAAAATATCTATTTATTCAATATTTAAAAACTTACCAAAAGAGAAAGAGGAAAAAATGACTCCCCTGGAGGAAAAGTTACAGCGTTGCTAGTAATATTTATAAAGGAGGAGGAAGTTGAGTAACTGCACATCCTTTTCAAAACAACTTTCCATACAGCAATATGTAACAAGGAAAAAAATATTGATATACAGACAGAAGAAAGTGGACAAGGAAATGCTATCTTGTACCACGTCTGGAGGAGCTCAGTACTATTGTACTATTTTACCAATATCAGAAACAATGAAAGTGTAATTGATATAAACATATTTCTGCATAAAAATTGTACTTTCTAATTACTACAACCTACAGATGTTTATATTCCACAAAACTAAGTCACAGCCATCTCAGATGGACACTAGTATTTTCTGACTTTATGCAATTTTCCAATTCTGACAATGTTCCCTCTAAATCATTACATCTAAGACATACCATATGCCTTAGTTGTTTTAATGTCATGGTCAAATTCATATAAGCAGTCACATTCCATAATACTGAAAATGTTTTTAATTTCATGTACCTTAGTGAATGTTGTGCTTTCTATAGTATTTGTAATACAAGAACAATTTTGACAGCATGGTTTCAAAAAACCTTCAGAAACTTTAACAACATTATAAAATACTTCATATGGAAATGAACAATTGGACTTCACTATGGTAATGCACTTCACAAAGGAATGTATTTTTGGGCCAATCATTCTTTTACCCCAACTCACCTCACTAGATTCTTGTGGGGAAAAGGAGGAGGAGGAGGAAGAAGGGGTATTACCATATTTTTCGGAGTATAAGACGCACCAAGGTTTTGAAGAGGCAATTTTTTTAAAAAAGTAGGTAGATAGAGAGAGAAAGAGAAATACAGCAGGTAGGTAGAGAGAGAGAAATACAGTAGGTAGGAAGAGATAGGGAGAGTAGGTACGTTGGTAGGTAGAGGGATATATATAGAGAGAGATAGGGAGAGAAATATAGTAGACAGGTATGGAGAGAGAGAGTAGGTAGGTAGATAGAGGGATAGAGTTTGTGCAGCCACGCCTCCTGCTCGCTATGTCTAGCAGATGCCTGATCTCTGCCTGCATTAGTTGACGTTTGAGAGCTGACTTGGGGAGTGGGCAACGGACAAATGTCCATGGAGGGTGTGAGAGGAAGTCTAGGGTGAGGCCATGACGGACTGTGTTCAACACCCAGGTGTCTGTCATTGTCGCCTCCCATTGGTCGGCGTACAGCTGTAACCGGCTGCCTGTGGGAGGAGACCGGTGATGGTCACTTATTCCTATGAAAGGTGCGGTTGGAATACCCCCCTCGGAAGGAACTACGACTACCCTGTTGTCTATTTTTGTCCCTGAAAGCTGCCCTGTTCTGGGTACGATCCTGCGTCTGGGAGTAGGAACGGTTAAATCCTCCAGAAGAGGCTGGAGGGTCTACATTCCGAAAGGGCTGGCTGCGGAAAAAGGAGTGACCCTTGCGGTCAGTCTTCTTGGTAACGGCCGGTAGAACCTTCGTTTATCCTTGGATTCTATTAATCCAGAATCCAAGTCCTCTCCAAAGAGCTTTCCCCCTTTGAAGGGAGCAGAAGTGAGCTTCTACTTGGCCTTTATGTCCGCCTGCCAGTATCTAAGCCACAGCAGACGGCGTGATGTTACATATGAGGCCAAGGCTCTCGAGGAAAATTTGGTGGCATTAAGGGAAGCGTCAGCTGAGTATTCAAATGATTTTATTGACATCCTGGCTCAGTTTTGTGTCATTCGCTGGCAATTTGGATTGCAACTTACGGAGTCAGAAGAGGGATGCCTTACCAAAATAAGAGGATGAAGAGGAGGCCCTCATGGCCCATGTGGTGGCCTGATAGGTCTTATGGCAGGCCTTTTCCACCCTCTTGTCCTCTGCTTTCAGTCCTTCCAGCAGGTTAGATGAAAGAACAGAATTGGAAGTCAAAGCCACTATGGGATCGTCTACCAGAGGAAGCTTCAAGAGATCCTCAATGCTGCTTTCCATGGAATAAAGCTTCTTGTCCACCCCGCTCGGATTGGCCATTGAATCTGGCTGATCCCACTGCCGCTGGATAACATCCAAGAACAGCTGAGGGGCTGGCACCAGTTCCTGGGGAGGGGTGTTTTCCTTGAAGAGGCCAGCACCTGGGTCCTGGGATCCAGAGGCCTCCTTACTGCCCTGCTCTGTGGATTCCTTATTAGGCTGGCCTGGGAGACCCATCTGAGTGGAAGAAGCCCTGGCTTTGGTGAGGAGGGCCTTGAACATCGAGGGCTTGAACAACCCAGAGAAGGTGGGAGGATCGGGGACAGGATTTTCATCCTCAGACAAATCCGGGGCCTCCTGAGCCCCTTCTTCTGTTTCAGACTCCTCGCTTACAGCCGAGGAGGCCGGAGAGGATGACCTCCCTGCCCGGTCCTTAGAACCTGAAGCCTGCATTCCTGACTTGGGTCATGCCTGGCGAGGTAGGCTGTGGCCGAGCTGTCTCATTCTCTCAGTAATGCCCTGAGATATCGCATTAGTGATGATTTCTTGCATCTCATTGGACATATTGTGGCCCTGGTCCTCGGCTGGCCAACGGTTCTCGGGCCTAGGTGCAAGCTATTAAAGGTCTTCCTCATCAATGAGGGAACCAGCCTCCTACACTGAATCTCCCCCTAGGGAAGGACCTGGGGACCCCGGGGACTCCCTGGGTGGGTCAGAAAAAAGATCAAAGTCCCTTTCCTCCGCCAGAGATGGTGAAATCTCTCTATGGAAAGGAGGCAAAGGGGGCCCAGTGGTAACCTCTGCAGGAAGAGAAGGAGGACGTGCAAGTCTTTGGGCCTTCTGGATCTGCTTCTCTATAGCTTTCTGGCTCCTTTATTGGCATACAGAATGGTTCTCACTTGTTTTGCATTTAGGCTAAGTTTTACTTCCCTTCCACCATTTTTCCACTGAATAATTCAGTTAGATAAAAAGATCCAATCCAGAACTGCAACACGGGGAAGGCAGAGATAGTCCATTCTTTTTAAGTTTGGAGGTGAAATCTATGGTGACAATAAGTCCGGTATCAGCCCTTAAACGACTTCCAGGATGTTTTCCTTGAGCATCTCAGTTGTTGTGAATGAGATCACATATCTACATACTCATCATGTTTTGAATTCTTTTTAAATTAACTTTAAAATTCTGTCTATTTTTATACCATTTGCTCTGAGAGCAGAAAGAACATTTTCTTGCATATTCAAAGGAATTAATATTGGAAACAAATATTCTTTATTTTAAATATATACACAACATAGATACAGGAGGTAAAATTGGTATTTTAATTAATTATTGCCTTTTTAACAAATGTCCAAATCAACCATCTTTATGAATATACAAGTTTCAGATTGCTGATAGTCAATGACCTGCTTATAACTAAAATAGAATACAGCAGAGATAAAACACAAAACAAAACAAAGTAATGAAATTTCACAAGCCAGGGAGTGGCCAATGTCATACAGACATGAAAATTTAGCAACTCTAAGATAATGTGATAAAGATCAGCCAACAGGTAAGAAAGGTGCCTTAAATCTTCTGAAGGATAGGATAAAGCAGGAGAGGCTGCTGATCCTCGTAAAATGAACAATGGAACATTATATGACTCAAAGTTTCTATAGAGCCTATCCCAGAAAGACACAGGAACTGTGAAATAGGGATGTTATGACATACTGCAAATAACACTGAAGAGGACAAAACATCAAACTTTGTGAAAAAGGCTCAAGGATTAAAAAAAGACAGAAGGCTGGCCTCATTCTGTTGTTTTTTTTTTTGTTTGTTTCTTTTTGTGATCCAGCAGGCTGGAAATTAAAGTGCAATCAGCTTGGCAATTAACTCCCAAATGAATGTCTTACCATATCAAAGCCTAACAGGAAAATACTGTTGAACAGAAGCCTGAAAAGCCAAGTTTTTTCCATTATGCTTCTTAACCATCTGGATTTAAAATATTCTAAAAAGAAGGAGGGAGCAAAGTTCTACTGGGGAAAAAGTTAATTTCGGCCAGAAACTAGAACATGCTTGCAGAAACATTAGCCCCACTTCACTGAAGGGCCAAAGCAGGTCTGAAAAACATTTACAGGCTATCCAACTCATAAACAACTCTGGGTAGCATATGTATTTAAAAACAATATTGAATACAAATTTTTAAAATGGACTAAAACACCTATCATAATGATTAAATTCCCACATAGTTAACTAACATGGTGCTTCCTAAAAGAAGCTCCTATGGAAAGCGCCAGGACTTCAAGGTACACTTAAAGGACCGCAGGGTGCAACCAATTTAAAGCTGGGGGGAGGGGAGAGAGAGAGGATGCCGTTTCACAGGATGGGCATTACGAAAGCCTGGCACCTAAATGCCTTAGGGTCGTGATGGCGAACATATGGCACGCGTGCCACAGGTGGCACGTGGAGCCATTTCTTGAGGCACGCGAGGCGTTGCCCTGTCAACTCCAGTGCGCATGTGCATTAGCCAGCTGACTTTGGCTTCAAGCCTCCGGAGGGCAAAAAACAACCCAACGCACAAACCGGAAGTTCGGGAACGGACTTCCAGTTTGCATGTTGGGTTGTGCTTTGCAACAACCGGCATGGATGCCGGCGGGGTCGGAGGGAGGCGTAGCTCAAGCTCTCTGGGATGGGTAAGCAAGTGTGGGGAGGCGAAGGGGAGATAGAAGAGAGAGAGCTGGGCAGGAGCCACAGGAGGGGTAAAGCGGCAGCCGATGGGAAGAGGAGATCCTAGCTTGCATGCAGGAACAAGGGTGTCTTTAGGTTTCCTTTAGGCTTGTGGTTTTCTCAGCACCGTTTCAAACCGTGCAGGGACGGTGGCCCAATGCCCAGCACCTTCCACCCACAGCAGCTGCACCCCGCCACCTTTGGAGGCAACCACTTTTCTTGGTGGGGTGGCTCTGCCGGGCCAAGAGCAGCTGACCTGTGAGGGTGCCGTTTCTCGCCATCATTTGTGGAGCTAAAAAGTTTCATGAAACAGTCTTTCCCACCCCGGCTCGCCTGTCTCTTTAATTCGCGCCTTTGTCTGCCCCTGAAATGACCTCATCCTCAGTAGAAAGCAATTGGGAAAGGTGTCTCTGTGTGTGTGTTTGGGGGTGGTGAAAATAAGGCAAGGAGGAAGAACAGAGGCTTTTCGGCTCGCTCTCACCTCCCGGATAGCAGAAGTTCCTGTGTTGGGATGCCCCGCCTTTTCCTCCCTTTCCCATGTTGGGGAGAGGGAGGAACCCCTGAACTGGTGCTGGAGGGTGGGAATCTGATGTCTGTCTGGAGGCTGATGAGCCCAGGAGCAGTACACCCATAAAGCCCAGCTGGACGGAGGGACACAGAGTCTGGGAGGCGAGAGCGAGCCAAAGTGCCTCCGTTCTTCCTCCTTATCTTATTCCCTCCCCACCGTCACACTCACACACACTCACACACACACATCGTTTCCCAATTGCTTTGTCCCGCTCTGGCCCTTTAGGCAAAGAGGCGCGATTTAAAGAGACAGGCGAGACAGGGTTGGGGGGGAGGAAGTGGCAACAGCCCTGGCACATATTCCTCCTCACCCATTGTGGCTGCCAGCGCTTCTTCATAATGGGCTCTAGGAGGAGGAGGAGGAAACCCCATCTCCCCCATTGGGAGCGCTGCCAGAAAAGCCATCTGAGAGGCGAGTGCAAGCATACACTCTCCCTCCTCTTTCTCTTTCTCAAGTCCACAGAGGGAGATTTCAGGGAAGCTCCACCTTGATTCCTTCAGAATCAAAACGTCTGGTGGGATGCCTCAGCCCAGCGCTGCTCCCTCTGTGGACTTGAGGGGAAAGAAAGCCCCCTTTTCCCCCTTCTCAAATCACGGCATGCCTGGAGAGAGAGAGGGAAGGAGGGAGGAAGAGTGCATGCCACCTCCAATTAGCTCTCCAAGCTCAGTTTCTTGCTGCCACAGCCAGCGCTTCATGCCTGGCTGGTACGTGGGTCACCGTGGCGTGGCGTTTGAGAGAAGAAACACATACAGTCCAAGGGAGCAAGAGAGTGTGTGATGCCTGCTCGCACGCACACCTGCCGGACCGCGGCTACGATTAGGGTTCAGGGGCGGATTGGTCTCTCTGGATAGCCGGCACACTCGGCGACTTGTTGAGAGGCACCAGCGCACTCTCTCTCTCTCTCTCTCTCTCTCTCTCTCTCTCTCTCTCCACACATGCTGCAATTTGAGAAGGGGAAAAAAGGAGGCTTTCTTTCCCCTCAAGTCCACGGAGGAAGATTTCCTCCTTCACAATGAAAACAGCCGGTGGAGCGCCTCATCCCAGCTCTGCTCCCATGTCAAACAGGGGAAACACACACACCCTGCTGGGCCGAACTCTCTCTCACTCCCCCCTCCCCGGGGAACTTGTTTCCCCACCGCATACCCTTTCTGCGCCGGTGGAAGGCGCTGGGCATCAGGGGCATTGCACCCACAACCGCCCGCCAGCTACCAGGGAGACCACCAGCGCTGCCAGGTGCCTCCCAGTGCAGATGAGCCGTGGTTGGCTGGGCGGGAGGGACAAGAGGCTTCAGGCCAGAACCGCATGAGCACGGCTGCCCCACCAAGGATATCGGTTGCCTCTGAAGGTAGCAGGGAGCAGCAGGTCCTGCGGGTGTGAGTGGAAGGTGCTGGAAGCCTCTGGAGGGCCTGGGGGGGGCATTTTCACCTTCCCTAGGCTCCTAGAAATCCTCTGGAGCCTGGGGAGGAGGAAAAAACAGGACCATCATGCACCAAAAGTAGTGGGGAGGGCGGGGGCTGCGCGCATGTGTGGGTGGTGGTGGTTGCATTGGGGGGATGCGTATTATGGATGTGGCACACACGCCCAAGACCGCCTGCCCTCCCCCCACTTTTGGCACGCAATGCCAAAAAGGTTTGCCATCACTGCCTTAGGGCTACACTGTCTTAGATAAGGGAGCATGCTCATTCTGTGAATACTGATAGGTAGAAAGGTGGTCCCTCAGACAGTCAGGCCTTATGACTTTAACAGAGTAGAATAGGTAGCTCAGGGTTGAACTGTGTGGAGTCCTTGGAACATTACTGCATGGATCATGTTACCAAGCTGGGTTATGAAACATCTGCATATTGTGAAATGAAATGTCTGCAAGTTAACAACCAAGCTCTGAGAGCACCAAGGACTTCACACCTATGACTTTTGATTGTAACTTGCAGCACAACCAGTTTTCTGAATATGCAGATCTAATCACAACAGAGAACTTGCGTGGAAAACTTTAAGGACTGCAGTTATTTCCCTTCGAATACCAAATACTGGTCAATATTTGTCATAAATCCTGCCTTTTCCTTAAGAGTGCTCTCATTAATTAAGGAGCTTAAAATAGAGAAATGCTTATCAAGACAATGTGTCTGTAATTACTAAAATGGAATGACTACTGTGCCCTGCATTCAGCCAAGTATGAAACACCTTATTAATATCCATGAAAAGGATTGACCAACTTGACTCCCCTAGCTAACATTTTCTTTTAATAACACAGGGGATGAATTTCATATTAATCTGCCTTAGATAAAAACACTAATGGTATTACTGAATTTTTTGGGGGGGAAATAGCCAACTTTCCAAAAATTTCATTGTTTCATAATAGAGGTCCTTGCTTAATGACCATTCTTTATCAATTGTTCAAAGTTATGATGGTGCTGAAAAATGTGACTTATGATCAGGTTACCTTTTTTATTAGTAGTTCTGAAAATCCCATTACAAAAGTTTATTTGAGCTGATGTATGACTAGCATATAGATTTCCAACTATTAAGATGAAAAAACAAGGGACAGAAATCTAAGCATATTGGTTATGAATTAAATCAATTTACATGAACCAAAGTACTTAGATAATTTTAAACTGTTTTAACAGTTCTGTTACTCTGTACATCCCCATTCAAAAACTCTTGGCAAAATCCAAAACCATTGACAATGCTACTTTTCTGAACTTTGAATGGTCATTAAATGAACTGTTGTAAGTTGAGGGCTAGAGGTAATTAGTACCAACTTTTTCTAAACATTCTCTGAGAAAATTGAATAAACCTTTTGTTGAATTACTGTAATTTTCAGATTTTTTAAAATTTTAATCAAATCTAGAGTTTAAAATCTTAAAAACCTTAAGATGTTTTTAAGATCGTTAACCACTGATTTGTTAGAATCCGCTCTGCCCTAGATAGCCCACAAATGAGGGAAACTTGCATTACCAAACGAATCCACTGAAGAGAATCCCGAACATTAAAAGAAAGGGAAGCAATCATTTCAGAGAAGCTTGTATCTATAGTCACATTGTGAGCCTTATTCAGGGATTGGCTAAACTAATGCACGATGAGTTCCCAATGGATTGCTCATTCAGGAATTAATACATTACAGATCAAAACAACTGGGAGAAAGAAACGGCAACCCAAGTCTCTTTGTCTGTTCAGCTCATCCATGGTAGGCTGCATATCAAGATCCTCACGAGAATAAGAAATTAGAACAATGTTTAATTGGAAGCTAGTAACTTTGCACAGTAGCCCCAAGATGAACAAGAGAAGATCAGAGAGCATCACAAATCTATGCAGGAAATGAAAAACATGGCTAGCAGACTTATACCTGACCCTTATGTAGGACAGAAAAAAAAACAGCTGAGCTAAGTGGCAGGAATAATGCCAATAGCAAAACCTTGTAGAATACTTTCAATATGAAATGAGTGAAGAGTCAAAATAGAAGCAAGATACAGTACATCCCAAATAGAGCACTATCAAGATCCAATCTGATTTTAGAATTGAAAGGAAAAAAAAAACAAGCTGCATGGTTTTTCTAATCAAGGAAGAATACTACATCATATGCCCTCATAACAGGAGGTTTTTACAAACAGACTGATTTAGAAATTGCAAACAGCAAAATAACACTACTGTATTTTCTAAAGTTTCTCAATGGAAGTTAAATAAAATAGGCATCTTACCAGTGCAGGCCACTGAATATGCTTGAGTTTTGATCCCTGAGACTGGCTAGGATCCTTCCTCTTTGCCCAGATCAGTTGGTATTCCACAAGGAATGCTGCAAAATCTTCATAAACTTTAACCCATTCTCGTTTTTCCCATTCAAGATCATCAAATTCCACATATACCTAGGAACACAAATTAAACAATTATTTGTTTACTAATTTATTAAACAATTATTACTGCATAGCTGTACTACAAAAAGGCTAGCAGTACACGTTGATATTTAGAACTTTTCTAAATTATTCCATGCTTAGTTTTTAAGCTCTGATTTAAGAAAAAAAACCGTATAAAGTCTAATGCAACATTTGAGAACAAAGAATGCAAATAATAGATATCAAAATCTGATAAATGTATTCCCTCTTTTTCATAGATGGAGGTTAGAAAAGAGGCATCCTAACAGAAAAAAAGAAATTTCAAGAAAATGAACTTTTAAAACATTTTCCACTCATAAGAAAGAAGAATACATGTTTAACTACAAATGACCATAACCAAAATTCAGCATCCAACTTTGACAACGCATTATGATAATGGTTCCCTTTTTAAAGGACTCTTTTTCTGAATATATGAAATTCCTCCAGTTACTATTTAATTCCTACCCAGGATAAACTATTGACTTACACTATTATATGAAAGTGTTACTGCATATTAGGGGATACCCACAGGAAAAACTCAAAACGCATCATTCTAAAACTGCTATTGCACCCAAAATCTTCTCCTTAAAATATATATTTGGTTTTAATCTTTAATGCTGTCTAAAAAAGTGAGAGAAGTATTATTATTAATGAGAATGTCAGGAGAAAAAATTTAATCTCCTTGTTTGGAAAATAAGCATTAAAAAGCGGAGAGCGACTGCTACACTTACAATATTTAGCTGCAACCAAAGTTAAGTTTCTATGTGGTTCATTTGTTAGCCAGCAAGGAAAGCTGTTTATTGATTGCGAGTTAATTAAATTGTGTTTGATTGGCGAATAAATGTGTCCAGAAGAAATACTTATTTTAAGACTGAAAAAACAGTTGCTCCAAGAGTTGAGGACACTGGGAGCAACTTCAATAATCAATTAAAAAAGCAAATTATTTCTGGTGGTTTTCCTTGGCTCCAGATGACTCCACAGATGTTACTAATACTGCTCAGTTGTTGTTGTTTATTCAAGGAAATGACTGAAGACTTAGCCTCTATAAATAGTTTGTGTGGAACAACTACAGCCAGGAACAGTTTCAAAGAAGTTGAGAAAACACTAGTTCAGTGCAACTTGTAGTCCATTAAACGTGTTTTAACTGACTCTGGTAAACATGTATGAGCAGAACAAACAGGCTTAGTTGCACAAATTTACATACCTTGTGAAAATGGAAGGTTTTTTTTTTAAGCCTATGGTTATTCATTGCATAGTCATCAGCAGGCACTTTGTGCAAAATATTTGAATCATGTGTTATTATGGAACCAATAGTATCAATGGTGAACTTAATTCATTTTTGTGCAGTGTCAATTCTGTGATTTTTTTTCCTCAGAAACAGAACTTTCTAGACTTGCCCTCATACAAAGCAATTCAATGGCTTAGCAATGGAAAAGTTTTATAGGTAGTCCTTGAGTTACAACCACAATTTAGACATGAATTGCTGTTAATAAGTGCTGCATCATAAAGCGTGAGTTCATGTGACCACTGGCGATCCAGGTGTCCTGTTGTCATAACCCAAGAAGCATGGGTCATAAAACAAAAATAGAGTCCCAGGTAAGGAGTATGGTATGCTACATGCGGGAGGCCCTGGGAGACAGGGAAAAAGTTGTGTGCAAGTTGGGGGTGGGTGTTTTATTGTGGTATTTTTGAAGTATTCATCAGAACACATCAGGTTTTACATCAGAAATCTAACTGGCAGAGATAAAAATGAACAGAAGCTTTGATTCCTTACACATTTTCAACAAAGCAATTGTTGAATATTTTTAAAATACAGCTTAAAAAGCCACCTTCATAAAGAGCTACTGCATGTTAGTCAACTCTTCCAAATGCGGTATATTTTACTTTATGTTTTGATTTGGCAAGAAAGCATTTCACTTGCATGAAAGCTCGGAAAATCAAAATGCCAAAAATTTCAGAATCCAAATTTAGAAGTACATTTTAGCTTGTTTCTGCAAAAGATACATAATACTTACACAAATAGCTAAAATATGTTAAGAAATCACATTTGTCTGTGTGTTTGTTTATAACAGTTTCTCCTTTTAAGTAGCATTTTAAAATGCATTAACATTACTATAATAAGATATTAACACAGTTTAAAATGTCTAGCCTACTGATCAAAGAGAACACTGGCAGCTTCTCAAACATCTGTTAAAGATCAGGTTTCACTTGCAAGGAAGCAATCAATGGAGGTATGCAACTCTTAGCACTAAGCAGGTCCAAAGAAATACTCAGCTCTAATAAGTGAACTAAAAACAGTTGATGAACTCTTTAAAATACTTCTAAATATTTTTCCTTAAATAAGTTTACATTGTTGAAGTAATGTTTATACACACACCTACACACAATTCTGCAATTTGGTAGGGTAGTAATTTTAGTTTGGATTTTAATTCAAAGATTTGTCTGTATTTATAGATACAAATGGAACTAATATTATCAGTGAAAAACGATAGGTTAACTTACAAATTTTTTTTTGATCCTTTGGTTAATTGAAAAATGAAAATTTCTATGAAACTATGCCATGTTATTAAAATTACTTGTTTCTGCTGTAGATGTCACATCATGCAGTACTTTTATTTACACTTAAGCCTTGATTTCGAGGATACTGTTTTAAAAATGTTAAACCATTACAAGTAGTCCTCAACTTATGACCACAATTGAACCCAAAATGTCTGTTGCTGAGACATTTGTTAAGTGAATTTTGCTCCATTTTATGACCTTTCTTGCCACCGTTGTTAAGTGGATCACTGCAGATGTTTAGTTAGTAACATGGTTGTTAAGTGAATCTGGTTTTCCCATTGACTTTGTCAGAAGATCGCAAAAGATGATCACAGGACATCGGGACACGGTAATCATAAAAAAATGAGTCAATTACCAAGTGTCTGAATTTCGATCATGTGACCATGGGGATGCTGCAACGGTGTAAAAAAGTTACTTTTTTCAATGCGATTGTAACTTTGGTCACTAAATGAACTGTTACAAGTTAAGGACTACCTGTGTATAATTTCCCATAAAGTAGGAAAGAGGAAGATACAGTTTCTGATCATCAGTGAATCACTTCTGTGATCACATCACTTCTTTGGGTTCACTGCAGGAAAAATAAAGACAACTAACTGGAGAAGGCCACTCTTTTTATCTGCTTTTCCTATATTTGTAACTATAATCTGTTAGTTTGTGAAACTGCCATTCAGTAGACATAGAGTGATTAGCTGCACTGAGTCAGCAAAAAAAGAGAGCAAACAGGAGTTCAGGAGGGTGGGTTGCACTTTGTTCATCAGAGAAACGTGGAGAGGGAAGGGATTGCTATAACTGCAGAAAGATGACACACTTGTCCTCAAGGAACTTAAAGGATGTCATGGAGAAGACAGGGCAGAAATGCATAGAGGTGTTCCGGAAGACAGGCAAGGAAGGAAGTTTCACGAAATCCAGCAGCATCATGAAAACAATATCCTAATGTAAGAGCCCTTCATAGAATCACATAGTCTAAGGAAGAGCCAGATTTGCCTTTGCCAGAAATGTTTAAATAGACACCAGAGTGGTGGATTCCTGCACTGGACTTGGCATGGACTATGCTAGATGATTTGCCAAATCCCTTCTGCCCTTTATAGTTTATGATTTTGTATCCATTCTGTGCACACATCCTGCTGTGTGACCTTCTATATTTCCACAGTACAGAATCACAATTATCAAATTTATGTGGCACTTAATGTAAATCCCAGTGGCTTGCAATAAAACAGAACAAGTCATCCTATTACAATAGCAGATTAAGTTATTTGAACAATAAAAAAGCAACACCAATAAATTATAAGTACTTTTAACAAAATCTGATTTCATATGTAACCAAATGTCCTCCAGAAGTCTTTACTATATTCCAAAAGGCAATAACTAAGGGGGCTAGGGTAGCCTATCTTCCAGAGGGAGGCAGTTTCAGAGAATGGGAACCATGATTTGAAAAAACGTAGCTTCCCCCCGCCCCCCGCCCCATAAAGAAGGCCAAAGTAATTTTTCCTGAGAGGATCTTGTGACATATTCTCTTAATTGGTACATATGATCCTTTAGAAAAGGGATGTCAAACTCAAGGCCTGGCGGCCAGATACGGCCCACAGGATACTTAGATCTGGCCCATGGGAACCAGCATGGAAACAGCAAACAACCAGCCCAGAGTGTTTCTGCCAGTGAAAATGGGCTCCCAAGCTCCGTTTTCAGCTGCCATGCCCTCCTGCAACCCTATGCCAATGAAAATGGAGCTCGAGAGCCCGTTTTCACTGGCAGAGCATTCGGGACATCCCAGGCACCCCCGACAGGGCATGCATCCCTCCTGAGCTCAGGTTTCACTGGCAAAGGGTTGTAAGAGGCTGTGGCAGCTGAAAACGGAGCTTGGGAGCCCATTTTTATTGGCAGAGCACTCAGGCCATCCCAGGAGTGATGTTAAGCTGGTCATGCCCCCCCCCCCAGGTCAAACACAACCCTGATGCATCCCTCAATGAAATAGAATTTGACATCTCTGCTTTAGATATTCAGGTGATAAGCACGCAGTCATGGTAACATCTGAATTGAACTTGGAAACC
This sequence comes from Natrix helvetica, assembly GCF_964273705.1. NCBI lineage: Eukaryota > Metazoa > Chordata > Lepidosauria > Squamata > Natricidae > Natrix > Natrix helvetica. The sequence goes on from NC_138551.1 coordinate 96,900,498, forward strand.
AACTGATAACCAATAAAGGGCCTACAAAATGGTTGCCATACATCCAAAGTAATAGTCAGCAGTTAATTATGTGGCTATTGGACTCTGGATGAATTCTACCTTCAAGTCTGTTCCTTTCCAGGCAGTGCTATTCCACCCAACGATGAACAAGCAGTAAATCCACCTTCCCAGGATTTCAATTTGTTTTTTTCCCATCCAGACCCTCAAAGACCTGTCAGCTCTTGAAGATAAATGAGACTAGGAATCCAATTTGTGTAGGCTACCATTACTTTTACTGCAAAGCTATAACAACAGAATTGTGCAAGTCTGAATTATTTCATCTCCTCTCCATCTTCACTTTATTTTCATGAGGACTAGGGAGACTTTTGTCTGACAATTTACCCAGGTTACATCCCTACCCTGGATTTGGTCCTCTTTTCCAGGTAGTCCACCCTTCAACTGGTTGTTTAAAAGACTATTCAGTGTTATGATAGCCTTGGAAAAGGTGTTTTATGGTGCATAAAGCACTTTCAGCCTTTGTTGTCATTCCACCCTCCCCCACCCACGAGTGCAATTATGGGTGCTGCAAGGTCCCGAAATCACATCACCATGATTCTACATAGTCACTTAAGAAGAGAGTCTTGCAGAGAGAATGAGCATTGAAAACAGATTCTTAAACTATGAATAACTTTTCCTGTCTTGAGTAATATCATTATTATACAAACACACACACGCACACACTCCATTTTATACATGTATCTTCGCAGCAGCAATCCCAAAGATTCTTGGTTCACAAACAAGCAGTTACAAATTGCTCCATTTCACCCAAGATATGCCCAAATTATCTTCTGGGAGGGTAATTACCCTCAGTTTAAGAATTAAGAATCACTGTTCTAAAAGGTTGCTTCCTTTCAAAAAACAACAACTGAGGGCAGGATTATGCATTGTCTTTCATCTCAGAGCCTGGTAGCTCCAGCTCCCTTTCTTTCATTTTCCTGATCCTACAATGACAGCTTGAACCAATACTATGTTCTGTGATTTGACTGCTGGCCCCAGAACAAAAGATTACTGAAGACCATTTACATTCGCTTAGCATTCATTTTTGCTTTACTAAGCCATTTTATACACAAAATATTACTGTAAACAGTAACAAATAGGCTCTAAAAGAACAAATGCTTATCAGTCAGTTTACAATCTTCCTGGTTTTCACTTTGAAAAAGTATTATTGTGTTAGCAAAAAATTAATAAAGCATTTCCAAAGTATAATTTGTGGTAAAGGACCCATGCAAATAATGTACAAATATTGGTTTGTTTTCCTCCTACCTGAGCTACAAACTCAGCACTTTTGTCAGAAGAGAAAGAAGAAAGCTCTTCTTTGAATCCTTCACTCAGAGTGCTGGAGACAGGGTAAGACACCCCCCCCCCTCTATGTGTGTGTAAAATAACAAACGATAGGTTGAAAATAATAAGCAGTGCACTGGGTGTGGCCAATGGAGCAACGAGCACCCCACATCCCCTCTGTGCATACATTGCTCCCTCCCTTCAATCCTGTTTAGTTTATTTTAACTTAAGTTTTAAATTTAAGATTTTTATGTATTATTTTAATATTTTGTTCTGTTCAATGTCTGTATGCCACCTAGAGTCACGTTTGGTAAGGTGGGCGGTATACAAGATCCGTCACTTTTTTTAAAAATGGAAAAATAGCAAAGATTCTATAGAGATTTAACATTCAATTTCTCACTTTTTCAAAGTTGGGCTTTGTGCTTTTGGACACTTTTTCCCCAGAACTTCTGTGAGCCCAATATCGTAACAGTATTAAATGAAGCAGTCAAAACCATGGGTTCCTCTTGTATTTTAAGTTGTATGCTTGAAATAAATTGATTGTATTTTCATAAAACTATTGAATGTCTTAAATCATTTGACTGTATAGTGTCTGAACATAGATGGAACACTTAAACTCCATTTGAAACACAGAATTCAAAGTATCAATTGTAATTATCCTTTCTCCTATGCATAGTCATGATACCCAATCCTTCATGATATACAAATGAAATGTTTATATGTGCAGTATATTTATTTTAACAATATGGAAGACTTTTATTTATTTATTACGCTTATATGCCACCCATTTTACCTGAAGGTGATTCTAGGTGGCTTATGGTCATTATAATATAAAGCAGTAAATGTTAAAACAATAAATAGTGACATTACATAGGATTAAAACTGGCAAGGTTGGGTAAGGGAGCAAGATGCATACGGCAGGTGAGACCTTATCTCAGTCTTATTAGCCAACTCCAGAATCACACACCCCAAGCTAGTTGGCAGAGTCAGGTCTTCAGACCTTTTCGGAAGGCCAAAAGAGTGGGTGCAGATCCAACATTGGGGGACACATTCCAGAGCACAGGAGCCACAACAGAAAAGTCTTGGTTCCTGCCAGCAGAATTCCTTAACCAATGGGATCAGCAGCAGGCATAATTGGGGCAGGCCAATCCTCAAGGTGGGAGATGGCTTCTCCAATAGCCTGCACCTGTGCCATGAAGGGCTTTATTTGTATGCCACCCATCGTGCTGAAGGTGACTCTCTATAGCTGTATTCTGAGCTAGCTACACCTTCAAAAAACTCTTCAAGGGTACCCCTGCATAGAGTCCATTGCAATAGTTCAAGGGTGAAATGACCAGTGTGTTGTGGCTGCCAGCGGAGCCGGTAGCAGACTCAGACACTGAGGAGGTTGGAGAGAAACATGGGCCAGTCCTGAAGTCTGGGGAAGGCTCTGATGAGGTCTTTGTGTCGGAGGCATAGATGGGGCCAGGGCCGTCCAACAGTTATCAGCTGCCTTCGGAGTTGGATATCAGTGGGGCAGAAGGATAGTTAGAGCCTATTCCCGATGTGCGCATGTGCAGAGCTGCCAGGAGAAATGAACAGTTAAGGAACAAGGGGGTTGACTCAGGAGTAAAGCCACAGGCGGATGGTGAATGGCCTCTCCCATAGGGAATAAAGAGGAGCGAAAGGGGAGGGGAGTTTGCAGGAGACAATTAGTTCATTTCATTAGGGTGAAGATCTGTTCCTGACTTCTTGCCAAGTAATTGCTGCTACAGCGTGGCGTTTGGAAGATATTGGCCTGGCAGCTCTCCAAGCCTGATAAAGGTCTGTAGTTGTGAAATCTCATGAAAGACTTTACAATACAATACAATAGCAGAGTTGGAAGGCTCCTTGGAGGCCTTCTAGTCCACCCCCCTGCCTAGGCAGGAAACCCTATACCGTTCCAGACAAATGGCTAACCAACATCTTCTTAAAGAACTTCTGGAGGCAAGCTGTTCCACTGATTAATTGTTCTAACTGTCAGGAAATTTCTCCTCAGTTCTAAGTTGCTTCTCTCCTTGATTAGTTTCCACCCATTGCTTCTTGTTCTACCCTCAGGTGCTTTGGAGAATAGTTTGACTCCCTCTTCTTTGTGGCAACCCCTGAGATATCGGAAGACTGCTATCATGTCTCCCCTAGTCCTTCTTTCTATTAAACTAGCCATACCCAGTTCCTGCAACCGTTTTTCATATGCTTTAGCCTCCAGTCCCCTAATCATCTTTATTGCTCTTCTCTGCACTCTTTCTAGAGTCTCCACATCTTTTCTACCTTGTGGTGACCAAAACTGAATGCAGTATTCCAAGTGTGGCCTCACTTTGCTGGAGAGGAATTCCCTTTAACCTAAATAAAAGAGATTTTATCGGGATGAGGAGTCTGCTTCATGATCTTGGGAAGCCTAGGTCAGAACACAATGTTTGAGTGACTGGGCAGAAAGACCAGATCCAGGAAAGGGCACAACTGGCACACAACACAACATTGCCTAAAAGCTAACTATGACTGCCACTTCCTGTTTGAGCAGGAGTTGTGAGACAAAGCTAACATACCAAGGCTGTCTGGGATTGTGCAACCCCATCCATAACTCAAGATGTTAAAATCTCCAGTCCCTTTCAAGACTTTCATGTCACCTTTGACTACACATTCACATTAGAGAGAACAATGGCCATTTATGGATCTCTCAAAAAACAACACAGCATTTACGTTTTGTTAAAAATGAGAATAGCTTCCTAATATATTAGGGAGGTAGTGGAGAGTACAGGTAGTATGTACAGATCCAACTTAAAATCTGAAGTGAAATGACTTCGAAATTATCAGTTTAAAAAAGCCTTTCATACTTTTCTTGTTTTGCTGTTGTCCAGATGTATTGTGAGTACTAGTCCCACAATTTCCACCTACCATGTACAGTATATCTAACACATAGGGAAGAAACCAGTTTAGAGAAGACTATGCTGTATAATTTAAACCAATTTAAATTCAATCTCTTAAATTTGATCTTCGGAGATGGCTAAGCTACATACAATAAAGCATCCAGTATATGGAAGCAATGAAAAAGTTGTTACACAAGACAATGTCTTCCCCCATCCAGATAATTTGTCAGATTTCCAAAGAAAGGCGAAGTAATACTTGCTAGTATGCCAAAAATAGCTTTGGGTAAAATCTCCGAATCAAGGCTCACTACAGACCCATTTAGAAACTCAACTAGTAGTTTCAGCCTCAAATATTGGCATCCATTCCATACCATTATGACTAGAAAAGACAAAATATGTTTTGCAATGTAATAATGCAACCCCTGGTCTTTTCTACCTGAATTTTAATGACAGACCCAAATATATAAATTACAGGTTGTGTGTTGTGCTCCTTGAATTCCTATAGATTCCTGTGGCCTAAAGCCCTGCCTCACTATCAGACAATATTTTTGTCTATCAAGTGTGTAGTATACCAACTTTTTAAACTCATAGTTTAAAATCTCAGCCAGATCACACTATGTACATATAGGTAATTAACTGGGATACTGAATTATGTCATTTTTTTACTTTTCCTTAATTCTTTTATAACCCTCTTATATATGTATGTATAAATGTATGTATGCATGTAGATCTGTAGAAATACGGCAGTAGGACAGCTAATAATTATTGATATAATATTCAAATTCATAATGCATAATAAATAAATTATCTTCTGACAAATCCATCCAAAAATCAGCATATTTTGTAAGTCTATTTTAAGGATTACTGAGAAAGTGGACAAGATGCCACATTGTTGTGCAAATACGATTAATTAAAATATATATAAGAAGACACTTTTAAGTAATCAAATTATGTTATCATACTAGTATATAATCTATGAAAATTAAAGAGAGACCAAAATACAAAAGTTAACATGCTACTTTTAGAAATTCACATATTAACTTCTTATTGCATAGTGTACCCTATAAGCTACAACAGTAGATCCCATGAATTTTTTAGCTAAATAAATGCTGAACTAATTACAATGCTGAAGTTTAATTCTGGTAATCACAGTATCTGGTAAACATCAATTAATAATACAAGATTCACAGAAAGCATTAGCATAAAAAAGTCATATCACAGTGTGATCAACAAGATATGAGAAATATGGCTGGTACTTTTATTTTTTTACTTTTACAACAGACAAGGAAACAATTAAAACAAGGTATCTAGCAAAATATGATGAGAACTACTATTTTCCAACCTTGGCAACTAAACTCAGTGACAGGCACTTGGAAACTCAATAGACATGATGGCGAACCTATGGCACACATGCTAAAGGTGGCACGCAGAACCCTCTCTGCTGGCATGCGCACCATTGCCCCATGTCAGATCTCCATTGCGTTTCTTTCGTGAGCTTCTATTTTCTGACAAAACAGAAGCTCATGAAAGAAAAAGATCTTACCTCTTGCCGCGCTGCTGGTGTTGGGATGCCCTGCCTGCCGCCGGCCAGCTGGTCTTTGGGGCTCTGCTGCACATGCTCGCATGCGCCTTTCGGTTTGGACATGCGCATGAGCAGTTTGGGCACTTGGTGCCTAAAAGGTTTGCCATCACTGCTCTATAGCAATTCTTTCACTTATACTGGTGGGTTTCAGAAGAAAGTGTTAACAAAATTCTACAAGCCTTAACAGAATTATGCAAGGAAGAAAGGCTTAAAATCAATCATCCTAAGAGCAAAATTATGAATTTCTCAGCAAACATTAATAACCACATTGTTGTCTCATATATTAATAACAATTTGGAAATAATAAAACAGAACAACCAGTTCAGCTTAAAGAAAGAAAGTTTTATCTTATGATTTTATCTTACTAAACCTTATCCCACTCATTACCCAACCAATGTGCATTCAGCTCTTGGATCAGATTTAGTTCTTATAGCTGGTTAATGAAGTACTGGAAGACTGGTCCAGTGGGCAATAACGCCCCCCCCCCCATTTCTGTGATATAATTATTTGCATATGATAATTCTAGACTGGAAAATACAATTTGGATGGAAAAATAAACTAAAGGTGTTTGATTGAAGTAGCAAATCATCAGCATTGCATTTTGAGACTGCCCACCTCTATATCATTTCAAAAATCCAATTGTTACTAACAGGCCTAAAAAGCATGGGAACTACTTATCTAATACAATGAGAGAGGGAGACGCAGAAGAAGAGAGAGAGAAATAGAGAATATGGGAACGACACAGGCTGCTAGTTGTTGCTGTTTGTGTGATCAGTTTTCTTTTAAAGCCAAAATTGAACTTAGAAATAAAAGATAAACTTCCACTGAACCTAGTATTAATGTCCAATTAGATATGCACAATATTTTACTTTTTTGTTTTATTCACTGCATCATTACTGTATCATCAGACATGTCATGCTTTTATTAGGATTACTGCCTTGCTATTTTCCTCTAGTAAAGGTTACTCATAAAATAATCAGCAAGTTCTATACAATAAATACCAAAAGGACAACAACAACTTGTAAAGAAAGGATATTAAGCTAAAGCATTACTGACAATGTTTATCAGAATTTCAGCAATGCTTTTAAATACTGCATGAGCTCTTTTGGTTTCTGCCACACAAATTAATGGACAGATTCCCTAAAGAAACGCACACTAAGCAAACGCAAAGTCCCAGGAGCTGGGAGGAAGGGCAAAAGGTGCATTCCATAAATTTACCTAAACTTCTAGGTGAAAGGGGAAGATCAGTACTGATAGGAAATCCAAGAGGTTATCTCATAGTAGTCAATATTTCATCAAAACGCAGGCTGCACCAACATATAATAAAATGCTGATCTGCTAGAATTTGATTGCCATGTTTTACAGGTGAAACTCAAAAAACTCAATAAATTAAAATATTATCCACAAATATTATTTCTGTGAACACAAACAATAGTCTTTGTAAATTTTGTGACCGATTTTCTTAAAACACTTGTTTTTCTATTTCCTATAGCCACCTTCTCAAGTTTTTACAAACAGAAAATACAATTTTCCCTATAGGCCCATTGTGGCCCCTGTAATTTGTGCCTGCACAATTGCCGTGAGCTGCATGGCTTTGTAAATGTGATTTATAAATAAATATATTCACACCATGAGGCCTAAGGCAAATTATAGTTTCCTTCTGTGTGCATGTATGCTTGTATGTTTACAGACAGCTTTAGTGTCCCAGTTTTATGACAATAAATTTTGAACCTTTCTCAAAATACTTCTCATCATCACCACCTCCTCTCTGCTTTATTCATGAGCTGCATCCTCAAGTTATCATAATTACGTGTCTCCTGTTCTTTAATAGTTTTCATGGTGGTCAGCAAAACTAGACTAAATCTGCCCTACTCAATATTGCTTAAAACATTTATTGCAACTATGTACTTATTTTTACTGTATCACAATTTACTATCAGCTTGATGCAGACATTAAGACAACGGGCTAGAAACCAGGAGACTATGGGTTGTTGTCCCCCCTTAGGCACAAAAGCAGACGGATGACCTTGGCCCAACAGCTTTTCTCAGCCCTAGGAAGGACACAATGGCAAACCATTTCTAAAACAATCCTGCAAGAAAAGTGCAGGGATTTGTCCAGGAAGTTCTGAGAATCAGAAATGACTGAAAGGAAGAAAAAAATATTATTCAAAATAATATTTAGATTTTAAATTAGATTTTAAATTTCACTTTTTAAAACAGGGGTGTCAAACTCGATTTCATTGAGGGCCACATCAGGGTTGTGTTTGACCTTGGCAGGCCAGGGTGGGCATGGCCAGCTCGACGTCACTCGTGTCGGGTAGCCTGAGCCCTCTGCAAGCAAAAACGGGTTCCCGAACTCAGTTTTTGGCTGTGACAACCTCCTGCAACACTCTGCCAGAGAAAACAGAGCTTGGGAGTGCTGCCCGTGGCCCTTGCAAGCTGTTTTCAGCTGTGATGACCTCCTGCAACCTTCTGCCAATGAAAGCAGAACTAGGGAAGGCCGCACACAACCCTCCCGAGCTCCATTTTCAGTGGCAGAGGCACCGCAGGCCAGTCCTTCACTGTTTCCAGGGCAGCCCCACGGGCCAGATTTAAGCACCCCGTGGGCTGGATCCAGCCCCCGGGCCTTGATATTGATACCTCTGTTTTGGAAACTCAAGGGAACATAAAGTGTAATGGTATGTGGGAATCACTTTGGAAGATGAGGAAAGATAATGCTTAGGGATCATTCAAATAAAAGCATAATCCACAGTTGCATAATGGCCAGAGAAAGAGGCTCAGAAGGGGACCCCCTCCTTTGAAATTCTCAGGCTGTTAAAAGATAGTGGGCGATTTTCACTTTCAGACCTGCAAGATTGATGTCAGCATTCCTAGCTAGACCAGAGAAGATATACGACCAGATGAGCTAATCCTAGTTTACTGCAAGACTACATTAACAGAAGCTTGAGTCTGAATGTACAAATCTTGTGCAGAACTGAAATCCTCCTAGCAGGCAGTCCTTTTGCTCTTATGCGCAATGTGGCCCACCAAAGGATTCCGGCTCCTTTCTGAGCACAGAGGGGAAATTCTTCATGAGCCTTCAGAGAGAGCAGAAATCTTCAGAATATTAGTTCTGTTCCTGCAACCTGCCCTGAGGTTTTCCCCCCTTATCTGTGCATGGAGGGGAAATCATTCAGCGGACTATAGGATTCCAATGACTTTCTGGGGAAGCCAGCAGAGAAGATTGTAAATGGTGATTGCATGATTGTGGGACTCTTGACAACAAATCGTAAGTGCAAAGAACAAATAGGTGTGCATAATCTTGCACAAATTTAAAAGAAAGGAACAAAGACAATCAGAACAGCATTTCTCTTTGTGTGATATACATTTTCTTCTAGAACTAGATATAGAATTTCCAGAAATGTTAAAACTGCTTAACAGACATGCTGACATTCCTTGAAGGACATTTAAAACACTCTATGTTACAAACAGCAGCAACACTTAATCAACTTTAGTTAATATCAAATAAGCTAAGCAGAATTGGACCTGATAATTTATGTGGGAGGTCATGAGGAAATCCAATTGTAGGTTATACTGGGAAGTTTAGAAGTATCTCCACATTCAAAAATACAAATAATACTCAACTTAAAAATGCAATGAAGCCTGCCAATTACATTCATAACCCGAGGATTTGTTGGAATCATGTAAAATGAATGTGAAAACTCCCTGCTTTTGCCCACACATTCACTGATCAAATGAGCAGGTTGTTAAGTGCACAAGAGGTATCTCAGGGTGGGGAAAGCCATGGGGGGGGGGGGGCACGGACGGATTGGTGCTTCTGACTACCCAAGGCCTCCCTCGATCCACTGATCCTCATGCTCCCCACAATTGCTCCCTCCCCCATCCTGCCACACCGGATCTCCACAGGCACTGGGCCTGTGGAGACTCACACTTTGCAAAGTTCTAGTGAGCTGTCTCCTCTTTGCCTGTTCCTGGTGCTCCAAAAGCGGAACAGTGAGAGCAGAAGGAGAGTGGGATGAGCTTTGCTGACTCACAGAGGCTGCCTGCTGGCTTCTAAAGCCTTCCAGTCTTGGCGAGCAAAGTGTTTGCAAACGGCATGCACCCCATTGCCTTACAACCACGTTGCGCACCGAGACTGGAAGTTTCTGGGAGCCATGACTCATGCGACTTCAGGCACCCATTCTTTGCAAAAGTGGATGATTATGTCGCAACTTCATTAAGTGAACTGTTGTAACTCGAAGATTACCTGTAGCTAGTTACTTTCATACTGATTCCAAGGAAAGGACACAGATATAGTCATGCACACTAGAAATCGATTCAAGGGGATATTCAACTTCAGTAAACAAAACAAATATTTTCCCTAGTAAATCATATGACCCAGAATAACTGTATGTACTGTCATTTCCAGAGCAGCCGCTGATTCTCCTCTCCTCTTAAGCTGCAAGACATATCTATAAAGTAAGACAACAAGAAGAAAAGCAAATGGTAGCCTAAGAACAGTATTAGGCCAATAATGCAATAATGTACATTAAGGCTTTGCAAGAAAGAAAACTCTTCTAAAAAGCAAGTATATTTGTGGACTTTCTCTAAGAAGTATGAAGACATAGAGAGTTGAAGTAAAAAATTCTAAGGAAACAATGGAAGAACACAAATTGATTTAATTATAAAAAATCAATTGGGCATTACTCATAAAAACTTCCCCAGAGCCTACTAGAATGATAAAGGGTGAAAAGAGTTGATAAAATATGGTAATGGGCTATCCATTATCACTAAACAAGTTATAATTGTGTGGCTGGAAAAAAGGTGAGACATTATTTAGATTATCTGATCTCCATTCAGAGAACTCCTCTGCTGCTCAAAGAAATGCACCAGAGATCCTGGCATATCTGCAAAAAACTTCCACACTCCACTTAAGACTGCAATCTAGAGCAGACATGTTTTCTCTAGTTTATCCAGTCTATCCTTCCCCTAATAATGACTATTCCAGATCATCTTTATTTTCAATTGTCCATGACATTAAATTCCAAACAATAGAAGACAATGGTCAGACTCAACTGATATGCAACAATATGCTAATAAACCAGCTAAGGTTAATAGGTTTTATAATTGTTTTATATAAGAGAGAAGCAGATGGTATTCCCAAAATGGTACAATACTCTCCAACACTGAAGTAAAAGGCATGGGGAAGTAAGTTTAAAACATTCTGCTGCAAGGCTGGTAAATTTATTGTTCTTATATTTTTTGTTATGAGAGGTTCATAAGCTAAAGTGTAATCACTTGTCTTTGTATGTTGTGTGTATATTGTGTTTTCTTCTTCAGACAGGTCGTCAAATGGAAAGTGTGCACATTACAGATAATGTTGCTATGTTTTTGAACATTTAGCTTTGCTGCTGACCTTTGCAGAGCAAAAAAAGTCATGGTCTCTATGGGCAGTATTAAAGTGAATCTGCTGCAGTTGCTTCTTTGCTGCGCTCACTTTTTGGTTGTCTGTATAGACAAGCCAGGTTGCAGGAAAAAAGCTTATTTAATTATTCCTTCCATTCTTTACAGTAAGAAGTTTTAAAAACTCCAGGTCAATTTTTTATAGATTGGAAATAGAATTCAGCATGGGTTACCAATATCCCTACTTTTATTTCTTCTTGTACAATATTTGAAATGTTCTTGGTCTTGGTTCTACTGGAGCACACAAACACTCAAAATATTCTAATAATGTTTCAGATGGGGCTTCTTATTTTAATTTTTAAACTTGTGTACAACAACGAAGGATTATTTCTGAGACATATTACAATACTGAGATAAAATTGAACATTTCTCTGTTTAACTCCATATGCAGATGAAGAAGATACAACTGGAAGCCACAGCATTTGTGAATTATCTACACATAGCAAAAGGTACAGTATCTTCACATATGGTATTTGGACAAAACCTATTTCTTACTTTTCTAGGTTAGATTTCAAAGTGCAAGCAGCACTCATGTATTTTAAATAAGCTATCTGGAAACTGGCTCAAACGTGCTTATAAACAATGGAGAAATTACATAGCAGTATCTGTTGCCAAATGAAAACTAAAAGACAATTCTGACTTTAGGATTCCTAAAAGCTTCCCTAACATTCCTAATATTTCTTTAAAAATATGTATTAAGAATAGATTAGTCAATTTTTCTCCAATATCAATTCTATGGAAATATATTTGCTATGCTCAAATGTATGCCACAATATTCAAGGTGTGCAAAATAAATAAACAAATTACCACTTGTGAAAAAAGTGGCATCGAGGAAAAGAAAAAAAATAGCTTTAAATGGAACAGAGTGGTTTTATGATAATAACTTGTTCATTTATGAGAAAATTATCCAAAGCCACATATTTGCGTGTATGGAAAAAGTATGCGAACATTTGCTTTCAGTAACTATATGCTTCCCTTGAGCAGCAGTAACTATAACTAAAAGTTTCCGATAACTGTTGGCCAATCCTGCATACTGGCTCTGAGGAATTTTACACCATTTCTCCTTCCAGAACATTTCTCCTTTCAGGGTTGCTGTTGGGCTTTCTTGCACAAATTGCCTGCTTCAGGTCCTTCCAGAACATTTCTATAGGATTTTATAGGATTAAGGTCAGGACTTTGGCCACTCTAAAAACATTTTCTCTTTTGATCATATGACTAATATCTTTTGGGTCACTGCCTTGGCTGCATGGTCCACTTTCACTTGGACTTTATTTCAGGGACATCTGATACCCTGATATTTTCCTATGGAGTTTGCTGCTACAATTCAGAATTCATGTGTTTCATTGATTATAGTAAGCCATCCTATCTAAAGGCAGTAAACAGACCCAAATCATGATACTGCGACCATCATGTTTCAGACATGAGATAAGGTTCTTATGCTGGAATGCAATGTTTGCCTTTCACCAAACACAAAGCTTTTTTATTCAAGCCAAAGAGCTCTATTTTGGTCTCACCCATTCAGAGTCTTCTTCCAATAGACTTTTAGCTTATCCATATTTGTTTCACAAATTGTACATAGGCAACAATGTTCTTTTTGGAGATTAGTAACTTTTTTCCTTAGGACCCTGCCAACAAAAACTATTGTTGTTCAACATTCTCTTACTGGTGATCTCATGAATACTGATATTCACCAATGCAAGAAACACCTGTGGTTCCCTGAAGTCCTTTGAGACCTCCTAGATATGCTATACCTCTTGTGTTTGATATGATTTTAGTTAGTTGAAAATTCCTGGGAAGATGGGGGGGGGGGGGGGGAGAGGTTGCCTCCATTTATACACAATCTACCTAATAGTGGGCTGCTGAAGTCCAAACTCTTTGGAAATAGTTTTGTAAACTTTTCTAGCTAGTGAAGAAGTATATTTCAGAGGTCCTCAGAAATCTCCTTTGCTTGATCCATGACACACTTCTACCTATCTGTGTTATAAGGATTGGACTTTCATGGTGAATACTTAGAATTCCACTCCTTAAACAAGGTAGGACATCCCATACTCTCACTTGATTTGTCACCCTATTGATTGAAATACCTAGCTATAATTTCCCCTCCCAATGAATTGCTAAATTTAAAGATTCACATGCTTTTGCCACACACAAGTATGTATCTTGGATCAATTTCCTCAATAAATAAATGAACAAGGGTAATAACCTTTGACGCATTTCTTTGGGTGGGTTGTCTTTATCTCGTTTTAGGACTATGCAGAACAGATCCTATTTGAGGTCATATTTATGCAAAGCATTGGAAATGCAAAAGGTATCATAAACCTTTCAGTACCACTGTAATACATCTTGTAGTCCACCTTGTAGGGGAAATGGGTGGCACAGAAATTTAATAAATATATTTTTTAATTACCGTAGACAAGAAGGGGAGGGAAGGAAAAAGAGCTGATGTTTCTTTGTTTTTTCGTCTTCACTTTATGCTTTGTTTACATTTTACTGTAAACAGTAGTTTTTGAAGATTTGCTCAGTGTGAGTTGTCGTAATGAAGGGATTTGTTTCATGATATGGTCAGGAAGACCACCTTTGCTTTCGGCCTTGTAATTATACGCAGTATATATGCTATGAGATAGACAATGTATATTCTCCTGTCTGGATACTACTTTACTTGTTCCTGGCTACTTGTTCAATTGTCCATTTTCCAAACTCCAGGAGTGAAAAGGAGGGGATCAAGATCAAAATTAGTCAGAACTGAATTATTAACACAAATGTAATATCCATTCTTGAGGTTTATACCGTTGCCTAAATTTAGTGGTTATGTATTGTACAGGCATACTCCCCTTATATCACATTTCAATGACAATTTATAAAGAAAGATGAAGATGATTAAGAATTCCAAATTCTGGATCATGGAAAAGTATGTGCAGTACAAAGAGAACATGCTTATTTTCCAGAAAGTGAATGCCAGCAGTGGAATGATCACTGCCAGCTGGTTTGGCCATCCTCCTTATTACAGCACATTAGCATCCCACTGACAGCCACCAGACAACACAGGAAATGAAAATATATTTTAAAAATGAAAAGGAAATAGTAATATATACATCTTTCTCTGAATTTACAATATTCCACAGTATGTTTCTAATGGCTTCATGAATAGAACAAAAAAAAAAGTCCTACAAAGCAAAAAAAAAAAAGAATGATCCATAAAAAAAAAAAAAAAGGAAGTCAGGCACAGATGGTTTTAATGCTTTTGATTTTTTGATACTGTAGCTTACATCCAACAGAGTGAAAACTGACAAAAGCAGGCCATGCTTTTCATTGCTATAAAAATGGTATTTAAATAAATGAAGCTACTCTCCCATCCTGATATTAATGCACCTAAAAAGATTTAAGTTTTCTTTACACATTTTGGAATTATTGATAGAAACAGCCTAAGAATGGAACCTAGAAAGATTAGTAAAGATGTTCCACCTTTGACAGCATTCAATTATTACAGCTTCCAGAGAACGAACCCACCCACCCCCATCCCTGCTTTTTACATTCCAACAATAGGGACAGAGTTTTCTCACTAGTCTACACCAGTAATTATTAATCTGTTAAGTCTTTTTAATGCATTTTTCTTAAAAGTTAACTTTCAAAACACCCATGATTTTTATCTGGCAGTCATATGTAAGGTTCTAGCTACAAGAAATTTAGAGCATTTTCCAAGAAATATAGACACTTAATTGCTACAAAGCCATTTTGTCTCAAGGTAAATCCATCAATTGTAAGAAAAGCACATTCTTCAATTTCTATGTTTAACCACCAAGTACAGTATTACTATAAAAATATTGTTACTTCATTAGGACACAACTACAGTAGTCATAACTACTGTGTAAGTACACACATACACTGTGAATTTGCAATCAATAGAACTCATGACTTCTTCGCTACCCAACTAGTAGTGCTTTGTATCTTGTATAATTTTTACATACTTCTTGGAATATGAGCACTTCTATCACTTCTATCTCAGGATTATAAATGGGATAATGCTCAAATTACAAGATTTACAATCCTATACCCACTTAACAAAAAGAAGTTCTTCCAGTGGTCTGTATTGTTGAGTAGAAATACCTATTATAAATTCAATGTTAAGTACATAAATAAGGTCATCCCTTGTCCATTCCTATAACTCTAGCTATATAACCATTATATTAATATAATGCTTCTTTAACTGTTTTCTCCATTATTCTGAAGGAACAGAATTCCCACGCTAGACACTGACATCAAATTTAAGAACCACCTTCTATTTCACAGGGACAGGAAGTTATATTACTAATGAAGCAATTAGCTTGAATAAATGTCCATTGCATTTATGTATTCAGACGCAAGCTTTTTGAAATTTTATGGTTAGGACCTATTTCCCTGATCAAATATTTCATTCAAATATTTCTGTATTTAACCCTAGATTAGAGCCAAACAGAAAACTATTTAAAAATATTAATATTCAACTACCCCTAACTCAGATTACTCTCTCTATATATGTCTTTACCTAAATTTGCACTAAAATGTAAATAATTTAGAAACTGAGAACAGTATTAAAAATTCTCATTGTAATATAATACAAAGGCACATGCACCCTTTATTATTATTTTTTAAAAATCATACTTCCATCTATGAATCAAATATCCAAATCTAATAATAAGTTCATTTTATTTAGATATGCTGACTAATATAAAAAGTAAGCAGTTAAGACACAAAAAAAACATGAAATCGTTTTTTTATAACAATAATACAAAATATACCAATTTTACAACTGTGGTACTAAATGCTAAAATGTAACAGAATTCTTAAGGCTATAAAATGAAGGTGAAAATGTGGATATATTCAAATTTCATGAGCATATTACACACACGCATACACATAGAGAGGAGAGGGAATTATTGCTTTTCTGCCCTTCCCCCCCACAAATATATTCTGTCTCTTTCTCTCTCTCTCTCTCCCCATGCACATTCCTACACCCATTAGGAAAACACTAGCGACAGGACATAGTACTTAAAATGCAATGACTTCTTCAATTGAGAATTGCCTGCATAACCCCCGCAATTTTTAAAAAGTGTTTATGCCTGTGTTTTCAAAGAAACACACAATCAATTGATCAGTTGACGGTGGCTGGAACAGGAGTCAAATAATAATCCTTCAGTAAGAAAATGAATCAAAGCAGTTCTCAATAACCACATAGGATCTGCACCTACACAACTGTATTGAATTAACATTCAAGAAAGACCAGGGGCAGCAACGTTTCTCGAAACCTTTCCCCCCTCCCCTAAATAACTTTGCTGCTTATATCCTTACATTTATATTGATATGGATTGTTTCCTGATTGCTTATTTGTACCTTATGGCTATCATTAAGTGTTGTACCTTGACGAAATGTATCTTTTCATGTCTTTTTATGTACACTGAGAGCCTATGCACCAAAGACATCTTTCTAGCTTCCATTCTTAGGCTGTTTCTATGAACAATTCCCAAAATCTGTAAAAGAAAACTTACAATCTTTTTTTTTTAGATGCATTAACATCAGGATGAGAAAGGGGCTTCATTTACTTAAATGCCATTTTTATAGCCGTGAAAATCACACTTGGGGGATATAGATAAAGAATTCTATATCCCCATATTCTTTCTATACTAAAGTCCCTTTTAATTTTTATCCTCCTGGATCCACGATTGGAGCTCTAAGCGTTCAAAAAATGGCATAAAACACTGGCAACACCGCAAGCCGCTCTCTTCTACCCAGATTAAATCAGATGGGGGGGGGGAGAAGAGAAGCGAAAAAAGGAGATTTCCTCCCCACGGCTCACCACCGTAAGCCCCCTTCTTTCTCTCCCCCTGTGTCCGGGGCCTAGAAAAGGGGAAATCAGAGCGGATGTGTCATGTTTTAAGCTCCTTGGTCGCCCTTTTATCCGCCCTCCTCCTCCAGGAGCAAAAGGGGGGAGTGTCTTGTTACTACCTCCACTTGCCTCCCCCTCCCCAAGGCACGCGCGCCCAGGGCAGGCCCCGGAGATCGGCGGGGGCGGTGGTGGTGTTTGTCGCTACCCTTTCTCCTCCGGCCCTGCGAGGCTCCCATCATGGAAGGGGAAAACGGCCCGAAGCTTTCCCAGGGCGGGGAACCCAGGCTGCTGTCTGGGTTCTCCCCCCCCCTTCGGGACGGAGGACGCGCCCCCCTCCTCCGAGGCTTACCGACAACTCGGGGCTGCGGGAGTCCCGGTGGGAGACTGTGCGGATGACGCCGGCTCTCCAACGCCCGTCCACCCGAGGCTCCTCTCCCCCGGTGGCGGCGCACAAGAACCGCTTCCCCACCAGCTCCGGCCGCGACTCCGCGATGACCGCCATGACGGCCGCCGCCGCCCCCACCTCCCCTCCCCTCCCCCGCCTAAGCCAACCGCCCAGGCGCGTCGGCTCCTACGGGTCGCCCATGTCTGGAGCGCAGCCCAGGCGGGAAGGGCGACCGTGGCGCGGCCGACCGACCGAGAGCTGCGCGTCCCCAGGCAGCCTCCCGCTCAGCTGCCGCCGCCGCGACCAGGCTGACACAAACACACGGAAGGGAGGGGACAGCGGAGGGGGCGGGGGGAGAGCTGCGCTCCGAGAGCCGCTGTGCTGCCCCGACCACTCCGCCCACGTAAACCCCCCCACTGCCATGGAGACCGGCACAAACGCGCCGTCTCCCTCCGCCAGACACAAACGCGCGCTGAGGGGAATGAGAGCGGGGGGGGAGAGAGCGCGCGCGCCCGACTCTCTCCCCCCCCCGCGAGTGAGGGGGGAGCTGCCTCTGCAGCTACTCCGGCTGCCCTCCGCGGCGGCGGTCTTGTCCCGTCTTCCTGGAGAGGGTAGAGGATGGGGGGGGAGTCCCCCCTCAGAGAAGCTGCCCGTTCCCAAAATAAGGGGGCTCTTCATTCCTGGGAGGGGGAGGGCTCTTGAACAAGGCCAGCGGGAATGCAGCGCTTTCCACCGCCCGCCCCCCGCTTTCCCATTCCTCGCGCGCCTTGAGCCCCTCCGGCGCCACTGGAAGCGAGCAGCTGGAAGACGGGCGGGGTGGGGGTGGGGAGTGGGGGAGATTGTTGCAGGAGAAAAAAAGGCCCTGGAGCAACTAAATCTGCGATTCTTTAGGGGAGAGGGGTGGAGGAGACCGGCGGCCCACAGCTGTGGTTGCCTCCTGTCGACAATAGGGCAAGGCTCGGCGGGGAGGGAGAGGGAGGTCTGGGGGGCATTTTATTGGGCTGAGGAGCCTCTTTTTTCTGGTTCTGCGCCCTCTTGCCTTAAGACCTGTCAGCATAGCATAGCATATATACATACATACATGAGGAGCCTCTTTTCCTGATTCTGTGCCCTCTTGCCTTAAAACCTGTCAGCATACCATAACACAAATACATACATACATACAGACAGACAGACAGACAGACAGACAGACAGACTTTTTTCCTGGTTCTGCACCCTCTTGCCTTAAGACATGTCAGCATAGCACAACACACACACACATCCCAAGCTGCTCCTTCTGCAGAGAACTAATAAAGTGGGGCTTGTTATTATTATTATTACAGGGTCGTTATTTCTGCTTTATTTTTCTTCTGTGCTTCTTTCTCTCATCTCTGCAGGATGACTCACAGCGGGCTGAGATCACTCTCTCTTCCTCCCCCCCTCCTCTCTCTTTCTCTTGCTGAATGAAACACCCACCCAGGAGAAAATTCTACCTATCCAGAGTAATGTTTTCAACATTCGAAACGAGCCTTGCCATGGTTACTGCACCCTGGTGATGCTGCTGCTGTGGCTGCTGCAGTTGGAAAGACCGCATCAGCCTGGGGAAAGCAAACAAAAATAATCAGAGCTGGTTAACAGGGTTTGCTCTGGAAAAGAACGGAAGGCAAAATACTTCAACCTGTCCAGACAGATTGTGGTTTTGGTTCCAGATAAGCTGGAGACCCAAGTCTTCCTTGGCTAAATCTCGCCAGTGACTTTTGAGCATACTACCACCGTCAAATAATGTGCAGCCAAAAGAATTCTTAATTAGCATAAAGTATGACCTCTATTACACTGGACACTTCCTATAAATCCAGTTCAGTCACACACAAAAAACAGCATTATCCCGCTGTTCCTAAGCAGACTCTGTGGGAGACTCCAGAGAATGCTAGACTGAACCGTTCCATGCAATCAAACATGTGCAATGTTTTATCCTTTGTGTGTCAGCACAACATTCTAGAAAGCTCCAATTCAGCACCAGTATTGTACAAAAGACGAGTATAAAGGCTGGAGCTGGGGTTGCCAAATGTCACCCAGAGATCCCTTTTGCAGCTAGAGATTACAGAGGAAACACAGTAGGTCCAGCTCTCGCCAGTTGGCTTTCCTATAATGAATAGGAGTCTAGGTATGCCGCACAACAGGTAACAGAATAGGTCAGACAAAAGACAGGAGACAAAAAAAAAAAAAAAACCGGGAAAACAAAACCATAACTCCTGGGCTTACTGCTAATCACGGGAACAGAAAAAAAGTATCTGAGCAATTTGGCTAAACCTATGAACCCATGTGTAAAAGGACTTCTCAACCGCGTATTAAGGGAGTACATGAAACACATTGTGGCTTGGATAGAAGTTCAACTCAACTTCTAACTGGCATGTGATCTGACTGATCTCAAACCCAGATCACTTGGGATCATCCAGGTTTTGTTGGCAACAAAATCCCTCCCTGCACCACCTGTGTGCCAGTCTATCTTGTGCCACCCTTGTATTTCCCTTAAACTGCTCTGCTTGAATTCATGAGCAGCATATATCTGACCAGCCCAGACTTTCTCCTTTGCTGCTGTGCTATAATTCAAATGTACCACATCTTTCTATCTAGATTTTCTATTAATTTTTTTAAAAAATCTTTTTGTCTGCCACTCTGAGCACACTCCCAGGTATATGCCTAGACCAAATATGTGTGCACCAGCTCTGAGCACCGTCAAAGCAAACACAATTTGGTTTACCTCAAACAGGCCAACATTTTGCGCATCACTAATGCACAGGAACCCAGAGAGATAGAACGTTGGTCCTTACCTGAACGTGTCTTTTCAGTAGAGTGGCGGGAGGGGCTACAAATAAATTCAAAAAGCTTCAGTTATCCAAAGGACTATCTCTTAAGATTTCAAGCAGAAATGCAATAAACAGACCACTGAATCCCAGACAACAATCATGCCAGCAAATAAAATAAGCTATATTTTTCAAAGGTCAGAGTAGATCAATTTCAGTATTAGGATAAGTGTGAAAGTTCCATAGTGCAGATGCAGTCATAAGATAAACGGATAGTACGTTACGAATAACATCCCTCCCCACCTGAAATGCAGAAAGAATATTGAAATGATAGCCAAAGGTTCAAATGACAGTTCAACCATGGACTTCATTAGGTGGTCTTGGGCAAATCAATAAATGTTTCTGGCATAGCACAGTATGGGGAAAAGATAATAATGACCTGCTTCAGATTATTATAAAGATGAAAGAGCTCTTGCAGTTTGGAAATTGTGTTTGCAAAATGTCCCTAGATTCTATTTGAAAGGGAAACTATTAATCTGAATAACAAAAAATATCAACACTAGTATCTTATTAAAATGATCTACAGACACTGTTATGTTTATTAGCTGCTTTTAAAATATGTTGTTGCATACTTTAAAACATAGATTAATAAAAATTATTCAACCCTCCTGCAAGCTTACATTCTAAATTTATGTGTGTAATTTAAGTACGCTATTAGAGGCTGCCTTTTTTCTACCAATCCCACAGTCATAACCTGTTGCATGTGGTTAGTGTACATTTCATTGTGCAGAGACAGTTCTATGCTTGTCTACACAAGTAAGCAAGTCCCACAGACTGAAATATACCCAAGGAATTTGACATAGGACTGAAGCCTAACTGTCTGCAGAGTACCAAACTGTTCCTTGAGAAAGGAATTGATCCAACTACATTGAGGTTGTCTAATATTAAATGATCTCCAAACTAATCATGTTCAACCCTACCTCACTCATAGACTCTACCTCTCACCTTCCATGGATTTATTTAAGGCAGCAGGTACAATAAGCCTGTGAGACAGCTTCGGATGAAGGAAAGTCATAGGCCCAATGAGTTTATGTTTGAGGGGGCTCTTGAACCTGAGACTTCCTAGCCCAGCACCTTAACCACTACATTATGTTGGCTATAGAATGGGTACAAAAGATCAGGAACCACACACTAAAATCTTATATATATATGTGTGTGTGTGTTCCAGCATAACTCTCGAACACCTTGAGCAATTTCAACCAAACCTTGGTACACAGATGATTTACTTTCTGGAGAAAAACACTGTGGGGGTAAGACACCCCTAACACTCCTCGGGATGTGTGTTCTATTAAGATAGAGCCTGTTGTGTCGTACTGCTGTACTGGCTTCTACTGTACAGTGAAGTTGCTATGGTAACAGCTTCACAGTACTCCACAAGGGGGTTCCCTCTGGTAAGGGGGAAAATCCAATATTGGATTTTATTAGAAATTACGTTTGATCCAAACATTTTCCCCCTATAAATAAATACCCGGGCAAAGCTGGGTTATTAACTAGTAGATGATAGAAGAGAATGAAACTACATATCTCTGAAAAAGCAGCATAGTCCATTATAAACATTATCCTTGGTTCCCGTCTCCAGAGCACCACAGCCCGAAATACGTATACTCCTGGAGAAGCCTACTGTCATTTATTTATTTTGTTAGATTTTTATCACACCTTTTGCCCAAGAAATCAATGTGGTATTTCCTCCTCCAGTTTTTCCCAGGGTAGTAGGTAGAGTATCTAGCTGAAAGTCATGTTTCCACAGTTAAGGATAGAATCAATCTAGGTTTTCCTGTTCTAGTCCAACACTTGATCCCAATATTTCTCAATCTTGGCAATTTTGAAATGTGTGCACTTCAGCTCCCAAAATTCTGCGAATCACCATTCTGGAAGTTGAGGTACCGGCATCTTAAAATTGCCAACATTGAGAAACACTGCCTTAATCACTACTCCACACTTCTCTTATGATTCACAATCATCCCTCTCTGAACCTTTGCCCAATTTGCTGTCAGCCAAAAGGACTGCCACATATCTAAGAGTTACCAAGAACAAGAATAAATTAGGATTTGTGAACATCTCTGTGGCAGCTTGCTTAGCTTCAAAAAAAAGATCCTTTATCTTCAGAATATTTGTTGTGTTTTGCGAATCGGCTTTTTTATTAGCCAATAAGGAAATCAAGGTTTGTGAATATTGTTTGTTTTCATTGTGCCAAATGGTTTTGTAATTCATCAACTACACTGGATTACAGTAATTGATCAAACCACTATGTGGTCAATGCTGCTAATAGTTTTCAACAGCATGACTCTTGAAGGCTCAAAAATAGAAACATAGTCATTAAACATCTCAATCATAGGATCTGGAAAGGATTGATACGATTATGCTGCCTTAAGGCAAATTCCTTTCTTCAATAATACATCAATTTTATATTCATCACCCATTCACATATCGCACAAAATTGTGCCTTATTATTCCTTATCCTCTATTTGTAAATAATTCACAATTTTTATCCTCCGCAAGATTTCCAAGTTTCACTGTAGATAAGACACATCTATTTCAGCAAAAATATAGAATGGGCAAGAGATAATATTTATCATGTTGTATTATATAAAAATATTATTTTTAGTAGCTAAAATATTTCTTGGTGCAGTTGGTGTGCTACATTCTGATACAAGAGAGTAGGAATGGCTTAAAACCCCATCTTTTTACCTAGGTTTTAATATACAGTAATGCAAAGGTTTTATGCTGCTGATCTTTAATGTTTATATATTCAGTAGATGTGTGTGTGTCTGTGTGTGTCTGTGTGCATGTACATATACCTATGTCTATATATGTATAAGAATACAATAATATAAAAAGCAGTTAGATTCTTAAAATGTAAACTTTTTAGGAAAGCCAGTTTGGTTGAGTGATTAAGATGTTAGATTAGAAGTGGAGAAAACCTAGGCACAAAGCTGGCTGGGTGACCTTTGGTCAATCTCTCTCTCTCTCTCTTAATCTTAGGAAGAAGGAAGCAAGGACAGACCACTTCTGAAAAATCTTGCCAAGAAAAATGCAGGACTTGTCTAGGCAATTGCCAGGAATCAAGACTGTTTGGAAGGCATCCAATAAATTAAGCAAACTGATAAGAGTCATTTGGAAGTAGATGGCATATAAACATGCAAACAAAAACATCGCTGTAACATTTTGGTTTAGTATACTGGATAGACATGCATAGCCAATTATAGGTTATTTAAGACATTATATTTGAACCATAACTTAGCATGATGTCCTCAGTTTGAAGCTCTCAGAAGATTATTGATTTTTGTTCCATGTTTCCCTGAAAATAAGACAGGGTCTTATTTTCTTTTGACCGCCGAAATAAGTGCTTGGCCTTATTTTCAGGCAGGTCTTATTATTTTTGAGGTGGAGGCCCCTCAACCTCGGCCCACAGATCAGCTGATCCAGAGAGGGCCAGATGTTCTGTCTCTGTTTCTGTCACACTCTTGCCAGCCCTAGCGTTGCTGGGCCTGCTGCTCTTTTTGCGGCCACCACTAAGAGAAGGGGTGCATAGCTAGGGTTTGGGGAAGCAGCCTCTGCGAGGTCATTCCGTGTGGATGGCAGGTGCATGTGGGGTGCATGGGGCATTTTCCCCCTCCCAAGGAAATGGCGGGGACCGGCTGTGCATGCATTTAAATATTTTAGCGGAGGGCTTTTTTCAGAGAAGTGCTTATTTTCACTTATGCATTCAAAAGCTCGATTAGGCTTATTATCCGGGGAGGTCTTATTTTGGGGGAAACAGGGTGTCTGGACAACAACCAGTACTGATGCCAAAGCTGATGGACACCCTGTGGTAAGTGAGTCCCAATAATTCTTTTGGTTGAGATCCAGCCTCAAGCCATATGAACTCACCCTCTCATATTCTCTTAGCCCAGCCTGCCTTGCAGGATTGTGGGGGAATTGGGGTATATAATGATATGTATGTTTTCTTGAGCTCCTAAATGCAAAGGAAGATATAACACCCCCACTCCCCATATAACATCTTTCAAATGGGTTCCAGAATTTCTTCACCTTGACTTACATAATTATGTATCATAATTATATACAATTATAATTATATATTTATAGTGTTGGTGTTTTATAAATCATTGTTTATGGTTTAATATTTTATAATTTATAAACAGATCCAATCTGTTTACTCCAGAAACCATGACACATGGGCTACTATGTTGTATAAACCCAGCTAATGGCACATTCCCAAGGCCACTTGCATACTTGCTGTGTATTTAACTGTATAGTTTTGTCACTGAAAATCAAAATAGTGAGGATCAGGGTGCTTAAGCATAGGTTCAGCAGCAAAAGGTCACTTCAGTTTTCTCGAAAGTCACTTGATATTCCATTGACCAATTCAATGGTTGACTCAGTTTGGGTTTGCTGCTCCAGCATTGTCCCCCCCCCCCCACACAACCTACCATAACCCAGTACGAGTCTTTTCATTTAATATAATGAGGAAAAAGGGGTGGGGCGGGGGAACAGAGAGAGACAGAAAATACACAGACACATACCCCACTATGGAATTCAGCTTGGGTAAAGACTACTAGGGGACTATTTAAACCATTTCCTTTTCTTTTGTCACCAAATCTGATTAATCCACAAATGACCTTGGAACTTTTCCTTCACCCCTTGGGGCTAGCTCTAATGAGGACATCTGGCAGCCTCATGCTGATGGGGGATGAGATGGAGAAAAACAGAGAACCTAACATATTCATAAAACCCCAGTCTTGAATACTGGAGGAGGCCCTGAGAAAGCAGGCACCTTAACAGTCTGAGAAGGAAGAAATGTTCCTGCTTTCTATAGGCCTCCTTCACTGGGGATAATCTTTTTTGCCCCCCCCCCCAAAAGGGAGGAGGGTTGGAGGAGTCCAATAATACCAAATGGAAGTAATATACTAGTGTAGCCATAAAGCTCAGCTGCCATGGCTACAGTCCTGAATCTGAGCCATGCTGAACTCTCCCTTTCCTTTCCAGATCATGTTTCTCTTAGAAAGAAGCAACTTGGGAAGAAGCTTTTCCATTGCAATAGGAAAGGACTTAACTCTCTCACTGCCTTCCTATGTACAAGAACCATTAAAAAAGACACTGAAGGTAGAAATTAGCGGTTAAACCACAAAAGTAGCATCTCCTGAACAGAAGGAATAATGCTTTCTTTCTTTCTTTCTTTTTTAAATGCCCTCAACAGCTTAATGATTGGCGCTCAGGAAAAATAATGTGTAAACCACAAATAAAAAGGTAAAGGTTCCCCTCGCACGTATGTGCTAGTCGTTCTCGACTCTAGGGGGTGGTGCTCATCTCCATTTCAAAGCCAAAGAGCCAGCACTGTCCGAAGACATCTCCGTGGTCATGTGGCCAGCATGACTAAATGTCGCAGGCGCACGGAACACTGTTACCTTCCCACCAAAGGTCGTTCCTATTTCTCTACTTGCATTTTTTCATGCTTTCAAACTGCTAGGTTTGGCAGAAGCTGGAACAACGGGAGCTCACTCCATTGCATGGCACTAGGGATTTGAACTGCTGAACTTTCTGATCGACAAGCTCAGCGTCTGAGACACTGAGCCACCGACAACAAGACCTGCACTCAAATGTACAAGTGGACTACCCTAGGTTAGTGAAGACTGCTATAGATAGATTCCTCAGATGTTATTATAGTATTAACAGTTAATCTAATCTTGGATTAATTAAAATTTGGTTTGAAACTGCAGTTCCTGGAGTCACACCATGAAGAAAACGTAAGACAAAACGAAAGATAAAAAACATCTGGATTTCTTTGCTGTCTACAGCACATTGTTCTTGATGTCCACTGAGAAAATAAATGTAAAAGGAACTCATAGAAATGAAAAAAAAAACTATTTAAAAGGACTAGCCTTACAACATAAAATAATTATTTTTTTCATTCAATAATTCCTGATTCTTGGAGATTGCCTGGATAAGTCCTTGTTGTGTTGGTGGCAAAGTGCTTCTGCCATTGTCTCCTTAGTAGGACTAAGTGAAAGTGACTGGCCCAAGGTCACCCAGCTGATTTCATGTTTTAAGTCAGAAGTAGAATTAGATCTTTATCCACCCAGTTTTTATGTGCATCATATAGATGTATAATGCCTGTAATATTTCTGCCTAGTGGAAAATTAGTAGCCTTTGGGAGAACATTAAACCTACAGATCTGGATTCAGGCCTTGCACCACATTCTGCCTAAAGAATATTAATCCAAAGACAATGTTTTTTAAGCAAGGCAAGGCATGTCTAAATTTGGTTCTGGTTCAAGCAACTCTAGGTTTTCCAGCCTGGTTACACAAATGTGGCCTCTGATATGTTAATGACAGAGCACAATAACTTTAAATGCTGGGCTGAAATCATAGGGGAGATATCTTGCGTTCACGTTGTCTTCTTGGGGAATTTAGCTGGCTTTTCTGGGTCTGAGTGAACATGACAACTTTACACTCTTATCCTGAGCTCTGTAGTGGTGCAACAGAGACCAATTTAATCTCATGGGGGGAGCATGTATTCCTCCCAACTCAGACAGAACGAGAGCAGGCCATTACAGAAAAGTAGAAGTAACTTTATGGTGTTAGTACTGTTTATTTGTGTTGCCTCTTACCAATCATTTCACAGCTCTTTGATGGGCCCTGATTTTAGAGAAATGGCTCCAATGTTAAATGATTGGACCATTGTGTGTGTGTGTGTGTGTGTGTGTGTGTGTGTGTGTGTGTGAGAATTATTGTGCTAGGCCCGTGATGCCAAACCTATGGCATGCATGCTGGAAGTGGCAAGCAGAGCCATCTCTCTGGGCATGCAAGCTGGTGCCCATTGCTCTTTCAGGTTCTGGCACGCTAACCAGCTGGTCTTCACACACACAGGAGTGCTAGAAACCGGAAGAGCAGCCATCCAGTATGCATGCGCATGTTGGGAAGATGATCTTCCAGTTTCTGGCATGCAAATGCGCACCGGCCAGCTGGTCATCACGTGTGCATGCGTTCCAGAAACTGGAAGAAGAGGTGGCTGGTGCACATGTGTGTGCTGGAAACTGGAAGATCATCTTCCCAGCACACGTATGCGCAAAGGGTGGCTGCTTTTTGGCACACACATGCGTGTGCTCCCATTTCAGTACTGTGCTAGGCACGGTAAAGCAGCGAGGTAAGGAGGAGCAACAAAGAGGTCAGGAGCAAACCAATCATAACCCATATTTAGACAGCATAATCCTAGTCATTACAGATCATCAGAACATTTAAGATTAATTTAATTTCATACCAACTTGTAGCAATACTTGATTCTCAGCAATGCTGGGAGAGTATATTAAATGTATATACTAAATATGTATTTAATATCCTTAAAATATAAATATATTACTTAAAATATATTAAATTGTGTTAAACAAATCAATTAATACCACATATTCATTTAATTAATAATGGTCATTTATGTGATTTCCTATTCTACACAATAGGCACCAGAAATGGTGCTGCAAACCAGAGTTTTGCTACACCTGGTGGATTGCTCCATAGAATACTAAAGGAATTGGCTGATGGTCTTTGCGAAATTTGGAAGAAATGAAGTGCCAGATGACTGGGAGGGAACAAGGATTTTTGGAAAGGGAGAGAAAGTTTCCAAAAAACAGAATAGTGCCATTGGTAACAGGGAATTGCTTTGGGCAGATGATTGACCTGTAAGCATCTTAAAAACAATATGGTAATTACTAGAATTTGGCAAGGATTAAAAACAAATTTTGTCTGAAAATTTGAACTTAATTAAGTCTGAACTTAATTTTACATTGGGTAATCCTAGAGACATAATATAGCTTGACTTCAGAACAGCACTTGCAAAGCACCCTAAGATATGCTGATAATTAAATATGAGTTGGATGGCATGATAATTAACTGAATATAAGCTGAGCTTCACTAATGTCTTCTCATCAAATGGGAATGTTGCCATCTTGCAACAATCAGTCTTCAAAATTTTTGTGAAAGTGGGGAATGCTTATCACACTGGCAGATGAAACTGAATTTTGATAGGATAGCACAGATCCTAAATAACAGAAAGAAAATCCTATTAAATAAAAACTCACTTACTCAATGTTCTGGCTTTCAGGACTCACTGCTCTTTAAGCTACCGTAATTATCTGGGCTGGGTTGATAGAAGTCAGTACTGTAGACTCTAATGTGTAAAAATAACAGAAGAAATTTAACCAAAGGAACTGCAAAGTGATTCAGTAAGGAAACAAACATTAAATGTAGAGTTATAGGATGGGGGCTATGCTACTTGGCTTCAGTATTACTTCATCACCCGAAATATAATTCACAAAGCACAAGTAGTTGCTCCAGGGCATCTTGTTCTGGTCCCATTGTATCTGGAGTCTAGTTCAGGGCACCACTTTTTGTTTTTTTGTTTTTACAAAAAAAGTACTTATTTTTAGCCTCCATTTTTATTTTTAAACATAATTCAAGATGGTGAACCTATCTCATAACTCCTTCTTCCTATTTTCTCCACAAAAACCACCCTGTGAACTGGACTAAGTTCAAAGAGTGACTGGCGTTTCTAGGCTGATGCCTTAATGATGCCAGTAGACCAAAGAAATTGCAGCAGAAGGAAAGAAACATAGAAATCAAACACAGAATCTCTTTGAAACAAGATTCAATGGGCCGAGCTGCTTCCAATCCGACAGGCGATCACACAGAACATTGTGACATGGAAGAGAAGGAAGTTAAGCTGTAGGAAAACAGATTGTAAAGAATTGTAGAAAAAAATTTCTAATGGTAAAAGCGATTTGATGGCAGAACCTGTTACTAGAGGGTATTTGCCTTGGATGTTTTAATTTGAATTCTTGTACTGAAAGGGTGTGGTAGATGCAGAGCCTTTCAACAAAAATAGATGGCTTTATGTATTTATCAATAGTTTATGGAAAGAAGAGGTCATCTGTTTTATTTTAAGAGACAGTAATGCGTTACTAAAAGTGCTTATGTCTGTGATATACATATATATATATATGAATGTGTGTGTGTATATACATACACACACACAATATATATATGTATGTATGTATACACACACGCACAATCTTACATTTCTTGTCCTTTACTGTATTCTAATTTTTCTTTAATTCTTAGCTGCACTTTTTATTTTTTACTTTGTATAATTGTTTATACTTTTGACTAAGGGGTAAATTGTGTGTGTGTGTGTGTGTGTGTGTATAGATAGACAGACAGATAGAAACTGATATAGATATATAGATATAGATTTACCCCTTCATTTGATTTACCCCTTATTTTTCTTATTTATTCTTTCTTTTCTGAACTTTTTACATTTTATTCTTTCTTTCCTGAACTTTTTATTCTTTCTTTCCTGAACTTTTTACTTTTTATTCTTTTTTAAATTTGCATTAGGTTTTTATTAAATATTACGATTGAAGTTGCTATTAAAAAGGTACTTTTTCACTTAAATTTGGAGCTATACGCGGATCTGTGTTTTCATTTTTTAAATTTCATTTTTGCTGAACTTTCTATTGCAAAGTTCAACTATTGTGAAATATCACAGAGTATTAACAAAAATGGCATCTAATTATTATTTGTACTAATCTTTGCGACTTAGCTTTTGTAACTACCTTTTGCTGTTGTAAGCTGCCCAGAATTGCTTAAAGGGTTGCAGTCATATAAATCTTTTAAATTAAATACTTTGTATTGCATTTTTCCACAGTTACCAAGGCAATATGTGCAAAGCCAACCCTACTGGGCTTTATTGCCATGAAGGGCAACTCCTGTGCATAAGAATGCTTTCTCTGTTAGAAACTGCTCTGTGAAAGATGGAATATGTAAGGCACAGAAACTTCTATTGCAAAACAAGTTTAACAACTTCGAAAACTTAAAAGGCATAATTTGCTGTTCCTTTTCTGAACAGCCAGAAATATAACACCAGCAGCCCACCCTTTACTGGTTCAGTTTCTATTGAGACACAGAGCAAATACTAGATATTTATACTGCCTTCATGATAATCTACAGCAATATGATTTAAGCACAAAGCAAAATAAATAAATAAATAACACTAAAACCAAGTTTAATATTCATCAATATTCAGGGGTCAAACAACTAATTTGCAAGCCACCATCAGTTCATTTATTCTTTGCTTCCCTTCCCTGCTTATCAAACTCTGCTAATTTTGAAGTTCAACCTGCTTTCTGGTTCAAAGGACCCTTAACCCAAATATCAATTTATGATATGCTATTATTGCCTATTTTCGGGTTAATGCACTTTTGTTTTGCTTGTGGGTGATGGATCTCCACGACAAAATAAATGTTGCATTTGACAGGTCTTGGTCTGATCCAAGTAAGGTAAAGGTAAAGATTCCCCTCGCACATATGTGCTAGTCGTTCCTGACTCTAGGGGGCTGCGCTCATCTCCATTTCAAAGCCAAAGAGCCAGTGCTGGCTGAAGACATCTCTGTGGTCATGTAGCAGGCATGGCTCAATGCCGAAGGAGCACAGAACGCTGTTACTGTCTCCCCAAAGGTGGTTCTTATTTTTTCTATTTGCATTTTTATGTGCTTTCGAACTGCTAGGTTGGTATTAGCTGAGACAACAGGAGCTCACTCCGTTATGCAGTGCTAGGGATTCGAACCACCAACCTTTCTGATTGACAAGCTCAGCGTCTTAGCCACTGAGCCACCGCATCCCCTCATTTATTCTTAACTTCCCTGCTTATCAATTCCGGCTAATTGTGAAGTTCAGCCTGTTTTCTGGTTGAAAAGTGATAGATCTCCATGACAAAATGAATGTTGCATTTGACAGGTCTTGGTCTTATCCAAGTACCATATTTTTCGGAGTATAAGATGCACCAAGATTTTGAAGAGACAAATTTAAAAAAAAAGTTTTTGCACTCTGCAGACCTCCCAAAAACGGCCAGGTTTTCGTGAAAACAGGCCTGTTTTTAGTCAAAAAAGGGCATGCAAAGCCTTTAGGAGGCTTGTAGAAGGCTCCTGGGAGCTGTGGGGGGGGGGGGGGACAAGCAAAAAACAGCCCATTTTTCGCTCATTTGTGCCCTCCCCAGCCCCCAGGAGCATTCTGGAAGCCTCCTAAGGCTATCCACGGCCATTTTTGCAAAAGGGGGTGCGTGGGAGGCCAAAAATGCTGCATTCAGTGTATAAGACACACCCAGATTTTCTCCCTCTTTTCTGAGGAAAAAGATGTGACTTCTACTCTGAAAAATACGTAGATAAGGTTATTTCCCATCACATTTGACCTAATCTGCTTCTCAACTCCTATTGCTTAAACCCCCCCCCCCCTATTTTATGCTTTGTGTGAAACATTCCCCCACGGCTTTGCCATGTCTCTCAGACCAACCACGTTGCCTTGCTATTTACATGCGTGCTCCTTTTTCTGTCCATTTATAGGGAGACATAAAAACCAGCCAAGACTTTACTGCCAAAGCACACAGAGCTTTCATGCTGTTTCAGTCTCTTTGGGATATTTTTTTAAATAAATAAACATTCCTAGACTAACATGGACTCCGGCCTACTTCACCAATTTGTGTAGCTGAAAGAAAAAAGTTCAGGTTTCCACACTGGAGATCAAATGTTTTGCACAATCTGTCTTCTCATATTACACAACAAATCCTATCATTCATAAACAAATGAAGGTGGTTTATTGGAATATAAGCAGCAAATAATCTACTGTCTCATCAAGACAACAAGCTGCGACTTTGTGGGTAACTAACACACCCAGCTCTGACTCACTTAGCACATGTAGGCACACACCTGCCCCAAAGCATTCATAATCCAAAATACCGTAACTGCTCACAGGAAGACAAGAGATAATTGGGATCTGCTGATTCACTCCAGGATGGATTTAGAATCAGTAGCATAGATGCTAGACTGGGATCACTGAAATAGAGCATACTAGTGCTAGAAAAACTGAAAACAAGCCATTTCCATACCTATTGCTCCAGGAAGGGTGCTAATTGTATTAAGATTATAATTAACATGGGATTGTATGCTATACTGGGTCAATAAGACCATGTATTAGCTTTGGTTTGGCAATTATGTTTTCATTTTTGCAAAGATGGTGTACCAGTAATCTAAACATCTCTCAACTTATTAAAACATCATATTTTATAGTTAAAATACTGAATAGGAAAACCAAATGCAATGTCCCCGTCCCCCCCCATTAGAAGCTCCAGGTGACTCTGGGCCAGTCACTATTTCTCAGGTTAATCTATTGTGTGTGGGCTTCGGTGAAATGACAGAAGAGTCTACATATAGTTAATTTAGCTCCTAGGGCAGTGGTTCTCAACCTTTCCAATGCCTTGACCCTTTAATACAGTTCCTCATGTTGTGGTGACCCCCAACCATAAAATTGGTGTCTCGGTTCCTAAGACCATCGAAAATATCTGTTTTCCGATGGTCTTAGGCAACCCCTGTGAAAGGGTCGTTTGACCCCCAAAGGGGTCCCCACCAACAGGTTGAGAACCACTGTCCTAGAGGAAAGGCAGGGCATAAATTTAATAAACAAAACAATATTCTCTTTCTGCGGATTACAATTACATCCCACTTTAAAAAGGGACTGACCTTAATGTCAAACACACTTTTTCTCTCCCATTCTTTATTTTTTTCTTAACCAATGTGCTTTAAAATGTAAATCATTTTGCTACATTTGCATTAGACTATTAAAGAAATTGCCTTAAGATGGATTTTCAGTTCATAATGTGTTACCCAGAGAACTGAAATGTCAGAAACATTTACCTTCTAGATAGCAGCACACATTTTCAAACAACTGAAGTCATCAGATTTTCATTTCAACAGCCCCTTACCCACATGACTGTTTCAAGCATTATTTGATGTAAGGGCTCAGTAGCACATTTACTACATTTACCTTCAAATGCAACAGCCTAGTAAAGTTCATGGCATATCCTACATTTGGTAGACTTTAAAATTCTAATCTTTTCAGGTAGATGTTCACAGAACTACAGCAATAGCAGAGGAGCCCAAAACAATTATCACAGAAAAAACACCATTATATTTCATAAAGGAAATATTAATTTTTGTACACTTTGAAATCATCCTTCATTCCAAAACATTTGTATTCTCAAATATCAACCTTCATACTATTTGACTTCCACTCCTCTATTATTATCTGGTTAGAGATAAGCATTACAGGCGACAATGGAATTCCAAGACCCACTCACAAAAATCCTGAAATCTGCAGTGACTCTTAGCTTGCTGAAGACATTTAACCGTTGTTAGACCCAATTACTCAATTTTCTGGATTTCAGGTCTCACTGGTCTTTAATCATCTGGGCTGGGTTCATACAAGTCAGTAGACTCCAAATGTGCATTTCAGTGAATTGTGCAAACACAGCCTTATGAGAAACAAGAAATACACCATCCACAAAGTACTTTCCCTGAGGATCGTTCAATATACTATCTGAAGATGGGGTTTTTGTACTGTAAGGATCATGGAAATAGAAGGCTCCTTTAAAACTATTAGAGGAATGGATGGGGGAGCCATAAATTATTGACTCAGCTATGTGATGGCTCCTATCTGACCTTGGCCGATTCTGAAATATCTAAACCGGATGAATCTCGTTGAGTACTTTGGATAGATTGAACAGTACGCAAGAAAGCAACAGGGCTATGGACTACTAGACCAAGATAAGCAATAGAGCTAAAAGCAATAGGGCTATGGACTACTAGACCGAGATAAAAATCTCAGAGAAACAATAGGGCTATGGACTACTAGACCAAGATAAAAATCTCAGAGAAGCAATAGGGCTATGGACTACTAGACAGAGATAAAAATTTCAGAGAAGCAATAGGGCTATGGACTACTAGACAGAGATAAAAATCTCAGAGAAGCAATAGGGCTATGGACTACTAGACAGAGATAAAAATCTCAGAGAAGCAATAGGGCTATGGATTACTAGACCAAGATAAAAATTTCAGAGAAGCAATAGGGCTATGGATTACTAGACCAAGATAAAAATCTCAGAGAAGCAATAGGGCTATGGACTACTAGACCAAGATAAAAATCTCAGAAAAGCAATGATTACCGAGTGTGACGAACACTGGATGGATGTAGCCAGGTCACCTGGATATGAACCTACCTCAAAAAAGGCATTTTCCTTTTACCTGCATTGCCCTTCTTTTTTCTATGTTATCAGTTGCATCTTCGAAACAGAACAACAGACAAAATGAAAGCAGAGCTTAGAACAGCTTTTGTAGAAGAGGGGGAAAAAAACCCCTAAAGCAAAACATACCAGCACCTGGAAAAATGGAACTCATGTATTATATTATATATACTAATAATATTATATATATTATTTTTAGATGCCTCTGCTCACCCCTTGGGACATTTTTCTCAGCCCACTACTCAATTTTTCCAAAGGCCTTCCTCAAGCGTGAAAGATCCAGCCCAGCACTCTATAATATACATATATATGATGCCTTTCTGCCAGATCTGAAACCTCTTACCTATCTGAAGCCATATTATCTGAAAGCAAGCCGTATCCTCACCCGCGTTTCCTGCAATTCAGTGGGAAAGCAAAGCGCTTGCCGGAAGCACGCAGGTCAATGTTACATAAAGCCCATCTTTGCATTGGCTCCATTGCTAAGGCCAACCTCGCTTCGCTTTCCCCATTTCCTCCCCCCCACTCCCCAGGTTTGGAGAAAAAACAACAACAAACCAGGCGATGGATGGAGCAAAAAAAATAATCCACTAGCCTTGCGCGAAATGCTCGGGATCCCATGCAAACTGGTTCGGATGGGATTCTAAGTCAAACGACAAAGGCGGTAAGACAAGGGCGGCGGCCACAACCACACCATTAAAGATTCGGATTATTAACCCCCCCTATAAAAAAAGGAATTTTACCCTGCTCGCAATGAACCTACAAAGAGGACAAGGCTACGCCTGCGCAGACTCCCGGGCCTCTTCCCGACCCATTCTCTCCTCCCCCGGCCAAGCGAGGCGCATGCGCACGGCCGCCGATGGAACGGAACGGCAGAGGAAGGCCGGGGCCAATCCGTGGTGAGGGGGCGTGGTCTGTCAGTTGCTGCTGGTTGGGGGAGGGGCGGGGGGCGGGGCTCCGTTGTCTTTCTTTTGAAACGGTGGGAGCCATTCGAGGTCCGGCGGGGCGAGGAGCCGGAGGGCCAGCGGGGAAGGGCGGGTCTGACTGAGGCCCGCTGCGGCTGCTGGGTGCTCTGGGGGCGGTGGCAGGATCAAAGGCCCAGCCCTTCGAGAAACAACATGGTGTCGTGCATCATTTCCCGAGTCGTTGTGTAAGTAGTTGTGGGGGGGGGAATGGGTGCCGGGATGACAGCGCCCGTTCCGAGACCATTGCGAGGGGAAGGGAGGGAGGGAGGGAGGAAAGGAAAGAAGGAGGAAGGGAGGGAGGGAGAGCGGAAGAAGGGAGGAAAGAAGGAGGGAGGGAGGAAGGAATGAAAGAGGGAGGGAAGAAAGAAGGACAGAGGGAGGGAGGAAAGAAGGAAGGGAGGAAAGAGGAAGGAGGGAGGGAGAAAGGAAAGAAAGAAGGGAGGGAGGAAGGAAAAAGGCAGACAAGTAGGCAGGCCGAACCTCTTCTTTGCGGCCCACTTCTCACTGGTGCCTCCACCAGCATGGAGCTCACAGGGCTTCCCGGAAAAGTGAGGGAGCCGGCGGCTACTCCCAAGCATCCCTTCCTGGGCGAGGACCGCTGGTGGCAAGTATGTACTGGAGCCCCCACTTGGCTCTGCTCCCAGTGGTGTCTGGAACCGGTGCTTCTTCCCCCGGGCCCATTGGGGGGGGGGAAGATGAAGGCAAAGAGGGAGGAGGCACCTGCATACTTCTTTTCTTAGGATTGGTGCACAAGAGGGCTTGCCATTGCCTCTTCCCCCCATTTTTTGGGAGGTGTTGACCAATCTACCCAGTTCGGCATAATGGGTAAGGTGCTGAAAACAGGAGGCAGTGAGTTGTATGCCTGCCTTAAGATATGAAAGCCAGCTGGGTGACCCTGGGCCTCTCTCTCTCTCAGCCCAGCTGATCTCACAGGGTTGTTGTGGGGAGGAAAAAAAGAGCAGTATATATACACTAACTTTGAATTGTACAAAATAAAGATATAAATATAGTAATACTATTCTACAGCTGTGGAAATTCCTGGTGGCTTCCCATCCAAGCAATAACCAGAGTTTAATGCTGGGAAAGATTGAGGGCAAAAGAAGGGATGACAAAGAATGAGGTGTCTGGATGGAGTTACTGAAGCAGTCTGCGTGACCTTAAATCAACTCCAGAGGATGGTAGAGGACAGGAAGGCCTGGAGGAATGTTGTCTATAGGGTCGCAATGGGTCGGACACAACCTCACAACTAACAAGTCCCATTTAGCTTTCTGAGATGATCCAAAGTCGACTAACTGTTGTCATTTTTGTGGAGTCCTTGATGCTTTCTGAGCTTGTTTGTTTGCACACAGTTCATTCCCAACTTAGGTGACATCATCAGTACTCAGTGATTAATTTTTACTGATGTTAACTAATTGGGTAATGAAACATCTCCAAACAAACAGTCAAGCTTGGAAAACATCAAGAACTCTACAGTTCAATCCTGAGCTACAGAATTTCTTTTTCTGTTGGTTGTCATTCTTCCTTTCGCTTTAAATGTAATACTATGTTTTTATAGATGCTTGCTGCAATTACTGTATTTTTTTGAGTATAAGATGCTCGAAAGTATAAGACACACCTAGCTTTTGGGGAGGAAAACAAGAAAAATATCTTCCTCTGCCTCCCAGCAATTTTCCTCCTTGCAGAAAATAACAAACAGCCTGTTTCAATTTCAGTTTAACCTGATTAACACAAGGGGAAAAAAATCTGCCCCTGCCTCCCAGCAGTTTGCTTCCTCGCAGCAAACAGCATGTTTCAGTTTCAATTTCAGCACTGTCTGGTTAGCACAAGCAGCTGATTGTTGGTTGGATTGGCTTCCCGACAATCAGCTGTTTCAGGCTGCAGGGATTGCCATAGCCTATTGCCGCCTCCACGCAGCCCATTTTCAGCCTCCGCACGCCTCATTTTCGGCCTCTGCGTGCCCCATTTACCACCCGTTCTGGGCAGCAGGGATCAGAATGGGTGGAAAATGGGGTGCGTCGAGGCGGCAATAAGCAATGGCAATCCCTGCAGCTTGAAACAGCTGATGGTCAGGAGGCCGATCCAACTGACAATCAGCTGCTTGTGCTAATCAAGCTATGCTGAAACTGAAACAGGCTGTTTGCTGTAAGGAGACAAATTGCTGGGAGGCAGAGGCCAAAGAGTGGGGGCTGGCAGGTGGGTGGACTACATTTGGTATAAAAGACACACCCAAATTTTCACCCTCTTTTAAGGGGGGAAGGTGCGTCTTATATTCTGAAAAATATGGTATCTGGTAGAGGACTCTGGAGTATGGGCAACCTGATGTTGAAACCAAGCCTGCACAACTGGTAGAGGGGAAGGGGCTATGTTGATAAGTGGAAAATAATTGTTTGCTGCAAAGGAATACCTGGCACAGTGACCAGCTCATTCTTAACATTAGCGGATGCAGTACTGGATCTGGCAGTGGACGGTGAGGTTTGGAGGTGCTCAGGAGCACATCTTTAGGAGATTGATAAATTTATTACTTAAAAAAAAAAAAAGTTGGTGAGCCATACAAAGCTCAGGGGTGGGGGGCAGGGGGAGATGGTCCATGCTGTGCAAGCCTGGTTTAGATTCTGTATTGTTAAAAGAAGATTTTAGACTGAATATAAGTGACCTGTGTACATCTATTTAGTATGTGCTAGTGAGATGTGAAAGTAAGGACATAGACTTGACTTAACAATGTTACAGTAATTAATACAGATTTAGATCAGATTTATGCATGATAATGATGCGGATGTTAAGCAATTGGCAAGAATGGGTCTTAATCCTTTGGGTCCTTAATGTTTCTTCCTATCTTCACTTTTATATACCGTATTTTTCGGAGTATAAGACACATCTTTTCCCTCAAAAAAGAGGCTGAAAATCTGGATGCATCTTATACACTGATCCCGCTCCCTTCACCAAAATGGCCGTGCAGAGCCTGTAGAAGGCTATTAGAGAGCTCCTGGGGGCTGGGGAAGGCAGAAATGCGTATAAAACGGGGCGTTTTTTGCTCAATTCCCCACCCCCCCAGCCTCCAGGAGCACTCTGCAAGCCCCCTAAAGGCTATTCATGCCTTTGCGGGGGGGGGGGGGAAACAGGCCCGTTTTCACAAAAAACAGGTTGTTTTGGGGAGGTTTGCAGAGTGCAAAAACTTTTTTTTTTAATTTGCCTCTTCAAAACCTTGGTGCGTCTTATACTCCGAAAAATGCGGTACTTTTCAAGTATATAAAAATGAATAGTAATTATCATAAGTGAAAAATCATTTTCTAAATATATTGCTATTCCCTAACGAAACTTACAATATCTGAAGTAATGATATGACAGATTCTGGAATTGATGCTATGACTTAAAAAAAAGAAAAAAGAAGCACCCAGAAATTGAAGCCCTGTGAAAACAAAATAGTGGCCTTTATTCTTGTCAGTGGATTTGGACATTAAATCTTATTATCACTTAAATGGAGTATACATGGTCTACTGTGGGGATAAGACACCCCTAACACCCCTTGGGTTATGTGTTCTGTTAAGATACAGCCTGTTGCGCCTTAAAATGGCTTCTTCTATACCGCTGTAAAATGGCTTGTACTGTACAGCAAAATGGAGTTACCATGGTAACGGCTTCACAGTACTCCACAAGGGGGCTCCCTCTGGTAAGGGGGAAAATCCAACTTTAAAAATTACATTTCGTCTGGACATTTCCCCCCTATAAATAAATACCTGGGCAATGCCGGGTTATCAGCTAATCAAATATATATGTGCAATGTGAGATGCTGATTATGCAAAAATTAATCTTAAATTCCAACATGTAAAGCATCAGACAGTTTCTTCAATAAATGGAACTGGTCAAAACTCGCTGAACTAGTAAATAAACAGCTATTCCAAATAGTGTTACCAAACATGATAGTGCTTGATGAAATGGACATGAAAAAACTCCCAAGCCTCTGATGATGTCTATTATAAAACCAAAAGCTTGTGTCCAACCATATAACCCTAAATGGCAGAATGGATTTGAAATAAGTGTGTAGACATGGATGAGTAATGCAAATAACTCATTTTTTTAAAACAACACACAGTTGGTTTGACATTGAAGTTTGAAGTTAACTAAAAGCAGAATGTAGAACATTGTTACACAATAATATATTTATATTATTCTTCACTACTCTTAGACACATAAGATTTAATCAACAAATCATAATATATATTAAGGTTGAAAGATCACTTGTATAATCTTCAAATGAATAGCTTTAGAGATGGAGAAGTTTTCAAGCAACTGTTCCAGAAGTGGTATTCTGCTCGTTTGCACCAGTTCGGGTGAACCGGTAGTGGCGACGGTGCGAGGCTCCACCCACCCACCCAGACGTCATGATGGACCTTCTGCGCATGCGTGCCCCTGCTGTTGAACCGGTAGTGAAGATAATAGGATACCATTACTGAACTGTACCAATGTGAACAGTTGCAAGGACCATTAGCATACCCACCACTCAGAAATGCCAGGAATTTTGGAAACTCAGCCTACAGTAGGTGATGAAATAAAGTAAGAAAGCTACTGAAAAACGATGAAAGCAGCTGAAGTGCTTTACTGAAAAATGGAGTTGCTGCTAAGCTTTATAACTTCTTTGGCACTTGGAGAAGGTCCCCATCATGCGAAAACTAAAAATTATAATCTGTTTTTTTGGGGGGGGAAAGGCAACTGTCCCAAATTAAAATTCTAACTGGGAAGAAGCCTCCCTTCAATCATCAGAAAAGTCTTCATGAAAATCATCTACCTATAATTCTAGAAATGGCAGGAACTATTAGAGAATAGGCTGATTTCTACCCAAACGGAGAATGATGTTTCACCATCCTGCAACTCATAGAAGAAGAAAAATCACTATGATAAATATTTGTTGACTTTTGAGCAGCCTTTAAAAGTATATTCTGGAACTACTATATATGGAAAGCATTGAAAATTGAATACATGCCCACAAAAATATAATTTTGCCTACTGGGAGAAACTTACATCATCAGCTGCATGGGCATCCAAGATGAACTTTCAGAGAAATCCCTAATTGGAATGGGATTTAGGCAAAGCTGTGTGTTTACTCCCCTGCTACTCAGTATCATTGCTGCTGTAGTGAGGAAAGGTTTTGATGTCAGACATGGGGAATAATGAACCCCATTACATATCTTGTTTGCTGTTAAAACTTGCCATATTTGCAGGCAAAGGTCACAGACATCTTGTATGATGTCACGCCCACTACCCATTTCATATGTTTTGAAAATACTCACAAAATGGAGGTTTTAATAGATTGTATTCTACTGTCTGTTTCAGTGGAGTGCAAATAGAGTAGGTTAACCAACTATTTAATATACTATAATTCTAAGATTAGAGAATTAATATCAATGTGAATGATGTTGTAAATTTTGATGGTTATTGCACAGAGATAGGCGTACCCAGATGACACACTATTTAAGGTAAGATAAAATGTTCATATTTTAAAAAATAATAATAAAAACTTAAAGAAAAACTAATAAGAGTAGGTTAACCAGATCAGATACTGATAGAAATTTCTGATAGAAGAAAAGGGGCCTATTTATGAGGATTATTTTAGCCTTGTGTCAGATGAGATTGCTTGAATTTGCTTGGAATATGACATTGGCTGTGTATCTCCTATGGCCGTGATGACGAACCTGTGGCACACAGAGCCCTCTCTGCGGGCACATAAGCTGTCAACCTAGCTCAGCTCCACCTCACATGCGTGCACACCTCCTGCCGGCCAGTTGGTTTTTGGGTCTCTGCCATGCATGCACAGGGGTGGGGCACATGTGGGAGATGTGTGCCCATGCATAAGGGTTGGGGTGCACATGGGGGGTCACACCCCCTGCACGTTGGTCACGCAAGCATATGTGTGGGGGTGGGGCGTACATGCACATGCACTGGGAGCGGGGAGGCAGGGGGGGTTGCCCGCTCATTGAATTATGGGTGTGCACACACGCTTTCGGCACAGCGACGAAAAGGTTACCCATCACTGTCCTATGGAGTTGATTGAGGCATGTTCTTACTTGGTTACTTGGGTAGAATTTCAGCCTATTGATCCTAATAAATTGAACAGAATTCTCAGGTCTATGAATTTTGCCACT
Organism: Natrix helvetica; assembly: GCF_964273705.1. Classification (NCBI taxonomy): domain Eukaryota; kingdom Metazoa; phylum Chordata; class Lepidosauria; order Squamata; family Natricidae; genus Natrix; species Natrix helvetica. The sequence goes on from NC_138551.1 coordinate 96,942,027, forward strand.
TGTGTTTTAGTTTCGCTTTCCTTCTAGTTTAGTCAGAGCCTCCTGAGAGATAACACGTGGTTGGATCTGTTGTGGATGCCAGTGTTTCAAGGGAGGAGGTGGTTCCCCCTCAAACTATCGCTGGATCCAACAGATTTGACCAAATTCTGCCCTATTTCTTTGTTAGGGAAGACTTTTGAAAAGGTGTTGAGTCTGCAGTACCAGAGAACCTCAAGGGAAGAAAATTATCCTTTCCAGCCAACTTTCAGACCTTTTTGTAGTGCTGAAATGGCGTTGATACAGTTGGGGAATGATTTCTTTTGGAATGGATAGGGATTATGCATTTATCCTGGTGTTTTGTTGATTTCTCAGTGGCCTTTAATATCATTATGGTATTCTTCTGTTGACTAGCTTAGGTAGATGGAAATGAGGGACACTGTTTTCAAGTGTTCCACCTATTTCTTTCAGGGTTGCTTCCGATCATTGCTGGGGAAAGAAAATTGAGCCATATGCCCCGCTTCACTGAGGACTCTACTTTCCATTCCTTTTTAACATACACATGAAACTGATGCAGAATCCAGTGTGCAAATGACTGAAGTAGAGACCTCAATTTCATATCATATCCAATTGTCATAGAAGTGCAAAACAGCAAGGGAGGGAGGGATAGGAACGTTTTTATAAAATTTATTAAGAATAGGTTCAAATGAATGCTTGAAAAAGTTTAGTCTGGGAGAAAAGCTGTTGAAAAATTGTTTACTGAGGAAGTATGTCTTAACTATTAGGAACTTTAACTTTGGGCTAGATCAGGGGTGTCCAACCTGGGAACTTTAAGACTTGTGGACTTCAACTCCCAGAATTCCCCAGCCATTTCTGGGAGTTGAAGTCCACAAGTCTTAAAGTTCCCAAGTTTGGACACCCCTGGGCTAGATGACCTACAAGGTCGATTCCAACTCTGTTAACTTTGTTAATCTCGAACCCAGCCCCACTACATCTGTGCCTAGAAAATGTGGTCATCTATTGGTATCACCATTTTATTATTACACTGGCTGATGACATGGCGTTGTGTTGCCCAGGTATTTATAGACACTGAAGCGTTTGTCTGACAGGGAGGCATTGAAAGGTGCCTTTCTTCCCCCTACTCTCATGCCCATCATTCCTGCCCTCTCCTTCCCCTCCCATGCACTCCTCTTTCCTGCCTATCGACGATCCTGGCACTTTGCCAAATCCATCAGGCACTTTCCCATTGGTCTACTGGAGGGCGAATATCAAGGCTGGCTTTCCAGAGGAAGCTGCGAAGGAACTGACATAACAAACAATTGCCACTCTAGGACACTGCACTCAGTCTCCTTGACGGCCCAGGCGTTCCAGAGTTATGCTGGAACACACAGACACACACACACAAACATTGACACACGAGGTGTGTCAACCCCACTCCATCCCAGTATTTGTTTCCAGAGGGTAATGGTTGGAGGATTTATAGAAAGACGGCAGCTCTGACCACGCTTTAAGCCCAAAACTCAGCATGAAGATGGCAAGTGCATATTACATTACATTACATTACATTACATTACAATACAATACAATACAATACAATACAATACAATACAATAATACAATACAATACAATAATACAATAATACAATACAATACAATACAACACACACACACACCATATATATATGTGATAGGAGGAGGGGGAGGAGAAGGATTAGTGAATCTGACTTTTCAGTCACCTATCCCATCCCCAGCAAAGCAAACTTTTGCTTATAGAATGATCTTTGTACTTTGTATAACTGGAGTCAGTGTGCTTTTTCACCCTATAGTTGTGTAGGGTGTTATATCACTTCTTAACCTTTTGATTAAGATCAGGAGTACAGTAGTTATTTAACCCATCCCCCTATGCATGCTGTCTCGATATGAGTATAGATTGCAGATAAAGTCTTAGCTGTATTGACGTTATTTAGCAATTATGTTAATACTAGTCACCAAACAATGATTTAAAAACAAAACAAAACAAAATATATGCAGTTGAAGTCTGGAGGACATTTCTTTTTATGGCTTGACTGAGATAGGCTTTACCAATACTTTAGAGCACTTTATACATTCTACCCTTTTTTATGGAGTTCAAAGGAAGCAATAGATAAAAGACCTATTTCTCCATACAGGTATATTTTGAGGACAATATTCTTTTATCATACCCAGACACAGAGCTAATGAGACACTTTGTAATGAGACAATTTATATTGTGTCACTGAGACAGAATGTCACAAGGAAAGGCAAACCTGTTGAACAGGAAAGAAGCTGCTACAGCAACTTTATCTATAGAGTCCATGGTGCTCTCTGAGGTTGGTTGTTGTTTTTTGCAGACGTTTTATCTTTATCTTCCACTAAACCGAACTTTTCGTTTCTGATGATATTCAAAAGTCCTTATATACAATTGCTTAAGATTTATGGCAACCTTTTTGCCTGTTTGTCAGGAAACATGCAAATCCTGCTGTCTTTAAATACTGTAGTTAAATACTGATATCTGTGTTAGGATTAGGTGTTATTTTCTATATTATTCTCGGTCTCAACAATCATGGTTATGCAATCATGGTCAAGCATTACAACCCTGGTCATGCTTCAGGCAGAATATTATGAAAATGGTCAGGATGAAGTTTACTATACTTGGAGTTTACTTACACTGAGACATTAAGGAAGACCAGAATAGGTGCACTACCTCCATCTCGGTGCGGCCAAATGCTATTTATAAGTACAGTCAATATTACCTCAATGTATTTCTCATCTTGAAATCTGACCGAAAAAGATCTAAATACTCTGTTTCCTCCAGGGTCCTATGTTTTGTGGCTTTTATTGCCACAAGTAATCTTTTAATGAAGGTTCTTATTTACGCTTGATTGGTTTTGCTCTTTGTTTTCCTCCGATGATGATCTAGATGTGTCTTCTGCCTCTTTGTCTCTTGGAATTCTTCTGTGATTTGTAAGGGAGACTACATATTGGTGTTGTGGCCAGCAGAGCTGGTGGCAGACTCGGACAGTTAAGAGGTTGGGGAGGAACATGGACCAATCCTGGAGTCTGGGGAAGGCTCTGATGAGTGCTCTGCGTCAGAGGCAGAGATGAGGCCAGGGCCGTCTGACAGCTACCAGCTACCTTCAGAGTCAGAGATAAGTGGGGCAGAAGAACAGCTGGAGCCTGTTCCCGATGCATGCATGCACATAGCTGTCAGGAGAAGGGAACAACTAAGGAACAGGGGTCGACTTGGGAGTAAAGGCACAAGTAGCCCCTCCTATAGAGAAAAAATAGGAGCAAAAGGGGAGTGGTGTTTGCAGGACACAATTAGTTTGCTCATTATTGTGAAGATTTGCTTATCTGAGTTTGTGCCTCACAGAGACTCTTTGCCAGGTATTTCATCTTACCGCGTTGCGTCTAGAAGCTCTCGGCCTGGCAACTCTCCAAGGTCTGTTGTTGCAGCTAAACCTTGAAAGGCTTATTGCCGGGACTTTTTCTGGATGTGAATGCCAGGAATCCACATTAGCCAAATAAAAAGGCTTTTTTTGCAGGACAAGGAGTCTGTTTTGTGATTCTATTAATCTTAGGTCAGAACAATAGGTGTGATTCTGTCTAAGGCCATCACTGCCAACTTGTTCTGAACAACCGAAGCATGGAGCCTCAGGACCTACTCAAATTCCCTCGGAAACCCAGCAAGGTCCATAAGGCACCTGATCAGACCAGTTGAACAGGTTCTTTCTCCCTGTGGCAGGGAGTAGCTACAAAGAATTCCAAGGCCACTTGGGAGTAATTTGACCATGACAAACAATAATGATAATATCCTCTGCTTCAAGACAAATACCAGATCTGACCTTTCAATGCAACTGTGACTTCAGCTTGCAATAATCTGGTCAGTTATTATAATGATTATTATCTCCAAAGTCACCTTCGACTCTGCATCCAGTAAAGGCTGATTCATTAAGTACCCTTATACTCAAGCATTCATGCTGAATATTCACAAAGTGCAAATTTTTACAAGTTAGAAAATTGGAAAAATGTATTGATAGTACATTAAATGATCACCATCAAACCTCCCCTCCCTTTCCCCCCCAAATGCTTCCAGTTAAGATATGGTGGGAGGCACGCAGTGGCTTAGTTGCTAAGACGCTGAGTTTGTCGATCAGAAAGGTCGGCAGTTCAAATCCCTAGCACTGCGTAATGGAATGAGCTCCTGTTACTTGTCCCAGCTTCTACCAACCTAAGAGTTTGAAAGCATGTAAAAATGCAAGTAGAAAAATAGGAACCACCTTTGGTGGGAAGATAACAGTGTTCCGTGTGTCTTCGGCTTTTAATCATGCCGACCACATGACCACGGAGACATCTTCGGACAGCGCTGGCTCTTTGGCTTTGAATTGGAGATGAGCACCACTCCCTAGAGTTGGGAACAACTAGCACGCATGTGCGGGGGAACTTTTTCCTTTACCTTAAAATGTGATGGAGAAAGAATAGTTTATGGGGTTGGCTTGTAGAGAAAGTCACAGAATTGATCTTGTTATTGTATAAACCAAGAATTTGCCCATTTCCTGATGGAAATGGAAACTGCTTAAAACTGCTATTTGGCTTTGATTAAGAAAATACGTGGCTGCCTTTATTACAGTTTTTATTCTCTTGGAAAGGTTATATTGCTGTATGGTTACAAGCAATGAAGAATTTAGTTGGGCTTCTAGATGGTTAACGTAGGTAGGGTCTCGTGTCAGAACATGTTGGAGATTAATGTAAATGGGTTATGACTTTATTACTTTACATGCAGTCTAGCTTAATAAACTATTGTATACATTTGCTCTAAACCTGTTTTTCCACAGCCATAGAAGCCTTAGGAAATACTTGAAAGAGTTGGGCTGCTGCCAACTTCTGTTTTGAATTGAAAACAACCATCTGCTGATTTAAAGCATAGTTCATTGGGATACCATGGAAACCCAAGTGTTAAATAGACGCTAGCTATTTAAGTTTAGAAAAACAAAAAGCCTTATGGAAAGAGGGCAACTTTTAAAAAATCCTGAAATGCTGGTAAAATTATAATAGATTTTCGCCTGGAGATGTCTATGGAGATTTTTCCTTGAAGAAGTTTCACTTCTCATCCGAGAAGTTTCTTCAGTTCAGATGAATATATTTTCCTGTTAAAAAAGAACAATGGTGTACTTTTTCTTATGGATAATTTCTTATGGAATTTACAGAACTCTTGGGCAAAAGGTTGGATTAGAAGACCTCCAAGCTTGCTTTCTTCCTTTCCTTTCCTTCCTTCCGGGTTCCGACTAGTGCCATAAGACAATCAAGAGTCTCAAGCCATCCAGCAATAAAAATCCGGTCTTTTATTATTTAGATAAAGCCAACTCTGTCTTCATCCCCTTCATGTCTTGCCTCTGACCCTGTTTCCTCCTCTCCCCAAAGTGTGTTACCAGGTCACATTCCCCAACGAAATAATTTCAAGGGTTGCAGAAGTCACTACCTTCCAGGCATTGCTGGTATCCATGGAGATGGCCTTGACTTGGTCAGCCTGAATACATCTTGTTATAACTGAGGAGTAAATTCTTTGGTGCAGTTGCAAGGCGCAATTTCCCATCCCCCTGCCTATGGCAACTCAGGAGCAGGTCAGGGAAACTTCACGAGTTGACAACTGGCTGGCTGGCTGGCTGGCTGGCTGGCTGGCTGGCTGGCTGGCTGGCTTCCTTCCTTCCTTCCTTCCTTCCTTCCTTCCTTCCTTCCTACCTTCCTACCTACCTACCTACCTACCTACCTACCTACCTACCTACCTACCTTTCTTCCTCTTCCTGTCTTCCTGTATTCCTTCCTGGGTTGGTTGAAAAACAACCCAATAGGAATCACTTCTTCAGAGATGGAGGGAGGTTTGTAAATCTAGTTTAATCTTAACAGACAACCATCCGTTGTCACTACTGATTATGCCTTAACTCTGAATGCCCTAAGATTTGCCTAGGAAGAAAAGAAAGCTTGTCTATACAGATCCAGAGAGGCATACGATTCATCTCATATACATACACATATCAGTAAGGATCCAATATTTTTCCTGGCTCATTGTTTCTAAAAGATTCTGAAACCCCATTCAGTGTCTACAACTAGTTTCTAGCCACTTACTTTGAACTGGGGCAAGTGTTCCTTGGCTGTTGGTATGAGTATATGTGGGTTCTCTCCTTTATTATTATATACAACCTGTAAGTTAAAAGGACATAGATATAGGGCTTGACACCACTGACAATTTCAGATTCCTTGTCACAATGCCTATAAAATAGCTAAATAAATTTGTAAGAAGAATATTCATTAAAAAGCAGTGTAAAATATAATGGAACTGGCCAACTACAGTTTTTAGCAGTGTTCATGATAGCAGTGTTCCAATATCTCAGGGGTTGCCACAAAGAAGAGGGAGTCAAACTATTCTCCAAGGCACCTGAGGGTAGAACAAGAAGCAATGGGTGGAAACTAATCAAGGAGAGAAGCAACTTAGAACTGAGGAGAAATTTCCTGACAGTTAGAACAATTCATCAGTGGAACAGCTTGCCTCCAGAAGTTGTGAATGCCCCAACACTGGAAGTCTTTAAGAAGATGTTGGATAGCCATTTGCCTGAAACGGTATAGGGTTTCCTGCCTTGGCAGGGGGTTGAACTAGAAGACTCCAAGTTCCCTTCTAATTCTGCTATTGTATAATAAAAATGCATAATCAAGTTAATGGCCTGGTTTGCACATTGCATGAGGCCATAATATAGTACATTTTAGGTTTCATTTTCAATAAAGCATGCTTCAAATAAACCGGGGCATAGCATAATATATGAACCCAGCCAGTATACCAGTAATAATTAAATACATACTGTTACACACCTTGTCCTTGGATCCCAAAGCAGATTTATTTCGGAAGGTTACCTTGAAAAATAAATGTTTTCCCATTTCATTCTTTAGCATATCCAGTAGTTTTAGATAAGTATAAGGTGTTTGTATGTATGTACCCTGAAGTACCGTATTTTTCAGCGTATAAGACGCTCCGGACTATATGACGCAACTTAGTTTTGGGGGAGGAAAACAAGGAAAAAAAATCTGCCTCAGCAATTTGCCTCCTTGCAGCAAACAGCATGTTTCAATTTCAGCACAGCCTGATTAGCACAAGCAACTGATTGTCGATTGGATCAGCCTTCCGACCAGCAGCTGTTTCAGGCTTCAGGGATTGTCATAGCCTATTGCTGCCTCCGCATGCCCCGTTTTTGGTCTCTGTGTATCCCATTTTCCGCCTGTTATGGGCAGCGGGCAAAACAAATTCTGCCTACCAGCATCCATGGTATTCAGCTGGCTAGCTTCCTGTCAGTGTGTGAGAGTTCATGACTTGGAACACATGGTAACAAGGTCAGCCAATGAGGGCTGTTTGGTCTCTGAAACAATATTTGCTATGTGAGCAACAAGGAGACAGGAAGGAGCCTGGCCTAGGTGAAAACTGAAAGTGAAACTGCTTGTGTTTTTCTTGTATTTACTGCTACCTTGGAAAACCTGCTTTTGGTATTATATTGTATATTATTATTATTATTTTGAATCCTGCTGAATCAGTTGCTTGTGTGTGCTTTCTGAATGTGATTGTTGCTGCAAACTCTGATCAGCCAGGTCAGCTTCAGCACTTATTGCAGCCTGATTCAGTACAGCTGATTGGCGGGTGGATTGGACTGCCAGAATACCCACAATCAGCTGTTCCAGGCTGCAGGGGTTGCCACAGACCATCACTGCCTCCATGCCTCACTTTTTTGGCTTCTGGTGGGGGTGGGTGGGGCTACATTCGTTGTATAAGACACATCCAAATTTTCACCCTTTTGGGGGAAAAAGGTGCGTCTTATACTCCAAAAATATGGTACTTCTTTACATAACGAACATCTGGTACTAAAATAAAACAGCTACATTTGGAGTATCAGGATTAGGGTAATTAGGAACAAAATTGTGGAAAATGGGATCTCTTCCATCACACTTGCCCTGACATGGAAAATGAGAAATGAACCAACTTGTCTACCTTTATGTTTTACTCTAATTTGTAGTCATTGTACAGTCAAGCAGTTACACATGACAGATTATCTGTTTGAAACAAACAGTTTTGTCACAAAAAAAAAGCTGAGTTATGGCTAGTTCAGAAATGCATCGTTTCTGTTTCTACTTGGTTTTTCCTTATGTATAAGCCTTTCATAGCCTTATAGCACCTATTCAAGCCAGCTAGTAGTACTTATCTTTTTCCTGGCAAAATAATAGGTGTGAAAAGATCTGAAATCTTAGTGCTTAGTGAAAAAAACTTTCAGTATTTTTTAAAAGGCAGGTTTTGATGCATGAGCACATGAGAGATGCCCAGAGAATGCAGTGCTCAATAGCTGTGATCAGAATAGACATAATTTGAAATTGCACTTGTCTGAATATGAACGCCTTTTCCTTTTTTCGTTATGTAATATGTACTCTTCGCTACCCTGATTACTGTGTGCTTTTGTTCAATTAAAATATTTTCCTTTACATATAGGTTGGTCTTTGGAATGCTGTATCCTGCTTATTATTCCTACAAAGCTGTAAAGACCAAAAATGTCAAGGAATATGTGAGTACTTAATTTTCAATACTTCTTTTCAGTATTAATCTTTATTCAGGTTTTGAGCGTGCGTAATAATGTCAGCAATAAGATGGATTTTAATTTGTCAAGAGATGTTAATCTTGGTAATTTATGATACGCTGTAATCATACTTCATGTTTAAGTGCGGTGTTGATATTGCACTATTTAATTTTTAAATTTGATGATAAATTGAGAAGCAGTGCGAGGAATGTCTGCTGTCGAAATGCCGCTCCTCTTTGCTACCTTCTTAATCTTTCTGAAGCATATTCTCTCCTCACCATCTTCACAGTGATTAAATGATAGGGCTGAATTGGAGAGACTAGATGTGATGGCAATCCTTGCGGGAGTGCAGGGAAGGAAAGAAAGTGGAGGTTGCACATAAAATTCTGCCTTAACTTGGAAGGTTACCAGCTGCTTCTTCACAGACCTGCTGTTTTGACCTAGGCTTCCCCCAAAAGCACGAAGCAGAGTCCTGTTTCCGACGAAACCCCTTTTATTAAATGAATGTGAATTTCTCTCCTTCTCCAAAGTTGGTGGAGACAGCGGTCATGCATGGGTTAACTCAGTTAGTAACCAATAGGACTGAGTCTACCAAAGTGATGTCATCGCCTCTGAGGAGGATGCTCCTGCTTTTTTAGACTTGGTTCGATTGGAACTGGCTGTGCTAATCGCTTTCTCCTAAACTAGTATTTAATAATTGACTATTCTAATTGGATTTAATTGGCTTTTACTCAAGAACAAAATTTCGTCTAAATTGGAAAGGTGGAGAATAAGCTTCCATTGGACCTTGGGAGGCAGGATTCTCAATAGCCCCTGGGCTGCTGGAGAGACATTGCCAGGGCTTCTTTGAGGCTTTTGCCTCCGAACTTGCCTATGGGCTTCTGAGGCTCCCTGGCTAGCAGCGTGGTTTTGCAATAGCCATTGGAGGCTCCGCTCAGCGCTGCCACCTCTGCTGCCTTCCCTTGCCTTTCCCTTGCCGCTAACTGCTGCCGCCTCCACCAGAAGCCATCGGACGCCACAGGGGGCCTCCAAAGCCACGAAAAGCTGCCGCTGTTGCCGCACCTCGCCACCGTTCCTCCGAGCTGCCGCTGCCGCTAGACCACCGCAGCTTTGCCCTTGGCTTCGCAGCCTTGCCGCAGGGCCCCCGACGCCCATGCGCACTTCGCAGTCTCAGCTACCTCATGGTGCCGGCCCATAGGCTCTGTAGCCTCAGTGGCCATCTTGTTTGATGGGTTGGGGCGCTCACCTGGAGGATCAGATAGCTCAGAGTCTCTGGTCCGACTCTGACCTTTCCTACAGTATGAATTGGCTAGAGGTGAGGACCATCCATCTGGCCCTCCTTCATTTCCAAACCTCTCTTTGAAACACACATGTGCTACTTTGGACAGACAACACTACGGCCAAGGCGCATGTCAACCACCAAGGGGGGACGAGAGCGGTATCTCTCATGGAGTCTGCCTTTCGCCTAGGAACCTGGGCGGAAGCCAACCTTCTCTCTCTCCACGCCGAACACATCTCAGGATCCGACAACACCAGGGCAGACTGGTTGAGCCACACAACGATAGATCCGGCAGAGTGGAGCCTGAATCGTCGCATTTTCCACCAGCTGTCATCTAGGTAGGCGACACTGACTCTAGATCTCTTCACAACGGCGTCCAACAAATAGCTGCCCAGATACCTGTCTCGCTACACAACACCAGGGACGGAAGGGACGGACGCTCTATGGTGCAGGTGGACCACTTCCTTCCCTTCCCCCTGATACAGAGGGTGATTTGGAAAATGATAGAGGAGGAGGCTGAGCTCATTCTAATCGCTCCCCATTGGCTGTGTCGACCATGGTATGCAGACCTGGTCAATCTTTCAGTGAAACCTCAGTGGCTTCTCCCAATGATGCCGTCCCTCCTTCGTCAGGTCTCCATTCACCATCCCGACCTGCGCTGGTTCCACCAAACCGCTTGGAGGCTGAATGGGCAGTGTTGAGGGCGGCTAACCTTTCCGAGATGGTAATTCAAACTATTCAGGCTTCCCGCTGCCCAGCCACTAATAGAATCTACAAATCTATGTGGCAGACCTTCGTTGCTTGGTGCCTGTCTCGAGGCGAGGACCCTCTGAGGGCTTTGGTTCCCCAACTATTGGATTTCTTGCAACAGGGGCTTAATAAGGGACTCTCCCCAAACACCTTACGGCGTGTCGGCTCTTTCCTCGGTTCTCTCATTTCACTGATACGAACCCCTCTCCTTGCACCCTCCCGTCTGCAGGTTCCTTAAGGGGGCTTCTAATCTCTGTCCTCCTGTCATACACCAATTCCCCTCGTGGGATCTGACCAAAGTCCTTGACTTTCTCACTGACCCGCCCTTCGAACCTCTCAGGTCGGCCTCCTTGCATCTCCTCATGCTTAAAACTTCCTTTCTGGTGGCCATAACATCTGCACGGAGAGTTTCAGAACATCTGTGCTGACTTGTGTGTGTTCCACCCAGAGTGTGTGGTCCTTCGCATCGACCCCACCTTTGTCCTGAAAGTGAATTTAGCATTTCATCGCTCTCTGGATCTCACTCTTCCAAATTTCTGTCCTGCTCCATCTCACAGTCTGGAGCGCAAATGGCACAAACTAGACGTCAGGCATGCTCTTAAGATCTACATCGCCAAGACGGCAGTCTTCAGATGCAGCAAAGCCCTCTTCGTATCTTTCCACCCTACAACAAAGGGCTGAAAGCTTCTCCATCTATGATTGACCGATAGATCAGGTCTGCCATTGCAAAGACTTACATCACGCATCACCTCACGCCTCCATCCAAAATTACGGCTCATTCCACGCACAGTGCGGCTACATCAGCAGCGTGGGCACGGCTGGCTTCGGTGGAAGAGATCTGCAAGGCGGCTACCTGGTCTACTCCTAATTCATTTATACGACATTATAAAGTGGATTGGTATGTGTCGGCGGATGCGGCCTTTGGAAGGCAGGTCCTTCAGCAAGTTCTTCTTTCTTCCAGCTCCTAGGCCAGTCTCATTCCCTCCTGGGGACATGCCAGCTTTGATACGTCCCATGCATGACTGCTGTCTCCACCAACTTTGGAGAATGGGGCGTTGGTTCTTACCTGATATGCCCCTTCTCTGGGCAGGTGGAGACAGCAGTCATCCCCACCCATTTGGGTCCTGGCCTATTTCGCAATGGAGATCTGGGAGCATGTTGTGAAGTCACAGGACGGAAAGCGATTGTTCAGCGCACAGCAGTTTACTTATCTCCTTCGTCAAGAAAAATGGGAGCATGCTCCTCAGAGGCGATGACATCACTTTGGTAGACTCAGTTCTATTGGTTACTGACTGAGTTAACCCATGCATGACTGCTGTCTCCACTTGCGCAGAGAAGGGGCATATCAGGTAAGAACCAACGCCCATTCACATTCAACAAGGCCTGGCAAACAGTCTTTCAAAGGAGTGATTATGACTACAGACCTTATCTATTGTGGAAAGCTGCCAAGTAAATATTTTCCAAATGAGGTACTTAGCAAGAAAACACTTGGCACAGAGTTTCTGAGATTCACTGATAGATTTTCACACTCCTGAAATGAATCTAAAGACCGAACAAACAAATTGTTTCCTGCAAAAGCCCACTCCCCTTTCGCTCCTCTTTTATTTCCTATGGGAGGGGCCAATCACCTTCCAACTGTGACTTTACTCCCAAGTCTATCCTGATTTCTGAGTTGTTCTTTTCTTCTGGCAGCTCTGCGCATGCACACACTGGGAACAGGCTCCAGCTGTTCCTCTGCCTCACTGCTGTCTAACTTCGTAGGCACCTGATCACTGCCAAATGGCCTTGGCCCTGTCTCTGCCTCTGAAGCAGAGCCCTCGTCCGAGCCTTCCCCAGACTCCAGGACTGGCCCATGTTCCTCCCCAACCTCCTCACTGTCCGACTCTGCTGCCAGTTCTGTTGGCCGCTGGTGGGCTGCAACACCTGTTTGTAGAGATAAGCATCCAAAATGCTTTTTCCAAAGTTTTGGAAAGTGGTTCCAAGTCACAAAAAAAGTGTACACTCAAGAAAAATGCAGTAGGCATATGAAAAAGTCCCGATAGAAATAACCTATGCGTGAAAATGTGAATATTATATAAAGGAAAATGCGACCTTCGCTTAGTACAAAATAGAAGAGAGTGAGTTCATACATTTTGCTAAGCCAGGGGGGGTTACTTAATCAAGTGATCAACTGAATCCTAACATTAATTGAACATAATAAATCAACAACGATATAATTGCTTTTTATATTTTCCACATTTTAATTAAAAGTACTTAGCATGCTTCTGTTTATGTTGACTCTGATAATCCAATAATAAATTAGTTTTTCTTCTCTGGCTGTAGTGTCTCTGGGTATTGCTAGAGACTATAAAAGTATTGTTTTAAGCCAGAGATGGCGAGTGCGGAAAAGGAAGCGTCCACGCGCGCTTGTCTTGACCACAACCTGGATGAGGAGCTACCCAGGGCACATGCGTGTGCCAGAAAATGAACTTCTGGTTTCCGGAACACGCATGCACACCAACCAGCTAGTCTCCTGGTTACTGGTGCGGATATGCGTGCAACGATCAGCTGGCTGGATTCATATTCATGCAAGACCAGTTCTTCCAGATTCCAGCACTGTTGCACATATGAAGGCCAGCTGATCGTCATGCACGCATGCACGCCAGAAACCCGGAAGAGGAACGGGCAAGTCTGCACGTGCCAAATGACATGGCTTCACGTTCCACTTCTGGCACGCGTGCCATAGGTTTGCCATCATGGTTTTAGGCTGTTGCATAGAATTCAGGTACTTCAGAGCTAATGATATTTCTGATGCCTATGCTACTCTTTGACATATTAGTTAAGTAAGCTTGCTCCGGAATGTAGCTGTCTCACTGTAGCCACAAATCCTTCAAGGAGAAAGGAATTTTCTCTCCTTTTCAGCTTTGTGGGTAATGAAGCTAGGGTTGCTATCTGCATTCGGGGAAAGCAGCTGTAGCCAGGCAGAAATGCTTTCCACTGCCACTTCCCCAAGAATAGAATCAGCTCATCCCTTTTCCCAACGGGCCACCGAAGCTTGAGAGGAAGTGGGCTTCTTCATTCCGCAATCACAGATTACTCTCAAGCATGCACATTGGTGTTCTAGGTGTCTGGGTAATTGAGTTACACCCTGACATTTTAAAGAAAGTGCTGATGTCCAGAGGCAGCCTCACCCCATCCAGTCCCTTAGCCAGAGGTGGTATTCTGCCAGTTCAGACCGGTTCACCTAAACTGGTAGCGGAAATCACGGGTGGCCCCGCCCACCCGCCCCAGCTCTATGGCCTCCCATTTAGGCACTTTTTTAGCCAAAGCAAATGCGCGGAAGGTGAGCGCATGCACGGACGGGCCATGCGCACTCTCATATTTGCGAACCGGTAGGGGAGTTAAGTGAATACTACCCCTGCCCTTAGCCTACAAAAGTGTGGGTGTGAAGGAGAAAAAAAGGAAGACAACAAACAGGCTAGAAAGTGAGAAGTGAAGCACAATTAATACAGGTAAGCAAAATCACTCATCTGTCAGGACCACAAGCTGTGATAAGCAGCCCTTGGCCTGTAGTTCAATAGCAACCAGAAAAGGAACAATCATATCAAGGCATCACACCTAATTTGTGTGTTTGCAATAACTTTTGGAGGGAGGCAAAGATTGTATGCTACTTTACTGATTTTAATATGTATTTATTATAAGGATGACCATCAAGACTTATTCATGTCAACTTGCAAAGCCTAGGAGGGTGGAGTTAACTCAGGAGAATAGGAAAAAGTATGTGCTACAATTATATATTTTGTACAGTTGTAATATCTTCTTCGCTGTGGTGTGTCCAGTCTGGGAAAACAACCCTCACAAGCGTCCCATTCGAGTCCCATTCGTTTGCCAAATGGATAAATATAACTGATAGATTCATTGATTGATTTGATTTATATGAGTTCCCATATGGTAGAGTAACTCTGGACAACGTATCAATGCAGAAGCATGAAAAACAATAATAAAGTACAGTAACACATGCACACTCACATTTCCAGGGCTGGGCGAACCGGTTGTTACAGTATGTGACGGCCACCTCTGTCTAACAACCATAACGTTTTTAGAATTTATCTTAGAGAATATTTAAACATGTTAATTTTTGCATTTAACTTCCTCTCTGACTTGAGTGACTTAAGGTCACAAATAACAGAATAACAGACTTGAAAGGGACCTTGGAGGTCTTCTAGTCCAACTGCCTGCACAAGCTGGAGACGCTGTACCATTTCAGACAAATGGCTGTCCAGTCTCCCCTTAAAAGCATCCAGTGTAGGAGCACCCACAGCTTTTGAAGGCAAGGCAAGACGTTCCACTGTCCGTTGTTCTGACTGTTAGGAAATTGTGCTTAAAGTTTCTTTAAGTTTCTAACCTTCGTCACAGGATTGTGAACGATACTGAAGGAGAGAGTGCTATGTATGCTGCCTTGAGCTCATCAATTTTAAACTATTATCTGATTCTATGGTGACCCTGTATCTTTGTGTAGCAAGGGTACGTTTTTAGTAGCTGTTCTTACGATAATCTGATGAGCAAAAGTTACAGAATAACAGAACTGGAAGTGACCTTGGAGGTCTTCTGGTCCAACCCCCTGCTCAAGCAGAAGACCATATAAGGTTTCAGACAAGTGGCTGTCTAGTTTCTTCTTAAAAGCCTCCAGGATGGAGCATTGGTTCCACTGGTTGAATGTTCTTACTGTCAGGAAATTTCTCCTTAATTCTAGGTTGCTTCTCTCTGGATTAGTTTCCATTGCTTCTTGTCCTGCCTTCTGGTGCTTTGGAGAATAGGTTGACACCCTCTTCTTTGTGGCAGCCGCTCAGATATTGGGACTATCATGTCACCCCTAGTCCTTCTTTTCACTAGATTAGGCATTCCCAATTCCTGCAACCATTCTTAGTTTTAGCTTCCAGCCCCCTAATCATCTTTGTTGCTCTTCTCTGCACTCTTTCTGGAAATATCTGTTTATATTGTGGTGGAAACTGGATGCAATATGTCAAGCTCTTACCAGGGCATTATAAAGCGGTAGTAGCACTTCTTTTGACCTTGATTCTATCCCTCTGTTAATGCAGCCTAGTGCCAATCAGCAACTTCCAGACTCTTCAAGAAAAAGATATATTTACAATTCATTAATTCCTGGTAGAACATCAACCAATATAACATTTGTACAGATTAGACAGGAATCCAGGACATGAGGTAAACAGACTCCTTTATGTTCTTATACGCCAGTCTGGACCAAGGTTGATGATAAGATAGCAGGTTGTATATCCAGTTGAGTAGATAGAGCATTCTTCGTTTTAGCTGTACAATTCTTTTTACTAAATTTTATGTAGTATCCATAATTATCTAGATAATTATAATCCTATAAGCACTCTTTGCATCACTGCCGTAATCTGTAGTTCTTCAAAAGCTTCTTTTGATGGTGGTGTAGGTAGCCCTCTACGTCTGACCATAACTGCGCCTTCCATTAAGGTTGTAAGTCATGATGGTCATTCAGTTGGTTATCACATGACCTCACCAGACCTTTTTTGGCAACAATTTTTAAGAGAATGCCATGGTTGTAAAGCAACCAGCACAATAGTTAAGTGTGTGCTGCCATTGTAAAATAAACCCATTCAACTTATGTATTTCTAATAATAATATACATTTATAATAGGTTGCAATCTATCATTGTTCAATTATTCCAGGTTTTCTCTTGTCATTAATTCCATTTTATTATATAAAAGTATATGCACTAGTATTTCCCCTTCTCTTATTTCTATCACTTATTCTAACTTACGATGTCACAGGGGCGTCACGTGACGTATCAGGACTCCCCCCCCCCTTTTGCTAAACTGGGCATGCATCTGGCCTGTGGGCCTTGAGTTTGACAGCCCTCATTTAGAGGATAGAGGTAGTCCTTGAGTTACAACTGTTGAATGACCATTCAGAGTTATGATGATGCTGAAAAGATCCTAACATTTACAACCAATCATGTGATTCAGCCTGGATCAGGTGAACTGGCAGTAGAGGTGTCAGGAGGCTCCACCCTCCTGGACGCTTCTGCATATGCGCAGAAGTGTCGTGAACATGCATGTGTGCCCGAGCGAACTGGTAATAAAAAAATTGGAAACCCACCACTGATGTGATTGCTATTTGTGACCTTCTCAGCTGACTTCTGCCAAACAAATTGAGTGGGAGAAGCTGGATTTTGTTAGAATATTCATGACTGGGAGAGACATGATAACAAGGCCAGCCAATGAATAGGCAAAGCAACTAAGTCAGCCAATAGGAGTTGAAACAGATTGGAGTCAGGGCATGGTTTAGCCTACAACCTTCTGAGTCTGACAAGTGTTTGGGGTACTTAGAATAGGAATTCTGAGTTTTATATTTATTTAGAAGTAGATAATATTGTGAAAAAACTTTTTTTAAAATAATGGGGTTTCTTTTCTAGATAGATAGTTATATTTTCTGAAAAAGTATTGTAGTCAGACATGTTTTTATTTTCCAAGAATTCCTAAAGTATCTGGAGTATGTCTGGAGTAATAAATGTCTATTCATTTATTAGATAATGATTTATTATCATCCTGCTTTTCCATGCCTTTTGTACTTAAAGGGTTTTAAAAATGGGTGGGTAGGAACCTAGAAGGTGTTATCTGGATGCATCCTTTGTTCTCCATTTATTGTATCAAAGCTTATCCTAAGGGTGTGTGTGTCTGTGATGAAGAATGTAAGGCATGCATGTCATTCAAACTTTGGTTGCTTACATAAAATTTGGTGACCAAGTTCATATCTATTATAAACCATAAACTATTAATTTCTTTCCTTCCTATCTACCATCCTAAGAGGATGTGTTTCTTTTGTATGTAAACCCTACTCTCTGCTTAAGAAATATATAATCAGCTGAAATTGCATACTATTTTAATGTGATTTGTCTCATATTTAAGTTCTCATTTTGAGCTTGAAATAAAGAACTGCATGACTGAACTTTGTTTTCCTTACTTGGCTTAACATCGCAAAATCTGCTATGCAGAGATAATGTATTTGGACTTCAGTATTTTGTTTATGTCATTAGTTGCACTTTGTGACTACATAGTGTTCTTTCAGACTGCTGACTTAGGCAGCCAAATTCTACCCATCTTTTTAGAACTTGGCATCTTAAAGGTGATAATCATTCTACATAATTGCCCTAAACACGTATTACTGAATAAAGAGTTTCTTTCCATTATATAGGAAATAATTTTTAGTATTGGCTTATTTTAGCAATAAATAAACAATTGTGATTTTTTAAATATAGTTTTTATTTCAATTAACTCATTTAAGTTGTTTAGATGTCTGCTCATCTCACAATAGGTGAGTGAACCATGAATATTTGGGCCACCCAGATTGGGAATTGTTTCTTCTGTAGTCTGAGATGGGGTAACACTTCCCCTTCAAGAATTGTGCGCAATCTGGGAGTCTTCCTAGACTCACAGTGCCTCCTCAACGAGCAGGCAGTAAAACATTTGTTGTACCAGGTGTGTCTTTTCCTAGTTCAGAAGGCTCTTCTCTTGTGGCTTGACTATTGCATCATTACCTGCTGTTTATATGTACACTGTGAGCTGATGCAGCAGAGACAAATTCCTTGTGTGTTCAATTGCCCAATAAAGAAACTCTATTCTATTTAATCAATCAAACCTTTATTGTCAATGCACAACACGTGCACCATGAAATTGAATGAGCCTCCCTTGGTGCAGTCCACCCATGAACACAGAATACAGCTGAATAAATCAATAAGTAAAAAGAAATCCCTAAACCCAATAAATAATAAACTAACACACATATCCATATATGTATGTATGTATATATGTATAGGGTGTGTGTGTGTGTATATATATACTTACATACATATATATTATTATACTACATTGGTATATACATGTTGCACGTTACTCTGTCATTCTATTCTATTCTATTCTATTCTTATTCTTATTCCCATTCTATCCCATCCCTGCTTTGTGGGGGCTGAAGGAATACAATAAATTGTATTCGCTCAGAATCTAATGTTTCATTTCTTCATTGTTGCTTAATATGGACTTTTCTATCAACCTAGAAGTATCTAAATATCAGAAAACTGTATATAACAACAATTCCATTTCTTAAGTAAATCATTTTTAGAATTCTATGCATTGCAGATTTCGTTTTCAAAATGTATATTCCTTTAGATGGTCACCCATCTCATCAGTACGACTCTGGGCAGCTAGCCAGAATTAAAATACAAGATAAATACAAATATATATTTTTCAAAGTGAAATATATTTTATGCAGACTATAGTAATTTTATTTCATTAAGGTCATTTTAAACTGCCTATTATGGCCTTTCAGAAAATCACATGTATGTAACTTTCAGTTTTACAGCAGGTCTTTCCTATCCTTCAGCCAAAATTCATAGGACAGAGAGATTAGAATTGAAGGAACAAATAATTTGTTTTTTCCTAAATTACAAGATACATTGGCTCTTTCGTTTTAAAACAGAACAAGCTTCACTTTTTTGGGTGGGGGGGAATGCCCATAACCAAAAACATTATTTCTAACTACACTCTAGAAGTTTTAATTCAATAAATAGAGCTCCATGGGGCCATACCTGCAAGTGCCAGAAACCACAAAGTTCAACTTTAAAGTTAAACTGCCTTTTCTCTCTCTCTGCTTTTCCCTACCCCTCCTTCCTTGGCATTGCTTTATGCTCATTCTGTGAAGGTTCATATGAAGGTCAGTTTTTAAGGTAAGACAATCCTTCAGAATAGTTGTTTTAGCTGGCACATACACTAATTTGGCTATTCACTGAGGCTGAAAATACAATACAATCCTCTGTGATTAATCTAATGTTTCATTACATGCTTGGATTTCTGTTCAGTCTTATTATTTCAAGTCTGAGAAATTTTAAGAGCAGGGTGAATGAATTTATTTCCAGACAGTATACAGATTTCTCAAAAAAAATGATATCATGAATTTGTTTATATGGCAAAACATTTAAATAGCAATAGCACTTAGACTTATATATGCTTCACCGTGCTTTACAGCCTTCTCTAAGCGGTTTACAGAATCAGCCTCTTGCCCCCAACAATCTGGGTCCTCATTTTACCCACCTCGGAAGGATGGAAGGCTGAGTCAACCTTGAGCTGGTGAGATTTGAACTGCCGAACTGCAGCTAGCAGTCAGCTGAAGTAATCTATAGTACTGCACTCTAACCACTGTGCCATCTCGCAGAATACTTTTCACAGAATAATTTTGGGTCTACAAATAAATTGACTTTTTAAGTCTTCACATTGCTAAATAAAACAATAATTGCTTCAAATTAACCCTGTACAATTAAGTATTAAGCTTTCATTAATTAAGCTATTCAATAAGTAACATAGTGCAGCTTTTAAGATTTAATGCACCTATGGAAGGATTTTAAATTCAGATTCCATATCTGATATTTTTCTGTTCATTTTTTAATCTGGTGGTATACTCTATAATTAATAATTAAGAGTTTTTCTCATTAGGAAAATGATGAATTGCTGTTACATATTTTGGAAGCAGGATCATTGAGTTGTTTATATTCAGGCATTTGCTGTTTCGATTTTATAGTTTCAAATACCGGTAGCTTTACCCCATTTTTAAAGAAAGAAAAATAGTAGTAATATAGAAAATTTGTCAGGGGGTGAACTATTTCCGAGAAGTCTCCCTCCTTCTTAAACACAACCACAATCACTCCATGCACACACGGAAACGTATGACTATTTTTTCTTTTTCGTTTTCCTAATTACTTGCATAGGGATTATTCTTTATACTATTTATGTTGTTTGCATTTTTTGTCATGGATTGCACCGGTGAGGCTAAAACCAATTTCATTCTATACATGATGTACAATGACAATAAAGGCTATACTATAGTATATCATGCTTTTGAAAGTGTGATTTGACTGTCTCTGGAAGTAAACCTGCTGAACAAGAAGCAATTTGGGGAGTTCTTTGCATAGCAAGCCAGTAAAGCAGGCCTAGGCAAACCACCCTCCATACACCCTCAACCACCTTTGGAGGATTCGTTTTTGGGAACCATTCCTAGGACACCATGATCTACCATAGATAAAATTCAATGTATTCCAGGGAAGTAGAATGAGTTTGTTCTTGAATCATGGAGAGGATTTTTTTGCATTTAATTAGTTCAATTGATTATGGTTATCTCTTTGAATAAGACCCTGTATTTCAGCATGTGTTTATGGCAGTGAGGATGATTAGAAACAGATTGTATGGGCGAGAATTGATGTTCCTAAGCAGGCTGTTCTTTTTCTTCCCAGTCCTGTGCTGCTGTTTCGTTTCCCTTCTTGTTCTAAGCATCTATCCATTTTATAGCAAAAAATCTCTCTATATAAAAGACAAGTACCACTCACTCATCACAAAATCTCCAGCACTGTAAAGCCTACAAACTTGAAATTTGGCACGTATGTTCCTATTGGCTTCTAGGTACTCAATAAGAAAGGATTTTTCGAAATGACCATCAGATCATTAGTATTTCTTATACAGTAATTATATGTATGCTGATGTTAAGGAGTTCTACTCCCTCTCCCCATCTGAAAAGAACTGTGTTCCAACTGCCCGTTGCCTTATATTAACCCGCTCTGACGCTAAGGAGTTAAACATTCTACTCCTTCCCACCAGAAAAGAACTCTGTTCCAACTGCCAGTTGCCTCACAATTCGGTTACCTCAGTTCAAGTTGGCAGACATTCCACTCTTTCACTCAGTAGTGGTCTGGGGCTCCTTACAATACTAAACGTTGGTACTTCACCAAAATGCCTACGCCTTCCACCTATGGAACTGCTTCTGGACTCAAGGCATCAGGACCAATATTCTCTTATGCGTTTCAATCACCGACCACCACTGAGCCAACAGCTTGTGAACTGAATTTCTCCTGCATAGCCCGATCACATAGTTTCGTTGAGAAGCACGGTATCCAGCTAGTAATTTATATAAAATAAGTGAAAGCCAGTCTCCCTGAGAAAACTGACCCTTGGTTTGTCCAATCAGAAATGCTAGTAATTCATAGTAACTCTTGATAAAAGTATAGTGGTATATTCAGTCTGGTATTTTTTAATGTGTTGTGGGCCTTTATGGGAATTTGGAAAAAGTTCCATTAGGAAATAAAAGCTCAGTTCCATCTTTTGAAGCTTCTTCACTTGGGGTCACTTTATAAGATGGTTTGAGGGGCTGAGCACCAGGACTGATCCCATAGGCTGGAAGCTTCTATCTCCTAGAGTAGTGTTTGTCAATCTTAGCTACCGTAGTTATTTTAAGGTGTGTGGTCTTCAACTTCCAGAATTCTCCAACCCAGCCATGCATGCTTAACCACAAATGTTAAAGTAGCCAAAGTTGAGAAATACCATCCTAGAAGTTTTCTGGGTCTGTAGAGCATACCGTTTGGTAATTCCAGCTACCATCATTTGCCTTCTAGGAAATGTCATTACCTGACATTCTTTCCATTAACCCTACCACACAAATCGCCACAATCCATGGCCTTACAGTTTTGGAAAATAAGGGAGAAAAAAGTGATATAAAATGAAATAAGTTCTACAGTTGTATTTGTTCGTATTGTACAGTGAAGTGTACACTAGGCAATTCTCTCCTTTAAAATGGTTTTTTAAAGCAGTCTTTTATTACCTTAAATCAGGGGTTGGCAACCCATGGCTCCAGAGCCACATGTGGCTCTTTCATCCCTCTGCTGTGGCTCCCTGTCGCTCAAAATATGCATCACAATCGCCAATGTGTGACACCAACTGGCACGTGATTTATTGAGTTTTTGACCCATCTTTTGTTTGCGGAGTTCAAAATGGTTTTGTTGCATGAAGAAATAAAAATGGGGTTTCTCTGTAGCAGTTCATTGATTTCATGAATGCAACACACTATCGGGTTTTTTTAATACATAACATATATGCAGTGTTAGCTTCATTTTAGATGTCAAAAGGGTTTTGTGGCTCCCAGTGTTTTCTTTTCTGTGGGAAACGGGGCCAAATGACTCTTTGAATGTTGAAGGCAGGGGTGTCCAAACGTTTTGCAAGGAGGGCCAGATTCGGTGAGGTGAAAATGTGTGGGGCTGATCATTCAGCCTGATATTCTTTGAACCCTTAACATTAAATGCAAATTAACTACCGTATTTTTCGGAGTATAAGACGCACCAAGATTTTGAAGAGGCAAATTAAAAAAAAAGTTTTTGCACTCTCCCCAAAATGGCCCATTTTTCGTGGGCCTTTTTTTTTAAAGGGCATGAATAGCCCTTAAGAGGCTTCTAGAGTGCTCCTGGGGGCTGCGGGGGGCAAAGTTGAGCAAAAAACGGCCCGTTTTTTGCTCATTTATGCCCTCCACAGCCCTCAGGAGCACTCTGAAAACCTCCTAAAGAAGGGGGCAGAGTTTTGGGGGGCAAAAAATGCTGTATTCAGTGTATAAGTTGCACCCAGATTTTTAGCCTCTTTTTTGAGGGGAAAAAGATGGATCTTTATACTTCGAAAAATACGGTATTTTATGAAAGACTAAACAAATAACTCCAGTGGGGAGAAGAGACTGCGGGCCGCTTGAAATTTGAAAAAGGGCCACATTTGGCCCCCAGGCCGCACTTTGGACATGCCTGGTTTAAGGTTTCTGACCCCTGCCTTAAAGAGTCAGATATAAAACCTTCAATGTTGGAACTAAACTTAAGTTTCTACAAGAATCATGAAAGTATCTTAAAGGACCTCCACCATAGAAAATAAGAAGAAGTAGAAAATCAAGCATAAAACACAATGCAAAATAGACAAATGGAAGTTCACACTCCAACTTTAATTAACTTCTGTCTTATTTCTCTAGAGCAGTGTTTCTCAACCATCAAAGTCCACCCATCTTAAATCTGCCAAGGTTGATAAATGCTGTTCAAGAGAATAAATGAGCCTTGGAAGAGATGTTCCCTTGTCCAATATACAGCCTGGGAAATGCATCTCCAGGCAAATTCCAGCTTAAATCTAAGGGTGGAGCAGAATCCTGGCTTTCTGTTTCCCTTCCTGCTTAAGACACCTCCTTGCTCTTTTTCTCCTGGAGCTTTTCCACAAGAACAAAAGTTCTTATTCTTGAATAGGACAAGAATGGGGAGAATCTCTTCCTGCTTACCTGAGCAGGAGAAGATACATTTAGGAAACTCTTCTGTTAAGAGATGTGTCAGGTTCCATTCAGGCAAAGAAAACAAGCAGGATGACTAAGCAGGTAGTTTATGGTAAATGTAATTGTTATAAGCCTGTCCCGGTACTTTCAACAAACACACAATGCAAAAAACGGGTCAAGGCTGTAATTCCGTACTTCCCTCCACCATTTAAATCCTCCTGTGGCCCGCCCTCTCCTACGCATGCGCAATATTCTCCGCTGACGTGGCAGAACATGCTGGCTTACCTTGCCACGTGTGCACTGGTGCAATTCCGTATGAAAGTCACTGCAGGATCCGAAGGTCCTTCAAGCTCTTGGTGTGGCAGGGAAACAAATGTGGCACAGCAGCGATCCAAGTCACGAAACGCCCCAGTCACGAATCTCCCCACCAGCAGAACAGGAGCTCCAAGCCGCCAAGAGCGCTGGGGCTGACAAGATGTTGATGTGCAGATGCTGTTGCCATTGTATCACAAACTCAAGTTAGACTCGGAAGAGATCAGTCATCTGGTGTAAGTGAACAAAACGGGTTCAGACTCACCTATAAAAATGCCAAATCATGGGTTTTTGGGGAAAAGAGCAAGGAGAAAACATGGATTACAAAGGTAAATAAGATTGAGCAGATCCACAGCCATAAACTACCTCAGAGTAATTTTTGACACCAAAGAATCATAGAAAGCGTATCATAATTATTACTTTCAGGCAATTTTAGGATCCTCTCCTATCATTAGACACTTCATTTCCACCAAGGATGCAATTAGTTCCTTTTGCTCTTTGAATCCCAAATAGCTCTGATCTTCCCAGGACTGCATGTGAGAATCTGTGCCATGAGAAAGGCAATGGAGGTGGTGCACATGAATTTTTTGAGAGCTATACTTGCTACTTGAGGACATAACCAATGCCACTCTCAGGGACTTCAGGCAGGAATGCCTAAACAATGGTTATAGCCTAGAGCAGTGTTGGGGAACTTTTTCGGTGCCGAAAAGGGAGCGCACACGCACTAGTCTGGAAGAGGAGCTGCCGAGGGGGCATGCACGTGCCAGAAAAGGAACTTCTGGTTTCCAGCCCATTGGCCAGCTAGTCTTCCAGTCACTGGTGCGCATGCACACATGACAATCAGCTGGCCGGCCCACATGCGTGCCGGAAAACCAGAAGACCTGCTCTTCCTGTTTCCAGCACTGTTGCATGCATGAAAGCCAGCTGATTGTCACACGTGCATGCACACCAGAAATCTGTAAGATGAACGGGCGAAGTCGCACATGCCAGGCGACATGGCTCCGTGTGGCACTTCTGGCACGCATACCATAGGTTCGCCATCACAAGCCTAGAGGATAATAATCAGTTACTGATTAAATACCTAGCTCTTCCCCACTGGATCTTTGTATTGATGGTGGATCATTCTCCTAGCAGGGGGGATGCTGTGTAGTCCATCTTTCCAGATGAATTCGTTTTTACCCTTTGTTATGCAAAGGTCATCCTTTCTGAAAGTTGGTAATAATGAAGTAACAGCTGGAAATCAGTAAGACACCACACTACAGCAGGACCTGAATTTCAAGTAAGCCTTGGATACTGGCCAAATATCTAGCAACTTTCCCCTTCCCAAGTTTGAGCAATGGCTTCTTTCAGATATGTCTTCATGGGTTACCATCAGCACTTCTATTATGCAAATATTCTAGAACCTTCTACCTGACCAAAATTTCCCTTTCTGGCTCAAAACAGATTGAAACTATTGACTATATCATGATATTGACCATATCATAATTTCTACAAAAGAAATGTGGAATTTCAACTGTTAAAGTGAATAGCTACATAAAGGTCTTAGTCTGATTCCAACTCTGGTATTATTAGTACAGTTCTAAGGTCTGTGTTGCTACTGTTGAAATTTGTCATCAAATGCTCCAATATAACAGATTAACAGAGTTGGAAGGGAACCTTACCTTGTAGGTCATCTAGTCCAATCCCCTACCCAAGCAGGAGACCTTACACCATTTCTGACAAATGGCAGTCCAATTTCTTCCTGAAAGCCTCCAGTGATGAAGCTCCCACAACTTACGAAGGCAAGCTGTTCCATTGGTTGATTGCTCTCACTGTCCGAACATTTCTCCTTATTTCTAGGTTGAATCTCTCCTTGATCCATTTCCATCCATTATTCCTTGTCTGGCCTTCAGGTGCCTTGGAAAATAGCTTGACCCCCTCCTCTCTGTGGCAGCCCTTCAAATATTGGAACACTGCTATCATATCTCCCCTGGTCCTTCACTTCAGTAGACTAATCATGGCTTTATGTTTATATATGAATTGTTAATTGTAATAATAAAGATAGCAATAATAAAGTATATGCTATATTATTCTCTCTCTCTCTCTCTCCCTTCTTCTCTCTCTTTCTCCCTCCTCTCTCTCTCTCTCTCTCTCTCTCTCTCTCTCTCTCTCTTTCTCTCTCTGTCTCGTGTTAATCATATGCATGCCAAGAAATAATAGAAACATCTGGCAGAGCAAACATGCATGATTGAAGTCTTAGAAAATTCTCAAGACAAAATGTTAAATTTTAAATATACAATACAAAATAAAGAAATCATCCTATGCAGTAATTCTAGTTTTATATTTACCCATCTTGTCAAAGTTAACCAATATCCACTCTTTCAATCCTGGACTTCCCAAGAGATCCCTGGAGATTCCGTCTGTTGTTCTGAGGCTGGTGGGGAATGAGTCCCATTTTCTCTTCTTAATGTCTCTGGTTTATTTTTTTTTAAAGACAACCTGTTTTTCTCTCCAAGGGAAATGTGTGGGGTAGCTCAGTAGAAACTCTAAGCCATATGTTACTATGCTGCCCCCTGTACAGTGCATATAAAAAGTGTACACATCTGTTTAAATACCAGGCTTTTGAGATGTGAAAAACTCAGACCAAGAGAAATCACTTGAGATTTTTTCCCTACCTTTAATATAATGGGTAAGCTGTACAATTCAGTTGAGAAACAAACTGAAATCTTTTTGCACTTAGCAATAGCACTTAGACTTATATAATGCTTTACAGCCCGCTAAGCAGTTTTCCAGAGTCAACATATTCCCCCAACAACCTGTGTCCTTATTTTTCCCACCTTGGAAGGCTAAGTCAACCTTGAGTCTGATGAGATTCAAACTGCCAAATTGCAGGCAGCTGGCAGTCAGCAGAAGTAGCCTGCAGTACTGCACTCTTACCACTGCACCACCAAGGCTCTTTTAGTGGGCAAAATAACAACAAAAATCTTGATAAAATGTTTTGCAGGCCAAAACAACTGTCAAAGGGACATTTTTCCCCTCGTGCCATCAATCTGCACCAAGAGCTTTCTGCATTGGAGACCGATTTTTTGTGTGTCTAATCACACTTGGCCAAATAAAGTATTGTATTCTTGCTATGAGAAAGTGAGGGAACTGGAAACCAAGTCCCATGGAAATTATTAAATGGATCAGGTATACCTAGCCTGGAGAACAGAAGACTGAGGAGAGAAATGAGCAAACTTCAGATGTCCTACTATGGGTTGTTGTGTAAAAAAGGAAGTGACTTTGTCCGTTGTTGTTTTTAGAGAGAACCAAATGTCTGAAATACTTTCAGCAGATCCAGCATTAAACAAGAGTTGGAATTTCTGAGGTCTAAGAAACTAAGAAAGATTCTATAATTCTGTTAATTATGATTTAACTGATAGCAGTGTAACAGCTGCCCTTTGTCTAAAATTGTCAGCAGAACTTGATTTGAACAGCTTGGCTAGAAGAACTAGATAGAAAATTAAAAGGTCTTATTTTTCTCTCTGATGTATGCTACTTACATACTGTTTGCATGTTTGTAAAATGCATAAAAACAAATAGAACCTACATATTTTAATTTGTTAAATAATAATTATTCATCTTTCTAATCGGTAGAAACTGAAATAGTTGTTTTGCATTTTTCATTCTTAGGTGCGGTGGATGATGTATTGGATTGTGTTTGCTCTTTATACATTTACTGAAACAGTAACGGACCTCTTGATCTCTTGGTAAGATCTGTACATTTGCGAAGCATGATGTTTTTGGCCTCCCGAAACCCCACCCCACGCATCCTGTTTTTAACAAAAAATGAGGTGCGCAGAGGGTTTGGGAGGCCTATTTTTTTCCTCCCAAACCCCTCATGCATCATGTTTTTGCCCTCCCTGGCCCCCAGGAGCACTTTGCAGGCCTCCCAAACTCCCTGGATGGCCCATTTTTCACCAAAAACAGTGCGTGCAGAGGGTTTGGGAGATCTGCAGACTGCTCCTAAGGGCCGCGGAGGGCAAATAAATAATAATAATAATAATAATAATAATAATAATAATAATAATAATAATAATAATAATAATAATAATTTATTTGTTAGCCGCACCCTCTCCTGAAGGACTCGGGGCGGCGCACAATAAAACACATAAAATACAGATATGGACAATACATACACAAGAATATAGACGTATACGTGTACGTGGAGGAGGTAGACAGATGAATGGAAACAGTTAAAATCGCAATTTAAAATCCCCTAAATAAAATTACAAAATTAAAAACCCGTCAGGAGCGATATGATCAAATTATGGTTGAGCCAGGCCAGCTACTTGGAATAGGTGGGTCTTGAGCTTTACACGGAAGGAGCGGAGGTCAGCGGTAGTCCTAATATCCGGAGGGAGGTCATTCCACAGGGCTGGGCCTGCCACAGAGAAGGCTCTGCTCCTAGGCGCCGCCCCTCGGCAGTGTCTGGTGGACGGCACCTGGAGAAGTCCCTCTCTGTGCGAGCGAATGGGTCGCAGGGATGTATGGGGCAGGATACGATCCCGCAAGTAGCTAGGTCCTGAGCCATGGAGCGCTTTAAAGATCGTTATCAGGACCTTGAAACGCACCCGATAGACCACAGGAAGCCAGTGCAGCTCGCGCAGGAGAGGTGTCACATGGGAGTACCTTGTACTCCCCATAATTACCCGCGCGGCCGCATTCTGGACCAACTGTAGTCTCCGAGTCCATTTCAAGGGAAGCCCCATGTAGAGAGCGTTACAGTAGTCCAGGCGAGACGTCACCAGCGCATGAGTGACTGTGCGTAAGGCATCCCGGTCCAATAGGGGGCGCAATTGGCACACCAGGCGAACCTGGTGGAACGCCCCCCTTGCCACGGCTGTCACATGGTCATCCATGGACAGCCGGGCATCCAGGAGGACGCCCAAATTGCGCGCCCGCTCCACGGGGGCAAGTTGTACGCCCCCGATGGCCAGAGATGGGATTAACTGGTTGAACCGGGGGGCCGGAACCCACAGCCTTTTTTTAAAAAAATTACCTCTTCAAAATCTTGGTGTGTCTTATATGCCAGTGCGTCTTATAGTCTGAAAAATACGGTATGTGAAAAATCACCTAAAAATACTTCCCCTGAAACAGTTTAATTAGAAGGAACGTGCCTCTTTCTTTGTATCATATAATCACATTATGAATTCTAACTTATATTTTACAGGTTTCCACTATATTATGAACTGAAGATTGCTTTTGTTATTTGGTTGCTGTCTCCATATACAAGAGGGGCAAGTTTAATATATAGAAAGTTTCTTCATCCTCTTCTTTCTTCAAAAGAAAGGGTAAGCTGTCTCTCCTGCTGTGGAGTAAATATTTCTTTTGATATTTTAGAAAATAAATTTGCATTAAGATGTAGTGGGGATGAAGAATGACATTACTACAGGTTACACATTTTATTATCACTGGTTTGCCGAGTGTGCATGCGCCTTCCCATGCATGCGTCCGGCCTTCTGTGTATGCGCTTTGCTCATGTGTGCACCTTTCTGCCTCAAAAACGTGCCTAAATAGGATGGCATAGAGCTGGGGCGGGTGGGCAGGCCCATCTGCAATTTCCGCTACCAGTTCAGGCGAACCGGTCCGAACTGGCTGAATATCACCTCTACATTACTGTTGTGGCCCAGCAGGATCCGGTTGAGCTGCTGATGGACTTGGATAGCGAGGGATCATTTGAGTCTGCCCTGGACGATGTGGAGGATCCTGTGCAGGGTTCAGATTCAGAGCAGGGACCAGAGGGGCTGGTTGGCCATCAGGAGGCACCTGAGGCATGTAGCAGTGGGGAGGATTAAAGGCAGTTTGTCCCTGATGCTAGAGTGAGAAGGGCTGAGAAACGAAAGCAGCAATTACTAGGCAGGCTCATAGAAGATAATTTAGCACAGGTGGTGTGGATTGGCCCCTCCCAAGAGAGCTTATAGGCGAGGCATTGGGAGGGGACATTTGCAGGAAACAACAGTTTGAAATTAGCAGTGAAGAAAGTCTATGTCTTAGAGCCGTGTTTGATTCGTTGGGAATATCTGGTTTGTTTTTCTTGTAAGTGAGTTATCTGGGCCCTCAGCCAAAGGGTTTGTTATCTTGCAATTAAACAGTGGCAAACAGCCAAGCCTGTGTTCTGGCTTGTTCACAGGCGTGGAGAGGGGGGGGGGTCAGAACACATTACTACCTTGTGCTTTCTGCCAAGATATGATGTTATGTATTGCCAATATCAGATTAAATTAATACCTGTACTACATATATTTTTCTTCCTAGGAGATTGATGAGTACATTGTGCAAGCCAAAGAACGTGGTTATGAAACAATGGTGAACTTTGGTAAACAAGGCTTAAACTTAGCTGCCACTGCTGCAGTGACTGCCGCTGTAAAGGTAAACAATACTGCATGTTGTGTATTTACCATGTAGCATAAAATGGGTGAGTGGGGATGTGTGTTCAGAAAGGTATAAGGTGAAAAGCTGGATAACCTTTTTCTAAACAGCGTATTCTGAAAAGTATGTTCTCTCAAATAAGAGTTGACTTTTTAAACAGTGAAGATGACTCTTTTTTCTCTCTTGTTGCTTTCCTTGGTGGTAAATCACATTCCACAGGATTTCTGACTTCTTTCTGCTGTTCTTCAATCAAGTTGAGGTAAATGTTCATGGAAGATTAAAGCATGAAGCAGTGACCAGTATGGTTGGCTAGGATGTTAATAGGGTTCCCTGATGAATTCAAATTTGTAAGGAAAGAAAAATTAAATTGATGAACTTGAATTTAACTGCTGATGCTTACTGCTGTCTGATACTAGTAGACAGCCAAATTGGGCTTTTCACATGTATTCAGGCCTGTTCCTAATTATTTGTAATTTGCCTAAAATACCAGGTATCTCCAGGTATTTTGACATTCAGAATACTTAGTGTGTATAATGAGATCACAGTGACAAAATATTACAGAAAGGGAAGCTGCATGAGCATATGCTTTTACAATAATTTTGAATAGAAAATATAATTTGCTCTACCTGATAGATAGTATATGCATCATACATCAGGGCTATTCTTTATCATTTTTTGAAACAATTTTATTAAAGATTATGAATTGAAATAAAAACTAATATACTAATAAAATATAAAATAACAAATAAAATGTGTGAAAAACTTCATCTGAAGTATAAACAATTTTAGTAACTCATCACCCTCTCTTAAAATATAACACATTTTCTTTTTACCCCATGTCTCATCTCTTAGCTAAAAACAAATTCCAAAATCTTTGCCATTCATTTCTTATCAGCAAAACTCCAGAGACAATTATCTATTTTAATCTAGGATCACCCTTCATCATTGATGCGCATAGAACGAAACTGGGGAGTGGGCTAGCTGATCTAGGTGTCAGCAGAAGTTGCCAAGCAGTTTCTATAAAGTAGCAGTGATCACTTTAGTCAATGTAAAATCCAACATTTGTAAAAATTTAAGTAGTTTGTGTTTATTAAGAACACCAGTGGAATATTCTCTGGCCACTCAAGTCCCCAAAATATAAGCCCATGATGGCGAACCTATGGCATTAGTGCCAGAGGTGCCACGCAGAGTATTCCCTGTGGGCATACATGCCATCGCCAGCTGATCTTCTGGTTTTCTGGTCTTCACAGATGCCAGAGCGCCAGAAAATGACCAGAAAACGGCCAAAAAACAGCCAAAAAACAGGCATGCGTGTACTGGCCACCTGGTCTTTGGGTTTCGGGCACTCTGGCGTGCACACATGCACACACATGCATGTGTGTTCTGGTTTGGGCACTTGGTGCTGAAAAGGTTCGCCATTACTGATATAAGCTATAGCTACTTATTCCTAGGAAGTCTCTTCTGATAAATACTGTGCAGAATTTGCCCATTAAGGTGGGAAAGGCAGTGGGAAATATGAACCTCAGTATGTAAGTTGCATAATTAAACTTCCAGGTTTCCTGAACCTGCAGTTTAGATGTCTGTTTTCCTTCAGATGATATTAATTGAAATGCTAAAGTGAACATCTAATCAGTGAAATCAGTGAATTCCCATAACATACTAATATTATTCTCAGTTCTTCAGAGTTCTATTTATTGTGAAGATACACGTTTACACAAGTTGTCTGATCACATTTCTGCTCAAGGAGTCTAGTAAACAAACTGTTGAGCACATTACCACCAGTTAAAAAAGAACCATGAACCAGGGTTGTTTATGACTTTAAACAGGGCTATTGATAGAAGAAGCCAGATTTTAATGCTGATCAGATCACAAACAGCTTTGCAGTAGTTTAGCTTCTTTTAATGGTAGATGGAATTATTTCATCTTGCTTCTTCATCTTATGTCAGATTTTCAGCAATTTGTTTTACCACGAGCTTCCATGATGAGAAATCTCGATTGTGCAAGGCCAGAGTGTTCCACATCACATTATTCATGCTGCCCAAACCCATGTTTTTATTCATTTTATTCTATTTTTCTCATGATAAAATTGTGAAACTGATTTTCAGTCAGAAATATCTCCGGAAAGATGCAAACAATTGAATAGTTTGTTTCAATTACATCCTTAAATTGAGCAGCAATTAAATTAAGAGCGCCAGAGGACTTGGGTGAGATTCAGATATACCATTAATTCAAACATTGTCTGGCTTTCTTGCTTGTAGCTTAGTGTGTTTGTGTAAATTTAGCCAATTGTGATATACTCAGATACTATGAGTAAGCAAATCAAGGCTTAGTATAGTGGGTAATATAGGTCACAAAGCCCCTAATTGTCTAACTCCAAAGGACTTCCCAAGATAAACCTGAGAACTCCATGACTTACCATATTTTTATGTATAAGACGCTCCAAAGTATAAGACACACCTACCTTTTGGGGAGAAAAACAAGAAAAGAAATCTGCCTCTCTCTGCCTCTCAGCAATTTGCCTCATTGCAGCAAACAGCGTGTTTCAATTTCAGCACAGCCTGATTAGCACAATTAGCTGATTGTCGGTTGGATTAGCCTCCCAACCATCAGCTGTTTCAGGCTGCAGGGATTGCCATAGCCTATTGCCGCCTCTGTGTGCCACATTTTTAGCCTCCTCAAGCCCCGTTTTCAGCCTCTGTGTGCCCCATTTTCCATCCGTTCCAGGCACCAGGGATCGGAATGGGCAGAAAATGGGGGTGTACAGAGGTGGCACAGCTAATGGGTCAGGAGGCCGATCCAACCAACTATCGGCTGCTTCTGCTAATCAAGCTGTGCTGAAGCTGAAACAGGCTGTTTGCTGCAAGGAGGCAAATTGCTGAGAGACAGAGGTCAAAGGGTGGGGGCCAGCGGGTGGGTGGGACTAGATTTGATGTATAAGACCCACCCAAATTTTCACCCTCTTTTAGGGGGGAAAAGTATGTCTTATATTCCGAAAAATACGGTATTCCCATTGCTGTTTTACAGTCACTGGGGCATTCAGTATATTAACAGCAGAAGTCTTCTGTTATTTATCTGCTGTTATTCGTGTCACCATCTGAATCCCTTAATGCTTTACAGATTAGAGTTGATAAAAATGACATGACCCTGGCATTCCTGCGATTATAGTAGATAAACCTAGACTTTCCTAGGGCAAGCATTCTAACCTTGCTAATCTGTGATCACCCTTTCCTGAATGTCTTGAATCTTAACTTCCTGAAATGAAGACAGGTTCCTTCTTCTAAATGATGTGGCTTGTTTATGGTTTCCAGGGATACTTTGCCTGCTGTGGAAACATTTCATTTCCTTTGCTTCAAACAGTGTGACCTCCAGAGATTGGAGCTGTCAGAACAACTTCTCATCTTGCTTGCTTACAAAATGTGTGCGTGTTTACTTAATAATTACAATTGCTAATATTATCTTTTCCCCCCTCAAGAACAAAGGTACGAGAGTCAGCATTTGTGCTATGGATTAGAGCTGTATTTAGATGACCATATACCTCTAATAAGTACTGGTACTTGAACAGAAAAAATAAATAAAAAATTAAAAAATTAAATGACACCATTCAGCCCTTCACATCTGGGATTATATTAAACCAAATTTCTTTCAGACAGAATTGAGAGGATGGCTAATAGTATTAGTGTATACCAGCGATGGCGAACCTTTTTTGGCTCGCGTGCCACAAGTGGGGGGAGCGCAGGGGGGGTCATGTGCGGGCGTGCCGCACCCATAATGCAATGCGCGATCCCCCAGTGCGCATGCGCACACAACGCGCGACCCCCCCATTTTTACATGCTTTTTTCGCCCTCCCCAGGGTCCAGAGGCTTTATAGGAGCCTGGGGAGGGCAAAAAGAGCCTCCCCCGCCCCCCCGGAGGCCCTCCGGAGGCTTCAGGGACCGTCCGGAGGCTTCCCTAAAGCCTTCGGAACGCTTAGAACCACCCTCCGAGCAACCCGGAAGGGCCTCCGGGTGGGCGGGGGAGGCTCTTTTCGCCCTCCCCAGACTCCTATAAAGTCTCTGGAGCCTGGGGAGGGCGAAAAATGTCTTTTAAAAAGGTGAAGTCAGCTGGCCAGCGGGCGCATGCGCGCTGGCCAGCTGACAGGGCAGCGCCTCGCGTGCCCTGACAAATGGCTCTGCGTGCCACTTGTGGCACGCGTGCCATAGGTTTGCCATCACGGGTGTATACATTAATCAAGGCAGACTTTTAATACGGTGCTTGGACTTTACAGAATAGACATTGAAGGAGTCATAATTTGAATAAGGCTCCATTTACACACTGAATTATGGATTTAGTAGTTGAATTTAATTAATTTTGGAGGGAGAAAAAAAATCTAACCTTTATAGAGGAAAGAGACAAGGGCTGTATAGGATAGGAAAGAAACAAATTCAGTTCTGAATTATCACCCTACAGCTGTTTACAATGATAAATATAGAATCACTTACATAGAATAGAATAGAACTGGGGTGGCGAACCTATGGCACAGGTGGCATGCAGAGCCATTTGTCAGGGAATGCAAGGCGTTGTCCTGTCAGCTGAATTCAGCCTTTTTTAAAGCCATTTTTCGCCCTTCCCAGGCTCCAGAGGCTTTATAGGAGCCTGGGGAGGGCAAAAACAGCCTTCCCTGGGCCCCCAGAGTCCCTCCGGAGGCTTCAGGAGTTTCCCTGAAGCCTCCGGAGGTAAAAAAAACGGTCATACGGGCAAATCGGAAGTTCAGGAACAGACTTGCTTCAGGGGCCTTCCGGAGGCTTCTCTGAAGGCTCCGGAGGACAAAAAAACGACCTGTTTTCTCGTAGGGCTGTTTTTAGTCCTCCGGAGCCTTCAGGGAAGCCTCCTGAAGGTCCCTGAAGGCTCCAGAGGACCAAAAATGGCCCTACAAGCAAACCGGAGGTTCATTCCTGAACTTCCGGTTTGCCCGTAGGACCGGTGTTTTGCCCTCCGGAGGCTTCAGGGGAGCTCCTGAAGCCTCCGGAGTGCCTCCGGGGAGGACGGGGGAGGCTGTTTTCTCCCTCCCCAGGCTCCTATAAAGCCTCTGGAGCTGATCCAATTTTGGGGGTATGTTTTGGTACTTCAAATTCTCAGCTGTAACTGGTGTGTGATCATTATTATATCTCCTTTATCAATATTGTTGAAATGAAGATAAATAGCTGTATGTTGAAATGTGAAACAAAAATTTCAGTGAGGTGCCCTCTTTTTCACGTGACTGTATATCAGTTTGGACAGAGGACTCCTTCCTCCCATTGAATGACACCTCCTTTTTCCTCTTCAATACTACAGGGTCAAGGAGCAATAACAGAGAAATTGCGGAGTTTCAGTATGCATGACCTCACAGCAATACCAGATGATGAGCCAATAGGACAAAGGCACTACCAGACTTTGCCTGCTACCAAAAAGAAAAGCAAGAGCTCGATTCCCAATGAACCCTTAGGTTGGTATATTATTAAGCTGGGCTAGTTCTGATTTCCTAGGTTTTGTATAAGCAATTCCCTCAGAGACTCTTGTAGGCCCTACTTTTCACTGCCTGCCTCCAAAATCATTAGCTTGGGGTAAAGATAAAGGTTCCCCTCACACATATGTGCTAGTCGTTCCCGACTCTAGGGGGCGGTGCTCATCTCCATTAAAAAGCCGAAGAGCCAGCACTGTCCGAAGACATCTCTGTGGTCATGTGACCAGCACGACTAAACGCCGAAGACGCACAGAACGCTATTACCTTCTCACCAAAGGTGGTCCCTATTTCTTCTATTTGCATTTTTACATGCTTTCAAACTGCTAGGTTGGCAGAAGCTGGGGCAAGTAATGGGAGCCCACTCTGTTACACAGCGCTAGGGATTTGAACTGCCAAACTGCCAACTTTTTTGATCGACAAGCTCAGCATCTTAGCCGCTGAGCCACCGCGTCCCTCAGCTTGGGGTATAGGCATGGAATTGATACTATCGCTTCAAAGAGATTTTCTAAATGAGTACATATAACCCTACACAAAGAGGTTCCTATCTCCATTCCTTCGTGGATTCTTCCCATCTACTTAATTTACATAAACCAGTTTTCCTTTATTTTCACTTTGGCCAGGCCATTTACTATCACAGGTATGGAAAAAAACAAGTATTTTCTGGGTCTTTTTACTACTGCATTTACCTTCAGGCATATCGATTAGTTACACATTTTGTATAGCAATCATTTTGAGGGGGGAAATTTCCTCATTTTCTTAAACATTTTTAGGAAGTAGGAAATGATCAATCATTGGTAAAACAGTATTTTGATTTGTGGTTTTACCCCTCAGGTTATGGTATTCCAGTAAAAAAGGATTCGGAAGATGATAAAACAGATGAAGAGAGGGAAGGGACATATTCAGAAGATGAAATGTTTGCTCAAAGAGGTCTTCGTCGAACACAAAGTATGAAATCTGTAAAAACGATAAAAGGACGCAAAGAGGCAAGTAAATCTGTTCTTGGCAGTATGAAATGCTCTAAATAAAAAGGTGGGAGTCGTTAAATATTTTTATTGAAAACATTTTAAAGTGGAAGCTTACCTTTTCTGAATCTCAATGAAAGAAAACTGCAAACCAGAATTTGATCCTGGTTTGTTCAAGTAGCAAAGTCTGGTTTGATTTAGGGGAAAAAGAACCCTAAAGGAGGCAAGAGGGAGAACCAAGATTGCACACTATTTCTTCTTGTAAAAGTAGATAAGTGTTTGTGGTTATATTTGAATGCCCACTTACTTAAATGCCTAAAAACCTAGTACTTATATGAAGATTATTGGTGCCAATGTCATCTTGAGGAATGTCTCTCATTAATAATGTTGCTCACTTCTTTACTCACATATTTTGTTTGAAGAGTTACCCAAAAGCTATTATTGCATTCTGCTACAGGTTGCTATTTATCTTTACTCATATCCTCATGCTGGATGCCATTTCCTCCTCTCCCCACCAGGAAATAGCAACCAACATCAGATTTTTTTTGTATTAAAAATTGTGTTGTGGATATCTTGAAATCTTCTAAAACATTCTTCATTTGTTCCAGGCGCGATATGGCTCACTAAAATACAAAGTGAAGAGAAGGCCACAAGTATACTTCTAATCTACACCGTTCAGCTAAAAGCAAACATCTGTCCTAATAGTTTTCTACAGGCCTGCTGTGTTCTGGTCCTGTGCCCTCTTCCCATTCTCTGAGAAACAGCTGCCATTTATGGATTCATATTCTCAACACAGCTTTATTTCAGTCACACAAGTGAAAGGAAGAGACCACCTGGATGCATGTTACGCTTTGGTTTCACAAGTACCAAAAACTAAATTATATATATTTTTTCTTTTGATAGGAGGAACCAATTTTTACTAAATGAAACTTTTGTGAATCTGAATAGCTCTTTAGATTTCTGTGCTTCATCAATGAAATAATTTCATGAGATTCTCAATTGTGGCTTCAGTGTTAGCTGATGTCCAGTGCTTAATAAACATGACACATCTGTAGAATTTCTGTACTATATTGGGCAACTTGTGGTTGAAATACATTGTATTCTAAAATTCCCACAGTTGTCCAAGTCGAGAGCGTGAAAAATTGAAGAACATAGGGCATATTTTGGAAGTAATCCTCTGAATGGCTTGGGTCGAAAGAGCTGTTTAAGGTCATGGAAGAGGGTTGCACCTCCTCATAAAATCAGCCATTTTCATTTCATTTAGAAATTCCTTTCAATGCCCTGTGACATGAAGACACTGTTGGGTTAGGTTGTTTCTTTGCGGCTTTTGTATTTTGCTGTAATGGTTTGAGTTAGCCTGTGCATTTAGCATAGCTGATAATGAAAATCATAGTTGTCTGTTTCTGTACAGTCAGCAATTTATATTCCTTCCATCCACCCATCCATCCATCCATCCATCCATCCATCCATCCAAATAGGTTCTGCACCAGTAGGGGATCTGCTGTCCAGATTTTCATGCAAAGAATATTTACAGCATTCCTTGTTGAATGCTGAAACTTTTGTATGCAAAATATTGTTCTACTAATTAATCTTTTTTTTATCAACTACTACTTATGAGTGTACTGAATCAGGTTAAAAGATTTCAAAGGTATCCTTCGAAATTGAATTCAGTTTGCCTATTGTATGTAAAAAGGAATAGGAATATGTTGGATAGAAAAAAACACACCAAATTCTGCAGTCAAATATGTTTTATCATGTGTTGCACAAATTTAATATGATAACTGGCATCTAACCAGCACTTTTGAAAAAAAAATTTTTTTTCAAAAAAAATTGAATTTTGTAGGTGTTTTCAGAAATCTTTCATGTTTGTGTGTGTTTTTAAGTGTTGTTTGGGTGACTTATTTATCTATAACCAAGCTGAAGTGTTCTTATTTGGGCTGTGTAAGGGATAGGAGAAAACTAGAGTACTTCAGTTGTTTGATTAGTAGGCTAGACAAAGCCGTACTCTGTACAGATGACATTGACTGCTTACTTAAACCTTTTCTCGCAGCAAAATCTAGAATTCCTTTAAAGCCATGCATGTATTTAAAGGTCTGATTTTTGAAGTGGTAGTTTGGAAAACATTGCTCTTTGCTAATTTCTTGAAAGATGACTTGCCTTTGCTGGTCAAAAAAGTCTTCCTCTCTTTTAGGATAACATGCTTTAAGTATTGCATCTGGATGTAAGAAATCATGTCGTGCTTTTTAAATAGTATTTAACAATAAAATTCATAGTTGATAGTTTTTGGCTTATCATAGCTATAAATCCTAGCAATATTTTAAAAATAATACTTGAAAAAATGGGGGTTTTTTTCCACTTGAAACTAGGCTTTAAGCAAAAGTAAGTAAATCCCAAAGGAAGATTCAGTTTTTGGTTTAAGAAGAAACTTGCAAAAAAATAATAATCAGGCAAATATATATAGTGTCCTCTGGAGAAGAGCTAACAATTCAGTGTGGAATCCTGGAGGTCTATCCAATATAAGAAAATAAATTATACTTTCTATATTATTTTGGGCATCAGAAATATATTTTATCTCAGAAAGAGAACCTGCTTTTACATTTCATTGTATTTATTAGTGTTATGTTGAGTACAGGAAGAATAGAATGTGATTAAAAGGCATACAATATGTCCTAGCATTTACGTTTCACTAGTTTTCTCTTACTCTAGACCTTTGATTGGGAAACTTTGTATTAGATAAGAAAGAGAACATTCATCTTAATTTCATGTTTCCTTTAAGGACATTTGTCTCTTTATATAGAAAAGCTCACAGTGCTAAGTCAGGCATAATAGTCATCCCAACTTGCCTCTTCCACCACATCAGACCAGATTTAAACACTTCTTCAGTTGGCATTTTAGGTTTTAAAAAAATTATCAGGTCACATCAAATAAATTTGATTTCGCAGTGCAAAAGGTAGGTTTATTGGCTACTTTTAAGTTCTTGCTATCCGTGTTACTGTAGAACAGGAGTGTAAAACCTGTGTCATCATGGCAACGTCACATGACTTATTGGGACTTACCACCACCCCTTCGCTAAAGTGGGTGGGGGCGGAGCAAGCACGATTGACACCCCTGCTGTAGAAGATACTTCGGAAGCTTTGGGGAATAAAGAGTGTTTCCTCTCTAGAAACCAGAGAGCCATGGCTGGTGATATTGTCAGGGCTATGTTTTGTGAGCATGTTGCATTTCCTTGTGTAGTGTTAAAAGCTGAAAATTTGCTACTTCATCCATTTTGACCATATTCCTGTTTCTGTGGGTGTGTGAGAGTTTTCAGTGGTGCAGTAGCTTCTTTAAATTTCAGTCTTAAATGATTGAAATTTAAATGACGGTAAAGTAAGATAATTATTCACTCCTTAACACCCTTGCCTTAGGAATGGAAAATGGAGCAGAGAGAATGTCACATGTGGCCTGCAGATTGCCCACCTTTCATTCCTCTGGTGTTGCCAGAGTAGGTACTTATGTTTCTGTCTCTAGTTCTTAGAAGTTCTAGCCTGCATAGCCAATATTCAGGGATAATGAGATTGAAACCCCAAACATCTGAAATTCACCCAGATTTCATTTTTGCATGTACCCCCCTCTTCCAAAAAGTAATGTATAAAGCAGAAACTTTTTAAATATGGATGCACCTTAAAGAAATATCTCCCTCTACAAATTCCCACAGCAAAGGCATTGAGGCATGGAAAGACTCAGGACTTGTTTCCATGAAACTGCTAGTAGTATAATATTCAAAATAGGCATATTTCACTGAGCTAAATGCCATTGTCATTATCATCCAACCTATTTTCAGCTTCATGGCAAGATAAATTCTAAAATATAATGTAATGGTTATGCCATACTGATTTACCTGCTTTAACCAAGATACAGGGCATCATTAGGTATCAATGTATTAGCAAGTATTATGCAAAAAATATGCAAAAGGGAACAATGGACTTGTTATTTAGTAATTTTTAACAAATGCAATTTCAATATTTGGATTCATAATTTTAAAGGCTAAAGCTAACTTTTCTATGTGTAATAATTGACTGTAAACCTGTTTATGTATTTGTAGTACTAAGATATGTCTTTTTCTAAAATTTTGTACTGATACTACCGTATCTTCATAATTGCTATTTTTGAAGATGCTAAGGCTTATATTTTAAAATTGTAACTTAATAAAATGGGTATTTTCCAGTGGGTTTGTCGTGTCTCATTTCTATGCAATACAAACTAATAGTGGTAAATAAACTAATAGCATTTAATCACAGTAAGAATAATGACAAATTGGACTCTTTCAAAGGTTGAATCCCACATGCTTATCTGCGACTAATTTTCACTGAAGACTTGAATTTATGACCAGTTGCAGCAGCCTGTGGTCCCAATTGCAATTTGCAATCTTCCCAGCCAGTTTTT
This sequence comes from Natrix helvetica, assembly GCF_964273705.1. Lineage (NCBI taxonomy): Eukaryota > Metazoa > Chordata > Lepidosauria > Squamata > Natricidae > Natrix > Natrix helvetica. The sequence goes on from NC_138551.1 coordinate 96,983,346, forward strand.
TTTTTTAAAGTGAACTGAGGAAGTTGTACTTGCTTAATGCTCACCTGATTCACTAGCAGCTTCAATAAAAATGGTCATAAAATTGGGGCTGGTGATGCGATGACTTGTTTTATGGCAGCACTGACCTAAAATAGAAATTCTTGTTCCAAGTGTGGTAATAAGGATTACTGTGTACATAAAATTGCCTTGCAATTGCATTATCTGCTTTTGCAAACCACTTTTTAAGGTACCACAACCCTTGTTCTATTTCAGCCCTTTTTGCCCTTAAGTGGTTTGTCCTGTTTCCTTTTGTAAATTTAGAATTTGTTTTGCCTTTAGTAACCTTTTCTTGTGCTGTTTATAATAGAATTTTGTAGTTAGTAACAGATAAATTGGTTTCTACCAACTCAGGTCTTATGTATAATGATATTCTGTACTACATTTGTGTCTCATCCTTACTCCAATGAACTTAAGGCCAGTGAGGATTAAGAATCCTGGTTCCCTTAAGAGTTTGGGAGTAAATTGGATTGAAAGCAACCAATTTCCAGCATTACTCCTTAGGATGAGAATGAATAATTCCTTAATTTTTGTTTATTTTCTCTTGATTTCTATTAGCTGAAATCATTTAAATTCTCAGCTTGGGTCTTAGCTTGTAGCAGGTTGCTCATGAATGCTACAAAGGTAATTCTAAAAAGTGCATTTTAAATAGAACATTCAAGCTTCATGATCTGAGAGCCAACAATTTCTTGTGTGTTACCTTGCAAACATGTCCAACCTTTCAGGAGGTTTGGTTGCAGACAATAGGCAGGGATTTTTCTTTAAAAAATGGGTAAACCTCTACAATCAACTGTATATGTTCATTACCTGCTTTCTGTGCTTTCAGGGATGGCTAACCTTTTCCAGACCGAGTGCCCAAAGCACATGTGTGCATGCGCAAAGGTGCATGTGTGTGCCTGATTCTCCCCCCCTTGCAATGCATGTGCAGTCCCTGCGCATGTGCCCCACCCCTGCACATGCATGCATTCCCCCCGCACTCCCCAAACCCCGTGTATGTGCGTGCATCCCACACATGTGTGCAGAGCCCCCCACGACCCCCATGCATGCATGGGCCCCTGCACGTGACCCACCCCCTGTGCATGCATGTGTGCCCCCCTCCCCACATTCATGGCAGAAACCCAATGACCAGCTGGCCAGTGGGAGGCCTGCGCGCATGCATGGTGGAACTGAACTAAGATGACTCACGTACCCACGGAGAGGTTGCTGCATGCTACCTTTGGCACACGTCACCCTCATGGCCCTGGGCCAAGGACTGGCACCGGGTTGTGGCATGCCAGAAACCAGGCCGCAGGATGCAGGCAGAACACAAAACCACGCCCAAGCCACAGAAAAATCTTTCCATGGAACCAGTCCCTGGTGCCCAAAAGGTTGGGGGGAGGCACTGCTCTAAAGTACTGCACTGCTCTGAAACCACCTTGACTGGAATAGGCGCTTCTGATCAGGAAAGAAGAAATCTAATCTGTCTGTTGTCTTGAAACACTACTCAGGTGAAACACCAGGGCACGGCTGTCAAACTCCCGGCCCACGAGCGGGATGCATCACACACTGGCTATGCCCATGCCTGGTTTAGTGAAAGGGGAAAAAGTCCTGATACATCACGTGATGACGCTGTGATGACGTGAGTTTGACACCCCTGCACTAGGGCAACGTTGTGGCCCACCAGCAGAGCTGGTGGCAGACTCAGACAGTGAGGAGGTTGGGGAGGAACATGGGCCAGTCCTGAAATCTGGGGAAGGCTCTGACGAGTGCTCTGCATCGGAGGCAGAGATGGGGCCAGGGCCGTCCAACAGTTATCGGCTGCCTTTGGAGACGGAGATCAGTGGGGCAGAAGAACAGCTGGAGCCTGTTCCCAGTGAGCATGCACAGAGCTGCCAGAAGAAAAAAACTCCTCAGAAATCAGGGTAGACTTGGGAGTAAAGTCACAGGTGGAAGGTGAATGGCCCCTCCCATAGGGAATAAAGAGAAAGGGAGGGGAGTTTGCAGGAGGCAATTAGTTTGTTTAATTAGTGTGAAGATTTGTTCATGACTCTCAGAGACTCCTTGCCAATTATTTTCTGGTACAGCTTTGCCGGCCTGACAACTCTCCAAGCCTGATAAGGTCTGTGGTTGTAAATTCACCCTTGAAAGTGTTTGCCGGGACTTTGCTGGATGTGAATGAGAGGAATTCACATTAGCTTAATAAAAAGGGGTTTTGTCGGGACAAGGAGTCTGCTTCATGATTTTTGTGAACCCTAGGTCAGAACAAACATATGTTGCAATATATAGTCCAACATGTTAGATTATAAATTATAATTCTTTAGTCTTTTATTGTGCCGATTAAGCATGATAGGAAATAGAATTCCACTTTTAGAATGCCACACATTCCTCTCCAGTCATAATTCAGGACTTGCATATATTTATAGTGGAACTAAAGTGGGACCTCTTTGGTGTAGTGCAGGACTGTCAAACTCCTAGCCCACAGGCTGGCTGCATCACACGCTGGCCAGGCCCCATTTAGCGAAGTCCTGATGTGTCATGTAATGCAGCTGTGACGTGAGTTTGATACCCCTGGTGTAGTGGATAAGGCATCGGACTAGAAACTGGGAGACCATGAGTTCTAGTCTTGTCTAGCCTTGGGCACAAAGTGAGCTGGGTAACCTTGGGCCAGTCACTTTCTGTATTCCTAGGATGGAGGAATAGCAAACTTCTTCGGGGACACTCTGCCAAGAAAATTGCAGGCAGCCTCTGAGAATCCAACACAACTGAAGTGGAACTGAATTATTGATACATGGTAGTGATCATTACACTTTCCAGTGTATCCAGGTCTGATTTCCGAGGTAATGGAATATGTATAAAGCCAGATATATATTTTCCAGTGTGCTGTTTTAATTTTTTTTTAAAAAGTAAAGTTTAAAAGCAAAATCAAACTGGTAGAGGAAGCTAAAAGGATATGAGATTTCTTATGAAAATAATGCTCTGGTTAATTTTTCTACTGATGTCCCCATACTGTATGTCTTCCCAAACTTTATTGTTTATTGCAGCTATCCTAACTACTTGTAAACATTGTGCTGGTAAATGTTTAAACATTTAATGATTTGCCAAAGAATCATCGCAACAACCGCCAGGCCTCACAAAATTTACTGGCCACCTAAGAGCTCAGTTCTGCTCTCACTTATTAGTGGATGTTATTTTGTAGCTGTTTTAATGTGTTGTTACTGATACTTGTACTTTAAGTTGTAAGTGTAATAAAGGAAATTTAGCACAAAAAGAAAAAAAAAGACCAGAAAAAAGAATGTGATAGATCTTGTCCTCTGCCTCTCATTAAAAACGGCAGCCCAATAATCTAGTGAAAGCAATACATATTTGCCTTTGTGCATTTACGAATCCCTAGCGCTGCATACTGAAGTGAGCTCCCGTTCCTTGTCCCAGCTTCTACCAACCTGGCAGTTCAAAAGCATGTAAAAATGCAAGTAGAAAAATAGGAACCACCTTTGGTGGGAAGGTAACAATGTTCCGTGTGTCTTCGGCTTTTAGTCATGCCGACCACATGACCAGGGAGACTCTTCGGATAGCGCTGGCTCTTTGGCTTTGAATCGGAGATGAGCACCACCCCCTAGAGTTGGGAACAACTAGCACAGATGTGAGAGGGGAACTTTTACCTTTACAGTGAATTAGATTAGATTAGTATCTAGACCAGATCGCACATCCCACTGACACAACTCCTTTTTTCCCCTTTTGCATCCATAAATGATCACAATCGGTCGTAACACCTGAGCTTCCATTCGAAATACGCCCCCGCCTAAACAACCCGCTTCCCATCACCAGGCCACGTAACCGAAAAGCTAACCTCAGCCCTCCAACCGCGCGTTCTGCGCAAGCGCGAAGCGGAACCCTTCGCGTGCTCATAATACGAGCCCCGCCCCCCGCCGGCGACTTGGCCGTTGTTTTGCCCACCGGCCGCCGGCAGAGGGCGCCGCGAGCGTTCCTTTGAGCCGCCACCTCACCACCTCCGGAAAGCAACGGCAGAGCAGAGGCGAGGAGGGGAGAGGAGAGGCGCGAGCTCCGCGCTTCCCAGAGCCCGCCGTTCTCTTTCTGGTTGGGGAGTGGGGGTGGGGGCGGACTGTGACGGGGATGCAGCGCGGTGACCCGACGGAGCCATGGATCTGGATGAGGCTTTTGGGCTGGTGGGGGAGTTCGGGCCCCAGCAGAAGAAGCTCGCCGCTTTCCTGGTGCTGCTACAGGTGAGGGCGGGGGCTGAGGCGGGGGGGGGGGGCTCCCAACTCTTTTGCTGTCCTCCTCGGTCCCACCCCCTTCTTTCCCATTCGCCGAGCGCATAATTGGGAGGGGAGAGTGCGTAGTTACTGTCGTCAAGGCAACGGCGTGGATGGAGCCCGCCCTCCTACGGTGGCCGGCGTGGCAGGAAACCCACGCTCCTCTGTCCGTCAAGACGGCTGGAGGCGCGCGCGGGGGGGGGGGGAGGGAAGGCTCGTTTCCTCTCGTTCGCGGGGAGCGATTAGCAGCTCCTCCTTGGACTCGGGAATCGTAAAAAAGCGGGTTTGCAGCTTTCCTGGGTGGCCGTTTTTCCTGGCACAATTCAGACTGGGAGAAAGTACTGAGGAGTAAGGGGGGTGTCTTCCACCTTAGCTCACTGGTGCGCCTGCGCGTACGATGATCAGCTGGCCGACGCGCGTGTGCACAACGGAATTCTGGGAGTTGAAGTCCGCCAGGCTTAAAATGGCCAAGGTTGGAGACCCCTGCTGTAGAGCATCACTTGGAAAGGGTGTGCGAGGGTAGAAATCGTTTATCTCCATCTTTAGGTGGAGTAGAAGCTGCCTCACTCGATTTTACATGACAAGATGAAGCACCCTTCTTGTACTTGCTTGGTTGTTATAAATTGCTTCTTACATGTTTTTATTGCTGCTGTGAGCTACCCAGGTTTATAGTGTATTAAGATGAGTGGTCGGATGAGTTTCACAAATTTAGCACTGCACTGGCAGAGAAGTTGCCAGTGGAAAACAGGAATGACTAACTTCCCAACCCCCAAACACCATTGAGTTGTAAGACTGCCTGTTACAATTATGAATATTTCATGCCACTCTGTCTGTCTGTCAGTCCCCCCCTCCCCCAATGCGGTCTGGATTGTGCATATATTTACTTAAAATATATTTCAACCTATTTGTGCTGTATACATTTTACAGGGATATTTATGTGTAGGAAAGTATTCTCCGGTGCACATATATAGTACAACAGAGAAGGTGAGAAACAAATGTATAGTATAGCCTTTATTGTCATTGTACATCATGTACACAATGAAATTGGTTTTAGCCTCACTGGTGCAATCCATGACAACAAATACAAACAACATAAACAGTAGCCTCCCACCGTCCAGTGCAATCCCACAGAGTTGGCTCCTCAGGGTGCAGTGGGCAAGACAGTGTTGGCTAGCGACCCCCAGGGGGAGAGCCTTCTCTGTGGGAGTGCCTTCCCTCTGGAATGAGCTGCCCTCGGAGCTTCGCATAATCCCTGACCTCCGGTCCTTCTGATGTGCCCTAAAAAGTTGGCTTTTCCAGCAAGCCGGCCTGGCTGAACAAAATAAAATAAATAATTGATGTAATTGTTAATTTTAATCTAATTTTTAAAATGTTATTGTTCATATTAATTGGGTTTGTTTTTGGATACTCTATCTAATTTCTTTTTTAACTTTTGTAATATGTGTTTTTTTTAATGTTGTACGCCGCCCTAAGTCCTTTGGGAGAAGGGTGGCATATAAATCCAATAAACAAACAAACAAAGTATAAAGAATAATCTCTATGCAAGTAATTAGGAAAAGGAAAAGAAAAACTAGTCATAGGTTTCTGCGTGTGCGTGGAGTGATTGTCGTTGTGTTTAAAAGTCTGACAGCCCAATGATAGAAACTATCATTTCTCATTTGTCAATCTACATATGAATGGTAAAAATGGCACATAAGAATGTGTTTTTCTTTTAAACAGTGTGTTTATCAGACTCTTTGTCTATTAATCCAACTATAGGGTATTAGAACTTTTCTCCAGCTCTTTTGGATTATGTTTTTTTCAGAATTCCTTGTCAATATTGTTTTATTGGCTGACAATTCTGAGAGCTGTAGAATATTGGGAGAAAATGGAAGTTTCCAGAAGATTTGTTAGCGTGTTGAGCTACAAGTGAGGAGAACTACAAATTCAAGCCCACTCATCCCATTTACAATTTCTCAACATAACTTTAGACCACAAGATAACGGTAGTTGCAGTGAGGGCACAATAAAGGGAAGTGCTTGTGCAAGCCCTCTTTAACCTTAGAGAAAAGACATAAGAATTGAATAAAAGTTTATTTTGCTTGTATAGAGATATTGCAGGAGAAATATGGAATCATGTTGAAAATGGAATGTTCATCTACTGTTGATTCGGTTATTGGGGTTCATGGTACCTTCTCTTCCCAATCTCGTTGTTCTGGAGATGACTTTGGCAACCTATTTACCATAAAAGACTCGATGATTATTTGTTGTTTTTTAAAAAACGTTGAACAAAGACTAGTTACCTCAAAGTCAAGTTACATTTTGTGACCCTAAATTCTTTTTTTGAAGTAACTTAGTTTTATAGGACATTCTACCTATCCAGGGTTTTAGTTTGCCTATTTCCTTTGCTTTTCAGTGGCTTAAGGGAGTCACATGAAGAGGCCTAACTAAAGACGGGGGACTGTTGCATGCAGGTTGTGGCTTGCTCACTTTCTGCTTTATATCCTCCACCCTGCCCCACCAGATTTAACCAAGTTAAATCTAAACCTATCAGAAATGTGTTTCATTAATGTCTCATTGCAAATAGGGCTCATATAATTACAAATAAAGTCAATACTATAACATGCAAATGTGATCATCAAAGAAAAGGAAGCTTTTGATACCATCGACCATGGTATCCTATTGCATCGTATGGAGGGGCTGGGGGTGAGGGGCACCGTTTTGCGGTGGTTCTCCTACCTCTCTGGCCGAGCGCAATGTGTGTTGACAGGGGGGCAGAGGTCGACCCTGAGGCCACTCACTTGCGGGGTGCCTCAGGGGTCAGTCCTCTCACCTCTCCTGTTCAACATATATATGAAGCCGCTGGGCGAGATCATCCGTGGATTCGGGGTAGACTACCATCTGTACGCTGACGACACCCAGCTGTACATTTCTACCCCGAACCACCCCAACGATGCCGTTGAAGTGATGTCCCGGTGCCTAGAAGCCGTGCGGATCTGGATGGGAGGTAACAGACTCAGGCTCAACCCGTCCAAGACGGAGTGGCTGTGGCTACCGGCACCCCGGTTCAACCAGCTATGTCCATCACTGGCCATTGGGGGCGAACAGCTGGCCCCCATGGATCGGGTTCGCAATTTGGGCATCCTCCTAGATGCCCGGCTGTCAATGGACGACCATGTGATGGCCGTGGCAAGGGGGGCGTTTCACCAGGTTCGCCTGGTGCGCCAATTGCGTCCCCTATTGGACCGGGATGCCCTCCACACAGTCACCCATGCACTTGTGACGTCTCGGCTGGACTACTGTAATGCTCTCTACATGGGGCTCCCCCTGAGATGCACTTGAAGGCTGCAGCTAGTTCAGAATGCGGCCGCGCGGGTTGTTGCGGGAGTCTCTAGGTACTCCCACGTAACCTCTCCTGCGCGGGCAACACTGGCTACCTGTGGCTTTTCGGGTGCGTTTCAAGGTACTGGTTATCATCTTTAAAGCGCTCCATGGCACAGGACCAAGGTACTTGCGGGATCGTATCCTGCCCCATACATCCCTTCGACCGATCCGCTCTCACAGGGAGGGGCTCCTCCGGGTGCCGTCCACGAGGCAGTGCCAGCGGGCGACGCCCAGGAGTAGGGCCTTCTCTGTGATGGGCCCGACCCTCTGGAATGACCTCCCCCGTGACATCAGAACAACCACTGATCTCCGCTCCTTCCGTAAGATGCTCAAGACCCACCTGTTTAGTTTAGCGGGCCTGGCCTAATCCCGATCTAGTCCCTCAATTCTGTACTTTAAAATTTTTGGGGTTGTTTTAAGCTAATTTTTAACTTTTATTACCCTGTACAGCCTTATTGTTTAATTGGTTTTTAAGTGTATCTATTTTATATTAGGTTTTAATGTGGTGTCTGTACACCGCCCCGAGTCCCTTCGGGGAGAGGGGGCGGTCTATAAATTTAATAAAATAAATAAATAAATAAATAAACTGAAAGGAACTTTGGTGTGAGTTCAATGTCATTTTAATAATGGCTTTTATTGCTTAAAATCCCATGGGTTTATTTTAAAAATAAATGTTAAAAAGTCACATTGCTTCTATGCTTATTTTTACTTGACTAATTTTTACATGTAGACTGCCACAGTATAAGGCTGTGCCCCTTTGTCTATCACTAATTTTACATCACTAATTTTCAAACATTCAAAATGATAAAATGATAAAACATAAAAATGATAAATTCTTGCAACTAACATTAAATAATAACACCGTAAATAAAACTGTTGTGATTTTTCAATAGGTTTGACAGCCATTTTTAAAACCTCCCTCCAGTCTTTCTTTCTGCAGATAAACAGAAGTGAGTTTTGGAAATGTGTTAGGTCTAACCAGCTTTTTAAAAAGTATACTCCCCTCCCCAGTTGCTAATGCCTTGTTTAGTGATAATCTAGAACCTATGGCTCGCGTGCCCAAAGTGGTACGCAAAGCCATGTCGCCCGGCACGTGCAGCCTTGCTTGTTTGTCTTCCGGGTTTATGGCGCACATGCGTGTGCGATGATCAGCTGTCCTTTTGCGTGTGGCAGTGCTAAAAATCAGTGCATGCATGCGCGCCAGCCAGCATATTGTCAGGTGTGCATACGCGCCAGAACCCAAAAGGTCCGCTTTTCCGGAGCACGATCCTTCGTGTGGCAATGCTGAAAACCTGTGTGCACATACACGCCGGCCAGTTGATTGTCGGGTGCACATGTGTGCTAGAACCCGAAAGTTTGGCTTTTCCAAAGCATGACGTTTCTGCACATCGAAAAGATTCGCCCTCACTGGTCTAGAGTTTGAGAAGTCTTGTCATAAAGAAGATAAAGGTGCAGCAGGAGCTTTTACTCTTGCTCTTTAAAAATCTATGAAACATTTCCTAATACTCAAAGTGTCACATTAAAGATGAACAAAGTTCGGTATTTAGAACTGCAGCTTTGCCCAGCCTGGTTGGGAAATCAGAAATTATATGGGGGAGGGGGGAAGTGTTTGTTTTTGATAAGCTTGCCTGTTAAATATTTGAAATGGCATCATGGGAGGTGAGCAAAGGGTTTGTTAAGAAAAGGTTGATTTATTCTGTCTCCCAGGGTTATATTCCCTGTAGCGGCAATGCAACTGGCTGCAGAATTTACGTCAGTCCAAGTAGGCCCAGCAAGTCCTGCTTTCATTGAAATAATTTCACCAAAGATTGTACTTGTTGGAAGAAATGTCCATCTGGATCCAGTTCCAAGTGGGGAAAAAGACACTAAAAACATGGTGGCTATTTGGAAAGATGGTTTTAATGGTGGACAGGACCACATGGTTTGAGGTCCTGGGGAATAGGGGATCACATGTCTTGGAGATGTTGGGTGAAGAAGAAGAAAGGGAAGAGAGGCTGAGAGTGCCCTGGTTTTATGTCCTTTCTGGGCCCCACCCCAGAGCTTCCCTTCCTGTGCAAGAAATGCACTCTGATTGGTGATCAGACTCCCAGGGGGCGTGGGTCTTAAGCTAATTTTGTAGGCTGTCTGTCATTTGAGTCCCAAGCTTGGTTGACTCTTGCTGGGTGATGATGTAATGAAAGGGCTTTGGGATGCCTATTATGACTCTGCCTGAGGTAGGTAGACCTTTGTTATGCAGAATAGACTGGCTCAGGCCTTAATGGCCCATTGACAAAGGTGGGGGGGGGCAGAAAGCTGGAGGGAGCTGCTTTGTCTTTAAAACATGTTTCTCTTTTTCACATCCAGGGGAATATAATATCCTGCCTTTTTTAATAGTTCCTAAAGTATTTCATTTTCCCCGAAAATATGACCTGTCCCAAAACTAACGCCTTACCACATTTTTCGTGTGGGCAAAAATATAAGCCCACCCCTGAAAATAAACCCCCTGGACAACCCCCCCTTCTGGCCAAGCAGAGCATCGCTCACCGACCTAGCGGTATCCCGAAGGCGGCAAGCCGCAGGAGCCGGGGGGAAAAGGCGCTCACGTTGCTTGCTGCCTTCTGGATACCGCTAGGTTGGGGAGTGGCGTTCTGCCTGGCTGGAGGGGGGAGTTGCCGGGCGGCTGCTCCCTTGCGAGCAGGCTCCCAAAGAGCCGGGCACAGCCTCGGGGCGAAGCAGCCATGAAGTGACCACGCTCATGAGCAGCCGCCCGGCAAATCCCCTATCCAGTTGGGCAGAGCGTATTCACTGACCTAGGGGGTATCACTACAGCGCCAAGCCACGTGGCGCTCTGCCCGTCCCCCAGCTCCCATGGCTTCGCATATTCGGGATAACCCTTAGGTCAGTGCATGGAGCTCTACCCAGCTGGAGAGGGGGGTTGCGCAAGCGCCTGTTCCACCCCCAGCCTCACCAAGCCCTTGCGCAGCTCTACCAGGGCGGCACCGCCGTCCACCGCTGCCACGCTCCGAGCATAAGTTCCAAACTCCAAAATTCCGCTGCCGAGTCTTCCAGCATCGGCTGCTCTAGGAGTGCTCAGGTGGGCAGGCTGCTGGAAGACTCTCTGTCCGGAAGACTTTCTGTCCGGCAGCTGCTCGTGAACGTGGTTACCTCATGGCTGCTTCGCCCCTGAGGCTGTGCCTGGCTCTTTGGGAGTCCGCTCGCAAGGGAGCAGCCTCCTAGCAACTCCCCCCTCTGGCCAGGCAGAACGCCACTCCCCAACCTAGCGGTATCCAGAAGACGGCAAGCAACATGACCTCCCTGATAATAAGCCCAAGGCCATATTTCGTGGGACAAAAGAAAATAAGACCCTGTCGTATTTTCGGGGAAACACGTTAGGAGAAGGGTGGGTGCTAATTTCCTACATACTCTTCTTTGCCTCATAGAGTAGAGAAACTATCATATATTTATTTAAAGGATTTATTATAATAAGCCCTAAAAAAAGAAGGAAAAGAAACACATGGAACAAAAATGAAAAAGTGGTTCAGTCATAGAAACATAGAAAACCAACAGGGGGAAAAAAACCCTAGTGGGCCATCAAGTCTGCCCTTGAGGTTTTTTAGCTTTCTTTTTCTTTTTTAATTTTATTTTTTTTAAAAAAAATTTCGTTGGATGATGGACATGTGTTCATCCCAAGTATGTTAAATCTAGTTAACCAGTTTTATATTCATCCTCTTGACATGCCCTCAGCTGCTCTATTCCAGTGCCTGGGGGAAGAACCAGCTTTTTATGACCTTCCAGAAGGCGAAAAGGTTGAGGCCTACTGAATCGCTGGGGCAGGGTATTCAACAGGGTAGGGGCTGCTATGAAAGAGGAGCCAAATTTGAAGGGACCTTCAAGGCAGGCCAGAAGAACATGGAATAGAGGGGAAAGTAAGAAATAAACTTGGTCAAGGCTGGGTGAACTATTTCTTTAAGCCTTGTAAAGTCAGTCAATGTTTAGAGATTGCAACATTGCAGCCAGCCATGGTCACACAGTTACCATTTGTGAGTCCCAAAGGTGCTTTTCAGGAGACAACTGGACTTTCTTGTTTCTCTTTGAAGACCATTTGTCAGCTTCCCGGCCAGTTTCCCATAAGCAAAGTCAATAGGGAAACTGGCAGGGAAGACCGGAAGTTGTTTCCATCCTACCCTGTTTCTCCGAAAATAAGATAAGCCCAGTCAGGCTTTTGAACACATGCGCTAAAATAAGCCCTCCCCTGAAAATAAACCCTCCCCGAAAATATTGTAACATAGCAGCAGCCATAAGGTGACCAGGCTCGCTGCCTCCTGCACCTCAAAAATAATAAGACCTCCCCCAAAATAAGGCCAAGTGCTTATTTCAGGAGTCAAACGAAAATAAGATCCTGTCTTATTTTGGGGGAAACATGGTACCTTTTGCTGCTTTTTCTTCCAAAGAGCCCTGCTGTGGAGCACAAGACACACACACACACACCATGCCACCTGGCTCAGTAGCAGTCCCCACTCCATAGCCCACCTGCCCTCAGAAGTGCCCATCTGTGGCATTCTCCCACGCACCTGCAGCTATCACCTGCTGGCCTAGAACTCCAGTCATGTAAGGTCCTCTCAAGGACCTGTGCAGACCTGTAGTTGCAACAGCAACAGGATTACTGTTGCTATGCCTTGTGAACACGTGACATTACCCTTTACAACTGCATCTCTTGGCAACGGAAATTCCATCCCAATTGCCATCATAATCTGAGAATTAGCTGTAGAAGTTATGGAATGTTTCTTCACTAAAGTAGGTATTTAAGGACTGATAGTCCTGAGTGTATGCAAAGACTGGTACAGCTCATCCTCCAGAAGGATAGTGGCATGAAACAGTGCCAATAGTGGCCCTATTGCTATCTATAATTCAACTAGAGGCTGCAATTTGTTCTGTGGGAGGGTTCTGGGAGAAAATTGGTTCCTGTGATTCTAGAATGTTTCTAGAGGAGTGTGGATGTAGCCTTGGTTATATGAATACCCATTACAAAAGCATCAGCATGAAACTTGATTGCCCCACTTGATTCTCTCTTGCTATTAGAGGAAGAGGAAGAGAAATTCTCTCGGATTTTCAAGATTCCGATATTATTCTTTATAATAATAGAATAACAGAGTTGGGACTACATCTATGGATTCATGGCTGGTTGATCAACTGTACTTCGTTTGCAGTCCAATCAGAATAGAGTTGGAAGGGATCTTGGAGTTCTTCTAGTCCAACCCCCTGCTCAAGCAGGAGACCTCGTACCATTTCAGACAACTGGCTGCCCATCTCTTCTTAAAAACTTCCAGAATGTCTACAACTTCTGGAGGCAACTCATTCCACTGACTAATTGTTTTAGCTGTCAGGAAATTTCTCCTTAGTTCTAGGTTGCTTCTCTCCTTAATTAGTTTCCATCAGTGGTGGGTTTCTACCAGTTCGGACCGGTTCAGCCGAACCAGTAGTGGTTTGGCGGCCTTGGGCGCTGGAACTGGCAGTGACCCAGGCCTGCCTTACCCCAAAATGGCTCTCCCGTAGGCACCACCATCTTGTTTTTCGCTTCTGCGCATGTGCAGAAGCATCTTTATTGCATTATGCATACGTGCACAGTGCATATCAAGCGTGCATGCGCAGTGTGCATGAGCAAATCGGCAGTAGAGCCTGCCAGAACCCACCCCTGGTTTCCATCCATTGCTTCCTGTCCTGCCTTCTGGTGCTTTGGAAAATAGGTTGACTCCCTCTTCTCAGGGCAACCCTGAGATATTGAAACACTGCTATCATGTCTCCCCTAGTCCTTTTCATTAAGGTAGGTATAATCAATTCCAGCACATGTTCCTTGTTTTAGCCTCTAGTCATCATTGTTGCTCTTCTCTGTACTATTTCTGGAGTCTCAATATCATTTTTACATCCTGGAAACCAAAACTGGATGCAGTATTCCAAGTGTGGCCTTATCAAGGCATTATAAAGTGGTATTAACACTTGATTCTATCCCTCTGTTAATGCAACCTAGGTCTGTGTTAGCTTTTTTGGCAGCTGTCACACACTGTTGGCTCATATGTACCGTATTTTTTGAAGTATAAGACACACCAAGGTTTTGAAGAGGCAAACTAAAATAAAAGTAGGTAGGTAGATAGAGGGAGAGAGAAAGAAATATAGTAGGGAGGGAGGGAGAGAGAGAGTAGGTAGGTAGGTGTCCTGAAACTAACGCCTTGCCACATTTTTCACGTGGGCAAAAATACAAACCCACCCCTGAAAATAAGCCCCCTGGACAACCCCCCCTCCGCTCACCCACCTAGGTTGGGGAGTGGAACAGGTGCTCGCGCAACCCCCTTCTCCAGCCGAGCAGAGCTCCATGCACTGACCTAGGGGGTATCCCTAATGTGCCAATCTGCGGGAGCTGGGGAGCGGGCAGAGCACCACATGCCTTGGCTGTGCCCATTTCTTCGGGAGCCCGCTTGCAAGGGAGCAGCTGCCCAGCAACCCCAAAACAATAAGCTCTCCCCCTATAATAAGCCCAAGGCCATATATCATGGGGCAAAAGAAGACCCTGTCTTATTTTGGGGGAAACACGGTAGATAGGTAGAGAGAGAGAGAGAGAGAGAGAGAAATGCAGTAGGTAGGTAGGGAGAGAGAGTAATTGGTAAGTAGGGAGAGAGAGAAATACAGTAGGTAGGTAGGGAGAGAGAGAGAGTAGGTAGGTAGGTAGGTAGGTAGAGGGATAGAGAGAGAGAGAGAGAAATACAGTAGGTAGGTAGGGAGAGAGAGAGAGTAGGTAGGTAGGTAGGTAGGTAGAGGGAGGGAGAGAGAGAGAAACGCAGTAGGTAGGTAGGGACAGAGAGAGAGAGAGAGAGTAGGTAGGTAAGTAGGTAGATGTTTCCTGGTGTATTTATCCATGTGCTGGAGAAGGAAATCGTTGACAACCTGCAGCACCTAAGACTTGTTTCTGCTGGCACAGCAGATCAATGTAATGTAATGATCTTGTAATAATTTGATCAATATAATTCTCATCAATCACTCTAACTAAAGAGCTTTCCAAAAGGAAAAAAAAGTGTTTGCACTCTGCAGACCTCCTGAAAACTGCCCGTTTTTCGCAAAACGTGCCCGGGTTTTTTCAAATAAAAGGCATGAATAGCCTGAGGGGGGGGGGGGGGGACTTGCAGACTGCTCAGAGGGGGGGAGCCTGTTTTTTGTCAAAAAAATTGCATGCATAGCCTTTTGGAGGCATAGAGTGCTGCTGGGGATTGGGGGCGGGAAGCAAAAAACGGCTCATTTTTTGCTCATTTCTGCTCTTCCCAGCCCCCGGGAGCTCTCTGAAAGCCTCCATAAGAGTATGCACAGCCATTTTTTTGAAGGGGCGGGGCTTCAGGAGGCAAAAAAAATGCTGTATTTGATGTATAAGACGCACCCAGATTTTCAGCCTCTTTTTGGAGGAAAAAAGATGCATCTTATACTCCCAAAAATATGGTAAGTGATTGTCCACCGGGACTCCAAGATCCCTTTCACAATTACTACTTTTGAGCCAGGTATCTCATATACCAGCGATGGTGAACCTTTTTTGGCTCGCGTGCCACAAGTGGGGAGAGAGCAGGGGGGTCGTGTGCGGGCGTGCCGCACCCATAATGCAATGCGTGCCCACCCAGTGTGCATGCGCTCACAAAAATCACGAACCCCCCCCCCAATTTTTCCATTCTTTTTTCACCCTCCCCAGGCTCCAGAGGCTTTATAGGAGCCTGGGGAGGGCGAAAAGAGCCTCCCCCGTCCCCCCGGAGGCCCTCCGGAGGCTTCAGGGACCGTCTGGAGGCTTCCCTGAATCCTTCGGAACGCTTAAAATGACCCTCCGAGCAAACCGGAAGTCACTTCCGGTTTGCTCGGAGGGTCGTTTTAAGCGTTCTGAAGGCTTCAGGGATGGTCCGGAGGCTTCCCTGACGCCTTCAGAGCGTTTAAAACGACCATCCGAGCAAACTGGAAGTGACTTCCGGTTTGCTCGGAGGGTCGTTTAAAGTGTTCCGAAGGCTTCAGGGACCGTCCGGAGGCTTCCCTGACGCCTTCGGAGCGCTCAAAACGACCCTCCGAGCAAACCGGAAGTGACTTCCGGTTTGCTCGGAGGGTTGTTTTAAGCGTTCCGAAGGCTTCAGGGACGGTCCGGAGGCTTCCCTGACGCCTTCGGAGCGTTTAAAACGACCCTCCGAGCAAACCGGAAGTCACTCTGAGGGTCGTTTTAAGGGTTCCGAAGGCTTCAGGGACCATCCAGAGGCTTCCCTGATGCCTTCGGAGCGCTCAAAACGGCCCTCTGAGACTTCTGGTTTGCTCGGAGGGTCGTTTTAAGCGTTCCGAAGGCTTCAGGGGCGGTCCGGAGGTTTCCCTGACGCCTTCGGAGCGTTTAAAACAACCCTTCGAGCAAACAGGAAGTTACTTCCAGTTTGCTCGGAGGGTCGTTTTGAGCGCTCTGAAGGCTTCAGGGACTGTCCAGACGGAGCTCATGCGGGCGAAAGGAAGCGTTTTAGTCCACGGGATGCGTACGAGAGGAGAAGAGAATGCCTGAATATTCTCTCCTCTCGCACACATCCCGCGGACTAAAACGCTTCCTTTCGCCCGCATGAGCTCTTCCACCGGGGAAAGGAAGCGTTTTAGTCTGCGGGGTGCGTGCGAGAGGAGAGAATATTCAGGCATTCTCTCCTCCTCTTGCACGCACCCCGCGGAAAGGAAGCGTTTTTAGTCCGCGGGGTGCGTACAAGAGGAGGAGAGAATGCCTGAATATTCTCTCCTCTCGCACGCACCCCGCGGACTAAAGCGCTTCCTTTCACCCGTGGAAGAGCTCATGCGGGCGAAAGGAAGCGTTTTAGTCCGCGGGATGTGGGCTTCCTTTCACCCACATGAGCTCTTCCACGGGCGAAAGGAAGCGTTTTAGAATGCCTGAGTTCCGGGCCAAGCTGCAAATGATGTTGCAAAAGTTTGTTGCAATGCAAAAGTCTTTTGCCTTGCCGGGAAACGTCAGGGAAAAAGAAGCAGCTGGTGAGGTTGGCGGGAGAGAGCCCAAGAGGAAAGGTGCGCGCGCAGAGGAGAGGAGAGGAATCTAAGGCGAAAACAGCACGCGGCTCTCCTCGCCCCTCGCTGCTTTTCTCCGGTTGTCCGGTTGGAGCTTCCTCGCTGCTTTTTGCTGCTTTTCTGTGGTTGCTGCGCGTTTTGTTGGAACTTCCCCCCACAAGAGCTCGGGGCGACAAGGGCTTCGCTGCCACAAGGGCTTCGCCTTGGAAGTGAGTCTCGCGGACGGAGCTTTGGGGCTGAGGAGAGAGGCAGGGACGGAGGGAGTGGGGGGAGAGGAGCCGCCCCCCTCACCCCCCAGGCAATAGGGAAAGCTTTTTAGGGGGGTGTTGCGGGAAATAAAAACGGCGCGCGCTGGGGGGGACGAAGGAGGCTTTGGCGCACTTTCGAGGCAGGTGTGAAAGCAACAAAAGGGAGGGCGGGTGGGAAAGCAACGAAAGAGGCAGCGAGAGCGGGTGGGAAAGCAACGAAAGAGGCAGCGAGAGCGGGCACGGGAAAGCAACGAAAGGCAGCGAGGGTGGGTGGGAAAGCAACGAAAGAGGCAGCGAGAGGCAGCGAGAGGCAGCGAGAGCGGGCACGGGAAAGCAACGAAAGGCAGCGAGGGTGGGTGTGAAAGCAACGAAAGGGAGGGCGGGTGGGAAAGCAACGAAAGAGGCAGCGAGAGTGGGTGGGAAAGCAACGAAAGAGGCAGCAAGAGCGGGCACGGGAAAGCAACGAAAGGCAGCGAGGGTGGGTGGGAAAGCAACGAAAGAGGCAGCGAGAGGCAGCGAGAGCGGGCACGGGAAAGCAACGAAAGGCAGCGAGGGTGGGTGTGAAAGCAACGAAAGGGAGGGCGGGTGGGAAAGCAACGAAAGAGGCAGCGAGAGCAGGTGGGAAAGCAACGAAAGAGGCAGCGAGAGCGGGTGGGAAAGCAACGAAAGGCAGCGAGGGCGGGTGGGAAAGCAACGAAAGGGGCAGCGAGAGCGGGCACGGGAAAGCAACGAAAGGCAGCGAGGGCGGGTGTGAAAGCAACGAAAGGGAGGGCGGGTGGGAAAGCAACGAAAGAGGCAGCGAGAGCGGGCGCGGGAAAGCAACGAAAGGGGCAGCGAGGGCGGGCGGTGGCTGCAGGCGGCAAGGCTTGAGCGGGGTGAAAGCGCAGCCCCTTTCGTTGCTTTCCCATTCACCCCGCTCAAGACTTGCCCGAGAGAGCTGGGGATCGGGCTTTGGGTTGGTAGGAGACCTTGAAGGAGGGGGGGGGAGGGACTGGGGCCGGTGGAGGAAGCAATGCTACAGTGCACTCCGCGGTCCCCTTAATGTTCACTCAGGAAGGCGGGGAATGGGACCACGTGAGCAGGAGGCTGAGGCTCCGCCTTCCTGATGACGTCACCAGCCTCACCAGCCATAACCCTCACCGCACGTCACTGCAGTTAATATATGTAGAATATCAATGAAATACTGTATAATACATTTCAGATTGCTCCTAGGAAGAATATACGTGTCACTGATCATAATATTTTCATTTGAGTATTAATATTGTGTGCTAGGAACTCTGTGTATATTAGACCAATTTGTAAGTGAAATGTTTTCAATATCCACCTCCCAAAAAAAAGCTATGACCCATGAACAAATGTGCTGTGTTTGTATATGAAAGAGAGAAACAGAGACAGAGAGAGCTGAGAGCTTACCATAAATTACGTCTTTTTTTCCTTTTAAGGTGTTTGTTGCCTTTCAGTCTATGCTTATTGTTCTCGTGGGAGCTATGCCAGAATATCATCTTGACCAAGAAGGAATTCTGAGTAATACAGAAGCTCTTGCAAAACATGTCAGGTTTACCAGTAACTTCACATCCATAGCAACAGAGGCAAGTATGTTTTGTTTCTGTGAGTTAATATTTTTATGCAGTTTAGGTTCCCAGCCAAAACTACGAATCTCAAAAGGTGGAGGTATAGAAGAGAAAAGCACAGTCATGGTCATGTGATTTCCCACTTAGCAGGTGCTTCACTCGCCCAATTTTGGTTGCTAAATGAGGACTACTTCTACTTGTTACAGTAACCTAAATCATATGACAGCATAGGGTTAGGCAAAAATAATTTATATTATTCTTTGTTATTTAATGTACTTGCTATCCTTTTTACCATTCATTTTTATATTTCAGCATAAATCATAAACCCTTTGAGCAGCTTGAGAATTTGATCTTGGCCCAATTCCTGAGGTTTTCACCTCCAAAAAACAAAACCTAAATTCCTACCTCCCCCAAGCGATTGTTCCACTGAAAGAACTTTGTCCACTGAGTGGACAAAGCAGTTTTGGGAGCTTACTGTGATTAGAGGCAATCGCTGGAATTGTAGTACTTTAAATGAAAATAGTCTCTTTTTTTAATTTGTCTTCCATAGTGGTATTTAATCAAACATGAAGCATACAAAGTGAACCTGGCCTCATCCTTGTATTTTGGTGGGTTACTTATTGGAAATATACTGTTTGGCCCATTGTCAGATAAATTGGGCAGAAAGCCTGTGTATCTATCAGGTAAGATGTTAAATAGCCATTGTATATTATGGATATATTTGATTATTCTCAAGCCTTTTGTCTAAGCCAGGGGTGTCAAACTCACGGGGTGCTTAGATCTGGCCCAAAAGCGGGATCCCGAACTTCATTTTTGGCTGCAACGGTCTCCTGCAACCCTCTGCCAGCAAAAATGGAGCTTGGGAGCCCATTTTCACTGGCAGAGCTCTTGGGCCACCACAGGCGCCCCAACACGAGTGACATCGAGCTGACCATGCCCACCCCAGCCACGCCAAGGTCAAACCCAACTCTGATGCGGTGCTCAGTGAAATTGAGTTTGACACCCCTGGTCTAAGCCAAGAAAGCTGAAAACTTTTGAGCAGCAGTTGAGATGGTCTAGGCAACCTTAGGTTAAGTTGGGGGACAGCAGAGAGGGGACCTTTCTTCTGCTGAAATGCAGCTTTTGGAGAGCAGCAGCTCATAATACCTGGAAGAGAACTCTTGAAGCTGCTGGGGTTTGGGCGAGAAGCAAGCAAAGACTACATGTGCACAAATGCTGCTTGGCCATCTATGGGCATAATTTAGCAGGAACATTGGTTTTAGACCAGTATTTAGCACATATGTTGCTGAGGACAACCTCCTATATATCATGAGACTCAATTAAAATTAGGCATCAGTAAGATAGGATTTTCACTTGAAAGCAGTGAAACATATCATAAACAACTAACGTATTTTTTTATAGGACCTGACATAGTCACATCTTGCACCACACATTTTCTTAATACTCTGTTTCCCAGAAACTAAGACCTCCCCAGATAATAAGCCGAATCGGGCTTTTGAGTGCGTGCACTAAAATAATCCCTCCCTGAAAATATTGCAACACAGCAGCAACCATGAAGTGACCACACTCGCTGCTTCCTGCACCTCAAAAATAATAAGACCTCCCCGAAAATAAGGCCAAGTGATTATTTCGGGGTGTGTGTGTGTCAAAAGAAAATAAGACCCTGTCTTATTTTTGGGGAAACACAGTAAATGTAACATTTATTGTTTCTTGCCACAATATTTTAAATTCAGAGTTAATAACATCACGTCTGAAATACATTTCATTAGGATTGCATCTCCAATATTTTGCCTTTTTCTTTAGAAAATCTGGAATATATATTTGCTTAGAAGATAATAATTATACTAGTTTTCTTAAACCATTATGGAAAAAAAACTCGTAATAATTTTCTTTCTGTCTTTTTCCATTTGTAAATTTGCCATCGTGTTTAGCAGAGTCTCGGGATACGGTTGTATTGCACTATATTAATTTTTCTTTATTATATATCTTTTGTGCAGGGCTTTTTATGGATGTCATTTTTGGATACGTTTCAGCATTTGCTCCAAATTATGAAACATTTGCAGCCTCACGCTTTTTTGTTGGAATTACAAATGGCGGCATGTCCTTAGTGTCTTTTGTTTTGACACAAGAATATGTAGGAAAATCTTTCTGGGCAATGACAGGTAATATTTGAGGATTTAACTCATGATAAAAGAAACACAATTGTTAAAATTCTAGTGTATCAAAAAATTAAAAGCTATTAATTGTTGGAATATCAATGTTTTAGTCTAAATACCATTACCTTAAAATATCCTTTCTGAAGGTGCAGTCTAAATCTTGTTCTTCTATTTCCCTAAATTAAGTCGATTTAAATCACTAGTAAAAAGGTTTGATTTAAATCAACTCAATTTAAATCATAATTTTTAAAGAGCAACTGTCATCTCTGCTGTGAAATTGTGTGAATGCATCAATGCAGTGCATGTTCTTTCAGCTTGCATAGCTTGGATTCATTGAACGAGTTTACCAAAAATGTAAATATTGCAGAATATACAGCCTCATGCTATACAACTAAGCTCCATTTCATGCTGAATAAAGTAAATTATTAATGTATCTTAAATTTAAAATTATCTTTAGATAGATTTTTATTCCAAAAGCATTTTATTAAAATAAATTTGATAAAAGTAAAAATAAATCCCGTTTAAATTTTAAAAAATCCAATTTAAAATTTTAAAAAATCTGATTTAAATTTAAAAATCAGGTGTTTTTGATTTTTTAAAAAAATAATTGCTTTTTATCCACCCTGTCTGTGAAGAATAAACCTTTACCACATCACAGATTTCTATATTGCACTGTATATTCATAATTGTATCCATATGTATCTATCAGTTGAAGCTGCCAGGAGGAATGATTAAACCACATGATCCTCTGTATAGTAGAAAGTTTTGACATTACTAAATACTGTATTTTTCGGAGTATAAGACACAGCAAGATTTTGAAGAGGCAAATAAAAAAAAAAGTTTTTGCACTCTGCAGACCTCTCAAAAACATCCCGTTTTTTGCTAAAATGGGCCCATTTTTTGTCAAAAAAGGGGCATGCATAGCCTTTAGGAGGTTTGAAACACAGGGCCCAGCCCTGTGGAATGACCTCCCCCCCGGATATTAGGAATACCTCTGACCTCCGCTCCTTTCGTGTAAAGCTCAAGACCCACCTATTTCAAGTAGCGGGCCTGGCTCAACTTTGATCTAACTATATCACTCCTGACGGGTTTTTTATTTGGGGTATTTTAATTGTATTCAATTATTTAGGGATTTTTAAACATTGTGTTTTTAATTGTTTTTATTCATCAGCTCACCTCCTCCTTGTATATGTCTTGTATACGTTCTTGTTATATGTATGTTTGTCTATATATTTATTTCCTATGTTTTATTGTACGCCGCCCCGAGTCTTTCGGGAGAGGGTGCGGCTAAGAAATAAATATTTATTATTATTATTTATTATTATTATTTATTATTATTATTATTATTATTATTATTATTATTATTATTATTATTATTATTATTATTATTATTATTATTATTATTATTATTATTATTGTAAAGTGTTCCTGGGGACTGGAGGGTGGTAAAAACGAGCAAAAATGGCCTTTTTTTGCGAAAATGGGCTCATTTTTTTGTAAAAAAAAAAAGGACATGCATAGCCTTCAGGAGGTTTATAGAGTGCTCCTGGGGGTTGGGGGGGGGGCAAAAATGACCCAAAAACAGCTCCCTGGAAGCACCCTAAAGGCTATTCATGGCTATTTTTGCAAAGGGGGCGGGGTTTTGGGAGGCCAAAAATGCTGTAGTCAGTGTATAAGACACACCCAGATTTTCACCATCTTTTTTGAGGGAAAAAGTTGTGTCTTATACTTCAATAAATTACTTCTTTACCTCCCTTTGTCTGTGGTAGCTGCCGAATCATCGTTGGAGGTTTAAGATTTCTGTGTTGCAGTTTTGATGGTATGAGAGAACAACGGAAATCCCATTGATGATGAAAAGCCCACATCCTAAAGTTTAAACTATCTGTAAACTATCATCAAGAGATGGTTGATACATCAACTTGATCTAATGGGCATCCAATCTTCTTTTTTTTCAAGAAAGAAAACTTCCAGTTATATTTGAATTTTAAAAAAATGGACTAAGGCAACATCTTGAAAAATAATCTCCTTATTCATATTTGTTCTGTATTATTTTCCTCTCTTCCTTTCCCTTCTAAAAATGTAACCAACGCCCTGTGTTCATATTCTGTTGTTGATTTATTTTTCTTTTTTTCCCAAGGCTCTTTCCATTTTGTCTATTCCTGTTTCATCTCCTGCTCTTGGCTACTTTCCTTATATGATTTATTTCTCCTGTTAAATTATCTTGTCTTATGTGTGATTCCCTGATAAGATGACCTTTGAGAGGTTGAAGAGATGCTCCATTGCCAGTTGCAGCCTGCCATCTCAGGTGCTGTGGGGTTTAGTATGTTTTGGACATTGAGCTAACTAAGATAGTTAAAACTTAGTCGAGGGCAGGGGAAGAGAACTGTTGCCCATTGCTTTTCACAGTAGCATTGATATTTGTTTTGTCATGATGACAATGTCTTAAACTACTGTGAACTGTGCTTGTGTTGCTTAGTGTACAGTATTTTTGAGGTTTGATGGCTAATAACACCACTTTTTTTTAGTAGTACAATAAAATTATATATCAATGAAAAGATAATTTAATCAAGAATATAATGCAATAACCATTTTGAAAGATTTGCTCTTAGAGTAGCAGTTATAATGAAGAAAAGTGAAACACGTACAAAAAACAAGATATACAAAAATTATCACCATGTTAGTTAATACTTAGTTGGGTAACCTTTAGCATGAATTACAGCCTTACAATGTCTTCCCATGGAGTGAACCAAGTCTTTTAGTTCTGCAGCTGTTATAATGTGAAACCAACATTGAATAATTGCTTCTGTTAACTGGGTTTTAATGCTGGCTATATTTGGTTATAACTTCATAGAATGCAGATAATTGAACATACTTTGTTGCACTACATTCTTGATTAAATTATATTTCCATTGATATATAATGTCATGGTCCTACTCCAAAAACAAGTGGTGTTATTAGCCATCAAACTTCAAAGATACACTTTTCCCAAAAGATTTCCACAATTTTGGCCACTACTGTAAATTAACAATATATGTCAAATATTTTCCCCCTATAATTCTCATGTCTTATAGGGGTTCTGGAAGCCTAAGTTTCAATTTAATAAACTGACATAGACACCAGTCCCTATGTATTACGGATAGCCCTTGCTTAATTATGGTAATTGGCACTGAGAACTCCATTGCTAAGTAATGGAATAGTAAAATGGGACCTCATCTGGCCACTACTACTTATAACAACAGTTTCAACAGTCCCCCATATCATTGTTAGGTGAATCCTGTGCGGTCGTGTGATTTCCATTTATGACCTGCTGCCAGGGTGGATTTGATTAAATCAAGTAAATTTAAATCACGATTTAAATCATCTAAATCAATAGTAAAAAGGCTTGATTTAAATCAACTTGATTTAAATCATAATTTTTAAAGAGTGCCTGTCACCTCCGTCCCGTAGTGGCTCCTCCTCTGACCCACTGTTAACACACCGACAGTCCCATTCACTTTAATGGGACGGCTGGTGATGCGGCAGTGACACAACAAGGTGAGGGACGTGGCAGGCAGCAGGTGAGTGGATGCCCGCTAACAGGCACTGCCATGATGGATCTGAAATGACAAGTGCTCTTTAATATTATATTTATAAGCTGCTTAGAAGGTTTCACTTAATTTTTACTGCTTACCCATCCTCCTCACGCTTAGAGCCTGGTGGTACAGATGCATTTCTCTTCAGACAATCATACAGTTTGTAGTGTACATAGGTTTGCAAAACAATGGGATAAAAGAATATTCCTGAACTTTATGATTTATCTCATGGTTACTGTGAAATTGTGTGAATGCATCAATGCAGTGGATGTTCTCTCATCTTGCAGAGCTTGGATTCATTAAATGAGTGTACCAAAAATGTAAATATTACAGAACATACAGCCTCATGCTACATAACTAAGTTCCATTTTATGCTGAATAAACCAAATTATCAATGTATCTTAAATCGAGAACTATCTAGATCAGTGATGGCCAACCTTTTTTGGCTCGTGTACCACAAGTGGGGGGGAGCGCAGGGGGGTCAAATGCGGGCGTGCCGCACCCATAATGCAACGCGCGACCCCCCCAGTGCGCATGCGCGCACAATGTGCGACCCCCCCTCATTTTTACATGTTTTTTTCCGCCCTCCCCAGGCTCCAGAGGCTTTATAGGAGCCTGGGGAGGGCGAAAAGAGCCTCCCCCGACCCCCCGGAGGCCCTCCGGAGGCTGCAGGGACTGTCCGGAGGCTTCCCTGAAGCCTTCGGAGCGCTTAAAACCACCCTCTGAGCAAACCGGAAGTGACTTCCGGGTTGCTCGGAGGGTCGTTTTAAGTGCCCGAAGGCATCAGGGAAGCCTTGGACGGTCCCTGAAGCCTTCGGAACGCTTAAAACAACCCTCCGAGCAACCCGGAAGTCACTTCCAGTTTGCTCGGAGGGTGGTTTTAAGCGTTCCGAAGGCTTCAGGGACGGTCCCTGAAGCCTCCGGGGGGGGCGGGGGAGGCTCTTTTCGCCCTCCCCAGGCTCCTATAAAGCCTCTGGAGCCTGGGGAAGGTGAAAAATAGCTTTTAAAAAGGTGAACTCAGCTGGCCAGCGCGCGCATGCGCGCTGGCCAGCTGACAGGGCAGCGCCTCGCGTGCCCTGACAAATGGCTCCGCATGCCACTTGTGGCACGTGTACCATTGGTTCGCCATCACGGATCTAGATAGATTTTTTATTCTGAAAGCATTTTATTAAAATAAATTTTAATAAATATAAATATAAACCAAAATAAAAATAATCCAATTGAAATTCTAAAAAAACCCGATTTTAAAAAAATCAGTTTTTTTTATTTTTAGAAAAATCGATTTTTATCTACCCTGCCTCGTGCTAGCTTTCCCATTAACTTTGGAGATGCTGCAACAAGCTACAACTATGAGGATCATACAAGGAAAATTCCTCTAGTTCAGCGTTGTCGTAACTTTCAACAGCCGCTAAATGAACAGTCATTCAACAAGAATTACCTGTAGTTGATTTGGACTGAATTCCATTGTTTTAATTATTTTAATTAAGTAAATGTGTATTAGATTGTAGGTTTAGAGTATACTCCATTGAGCTCAAGTGAGATTTTATGTCCATACAAACGTGGCTAGAATTGCTAATAACATTGAAAAATACTACTTTGCCCTGTTCTTTAATCTGTATATCTCATCCCAAGGTAGGAAGTTACGTTAAAGTATCCTGTATACCTTAATGTTGTGACCTTACCCTTCCTTAGCCTGTTAAACTTGTTAGTTGTCATGATTGATATCTGCCCAAAGTCATATTTTTAAACAATGAGAATCTAATTTCTTAAACAAAGAAAGGATTAACAGCTTGCACTGCATGTTATGAACTTAAAATAATAAAAATGTTTCGCAGTAAATTAATCTTAATTTGTTGACTGAAGTTGACAAATCACAAAGGTATTATTCAATGAATAACTTTACTATAATTAG
Source organism: Natrix helvetica (assembly GCF_964273705.1). NCBI lineage: Eukaryota > Metazoa > Chordata > Lepidosauria > Squamata > Natricidae > Natrix > Natrix helvetica. The sequence goes on from NC_138551.1 coordinate 97,009,492, forward strand.
TATATTATTATGTATGAAAATGAGTAATTATTCTTTACAATTATTTGGTTTCATTATTTTAATTGTTTTTGTTTACCTATTTGTGAATTTATAATTAATACGATTTCAGTGTAAATTATACACTTAGCATAATAAAGTGTGTTCTTAGTATGGGTGTAGTGCTGAAATGTCTTGGTTTTTTCCCCAACATTTTATAAAATACTTTGTTTTTGTTTGTATCTTCAGGCTCGTTGACAAATTTGACATTTGCATTTGGCATAGCTGTTTATGCCTTACTGGGCTATTATATAAGAGACTGGCGTCTTCTTGCCTTTGTATCAAATTCTCCAGGAGTTTTCTTTTTTCTTCTTTCTTTGTAAGTCTTTGTAATAATTTATCTTCGCAGTAGACAAGTGTCAAACACTAACCCAAAGATACAGGATAATATTAAAGAGAGAAAATTTTGACATTTTTATATTCTGAATGAAATCAGAGGAAGTATTAAGCAGATTATTTTAGTTTTTCTTGACAATGTGTTCCTAAAAGAAATATTGAAAATCAGTTGCATATTTTTGGGTATAAACTGAGCCGGGTTAGCATAAATGATCACTGATGCATGCCATATCATTGTGATGAAAACAGTCTGGAGAGGGAGCAGCAAAGGTGGTATTCAGTCAGTTCGGACCAGTTCTGGCATACCAGTAGCGGAAATTTTGAGTAGTTTGGAGAACCGGCAAATACCACCTCTGGCTGGCCCCGCCCTCCCACCCCGCCATTCCCTGTCCTATATTCCTTTGGTTTTTAGCTCAGCTGATTCGCGCAGCAGAGTGGATTGCCGTGCCTCAGCTGAACTAAAAAACAGCTCAGCTCACCAGCACTGACACCGAGGGCGTTTTTTGAGTGCTGCGCACATGAATTGCTCTCTCGTAGAACCAGTAGGAAAAGATTTGGAATCCCACCACTGAGCAAGGATGAGTGAGACTGAGCCATTTCTCTGCATATCTGCAATTATATTACAATCAGAATCAGTGTAACAATTATGTGAGTTGTAGTACACTTGTCGTATTAAATGAAGTCCATGCCAGTTAATTTTGAATAACATTGAAGCTATTATTCTGTGGGTCATAGAATGTTTTAATCAATGTAAAAGATGAGAAATAAGTTTCATATCTTTTCCAAATTTCTGTGTACCTTTCATGAGCCGCGGTGGTGCAGTGGTTAGAGTGCAATACTGCAGGCTACTTCTGCTGCCTGCCGACTGCCTGCAATTTGGCAGTTCAAATCTTACCAGGCTCAAGGTTGACTCAGCCTTCCGCCCTTCCGAGGTGGGTAAAATAAGGACCCAAATTGTTGGGGACAATAGGCTGACACTGTAAACTGTTTAGAGAGGGCTGTAAAGCCCTGTAAAACGGTATATAAGTCTAATTGCTATCAGAATGGGACTTTTCATCTCTTACCCTTGGCTGCACCTCCTTCTCCGCCAGCGTTACTCTTCGGGCAATTCTGCCCACTCACTGAAGGAGGATTTGTCCTGGGTTTTTTGCCGCCTGGGACAGTTAGCCGCCAACCAATAAACAAATGGCTTTAGGAAAACCAAATGCTTGTAGGAAAAGGAATGGGAGGGGGTGGAAACTCCCCTGCTGGATAATCTTTTCTGTTAGTACAGTACACAGATTCAAAAAGAACCTTTTTAAGTGTATGAATTTCTCCTTCGTGGTTTACTTTTTTCAGCATGCTTCCTGAATCACCAAGATGGTTATATTCTCAAGGCAGAACAGCAGAAGCAGAGCATGTGCTGCAGTACATGGCTCTTCGCAATGGGAAAGAGAGGCTGGTGGTAAAACTGAAGCCATGCAAAGGAGCCATAAAGAAAGACGATTCCACCCCTGGGCTCCTCAACCTGGTTACGCATCCCGTCCTTCGATGGCGCACGGTCATTTTGATGTATATCTGGTAATTTATAAAAAGAGATTTTGACTTGACTTAAATGATCCCATGTAAACATAACAGCTTTGGGTGATAATTATGGACTACATAAAAAGGTAAAGGTTCTCCTTGCACATACACTATATTGCCAAAAGTATTCGCTCACCCATCCAAATAATCAGAATCAGGTGTTCCAATCACTTCCATGGCCACAGGTGTATAAAATCAAGTACCTAGGCATGCAGACTGTTTTTACAAACATTTGGGAAAGAATGGGTCACTCTCAGGAGCTCAGTGGATTCCAGCATGGGACTGTGATAGGATCCCACCTGTGCAACAAATCCAGTCGTGAAATTTCCTCACTCCTAAATATTCCACTGTCAACTGTTTTATAAGAACATGGAAGTGTTTGGGAACGACAGCAACTCAGCCATGAAGTGGTAGGCCACGTAAACTCGTCCAACATCAGTGTGTGACAGGTGAGCGAATACTTTTGGCAATATAGTGTATGTGCTAGTCATTCCCGACTCTAGGGGGTGGTGCTCATCTCTGTTTCAAAGATGAAGAGCCACTGCTATCTGAAAACGTCTCCGTGGTCATGTGGCCAGCATGACTAAATGCCGAAGGCGCACGGAACGCTGTTACCTTTCCACCAAAGGTGGTCCCTATTTTTCTACTTGCATTTTATGTGCTTTCAAACTCCTAGGTTGGCAGAAGCTGGGAGAAGTAACGGGAGCTCATTCTGTTACGCGGTACTGGGGATTTGAACTGCCGACCTTTCTGATCGACAAGCTGACGTCTTAGTCACTGAGCCACCACGTCCTATCGACCACATAGATAAATTCATTTCAAAGTAATCAGAATAATATTAAGGGAAAATGGTAAACAGTTGTTTCCTGGCTATTGGGAATCACTTCACAAAATAGGTAGAGAATTTGAGAATTTTTGTTCCATTTTCCAAATTTTGGTAACTTCATTATCATGATACAAATCTTACCGAGATGACTGCCATGAGCAAGAAAAATAAGTAAATGTTGTATTGGCTTTCATTTGGATCTGTGCTCTTTGTACATTCCTAAGGTTATATGCTTATATGAATAAGAGCTAAAAAGAGTCCCTTTTTAAAAACAAAAAATATTTTAATTGGATAAAACCATCAAATGATACTGTTCGACAAAGACTTTATCTTTAGAATGATATATATGGTCCACCTTCCTTTTTGTACACTTTCAGGCCACACAGATGCGGTGTTCCATCTGTCATGCCTTCATTAACAAAGATTTATATAACTTCCAGACCTCTATTAACGAGGGGGAAATTTATCTATACCCTGCATGACACCTTACTAAACATTGACCAGTATAGGGCCAATGTCATCATTACTTTGGACTCATCAGGTATATGTACCCCAGATCTTTTTCTAACAAGATAGGGCCTAGAGAAATAGGTGGCTTTGTGTGCCTGATGAACCCAGTGTAACAATGCATCCGGTCGCATTCTGCCTCCAAATTCTTCCCAAAAAGGAGTATAACTCCGAATTTCACTGTGCAAGATTGAATATTTCTTGACAATCATCTTCATGTCGTTTCCTTTTGTCACAATGTATCCTGAACTCATTTCCAGGGGAGAACCCATAGCTAACATTATGGCCGGTTTGGAGAACTCCAAATCCTATCCCTGGCTGGCCCCAGCCACTCCACCCCTCCCCTTCCCCCCCAGGAGTCTCCACGTGGCCCATTTTGGATCCGAGATAAGTGCAGGGCCTACGCGGAGGCTCAGGGAGGGGAAAAATGGCCCTCCCATTTCCGGCCTTTGGAGGACCTCCAGAGGCCGGGGGAGATAGTTTTCGCCCTCCCAGAGGCTCGACGAAAGCCTCTGGATCCTTGGGAAGGCAAAATGCCCCTCTCCCCCTGTGGTGCAGGAGGCCAACTAGGCCACGCCCACCATGCCCATGCCCATGCAGCAACAGGGCAGAGAACTCTTGGCTGACATTTTTGAAGCCCACCCCTGCTTATTTCCATTGTGCCCAAGTGTCATCTTCCCAAAGTCCTCTCAACAAAATTCTGCCCATAGCTGGAGGCCATGATTGGTTTTCTCCTGGTCTCTTTCCTCTCTTGATAGTGAAACAGGAGGAAATGCCATCTCCCCTTCATAATGGTTTCTTCTCAGAATAAGGTGGTAGAAAAGAGGACCGTATGCTGATAATGCAGCAGCTATAAAAGGGATAAACAGGTTTTCAGGACTTAGTGTGACTTATTAGAATTCCAGGATCATCAGATAAAACAAATTTAAACTAATGAGCCAGAAACATAAGAATAATTAATAGGCAATTACCCCTGCTGAGCTACTCCAAACGAAACCTATCTTATACTCTTGTCTTTTTTTCCTTTTGTGGATAAAGGCTTTTCCTTCATCTCTACTAGAAATATCAGAAATGTGAAAACATGAAGGAATGAGCTAAATGTTTTGCAACTGGTTGAAATGAAAACTGGTATCCTTAACATTTTGATATTTCCTCGGAATTTCTACTGGATGTCTAAAGCTATTATTTACGGCACTTATTGGTGTATTTGAAGAATTCTTATAGAGGTGGTTTTACAGTTGAGAAGTAGTAATACAATGGTTGGAATACTTGTTATTTGTTGGCTGTCAAAACCTCTTTTTTGGTCTTACCATGTTGGTTTAAACCACCCTAGAAAAAAATTCATTTTTGTCAATGGATTTCAGATTTTAAAAACACCTAAAAAGAAATCAGTCAGAAACAATTTCTTGTTTGATCATTGTCAGTGAACAAACATTTGTGTAACCATTTTGCACTTGTTTTTAAACAGTCAGATTTTGAATCAAATACCAATGATCTGAATCATTCATGTTATAGCATCCTTTGCCTTGAAGTAAAACCAGAATAGTCTATGATAGCAAACCTACATGAATGTATGGCAAATTTGTTGATTTCTATCCACTGATTTTCTAATCCAAATTCTAGTGGGAAAAATAATTTCCAAATTTTGTGAAGGTATGCGAACTCTCACAGAGCTGGTTTGGTGCAATGGTTAAGACATTAGGCTAGAAACTGGGAGACTCTAAATTCTAGTTCTTCCTTGGGCTCAAAACCAATTGCGTGATCTTGCGCTAGTCACTTTCTGCCTCATAGAAAGAGTCAGTAGCAACCCAATTAAAAACCTAGCCAAGAAATCTGCAGGGACTCGTCCAGGCAGTCTCCAAAAATTGGACACAATTGAATGGAATTAAAAATACCATACTTAGTACATGATTTATAACTTCACTGCTTCACTATTGTATATTTTTCTTCATTTAGTATACAAGTAATTAAAGTTTGCATAATCTGTGTACATGTTTAAAATAACCAATCTTTCATTAATACCTTTAGGTATGTGTGCAGCTTTGTATATTACGGTTTAACACTGAACGCTGGTGAATTAGGAGGAAATCTTTATTTAAATGTGGCTCTTTCTGGTCTCGTAGAAGTTCCAGCATTTCCACTCTGCATGTTTTTCATTGAGAAATCTTGGTAAGATCAATATTAGATAGCACGGTATAGAGTAACATCTCTCTTGAATTTATTTCTATATGTTAATTGATTTATATACATTTTCAGCATAGATAAAATGTATCAAATCTGCTCAGAAATTCTGTTATGAATGAAGATTTTTAAAAATGACTTAATACATCTCACACTTCTTTTTATTTTACAAAAGGATGTAGAATAACAGGGTTGGAAAGGACCTTGGAGGTCTTCTAGTCCAATCCCCTGCTTGAGCAGGAGACCCCATATCATTCTGGACAAGTAATTGTCCAACCTCTTCTTGAAAACCTCCAGTGATTAAGCACTCACAATTTCTGGAGGCAAGCCATTAATTGCACTGATTAATTGTTCTCACTGTCACAAAATTTCTCTCTTTAAAAATCATCTGTCCTGCCTCAGTTGCTTTGGAGAATAGGTTGACCCTTTCTTCTGTGTAACAAGCCCTCAAATATTGGAAGACTCCTAGCATGTCATCCCTAGTCCTTCTCTTTATTAGACTAGACATACCTAGTTCCCACAACTATTTATTATACTGTTTAGCCTCCAGACTCCTAATCATCTTTGTTGCTCTTCTCTGCATTCTTTCTAGAGTCTTAGTATCTTGTTTGCATTGTGGTTTACCAGAACTGGATGTGGTATCCCAAGCAGTGGTGGGATTCAATTTTTTTTACTACCGGTTCTGTGAGCATGGCTTGGTGGGCATGGCATGGCTTGGTCAACATGGCAGGTGAAGGATACTGCAAAATCTCCATTTCCACCCCACTCCAGGGGAAGGATACTGCAAAATCTCCATTCCCACCCCACCCCACTAACCTGCTTTCCAGGTCTATTCTCATGTGCAGGGCAACAAAAGACCCAGCCAATCAGCTGGGACTTGGGAGGCAGTGAATAGATGGGGGCAGGGCCAGCCAGTCCACTACCAGTTCGTCAGAGCCGGCTGATTACCACCTATGATTCCAAGTGTAATCTTAACCAGTGCAGTATAAAGCAGTACTATCACTTCATTTGATTTTGATACTATCCCTCGGTTGATACAGCTTAGGGTTATAATAGTTTTGGGGCAGCTGCAGCACACCACTGGCTTAAGTGGTTGTCCACTACGACACCTAGATCCTTCCATAGCCACTTTTCTTCAGCCAGGTACCACCTATTCTATACTTGTGCATTTGATTTTCTCAAAATGAAATGCATATGTATAGGGGAAAAAATCTTTCTTGCCACTGGATTGCATTTTGTTGGATAGAGCCCAATGTTCAAGTGCATCAAGATCCTTTTGTACCTGACTGTATCTTCTAAAGTGTTGCTAGTGGTTAAAACACTGAGCTTGTCGATCAGAAAGGTCGGCAGTTTGGCGGTTCGAAACCCTAGTGCCATGTAACGAAGTGAGCTCCTGTTACTTGTCCCAGGTTCTGCCAACCTAGCAGCTCGAAAGCATGTAAAAATGCAGTTGAAAAATAGGGACCACCTTTGGGGGAAGGTAACAGTTTTCCGTGCACCTTCAGCGTTTAGTCGTGCCGGCCACATGACCACAGAGACATCTTTGGACAGCACTGGCTCTTCAGCTTTGAAACGGAGATGACCACTGCCCCCTAGAGTTGGGAACAATGTGCGATGGAAACATTTACCTTTAATTTATCCCACACACCCTACCTGAGATTGGTATCATCAGCAGATTTGATGAGTTCCCCTTCTATTCTCTTGTTTAAACCATTTATAAAGAAGTTAAAGAGTACTGGGCCTAAGTTAGAACCTTGAGGTATCCCACTGCATGTTTCCTTCCATGTAGATGTAGTTCCATTATGAACTACACATTGAGTGCAGTTGGTCAGCCAGCTACAAATCCATCTGATGGTGATGCTTTCTATCCTACATTTTTCTGTCTTACCAAAGAACAGGTTGTGGTCTATTTTGTTAAATGCAGAACTGAAGTCTAAGTGAACTGTACCCATAGCATTTCCCTGATCCATTAATTTAGTCATTTTGTCAAAGAATGCAATAAGGTTTTTTTTCCTGGCATGATCTGTTTTTAACAAATACACTTTGGGTTCTAGTACCATGTTTAACCAAAAATAAGACTGTGTCTTATATTAATTTTTTCTCCAAAAGTTGCATTAGGGTTCCGGTTAGGTCTTATTTTGGGGGAAACGTGGTACTAAATGCATCCATCTGGCTGACAATCTTAACTGGGACTTATTTTGGGGGGGTAAGGCTTATATTACAAGCATCATGAAAAATCATGCTAGGACCTATTTTCCAGTCAGGTCTTACTTTCAGGGAAACAGGGTAATAGCTTTGCTCATTTCTAGGTGCTTGCAAATCCACTGTTTGATTATATTTTCCAGGAGTTTCCCAGGTATTGATGCCAGACTGATTAGTTTATTGCTTCCTGGATCCATTTTTTTATTTTTGAATACAAACATTTTTTGTTTGTTCCAATTGCAGTACTGGTAGTCACTGATTTAAAACCATTTATTTAACAATGGTTCAAAGTTACTACAGCACTGAAAATAAAAGACTTACGACTGTTCCTCACACTTAAAGACTTTTTTGTCATGTGATCAAAATTTAGTTACTTGGCAACTAGCATGTATTTACAGCAGTTGCAATGTCCCAGGTCATGTGATCATCATTAATGAGCTTCTCAGGGGGTTTCCAACAAGCACAGTCAATCAGGGAAGCCAGATTTATTTAATGACTGTGTGACTGTGAAGTATGCAGTGGAGTACCCCAAGGCTCTGTTTTGGGCCCAGTACTCTTCAACATCTTCATCAATGATTTGGATTAGGGAATAAATGGGGAACTCATCAAATTTGCAGATGACACCAAGCTGGCAGGAATAGCCAACACTCCAGAAGATAGGCTAAAGATACAGAAGGATCTTGACAAACATGAACATTGGGCACTATCTAATAAAATGAAATTCAATGGTGAAAAGAGTAAGGTTCTACATTTAGGCAAGAAAAACGAAATGCACAGGTACAGTATAGGTGGTACCTTGCTCAATAGTAGTAGCTGTGAGAGGGATCTTGGAGTCCTAGTGGACAACCATTTAAATATGAGCCAGCAGTGTGCAGCAGCTGCCAAAAAAGCCAACACAGTTCTAGGCTGCATCAACAGAGAGATAGAATCAAGATCACGTGAAGTGTTAATACCACTTTATAAGGCCTTGGTAAGGCCACACTTGGAATACTGCATTCAGTTTTGGTCACCACGATGTAGAAAAGATGTGGAGACTCTAGAAAGAGTGCAGAGAAGAGCAGCAAAGATGATTAGGGGACTGGAGACTAAAACGTATGAAGAACGGTTTATGGGTATGTCTAGTTTATTAGAAAGAAGGACTAGGGGAGACATGATAGCAGTGTTCCAATATCTCAGGGGGTTGCCACAAAGAAGAGGGAGTCAAACTATTCTCCAAGGCACCTGAGGGTAGAACAAGAAACAATGGGTGGAAACTAATCAAGGAGAGAAGCAACTTAGAACTGAAGAGAAATTTCCTGACAGTTAGAACAATTAATCAGTGGAACAACTTGCCTCCAGAAGTTGTGAATGCCCCAATACTGGAAGTCTTTAAGAAGATGTTGGATAGCCATTTGTCTGAAACGGTATAGGGTTTCCTGCCTAGGCAGGAGGTTGGATTAGAAGACCTCCAAGGTCCCTTCCAACTCTGCTATTGTATTGTATTGTATTGTATTGATTTGCTTAACTATCATAGTTATTCACTTAATGACTACGGCAAAAAAAAATTAAAAATTGAGCACAACTCATTTAATGACCGCATCACTTAGTGATGGACATTACAGTCCCGATTGTGGTCATGACTTGTAGACTATAGATGGGGTATAGCAATAGCAATAGCGCTTAGACTTATATACTGCTTAGCAGTGCTTATAGCCCTCTCTAAGCGGTGTACAGAGTCAACCTATTTTCTCCAACAATCTGGGTCCTCACTTTAGAAGGATGGAAGACTGAGTCAACCTTGAGTCTGGTAAAATTTGAACTGCCAAATTTCAGGCAGTCGGCAGTCAGCAGAAGTAGCCTGCAGTACTGCACTCTAACCACTAGGATACCGAGGCTCATAAAACTCAAAATAGGAATAAGACACTAAATGTTGGTAGTTATAAATAGAAATAGGCACTATTCAGTTAAATTGAAATGGCCAAATATCCACTGAAACTGTTACTTTGGTTAGTGTTCAAAATGCCTGCAGTGACTCTCCTGCAGGCAGAGAGTGTTCCGTTGAAAAGACCAATCATATGTGTCCCTTGCTTAGGATGGGCTTTCCCTAAGTGGCTGGACCAGACATAGAGTTTATTATGTAATGTGCTGTTTGGTGACTTGCAGTCCTGCACCAAAAAGGCCTTGAAAGTGAGAGCCAGCAGCCTGGACCAAACGTAATTTGTAATGTTGGATTTTCCCCCTTACCAGAGGGAGCCCCCTTGTGGAGTACTGTGAAATCATTACCATGACAACTCCACTGCGCTGTACAGTAAAAGCCATTTTAAGGCACAACAGGCTGTATCTTAACAGAACACACACCCCGAGGGGTGTTAGGGGTGTCTTATCCTCACAGTATTTTTTCCCAGAAGCTGTTGGATTCACAAGTACAGGAAATTAACTTTGTGCGAAGGGCTAAGTATCTCAGAGTAAAATTTAGATCACCAATTATTATTTCTCCATGAATTACCATATTTTTCGGAGTATAAGACGAACCAAGGTTTTGAAGAGGCATTTTTTTAAAAAGTAGGTAGGCAGATATAGGGATAGAGAAGGAGAGAAAGAGAGAGAGATACAGTAGGGAGGGAGGGAGAGAGAGTAGTTAGGTAGGTAGGTAGATAGATAAAGGTATATATATAGAGAGAGATAGAGAAATGCAGTAGGTAGGTAGGGGGAGAGAGAGTGTGTGTGTAGGTAGGTAGGTAGAGGGATAGAGAGAGAGAAATAGAAAGAGATAGAAAGAGAAATACAGTAGATAGGGAGGGAGAGAGAGAGTAGGTAGATTGGTAGGTAGAGGGATAGAGAAATAGAGAGAGAAATACAGTAAGTAGGTAGGGAGAGAGAGAAATAGAGAAATACAGTGGGTAGGAAGAGAGAGAGAGAGTAGGTAGGTTGGTAGGTAGAGGGATAGATAGATATATAGATAGTTAGATAGATGATAGATAGATAGATAGATAGATAGATAGATAGATAGATAGATAGATAGATAGATAGATAGATGATAGATAGATAGATAAATACAGTAGATAGGGGGAGAGAGAAAGTAGGTAGGTAGGTTCATAGGTAGATAGAGGGGGGAAAGAGAAAAAAATACAGTAGGTAGTTAGGGAGAGAGAGAGTAGGTAAGTAGATGGAGAGAGAGAGAGAGAGAAATACAGTAGGTAGGTAGGGAGAGAGAGAGAGAGTAGGTAGGTAGGTAGGTAGGTAGGTAGATGTTTCCAGGTGTATTTATCTATGCGCTGGAGAAGGAAATCGCTGACAATCTGCAGCACCTAAGACTTTGTTTCTGCTGGCACAGCGCTTGATCAATGTAATTCTCATCAATCAGTTAAAGAGCTTTCCAAAAGGAAAAAAAAAGTTTTTGCATACTGCAAACCTCCCCAAAATGGCCTGTTTTTTGCAAAAACAGGCTGGTTCTTTTTTTTAAAAAAAGGCATGAATAGCCTTGGGGGTGGGGCTTGCAGAGTGCTGCTGGGAGCTGGGGGGGGGGCAAAAAACGGCCCATTTTTTTGCTCATTTCTGCCCTCCCCAGCCCCCAGGAGCTCTATGAAAGCATCCAAAAGGGTATGCACAGGCATTTTGGTGAAGGGGGCAGGGCTTCGGGAGGCAAAAAATGCTGTATTCGATTTATAAGACACACCCAGATTTTCAGCCTCTTTTTTGAGGAAAAAAGGTGTGTCTTATACTCTGAAAAATACGGTACTCCTCTTGAAATGTGAAAAGAAATTAATATTTATTATTTGCCTACATTGTTCTGTTGGTAACTGCTTGCCCTTCTGCAGTTTAGGTTCACTTTTTTTAAAACAGTTGTTTGGAATAATGAATAAAAATATTCTAAAACATGTATCTTTGTGGAAATCCAATATAAATTTGTACAATTTTTCTGCACTAGGTCAGGAAGACGTAAAAGTACAGCTGCTTTTTTGATATTTGCAGGCCTTGCTTGCATTTTAACCACGTGCTTACCAGAAAATAGCAAGAGTAAGTATGTTCTTTCTGAAGCAAACCAAATTTTCCTTGGCACAGATATTGAAAGACAAGTGCTCCTAGTATGCTAATATCAAGCCAAGTTCAAATAATTTTTAAAATAAACTTAAAATAAACTAAAACCAAATCTGGAATAGCTTTTTCAGATGAATAAGATTATTGCTAAATAAATACTTTATTGCATGCCCAGTTTTAATTTAATGGGGGTCAGTGTATAAAGCTATTAATGGTACTTTGAGAGGCTGCTACACAGAATCAGTGAGAAATAATAATACTACTTTATTAGTATTGTATACTGCTAAGGCATGAATAGGGTTTTTTTCTTTAATCATTGGCAATCTTTGAAGTATCCTGCAGTTCAATTGCTTTCCTCTTTTCCAAGGTACCAGATAATTAGTAAGAATCTCAGGGAAAATGATCATATTTGCCATGAGCTTCTCTCTATACCTGTGATGGCGAACCTATGGGCACGCATGCCCAAAGTGGCACGTGAGGCCATGTCCCTGGCACCCGCGGCATGGCCCATTCCTCTTCCAAGTTTCTTGCCCACATGCGCTCATGATGATCAGCTGGCCTTAGTGCGTGTAGCAGTGCCGGAAACTGGAAGAGCTGGTCTTCCATTTTCCGGCGTGAGCATGCGCATCAACCAGCTGATCTTCGTGTGCGCAAACACGCCAGTAACTGGAAGACCTGCATGTGCTGGAAACAGGAAGTTCATTTTTGGGCATGCACATGCCCCCTGGGCAGCTCCTTTTCTGGGTTGCGGGCCAGACAAGCGCACACACGCTATCACTGAACTATAGCATTGGAGAAATTATCCAGATGACATGCAGGCGTTTTCCTTGCCTCTAGCCAAGCACCCTGATGCCCACCAGTAAGGGTGTCATTTAAAACGAGTTGTTTTCCCTTTGTGCTAATTGCAGGTTGCTCTGCACCAAAGGTATACTAAAAAGAGGGGTTTATTTCTAAATATTTAATTTAATATTTATTTAATGGGATTTTAAATTGTGTTTTTTAATTGTCTTTCACTTATGAGTCTACCTCCTCCATGCACATGTATATGTCTTTGTTCTTTATGTATGTATGTTTGTCTTTATCTGTATTTTATCTGTTTTGATTGTACGCCGCCCCGAGTCCTTCGGGAGAGGGTTGCGGCTAATCAGATAAAATTATTATTATTATTATTATTATTATTATTATTATTATTATTATTATTATTATTATTATTATTATTATTATTATTATTATTAAATAGAGCTGCCTATTATTCTACTGTTGTTTATTAGAAGGTGGGAAATGTTTATTTAATTGTCCTACGTTCTGTTTAAGGATTTTTCTTCAGTCCCAGAATTTTGGCTTTATATGGGAAATTGACTGTAAGCGCTGCCTTCAACATTGTATACATCTATACTTCAGAGCTGTATCCCACAGTCGTAAGGTAAGCAGACTTTTAACATTGTTGTTTTTCTATTTATTTCCAAAATCTTAAATTCTCACAATATGTAATGTATATAAGCCATCTGAAATCACATCAGCAGTTACATATTGCAGACAAACCTTCACACTTCTGAATTAGATGTCGGAGCTGTCTGTAAAAAGTATCTTCTATAAGAATATCTTGCCTCCAGAGATGAACGCCCAGTGCTCTTCAGTGGATATCGTTTGTCTTGTCTCAGAACGATCAAGCTTCCTCTTCTCTTGTGAATGATGGCAAATCATGACATAGTTATTTCCATATTAATGTTAAAACATTGGAGGAGAAATGAGAGAAGAAGCCACTCTAAGATGTAAAGAAAGGACAAAAAATATAGTTGAAAGGATATTTCATTCTACATGTACTTTCAGATTTCTTTCTAGAAAACTATCCAGTTTTACATTATCCGCATTTATTTATGTACTACCTGATAACCCAGCGTTGTCTGGGTATTTATTTATAGGGGGAAAATGTCCGGACCAAACGTAATTTCTAATGTTGGATTTTCCACCTTACCAGAGAGAGCCCCCTTGTGGAGTACTGTGAAGCCGTTACCCTGGCAATTCCACTGTGCCGTACAGTAGAAGCCATTTTACGATAGTACAGTAGAAGCCATTTTAAGGCACAACAGGCTGTATCTTAACATAACACACACCCCGAGGGGTGTTAGGGGTGTCTTACCCCACAGTATTTGTTTCTAGAGAGTATGTCATCTGTGTACCAAGTTTGGTTGAAATTGCTCAAGGCCTTTCAGAGTTAGGCAGGAACACACACACATCAAAGATATATAACAAAGATATCCAATACACCTTACTCCTCCTATTTTCTCCACAACAACCACTCTGTGGGGTGGGTTAGGTTGAGAGAGACTGGCCCAAAGTCATCCAGCTGGCTTCCGTGGCTAAGGCAGGATTAAAATCCACAGTCTCCTGCTGTCTAGCCTGGTGGCTTCACCGCTAGATCTAATTTGGCTGATTATCTTTGTGACCATAAATGGGCCTTTTAACGGTATCCCTTAATATGGTGTCTGCTGTTTATTTATTTATTTATTTATTTATTTATTTATTTAGTTAGTTAGTTAGTTAGTTAGTTAGTTATTCATAAAATGATGTTTGAGGTAATATTGCAGGACATTTTGAAATTATTCTTCTCTTTTGAAAATATTTTTCGATTGCACAGGACACTGAAGAAAGTAAATATGGCAATTTAATGCCATCTAGTGGTCTGTTGTAATCCGGTGCATCTCCCAGAACCCAGTGGTCACATGAGTATTATATCAAATGAAATGAAAGTGCCAAGGCTGCTACATTTTGGAACAGTGTCAGCTTTTGAATGAATTTTGAGGGAAGCGCCCTATAAAGCAGGGGTGTCAAGCTGGCGGCCTGCAGGCCACACCCACCCCGGCTCCGCAAAGGCAAAAAAAGTCATGATATATCACGTGACGCGATGAGTTTGACACACGTGCTATAAAGCATGTCACGTTAAACCAATTGGGAGATGAGAAGCCACCATGAATAGGACCTTCCAGTCCAGAAACTGGAACAATTTGTGCATAACATGAAGCTGTACAAAGTCCTCCCCCGCACCGCCCCCTCAAGCAAGAGCTGCAAATGACTTGGACCCTGATTGTCTGAAGGAATGCCTTTTTTCTAGGTGTTTCTACTCATCCAATACAATCCCAGCAGATTGGGCATCACGCAGATGCCATCAGCCAAAGAGTATCAATTGGAGTTCAGCGATGGCTTCTTGAGGAGGTGATGTATATCACCTCTTTCAAGACAGGTGGCATCACCCTTTCCCACAAAGAAGCATTTACTACCACATGGAGCTTGAGAGCTAGAAGGGACATGGTTCTAAAGCCATGATGGCAAACCTATGGCACACATGCCAGAAGTGGCACCCAGATCCATCTCTCTGGGCAAGTGAGCCTTCGCCCATTGCTCTTCTGGGTTCCAGCGCACCGACCAGCTGGTTTTCACACGTGTGTGTGTGCCGGAAACCGGAAGAGCAGCTGCCCAGTGCACATGGTCTTCCAGTTTCTGGTGTGCATGAAGACCAGCTAGCCCGTGCACCTACGCATGTCAGAAACCTGTCAGAGCATCTTCCTCATGCACCCATGCACACCGGGCAGCTGCTCTTCCGGTTTTCAGCACGCGCACATGTTTGGCAGTCGGCACCGAAAAGGTTCGCCAACGCTGTTCTAAAAGATAGGTGGCTGAGCTCAGCACTCTGAGGCCCCTGTTCACTTTAGTAGTTTCAGACAGACGAGCGAGACCATCTCAGGCGTCTCTATAGAATCTGTAGAGGAAGAGTTGAAGTTTCATTATTTCTATTCAAGGAAATTCTTGCAGTATAAACAATATTTTCCAGTTGATAATATTGAACAATACTATGTAGTGGAGGAAATAATAGGATAGCGATATAAGATCAGAAAATGAGATTGATCCAGTTTAAAAGCTAAATTCAATTAAGAACTAAAATGCATTATTTAGCATGAATTTGTAGATTAGTCTTGCTTTTTTCCTTTGGATAAATACTAACTGTGGTATTTCTTTTATAAAACAGAAATGCTGGTTTGGGTGTATGCTCAATGATTTGTAGGTTTGGAGGGATTTTGGCTCCATTTGTTCCTTCTTTGGTAAGTAATACAGTCTGCAGTATATCCTGTTTAATCAAACTTTCAAATCAATTAACAAGATTGATCACATGCAATAATTCTAATGTGATAGTTGTGGGGCTTATATTTTTTACCAGTATTTGTATCATGATATATATGTGACTAATACATTTTTGCCCAGTATTTCTTTGGTAAATATTCAGAGTACTTTTGAATAAGTCTGATTAAGATTTAGATGAACATATAAAATGCATAGCCTTCTTATGTTTATGGGAAGTTGAAAGTCCACGTGGACCAGAAGTGGTATTCAGCAGGTTCTGACCAGTTCTGGAGAACCAGTAGTGGAAATTTTGAGTAGTTCGGAGAACCGGTAAATACGCCCCCATCTATTTTCTGCCTCCCGAGTCCCAGCTGATCCGGAGGGAATGGGGATTTTGCGGTATCCTTCCCCTGCCATGCCCACCAAGCCACGCCAGGCCCACAGAAACAGTAGTAAAAATTTTTGAATCCCACCATTGGTGTGGACGTAGTATGGCCAAAGGGTTAGCCAGTGAGGCTTGACAGTAGAGTGAGGTGTCATGGCAGATGAAGATATGTCAGAGAGGAAAGAATTAAATGTCTCATTTTTGCCCTTTTGGTTTTGTTCCAATTTTGACATCCCCTCCCCTCTGACTACTTTTTACATTAAAAACGAACCTTTCAAGATATCCAATTATAGACCATCAGTCTAGTTTGGATCTGAGCAAGGAATTGACTGTGGGGACAGCTGATGGGAGAGGCTTCTATATAGCAAGTAGATTTTCTTCCCCTGAATTTATTTGCAGAAAACCTTCCTCAAATCTCTACTCTTGATCTTTTCCTCATTCTCAAACCCTTGGAGCTTTTCATTTCTCTGCTTTTCAGCAGTGAATTACCAGCAACTTGGTCTTTATTCTGTCACAACTTCTGAATAAATTAATTGGATGTGAAATATGCTTTGTTTCTTGTTCATAAATTATTTACGTATGTATCATGTGTAGAATATAAGGATCATCCCATAAAGTTGCAGCGTAAAAGCATTATTCAAGCCTATGCATAGGAATCTAGGCAACTAAAGTTAAATTGGCACCAGGTAAGGGTCAGCAGAATCCAGAAAGGGTCAGACTTAGTCTGTATGTGGAAACGTAACAACTCTTAAGCTGATGATATGCTTAATTCTGCCCCCAGTTCTGCTTTCTCTTCTCCTGCAGTATATTTGCATATGGTGTATAGCAGAGGTGGTATTTGGAGAACTGATAGCGGAAATTTTGAGTAGTTCGGAGAACCGGTAAATGCCACCTCTTGACTGGCCCCGCCCGCATCTATTTTCTGCCTCCCAAGTCCCAACTGATTGGTAGGGAATGGAGATTTTACAGTATCCTCACCCTGCCACGCCCACCAACCCACACCCACAGAACTGGTAGTAAATCTTTTTGAATCCCACCACTGGTTTATAGGAAGGGGAATTATTCTAAGTTAAGAAAAATCCTCAGAATATGAGAAGGAAGGAGATTGATATGTTCATCACTTTGAATTCTGGCACTGAATTGTCATGTTTGTTCTTTATTGTCCCTTTGACTTTTTGGAGGGGACTGTTTTCTGTACTTCACAAAACAGTATGTACAGTATGTGCTAAACATGTATTAGGAAACAAGGTGATGCATTCATTCATTTATATATCCTATTTATATATCACTGCAATTCAATGAAGATTTTTAAAATAACTCTTATCTACCTAATTACATTATTTCATAACAAATAATTTAATTGATTCCTTCTAGAAATCTCTTGGTCCCTCTGTGCCATTTGGAGTCTTTGGAATCAGTGGATTATCAGCTGGTTTTCTGACTCTTCTACTTCCAGAAACCCTGAACAAACCAATTGCAGAAACTATTGAAGATCTGCAGATGCCTGTCTATCAGATACTTAAAAACAAAAAGGCAGAGTAAACGCAATTATT
This sequence comes from Natrix helvetica, assembly GCF_964273705.1. NCBI lineage: Eukaryota > Metazoa > Chordata > Lepidosauria > Squamata > Natricidae > Natrix > Natrix helvetica. The sequence continues at coordinate 97,027,214 of NC_138551.1, forward strand.
TTTCTGTGTCTTCTGTGCTGCTGGAAATCTGTCTCACTTCTTTGAAATAATCTATAATCTTTAACTACAAGAGATGATTCAGTATCTGACTCCACAACAGTTCAGGTTTCCCCCAATTTCCATTCACTCTTCTAATTATTTGGAAGATTCTTAAATAGAAAAATGACTAATAAAAACTTTTGTGATTGTTAAGTGTCTTAGTGTCTGTTGAACTGAATTATCATAAATTTCAGCAAGTTCATTGATTTTAAAAGAATGGTATTAATTTATGGCTCTGGAGAACTACCAATATTTAATGTAAACCATGTGTAAAAAATGTTACTTTATTAGTAACTATTGCTTATGAATAGTGTCTTGGTGCTAGTAGCTAGTCATTTTAGATCTGAATTCTTGCATTGTGTCTTCTGTGAAACCATTAAGAATTTCTGGATTCTAGATATTATGACTGCCCAATTTTGAAGATCAGATAACATCAAAATCACCATATGTAACTTGAAGAATTATGCTTTTCCTTTCCTATCTGCTACCCATTAAAATTATTTTTTGTAATTTGCGTCTGGACTTGTAAGGAGGAATTATTTTTTTAAATTTCTGTAGCTTATTAAATTGGTATCTGGTTAATTCTTATAACAACTATCCTAATTGATTTTTTCATCTGTTTAACAGGTAAATCAGTTAGAAGAAAACTTTTAGTATTGCAAAAAGTATCTTGGTTGAAAATTTCAGTTGATGCTGCCATCAAGATTATCACATTGCGACATTCAAACCTATTTTCCCATTTCCAGAATGATCAATGTCTCACGTAAACATAACCTGTGAAGATCTGTGGAGAGGGAGAGGTAAAAATTAATGAGGAAATTTAAGGGCCTAAACCGATTTTTCAAATACTGTATGCGGAATGTTTTAAAACATTCATAATTACTTTTAGTTTTTCATTTAGTAAACAGATAATAGGATAATTATTCTTGAAATGTATAAATTATTGGGGATTTGATTACAATTCTAAATAAGCAGTCAGAAAATTGACCATTAATTGTGTAATATTCTGGGCTCAGCATATTGGAATTAATATTACATTGATGCTTATAGTATCTTCAGAGTGGAATATTTTTCAGACCTGGAATATGCCATTTTGCTTTGGTTCTTAATTTCTACAGAATCTTGTTGCCAATATTTTTATATTAACAATTTTGGATGGTCTACCCTGTTTATAAATGCCAAAGAACTGGCAATTTGTTACTGTTTTAACAGTCTTTATAATATACACACTGTATGTAATCTGAAATTTAAATTAAAGAGACTGCATCTCCTACTTGCTGTAAGAAATAGGGTAAGTAGTCAGATTTTAGGCCTTATGTTTAGCAGGTGTCATTTTTATGTACCCTAAAAAACAAAATAAGCATTGAATCTAAAAATCTGCCAGATATGAAAAGTTCTGTTCTGAAGTCCTTTAGCATGGAAAAAATCCATCACTGTTCCAAAAAAATTATTTGTCCATGACCCTTCAAAAACTCCTGCAGAAACAGAAGCGTGAATAACGGATGCTGCAGAAGAGATCACAATCAAATATTATACTGGCTCCTGCACACTATAAACACCTGAGGCCTTACATATACCTCTTTTTCTGATGTGTAGTTCCTTGAATGTAACACTTGCCAACTCAGTTTCTTGTCATTGTCTGTTTTTCATTTATAAGGGAAAATGTAGAAGCTAAAATGAATTTTTTGACAATCTGTTATCCCCAGGCCATAGTCAGCTTTTTCGAGGACTCAGACAAATTTCTTTCAGATCATATTTTCTTCTGGATGAGATTCCTGTGGCAGTTACAGGTGATGATTTAAAATTTACAGTAAATTTAAAAGGAAACGAGAAAACATCCCAGGCTTTTGAAGTACAGCCTATTTTGGCTTAAATAACTATATCTTTTCAGTGCTCCCTAGTAAAATAGACAGTCTTCATTCCATTTTTATAACTTGGAGGTAAAATAGACTTCATGGAATTATTCTAGATGTCAATGTGTGCCCTTCTAAACATAAACACACATGATTAGCTTTTTTTCTGATATTGCTCATGATGGAAAACTTTATAAATTATATTTTTATAATGAAATGGAATATGAAATACTAAAAAGAATATTTTTGCTACGGAAGCAAAAGTGAATTGTGAAGGTAGTTTTTCCTATTACAAAAAGTGCCCTTTTATTTCAATTATGTAGAAAATGGCTAATAAATTCTGTGGTTTCATACTGTCCTGCTAAGATTTTGTATTTTGGGGGTAAAAGCAGTCTGTAGTGCTAATATCCTGCTGTTTGTATTTGCGCAGCAAAGCTTGTTAGTAATAATGATAGGCAGGGCAAACACACTTTGCATAATGTAGCTGACAGAAACAGAAGCTACTAATAGTTAATAATGAGAAATCTGGGGAGTTGATTTACTCTGCAAAGTGAAAAATGTGGTTCACTAATTTGAAAACAAAACAAAAACCCTGCTAAAAGAATCAACCGAATCCAATTTGTCCCTCTGCTTCAGGAGTGGGATTCAACCACTTCGGACCGGTTTGGGTGAACCGGATGTTAATTTTAATCTGGTTCGCCAAACCGGTAGTTACAAGGACTGGCCTCCTCTCCCAGGAGTCTCCACACCACCCCTTTTGGATGCCAAGTAAGTTCAGGGCCCACGCGGAGGCTCTGGGAGGACGAAAATTGGGCCTACCGGAAGTCTGGAAATGGGCCTGTTTCTGGCCTCTGGAGCCCGGGGGAGGCCATTTTCACCCTCCCGGAGGCTCAAAAAGAACCTCCAGAGCCTTGGGAAGGGCAAAAAACAGGCCTACCGGAAGTCCAGAAACGGGCTTGTTTCTGGCCTCCGGAGGGTCTCCGGAGTCCGGGCAAGGTCGTGTTTGCCCTCCTGGAGGAACAGAAAAAACCTTCGGAGCCTGGGGAGGGTGAAAACTCCCCCCCAACATAGTGCATGCCTGCCCCCATGGCCACGCCCACCCAGAAACTGAGCAGAGAACTAACGTTTTTCAATCCCACCCCTGCTCTGCTTATATGAAATAAGACTGTGTTTGATTTCAGCTGTGCTGTTTTATTGACTCACTGATATGACAGTCCTCGACTGAAACACACAAGCTTGCTGATAATGCTCAAGGATCTCTTGTCTTGCCTCAGATTTACAGTCATTTTCCAGGCAAATTGTGATCCTAATGGGCAATGCAAGGGTCATAACCACAGGAGGCAAGCTGTTTCAAAGATGATCAGCAGTTGAACCAAGGTGATATTGTCTGGTGGTTGAAGCATTGAATCAGATCCTCCTTTTTATGAGCCCAAAACTTCTGCTGCTAAGCGAGACAGTTTGTTAAGTGAGTTAGGCTCCATTTTACGATCTTTTGTCCTACCATTGTGAAGAGAAGTGCTGTTGATGCTAAGTTAGTACCACGGTTGTTAAGTGAATCTGGCTTCTCCCTTGACTTTGGTTGTCAGAAGGTTGCCAAAGGGGATCACATGACCCTGGGACACTGTGGCCGCCCTAAATATGTGCAAGTTGCTTAAAACATCTGAATTTTGATCATGTGACTTTTGGGGATGCTGTAACAGCTGTAAGTGTGAAAATGGTCGCAAGTCACTTTTTTCTACTGTCGTAATTTTGAACAGCCGCTAAACAAATGGTTGTAAGTCAAGGATTACCTGTATATAGCAGCAAAGAGAGCAGAGTTCAGCTCAGGCTTGCCATCACGGCTTTATAAGGGATTGTCCCAGTCTCTCTCTAGACCAGTGATGGCAAACCTTTTTTGCCTTGTGTGCCAAAGGCGGGGAGGAGTGCAGGGAGGTCGTGCACAGGCGTGCCACACCCATAATGCTATGGGCATGACACCAACGCATTTGCGCACAGCCAGCCCCCCCCCCCAATTTTGGCATGCTTTTTTTTACTCCCCCCAGGCTCTAGAAGCTTTATAGGACCCTGGGGAGGGCGAAAACAGCCCCCCGCCCCCTTCGGAGGCTTCAGGAGCTTCAAAAGAAGGCCGAAGTCAGCTGGCCAGCGCATGCTGGCCAGCTGACAGGGCAACACCTTGTGTGCCCTGACAAATGGCTCCATGTACCACCTGTGGCACGCATGCCATAGGTTCGCCATCATGGCTCTAGACTGTTGAAGGTCCTTGGTTGAAGGGTTGAAGGTCCTAGGCCTCCAGCCCAACCAAAGAATCCAGGCCCAAAGCTACTCAAGTAGAAAGAGCAGCAGCTCCCTCTCAAGCCAATTGTTAGACTCCGATTTAAAGGCATCATTTTGAAGACAAAGAATGCAGAAGTCAAAGGATCCAGGCCTTGTCTGGCTCTCGGGGTGGTGTTAATCTTTATTTAAAATGGTTTAAGCGACTGACGGGCCTTGAGTTTGACACGCCTGGCCTAACTGAAGGTTTACCAGGTAATTTTCAAGTTGTTAAGTTGCCACCCAGAATTTTTATTTTCTTAAAATTTTTGTGCAGTTCATTAGGGATCCAGAACCATTCAGATGATAAAAACGATGGCAGGAAAGGGTGATTTGTTCGCATCAGACTGCCTTCATTTTCCTGTTTCAGTTTTGGAAACGGAGATGGGAAATCTAGCCAGTGTCTCCTTTTCAAAAACAAACTGCACGCCCTGACTGAATTGGCCATGGTGCCACAATAGTTTTGATTTACAGTTGGTTGCATAACAAACCCCTTTGGTTTTCTTTGCTTGCCCTCAACTGTTATGGACAGTTGAAAGCCCGAATTATGTACTGTTATCCCAAGACCACAAGCAACAAATAACAAATGCAAGTACCCAAAGGGGTGTCAAACTCATGTTGTCACATCTGCGTCACGTGATGTATCGGGACTTTTCCCCCTTTGCTAAACGGTGTGGGCGTGGCCAGCACGTGACGCATCCGGCCCAAGGGCCGGGAGTTTGACAGCCCTGTCCTAGCACATTATTTTTACTGGGAAAAGGGGTGTGTGTTTGATATTGTACAAGTAAACAAGCTGAAGACTCAAGGTGGCATCAGTTTCCATCAAGATCTGCATACAAATTAATGATCTTTCCCAAAACTGGATGATTAAAAGATGTTCCAGTTCTTTTATCCTGTGGGGAGGCGGGGGGGGGGGGGATGTACAAAAATAAATGTAGCTTTCTGATGAACATTATACCGAAATATCTATGGCGGAGATTAATGATGAGAATTCCTGTTGATCAAATTGGAAATTAAAGAATGAAAAGATTTATTTGCAGCAAGCTACTGCTTTTATAGCTTTTGCACTATATCTCATTTATGAAAAAAGCTGATTTAAAAATTTTGAATTTGTTTTTGATATTTTGGTTATGTGGTGAGGGGCCCCTGATAATAAATTCACTCGTGTTTGTTTTATTCACAGAACCAATTTCAGACATGTTTAAAAATAAAAAAATCTTGTTACCATAATATTCTGGTTCTTATCTTGCCTATTACAGTGTTTGGAATGATGAGAATGATGTACAAAGGGTACCATTTTGTGAAGAGCTGAGGAACACAGAATACATTGGAATGCAATTCATATATTTATAGTTAAAGGTAAAGCTTCCCCTCGCACATATGTGCTAGTCGTTCCCGACTCTAGGAGGCGGTGCTCATCTCCATTTCACAGCCGAAGAGCCAGTGCTGTCTGAAGACATCTTGTGGTCATGTGGCCAGTATGACTAAATGGCAAAGGTGCATGGAGCGCTATTACCTTCCCACCAAAGGTGGTTCCTATTTTTCTACTTGCATTTTTACATGCTTTCGAACTTGGGTTGGCAGAAGCTGGGACAAGTAACGGGAGCTCATAACAAGTTACGCAGCACTAGGGATTCAAACCGCCAAACTGCCGATCTTTCTGATCGACAAGCTCAGTGTCTTAGCCACTGAGCCACCACATCCCAATACATTTTAAAGTGAAATATAAAACATACTAACAGTCCTCAAGAAAGAAAACACACTTTTGTGGCTTGGAGGTTGTTTTGTTTTAGTTAAAATTAAGTTGGGTATTGGAGGATCAATTACACATTTGCAGGTGTTCTTAATCAGCTTAATAGGATAACATTTAACTATCATTTCAGTTACAAAGAATCTTAATTAAATGTAATTAAATAATGCTGAATTTGCAAACGAGGACCTATAAGCAATTACCTTCCAGTGGCTTATAGATTGTACATCATGAAGAATTTATCATTGAAATGGCCTTTCAAGTGGCTGAGCTACTTTTCTTTACAATCATGGGCTTACATCAGGTCAGGTCCCCTATACTTAATCAATTTTATACATCTTGCAAATAGGAATATTGAAGTAGATGATTCCGGAAAGTGTGAACATTGATTTATAGCAACACAGAAAGCACAGTGAAGCTAATTACAAGTGTAATTGATCAAGTTGTGCTTTTGTGAAAGCTCCAATAGATGATGAGTTGCTTAGGGGAATGGCTCCTTTCTAAATCTTTAGTAGGCTGGTGGCAGTGACCTGGCTTGTTTATAATTTGTTCAAACCATGTATTTAATTTGCTTTGCCATTCTGAAAGGTAAAGAAAAATAAAGGATAAGCTTCTTTCAGGTGCAAATTACTTAGAGCAATTTTGCTCAAACCTGGCAACATGAAACTGTGTGTAACTTCTACTCCCAGATTTCACAGCCAGCATAGCATGTTCTTGGGAAGCAAATGAAGAATTAAAAAGTACAGCTTGCCTTATGAAGAGAACTGAAAGCATGTGTACAACAGACAGAAATAAAACCCAATGTCTGGGCAGATCATAATCCAATGAAAATAGTATGGAAGGGATAAAAGATGGATGTTAAACCAAGCAATATTGCATGAAAAATAATTTACACAGAAGACGAAGAAAAAAATGGATTTCACCCCAAAGAGAATAGGAAGGAAAAGATCTCGCTACAAACTGTATGGGATACCATTAAGGCATACACACAGGGACTAGCAATAATGTATATAGGAAAGAAGAATAAGGGAAAGAAACAAAATAAGACAAAAAAGATTGGAAATAAAATTACAGAGGGAACCACACACAAAAAAAGGAATTGAAAAATCAAATAACTATAGTAGAACACAACATGAATTTATTGGAAAAAGAACAACTGGCATATAAAATTAAAAGTGTAAAGCAAAACTTTGAAAATGTGAACAAGCCTGGAAGATGGTTGGCCTATAAATGGAAAAAAAAGAGAGAAAAAGTTGATAAATCGACTAATTGATGAGAAAGGGATGCTTCAATACCAGAGTGAGGCCTACTATTTTTTAAATAGTTGCTTTATACACTTAGAATGGGTAATGTTAATTTCCAAGTATATGGGCACTATAGTTGTTGCTCAAAATGGAATTGAGGAAAAATGACATAACTTGATGTTAAAAAAAATCTTCACGCTCTCAAGGATATTTACAATTTACCCAAGTCAAGGATGATTATAATTCATCTCACTAAAATGTGAAACTGGCATTAAAATACATCATTTTTTTTGGTTCCCTTGCTTAAAGTAAAATTAGTAAGTTTAGTGCCAGCCGTAATATAATTTGGCATTTATTTGAGACTTTGGGACAGAAGCACAAATATGTTTTCTAATTCTTGGGTCCCTGGATTCCAAAAGAGCTCCAAAATACATTTTCTTCAGCCAATGATGCAGAAGGGAGCTTAACTGCACCACAGTATCTAACTTCACTCTAGAATTCCTGATATTAACTTTGTGAGCTGGTCTGTAAGAATACAGGTTAGAATCTGGAGTTCAAAACTGGTCAGTGTATGCATGCTGGACAGCAGATCCCTTTACTCCCCCAGGTATGAACGTTCATTTAGTGAATTTTCACAAGAATGAATTTATTCAAAAAGAATACTTACGTTAGAAATTCAAAATTGTGATCACTGTAGCCACGTGACTTGGATTCAGTCCAGGAGTGACATTCAATTTTTTCTCTACCAATTCTGTGGGTGTGGCTTGGCAGGAGGGCCCTATGACTGAGTGGGCATGGCCAACTTGATGCCACGCCCATCAGTCACCCCTCCACCTAGCCACACTCACAAAACCTGGTAGGGAAAAATGTGTGAGTACAAGAAGGGCTCATAGTGAATGTTGTGGCAGAGAGAATCCAAACTTTTCTCCCTCCATTCTCAGCGGGGCTGCTGCTTCCTTTATGGTCCCCCCCCCCGGTCCCCTCCCTCCCAAGGATCAAAGTATCTTAAAAGGGACGGGCTGCAGCAGCTCCACTATGAATGGAGGGAGAAAAGTTTGGATTTTCTCTGCTGCATTTAACATTGAATTCTGTGGCAGAGAGAATCTGAACTTTTCTCTCTCCATTCAAAGTAGAGCTGCTGCTCCCTTTATTGTCCCCCTGGCCCCCTCCCAGGGCCTATCTTAAAGGGACGGGCTGCAGCAGCTCCGCTGTGAATGGAGGGAGAAACGTTCGGATTGGGTGGGCCGGTTGAGCAGCTGGAACGGCCGAGCAAGTGGCCAGAAGAGGCAAGCAGCGATCAAGCGGGTGTCCGGGCGGGCGTGGGCAGGGCCAACCAGTGGTGATTTCTACCAGTTTGGGGAACTGATTCAATTCATCCTGATCCAGTCCGATCCGGTCGAATTTCACCCCTGATTCAGTCACTGCTGCAGTGGCCGCCATTTTTAACTCTGTGACTTGCCTGTGCCATTCGGGGTCATGAATGCACTTTCCTGAACCCGCTAGTTTGGGTTTTTTTTTTGTCCCTGGTCACATGGCCAAACAATATCTCATGATTTTTGCAGCTGTTTCTTGTTTTTGTGCTGCACCAGCTTGAGGACTAGTGCTAGAATTGCTTCTGTAAGTATTTTAAAATATTCTTTTTTGTTATTCTGTAGTACTGTACTGTTTGTTTGTAAGCGCTTTGGGTACTACACTTCACAAACTATTGTGTTTGTAAGTGCAGTACTTTGCAAAGATAAAGTTTGTTTGCATTTGCCTTGAAACCACTTGTAGAAATGCTAGCCAGCATCTACACAAAGCATTCTATAAAGTTGTGTTTCCTTGCTTTTATTTTGGAGATTAGGGTCACCCTGCCAACAAAAGCGCATATAGTCAAGGTTTTGCTTTTTCCAGTTGCAATGTATGGCTATGAAGGTTGGACCATAAGAAAGGCTGAGCGCCAAAGAATTGAGGCCTTTGAACTGTGGTGCTGGAGAAGACTCCTGCGAGTCCCTTGGACTGCAAGGCAATCAAACCGATCAGTCATAGAGAAGATCAACCCTGACTGCTCTTTAGAAGTCCAGATCCTGAAGAAGAAACTCAAATACTTTGAGCACCTAATGAGAAGGAAGGACTCACTGGAGAAGAGCCCAATGCTGGGAATGATTGAGGGCAAAAGAAGAAGGGGACGGCAGAGAATGAGGTGGCTGGATTGAGTCACTGAAGCAGTAGGCCTGACCTTAAATGGACTCCAGAGGATGGTAGAGGACAGGAAGGCCTGGAGGAACATTGTCCATGGGGTCATGATGGGTCGGACACGACTTCGCAACTAACAACAACAATATTAGTAGTTTGTAGGTTTTAAATTTAAATTACCTCCAGAAGCTGTGGGTGCCCCGGCACTGGAAGCTTTTAGGAAGAGACTGGATAGGCATTTATCAAAAATAGCCTCTTGTGAGGGCAGTGGGTTAGACTAGATGACCTCAAGTCCCTTCCATCTATGTTACTTGCAAGCTGAGAGTTTTATAAATCCCTGCACCATCTCCCTCTGGCTGAAGACTCTTAAGCTAATTAGTAGCAAGTGGTTTTTTTTAAAGCAACTGCAGTTGGAGAGTTCTGTAAATTACTACCCCACCTCTGAAGAAGCTAAGCTGACTAGCAGCAAATGGATTTTTTTTTCAAAAAAAAAAAAAAAAGCAACTGCAATCGGAGAGCTGTGTCAGCCTGCTTGGAGGCCATTTAGTTCCTCAGCCAGAAATAGGTGACGGTTAGGGAAGCCTCTCAGTTCAGTTAATGACGGCAGCGATCAATTAATGAATCAGAGGAAATAGTAAGTTAGATCTTCGGTTCATTTATTGACCCATTTGAATCAATTAATGAATTTGATTTTAAAAATTTGTTGTTGGAAGAAAAATCCATCTGGTTCTGTTCCAAGTGAGAAGAAAGAAACTGGAAACATGGAGGTTAATTGGAAAGATGGTTTATTGATGAACAGGACCACATGGGCTTGAGGTCCTGGGCAGCTGAAGACATGGAGATGAGAGTGAGAGGTATTTATATCCTCTCTTGGGCTTTGAAGTTGAGCTTCCTGTTCCTGTGGCAAGGTCATGTATTCTAGTGGTTGTAGTAAGACTTCCATGGGGCCATGTGGGTTCATGTTTGTCTTGAAGTCAAGTTTGGTTGAAGCATGCTGATGCAATGAAGGGGCTGAGGGCTAATCCAATATTTGTTCAAACCTTGCTACTGGTAGTAATGGATTACTAAATCTGCATTTCTACAGGTTGACCTCAGCTTAGTATCTGCTTGGGGGCAGGGAGCTGGGGCTCTGAAATTCTGTCTTTAGAAACATGTTTCTCCTTTCGGGAAAATATAATAACCTTTATAATAATCTTTACGAACCTAATGGGCAGGCTTCATTAGGTTCAGACCTGTATATAGCAACCAGAAAGCAGGCAGAAAATCTATACAGTTAATGATACATTTTAAAGAATGTATCCTCTGAATTAAGATTCTTTTAAATCTACAGAAGACTGATAATTTATGCCTTGGAAAAAAACATTTCTTCATCTTAACATTTGTTAATTTTCCATGAGCTTTATTAAAGATGAGGAAATTTCAGAATGTATGTCTGTGTTTTACATGAAGAGATTGTGTGTGGATTTGGTAAGTTAAATACTTGATGGTATGAGACAGTGGTGGGTTTCAAAATTTTTTGGAACCTACTCTGTGGGTGTGGCCTCCTTTGTGGGAGTGGCTTGCCAGCCATGTGACCTGGTGGGAGTGGCTTACCGGCCATGTGACCGGGTGGGAGTGGCTTGACAGTCATGTGACCGGATGGGAGTGGCCAAGACAATGTCACTGAATTTTTTGCCCCAATGAATGATCTACAAAAATAAGATATCAAAAGGAAATTTATTATTTTGTGCACTTACTACTTAAATAAGATTAAAATAAGTACACAAAACAATAAAAGAGATACTTACAGAAGGTAAGTAGCTTACTACTTACTACTTGCATTTCAAAGGAAATAAATACATATTTAATTTTACACATGTTAACAGCTGTTGGAATTGTGTTTGCACAACAGTGGAAAAAACAAAGATATGAAAATGAATAAATATTAGAATGTGCAAGAATGAATAAATTGACAATTAAAACCAAGAAGGCTTTGAATACTTTTTCACGTGGAATTTGTTTTATCAATTGCTAACTAACAGAAACAGCAATTAGAAATCTAAAAGTATGAAAGAAAACACCAATTATGAAAGGAAAGGTCATTAAAATGTATAAGGAAATATTATTAGTACTTGATCATTATTAATGTGTAGATAACTGCAGGACATTACATACCCACAAACACAAACTATGACAGTGCCAGGAAAACACACACACACACACACACACAAACAATTTCCCCCCAAAACACTGCAGATGAAACCAGTTTTTTTCCCTAACCCTAAGAACAGGAAAGACAAAGCCACAGGAATAAAAACCATCAAGGCATTGTGGGAAATTATAAAGGACAGTGCCAGGAAGCTCACAGAACCAGCAACCACCTCACAATTACCTAAACAACCAGGTATCACACAGAAACACACAAAATCTGGCAAAGCTGCCTTGCACCAACCTGGCCTGCCCATAGAAAAGAAGCCACCTTGAGACACATACCATACACCAACCTGTACACTTAAAAGCAACATATTGCATCACAAATAAAACATTTGCAAAAAGGAATAACATTTCTTGTAATAAACATTCTATAAACAATAAATAAATAAAAATTCCCTAAAAATAATTAAAAACCACCAGGTTCAGAGAACACCAAAGGACCCCACAGTCCTCTCCCTCCTTATCTTTTCCCTTTTTGTCCTTCGACTTCTCCTCCTCCTCCTTTCCCCACAACCCCATCTAGCAATGATGATGTTACCTAGTTTGGTAGTGAAATGTCTGTAAAAAAACCCACCAAGCTCAGAAAGCAGCAAGGATCCCACTTTCCCCCACCTCCTCCCTCTTTCTCCTTTTTGTCCCCCCCCCCAAAGACTGCAAATGAAACCAGTGTTTTTCCCCCCTAACCCTAAGGACAGGAAAGACAAAGCCACTGGAATAAAAACCATCAAGGCATTGTGGGAAATTATAAAGGACAGTGCCAGGAAGCTCACAGAACTAGCAACCACCTCAGAATTACCTAAACAACCAGGGTGAAACACATTAAATGTGGCAAAGCTGCCTTGCACCAACCTGGCCTGCCCATAGAAAAGCACCCACTTTGAGATATATAAACCTGGTCTGAACACTTTTAAGCAACATATTGCACCACAAAGAAAACATTTGCAAAAAGGAATAACATTTCTTGTAGTAAATATATTTTATAAACAATTAAAACATAAAAATTCCCAAACAATAATTTAAAAAAGATATTCTATAAATAAAAAAAATCCTTAAAAACCATTGTTAAGTATTCCACCAGCAATAATTTATACTATAACTATTTTAAGGTATTGTACCAACTGTAACCATTATTCCACCAGCAATAATTTATACTGTAACCATTTCAAACTACTCCACACACAATAATTTAAAATGAAACCATTAAAAACATTCAATACACAATAAATTACAATAAAACAATTTAAAACAATTCTATACACAATACATTTTAAAGTATTGAGTATAGAATATTTTAAAATGGTTTATTTTAATTTATTTTGGATAGAATCTTTTTTAAAATAGTCTGAGACAATTTAAAAAAAGAATCCATACACAATAAATTGAAGTAAACCATTTTAAAATATTCTACACTCAATACTTTTAAGTAAAAATATTTAAAAAAATTCTATGCACAATAAATAAAATATTATTTTAAAATACATTAAAAAAATAAAAGAAAAAAAAACCAGGTTACTTACCAGCAGGCAGAATCAGCAGCTCTCCGATGCGATGGATGGATGCAACAGGCAGCAGACAGGCAGAGAGGCAGGAGGACAGGTAAGACTGTTTAAGACTGCTTAGGGCTTAGCCAGCCAGGCGAGGCTGGAGAGGGGAGGGTGGGGGGCTTTTGGCCTAGCCTCGCGGAGGCTTGCCGCCCACGCCAGCCCGGTGCTTCATCGAGGAAAGGCCCAGGGGCCTCTCCTGGGCGAAGCTAGCTTCCCGGCGGCCGCGCGTTCCACATGACGCCGGTGCTTCGTCCCGGAAAGGCCCAGGGGCCTCTCCTGGGCGAAGCTAGCTTCCCGGCGGCCGCGCGTTCCACGCGACGCCGGTGCTTCGTCCCGGAAAGGCCCAGGGGCCTCTCCTGGGCGAAGCTAGCTTCCCGGCGGCCGCGTGTTCCACGCGACGCCGGCGCTTCATCCCGGAAAGGCCCAGGGGCCTCTCCTGGGCGAAGCTAGCCTCCCGACGGCCGCGCGTTCCACCCGAGCCCGGCACTTCGTCCCGGAAAGGCCCAGAGGCCTTTCCTGGGTGAAGCTAGCTGCCCGCCGCCCGCAAGGCCCACGCCAGCCCGCCGCTTCAGCGAGGGAAGGCCTAGAGGCCTTTCCTCACCAAAGCTAGCCTCCCGCCCCCCCCTCGCGCTTAGTTGCTTACCTGAGGGAAGCAGCAAGCTCCTGGAAGGCGAAGAGAAGGGAGTTTTGAAATGGAGGACCCGCTTTTAAACGGGCCGCCTCCAGCCCGCTCACTGATTGGCTGGACTCCAGCCAATCAGTGAGCGGCTGGCTGGGCTAGCTAGTTTAGTGCGGATGGGCGGGGGAGCGAGTGAGCTGCATTGGGACGGCAAGGGCGATTGAGCGACAGGACCGGTGCCAGTTCCCAGAAGTTACTTCCGGGTCCGGTTACTTCCGGGTTCGGTCGCCAACTGGTTCGCGCGATCCGGTGCGAACCGGTAGGAACCCACCACTGGTATGAGAGCAAAGGATGTTTGATGTGCCATGCATTAAGAGAGGTGCTTTCAAGACCTCCATCTATCTCATTTCTTTGGCTTTCAAAAAGTAAGTCCATATTAGAGAGCACAATCATAGCTTTTTTTTCTCATTTTCTCTAATTTTATTTTCTCCAGTGGTAGCTGATGATTGAAATGTGTTGTAGAAATCCTGAGGTAGTATCACCCTTTTGTGATGTTTGTGATGTTCTTGGAAGAAATGTCCATTTGGGTTCAATTCCAAATGGGGAAAAAGACACTGGAAATATGATGGCTGTTTGGAAGGATGATTTTAATGGTGGACAGGACCACGTGCCTTGAAGATATTGGGTGAAGAAAAAAAAAGGGAAGATATGCTGAGCGTGCCTGAGTTTTATACCCTCTCTGGGCTTTTGAATTTAGTCCACCAACTGGCAAAAATATAAAGGACCTAAAACATTCCAATGGATTTTTTCTTCCTGACAGAGGACCTTTATGTTCTGAAGCCAAATTCTTGGTCAAGGTAAGAAATGATGCTTGCCACTCTAGATATCTGATGAAGTCAGCTGTAGCTCCTCTTTAATAAAATGGATTACCGTATTTTTCAGAGTATAAGACACATCTTTTTCCTTCAAAAAAAGAGGCTGAAAATCTGGGTGCATCTTATACACTGAATACAGCATTTTTGGCGTCCCCAAACTCCTCCCCCTTCACCAAAATGGCCATGCATAGCTTTTAGAAGGCTTTCAGAGAGCTCCTGGGGGCTGGGGAGGGCAGAAATGAGCAAAACCAGCCCCTTTTTTGCCCCCCGCCCCCAGCAGCACTCTATGAGCTTCCTAAAGGCTATCCATCCCCTTTTTTGACAAAAAACTGGCCCATTTTTGTGAAAAATGGGCCGGTTTTTGCTCGCTTTTGGTCCCCCCCACAGGAGCACTCTACAAGCCCTCGAAGAACTATTCATGCCCTTTTTTGGGGGGGAAAAACGGGCCCATTTTGCAAAAAATGGGCTGTTTTGGGGAGGTGTGCAGAGTGCAAAAACTTTTTAAAAAAATTTTCCTCTTCAAAACCTTGCTGCATCTTATATTCTGGTGTGTCTTATACTCCTAAAAATACAGTAGTTGGAAAAAGTGCTATCAGGCTCTAGTCTAGGGTTTCTTTATTACTGTAGACTCGAGGTGAGTTCCTACCAATTCAGATGGGTTTGGCCGAACTGATAGTGGTTTGCTGGAACCGGCAGTGACCCAGGCCTGCCATGCCTCCAAACTGGTTCCCCGATCGGCGCAGCATGGTTTTTTTCCCCATTTTTTAATGTTCAGCACATGCGTGGACCTATTTATGGGCAACTGCGCCTGCGAGCGAAGCGAGAGAGTGTAGCAAAATTGCACACAAACCGAACTGGCAGTAATGCCGGCAGCAGCCCACCCCTGCTGTAAACCAGGGCTGTCAAACTCCTGGCCCACAGGCAGGATGCATCACGCACTGGCCAGGCCCACACCTGGTTTAGTGGGGGGGGGGAGTTCCAATACGTCACTTGGTGACGACGTGAGTTTGACACTCCTGCTGTAGACTAAGTCAATTCTTCCTACCATGCTGCCCAAAATACAAAAAAACTTTATTCCCCTTTTTTGCCTGCCCAGTTCTCTCTCTTTCTACCCTACCCTCTTGGTGGTTCCCTTACTTAGCCCAAATTTCTCAGCTCACTAAACTGTGGCTTCTCTTCTGCTTTTAAACTCTAAGCAATTTTTGGAAGACCTTCTGGTCTTTGTGTGGTACAGGAAGGAGAGAGGTACTTCAAAGGTTTTAGCCATCTCCACTTCTGGATAATACCTCGAGGTTCGTAGGCAATTCAGAGCAGGGATGGGCTGTTACAGATTCGCCTGGATTCGGGAGAACCTGTAGCTAACGTTATGGTCAGGTCAGAGAACCTCCAAATCTCACCGCTGGCTGGTCCCTCCCACCACACTGCCCCTCCCACCCCGCCTCCCAGGAGTCTCCATGTGTCCCATTTTGGATGCGAGGTAAGTGCAGGGCCCACACGGAGGCTTGGGGAAAGGGAAAAACGGGCCTTCCGGAAGGCCAGAAATGAGCCCGTTTCCAGAGTCCAGAGGAGGCAGTTTTCGCCCTCCCAGAGGAAAACCTCAGAACCTGGGGAAGGCGAAAATGCCCCAGCTCCCTGCCATGGTGCAGGAGGTTGACTAGGCTACGCCCACCATGGCCACGCCCACCCAGCAACTGGGCAGAGAATCCGTTGCTGAAATTTTTGAAGCCCACCCCTGATTCAGAGGCATTCTATTTATTTATTTACCTAAATTTGATGTATATTTTTTTCCCCCTTTGTGCCTGTAAGGCTGGCTTCTTATGCCGTGGTGTGTCTGGCTGCCAACCGTTTAAAAAATACAGATTAAATAAAGGTGGGCTGAATCCCTTAAGGCAGGGGTTGTCCAAACTTGGGAACTTTAAGACTTGTGGACTTCAACTACCAGAATTCTCCAGCCAGCATGGCAGATGAATTCTGGCAGATGAAGTCCACAAGTCTTAAAGTTCCCAAGTTTGGACACCCCTGCCTTAAGGTCTTGTCCAATTCTATGAGTCTACAATTGGACAAGGAAGGAGATGGGTCTGTGCAAGCATTCAACAAGAAAGGCCCACCAATAGCACATTGGAGACCCAGCCTTGGTCTGATCAGTTGCCAGCCGTCCCTTTACTCAGGGAATCTGTTGGGTCCCAAAAGGCCCTCCAATGGGAATTTGGCTTTTTTAATTTTACTGGAAAAATGAGATGTGCACATTCAAATCCTATCAGTATCGCAGCCACATTTCCCATGCAAACAGACAACAATAACAATTCATCTTCTTGTAAGGCAGTTTGATTTGTAGTCATTATGGTCTGCAACCCCCCCTTTCCCCCCCATTCCACTGGAAAGAAACACACTTCATTCCTTGTGAAGGCCAAACACAGGCCTCTCTCTCCTCTAGCATTGGTTTGAATTTGAATTAGTGGTAGCATGAGATCTGAGAGAGCTTTGCTCTGCGTGAGCATCCGCAGAAAGAGCTGGAATGATTTCAGGCACTGCAGGTGGGAAGTGGGTTAAATTATTTGAAATGTGTGCTTACCAAATGTCCATTCTGTATGGTTCAGAACTAATCTGTTATGCATTTTTTTTCTTGAAGAAATGTTTGGTCTGTTGTCTTACAATATTGCCCATGGGTGCAGTGGTGAAATCTTTTTTTTTTTTTACTACCGGTTCTGTGGGCGTGGCTTGGAGGGTGTGGCTTGGTGGGAGGTCATGTGATTGGGTGAGCGTGGCTATGTAGTCTTGTAACTGGGGGATCAAAAAACAGAAACTCACTTTAACCATGTCCTGCTGGAGCAGGGTTGGACTAGATGACCCCGAGGCCCCTTATAGCCCTGGATTATCCTCTGAAGCTGGGTCTTTTCCCTCCTTCCCTTTTTCCTTTTTTTCTTTTTCTTTTTCTTTCTTTCTCCTTTCTTTCCCTCCCTCCCTCCCCCTCCCTCTCTTTTTCTTTCTTTCTCTTTTTTCTCCCTTCTTTCTTTCCCTCCCTCCCTATCTTCCTTCCTTCCCTTTCTTTCTCAGCAACCCACCCCCATTTTTGGCCTAGCAGGCTTCAGGGAAGCCTGCTGGGAGCAAAAACGGACCCCCCAACCCCGCATTTCCGGAGAGCCTGTAGTTTTAAAAAAAATGCTTAAAAAGTAAAAAAAAAAGTTCCAAGGATCAGCTGTGCGACATGCGATTATCGGAATGGTTTTTAAAAACTTTTGTTAGTATTTTTTACTACTGGCCCGAACTGGTAGCATTTCACCCCTGCATGAAAAGAGTAAGGTTCTACATTTAGGCAACAAAAACATAATGCACAGGTACAGTATAGGTGGTACCTTGCTCAGCAGTAGTAACTGTGAAAAGGATCTTGGAGTCCTAGTGGACAACCATTTAAATATGAGCCAGCAGTGTGCAGCAGCTGCCAAAAAAGCCACCACAGTTCTAGGCTGCCTCAACAGAGGGATAGAATCAAGATCCAGTGAAGGGTTAATACCATTTTATAATGCCAAGTGGGAAGGCCACACTTGGAATACTGCATTCAGTTTTGGTCACCACGATGTAAAAAAGATGTGGAGACTCTAGAAAGAGTGCAGGGAAGAGCAACCAGGATGATTAGGGGACTGGAGACTAAAACATATGAAGAACGGTTGCAGGAACTGGGTATGTCTAGTTTAATAGAAAGTAGGACTAGGGGAGACATGATAGCAGTGTTCCAATATCTCAAGTGTTTTGGAGAATAGTTTGATTCCCTCTTCTTTGTGGCTCCACTGGTGTGGTGAGTCTTGCAGCGTCCAGCAGCAAGTGACTGCAGAAGTCGGGTAGTGGTGTGCTTGATTAGCTTTTCCAGGATCATCCCAGGCTGATTTGTCTGTGGTTTCCTGGATCTATGTCCCCCCCCCTTTTTTTTTTTTTGAAGGTGGAAATCACATGAGCTCTTTTCCAGTCCTCTGGTAGTTCCTCAGTTCTCCAGGATCTTTGAAAAATATGGTTCAGTGGTTTCAAGATCACATCTGCCAGTGTCAGGGTTCCAAATAGCATCCAAAATTAAATCAGAATCCAAGGCAAAGTATTGGTCAAAGTTCCAATTTATTAAGAGAGCCATGTTGACACATCTGGGAAAACCCGAATCTGAAAGCTTCCCGGTTTTCCCCACCAGTTGAAAGTTCAAGATCTCTCTCCCCCCCACATCCACAAGTCCATCACATGGTCCAATCTCCCACTGCCATGCTGGTAGTTCCACCCATCCATTTCCGGTCAGATGCAGAGGTGCAAAGACTAAGGATGACCTTGGCTTTCTAGAAAGAATTTTGTCATGGTTACATATCATCTAACTCCGTACTACCACCCCTCCCATTTTCCCACAATAGAAAAAGCATAGCAGAATAATAGAAAGTGTGACAGGCCAAAGATCCCAAAGAAAAGATGGCTGCAGGCTTGACAGCCATCTCATTTAGAACTCTGGGATGTAATCCAGAGAACAATGGGCATGGTTGATTGCCCTAACCCAGTGGTCGGCAAGCCGCGGCTCGCGAGCCACATGCGGCTCTTTACACACTTTAATATGGCTCTTCTGTGTGCCGGGCGCCCGCTCCCCTCACTCCTCTCGGGCACTTCAAAACAAGCGCCCCTTTCCCTTTTTTCTTTTCGACCCACAATGATTAGGGAGGATCCTGAAGTCAGGCGGGGACGAGAAGCGAGGAGGCAGAAAAAGAAACGGAGGCTAAGGAGCTTCCCCCCCGCCTACTCCCAGCAAAAATCTCACCGGGGAGCCGGGCGGGCAGTAGCAAATTAGCCGATCACGCCGCATGATCAGCTAATTTGCTACTGCCCGCTGGCTCCCTGATAAGATTTTTGCGGGGGGGGGGGGAGAAGCTCCTTGGCCTCCGTCTCTTTTTCTCCCTCCTCGCTTCCTGGGGCTCCACCAATGGGGGAGCAAGGGCCGCCCAGCGCCAGGCTTTGGGCTAACACAGAGGTCTGCAAAGGTGGCTGTTTTAAGACTGGTGGACTTCAATTCTCAGAATTCTGGGAGTTGAAGTCCACCAGTCTTAAGAGCCAATTTTGCAGATCCCTGCCTGGGCTAATATGATTGATGCCCTTGGTGGACTTCAACTCTCAGAATTCTGGGAGTTGAAGTCCACCAGTCTTAAGAGCCAATTTTGCAGATCCCTGGGCTAATATGATTTTTGCCCTTGGTGTACTTCAATTCTCAGAATTCTGGGAGTTGAAGTCCACAAGTCTTCAAGCTGTCAGGTTTGAAGACCCTGGGTTTTTTTTCTAAAGGGTTAGGGGTGCAAGGGTCTTGCAACTTGACAGCTTTAAGACTTGCATGCTTCAATGCCAGAGTTCCTGAGCCAACATGACTGGAGGAGGAATTCTGGGAGTTGAAGTCCACAAGTCTTCAAGCTGTCAGGTTTGAAGACCCCTTAGGGTTTTTTTCCTAAAGGGTTAGGGATGCAAGGATCTTGTAACTTGACAGCTTTAAGACTTGCGTGCTTCAAATGCCAGAGTTTATTGAAACTAAAAACAGTGTACCATCCTATGTATTTTCGGTTTTAAAAATGAGGCTCTCAAAATAAATTTCAATCGTGGTTTTGGCGAGATTTGGCTCAGTTGAAAAAAAAGGTTGCCCACCACTGCCCTAACCGAAAGAGAATAAAAAAAGCTTTCTTCTAAATCTGACAATTGATTTTCAATATAATTTCTATAGACCTTATTCCTTTAATTCTTGGGATTCCCAGTTCCAAGCTTCATTGGCATTTAAACTTTGACACACACATATCGGATTGTAATTTTAATGACCTAACCCAGTGATGGCAAACCTTTTCGGCACCGAGTGCCCAAACCTGAATGCGCATGCATGTGCATGAATGCGCGCACTGGAAACCCGAAGGCCAGCTGGCCAGCGCGCATATGCCTGCTTTTTGGAGCTGTTTTTGAGGCCATTTTTGGGGCCATTTCAGCCCGTTTTTCAGCCAAAACCAGCCTGAAACCGCCCGAAAAAAGGCCTGAAAACAGCCTGAAAACGTCTTTTTGGCTATTTGTTGGGCCATTTTCAGGTTTTTGGCAGTTTTTCAGGTCATTTTCTGGTGCTCCTGCACTCGTGAAGACCAGCAGGCCAGTGTGCATGTGCATGCCGGCAACCAGAAGAGTAACTGGCAATGGCACACGTGCCCACAGAGAGGGCTCTATGTGCCACCTCTGGCATGCGTGGCATAGGTTCACTATCACAGACCTAACCACTGTTTCTGAACCTGGATAACTTAAATGTGGTACTTCAGTTCCAGAGTTCCCAAGCCAGCATGCTTCTTAAAGATGCCAAGGTTGAGAAACGCTGGATTGAAGCCTCAAATACAGATGTCTTTAGGAGACATCTGTCCATCTATATAAATTATCTTAGGTGCACTATCTGAATGATGCCCTAGATGGCAGAAAATATCTAAAAATCCCCTCTACTCGCAAAACTGGATTTCCTGATAGAAAATGTAAAATATGAAAATACACTGTCTCGAAGTAGACACATGCTGTTGTATATTCTTGTGCTGTTTTTTTTTTTTTTTGAAAAATGTTAAGCTATGCTATAGTGATCTGAGTTCTGGGATTGTTCTTTGGAATCAAAATTGCAAGCACTGCCAAACATTCTAATTCAAGAGAGTTTTTACAAAAGTTTAAATTCAAAGATTTGTTATTATACTCAGGGACATCCACAAAGTGGAGGGAGGAGGCAGAGGCGGTTCCTCCTGGTACGGTAAGCCAGAAAAGGTAGTGAAAATTTGGCGTACCGAATAGTAATGGTGGCCTGGCCACGCCCCCAAACCTCCCGTCAGAAGCTTCATCAGAAGCTTTTTTTTAAAATGTTTTTTTCCCCCTGCTGGTTTAGGCAAGGGGAAAAAAAGCTTTAAAAATAAGAGAGAGGGGGAAAGAGAGAGAGAGGGAGGGAGGGAGGGAGGGAGAAAGGAAGGGAGGGAAGGAAGAAAGAAAGAAAAATTCCACAGCAATTTAGGGCTATAAGGCTACTCAGAGGTCATCTAGTCCAACCTCCTGCTGCAGCAGGAAACCTTACATTGTCTGGATTATTGTGGTGCCTCTAACAGAGAGGAAAATTACCAGAAAGGAGAAGGAGTTTACTAGGACAAGGCTGCCATGCAGAGCAAGGCAGAGATAGTCCTTGACTAATGACTACTATTGAGCCTAAACTTTTGTTTGCTAAGCAAGAGCGTTGGTAAGTGAGCTTTACCACATTTTACCCAATCCATGACATCTCCTGGTGAGTGACATCAAGTTGTCCACGCCCACCCAGTCACATCACCATCAAGCCACCCTCACAAAATAGGCCATGCCCACAGAATAGGTAGTAAAACATTTTGAAACCCATCCCTGGGGGGAGGCTTTTTAAAAAAAAAATTCAAGATGGTAGTTATGACTGTGCAATGAAAGCCTCACTCATATGTTTTTGGCTTGGGTGACCATCCCTGGGTGGCCCAGCTAAAAATAAAAATAAATAAAAGGTAAACTAACAATTAGTGACACCAAGGAAGGGATATATGTACACCATCTCTTGGGCCTTGCCCTAGAGCTTACTGTTCCTGTGCAAGAAATATATCCTATTAATTGTCAGACTCCCAGGGAGCCATGTGGGGATCTAGCTAATCTTGTAGGCTGTGTCCTAGGATTGGTTGAATCTTGCTGAGTGATGCAATGAAGGGCAATTTCTTATTGTGGCTGAATGGCTTTGCCCTGAAGGATAATCCCATCATCCTGGAGCTAAAGGACTTTTGTTTTGGAGACAGACTGACCCAGTCTTTTGTCTTGCAGATAAGATGGCACCAAAATATCTGCTGGGGGCAGGGAGCTGTTGTTTCTGTTACCTTTAAGATTTTTTTTAAATTTCTCTTTTAGGGGAAATATTCTGCCTTTTAAATATTTCCTAAAATATTTCATTCTTCTAGGAGAGGGGTGGGTGCTAACTTTCTTACAACTGTTTATAAAAAATTATAGAGCCATTTATTTGAAGGTCATTGATATTTTAAAAATAATTTTCATCTCACTTAAATATGTTCCTATTTTTACAATGTGGGTGAGTGGGGAGGAAAGAGCGCTGCTTTTTGAAGCCATTTTACCCAAAGCAGAACAGGAAAATGACAAGGAGGAATAATTTACAGTGTTATAGGATATAAACACAGCTATTAAGACAAATACCAAAGCATTTACTGGTGAGTGTTACAGTTATTACGGGTGGGAGGAGAGATGTGAAAATCTAACCCAACCCAAGATCTAGGCAGGGGATGGTTCAAAAAAGTTAAAGAGATGACTGTGATGACATTGTTGGAAGAAATATCCTTCTGGGTTCAGTTCCAAGTGGGGAAAAAGACACTGGAAACATGGAGGCTGCTTGGAAAGATGCTTTTAATGGTGGACAGGATCACATGGCTTGAGCTCCTGAACAGAAAAGGGAGAATCACATGCTTCCAGATGTTGGGTGAAGAAGAAAAGAGAAAAAAGGGGCTTGCTGAGACTTCTTGGGTTTTTAATTCTCTGTTTGGGCCCACCTCTCTGTTTCCTGTTCCTGTGTAAGAAATGTATTCTGATTGGTTGTCATACTCCCAGGGGCTTAGCTAATTTTGTAGGCTGTGTGTCTTTTTCAGTCCCAAGCTTGGTTGAGTTCCCAGATGCCATCTGGTGAGTTTCTGTAGAAGGCTAATCCTATCTTTGTTATGTAGAGTAATGACAAAGGTGGGGGCTATTAAGAGTGAGTCTGTTTCCTGACTAAAAACATGTTTCTCCATTTCTTATCCAGGGAAATATAATATTCTGCCTTTTCAATATTTCCTAGGATATTTCATTTTTCTAGGAGAGGGCGGGTGCTAATTTTCTACAGTATGATCATAGGTCTGCATCTACTTTGATGTACAAATACTCCTGCACAGAATGGAGTGTTTGTGATCCCTGCGAAGAGAAGAAATATATAAATACTTGCAAGAATTTCTGAAACATCACCTGTGGCCTTCAGGTAGTCTCAGCTGGCGAGCTGAATTCCACAGAAATTCAGGAAAGATTATGAGGGACAATGCTTTTTCTAGGTCCTGAAAAAATATATATCTCGAAATGCATTATTTATTTTGCAAAGATGACTGGTTGGTCATGCATTTGTTTTGGGATGTGGGTAGCCACATGCTTCCACATCCTGACATGGTGGGTTTTTTTTTTTTTTTTGGTTATTCTCTGATGACAGTCCCCTCTCCTCACCCGCAGGGGAAAAAAATATGTGATATATTTACAGTACAGTATTGTGGGTGTGGCTGCAGCAGAATGCTGTTTTATTGCAATGTTTCCACCAACCTGCAGAGGGCAGTAGAAGATAGCCTACAGGAAAAAGTCAAGGTGTGCACAAGTGGAATTCAACACATCTATGAGGCTTCTCAGTAATGTTATAGAAATGGTTTGCCTTTCCTCTTTCCAGAATATTTTTTTCAGTCTTGCCTGCAGCCTGGGGATGGGAGGTGTTGCCTCTCAGCACAAACCAGATCCAGCTGGGCTCAGCTTCTAAGCTTGACCAAATGTCGGCATCTGTTAAGGCCTGAGAAAAACAGCTCTCCTGAATCAGTGTTTCTCAATCTTAGCAACTTTAAGATAGGTGGACTTCAATTCCCAGAATTCCCCTGTCTGTGCCAAAAAGGTTTGCCATCACTGGAATAGAATAACAGAGTTGGAAGGGACCTTGGAGGTTGTTAGATCGGGCAATGAGAAGGCAGACAGTGGCTTAACGCAACAACAGCTCTTTATTCAGACAGACAAGTATGTACAATCCAGCGACTGTTCAGTCTGACAGCAACCCTTTTATAGGGAGCTGTCAGACCTCTTAGCCAATCAGATTAAACCCCTGTTCCCGCCGGAACAGAGGACCAGAGTGGAAACTCTGGAAGCTAGTGTTGATATCTAACACCCCTCCCCTCTTGGTTGGGATGTTCCTATTGGTCACATAGTCTTTGAAGTAGGCGGGTCTTTGTTTCGCTCTACCAGACCTGCGCAGTTCATTTGGAACCGGTTCTTCAGGCAGGTCGGACGGACCTGTCTGCTCTCCAGCTCTGCTCTGTGGAACCTGCTGGAACTTACCCCAGGCCGCGGCTGGAGTTCCCTGGATTTGCTCGCTTGGAGCTTGCTGTGGGCTTGCAACAAACTTAAATAAGTTTTCCGGTACCCTCGGGTTTGAGTTGGCTGTGGAAGGAGTGAGCGTTTGCTCCTTTTGGGTAGGGCCTTGACTGATTTGTTTCGGATTTTCATCTGGTGTTTTAAGATTGGAGTGGGAGAGGTGACCACGGAGTTGGTCAACATGCTTCCTCCAATTTCTACCATCGTCTAGCTCTAATAGATAAGAGCGAGGCCCGGTGATGCCTATCACCATAGCAGGAATCCACAAAGCCTCCCCAGCGTAATTGTGGGCATATACTGAATTCCCTACGCTAAAGTTTCGAATCTTGCTTGTGGAGTCTGGGGGCGATGTGGCAGAGTAGTTTGGGTGCAGCCGGTCTAAGTGGAACCTTAGTCGGCGACCCATGAGAAGCTCAGAGGGGCTTTTCCTGGTGGTGGCACTTGGCGTGATATATAGTGATCAACCAGTGTTTGCCAATCTCCCGGGCCCATTCTGGCGAGGGCCTCTTTGGTCGATCACACCATTCTCTCCGCCTGACCATTGGAAGCTGGATGGAATGGCGCGACCAGGGCATGTCTGATTCCCTGGCATGCTACATAGGTCTCGAATTGCATGGCCGTAAATTGGGGCCCATTGTCTGAGACCAAGATGTCGGGCAGGCCGCGTGTGGAGAAAAGTTTCCGTAGCACCTTGATGACTGCCTCTGCCATGGTAGAGGTCATCAGGGCTACCTCTAACCATTTCAAATATGCGTCCACAACTATGAGGAACATTTGGCCATGAACGGGGCCAGCAAAATCAATGTGCACCCTAGACCAGGGTGCCTGAGGGTGCTCCCACTCCTTAGCGGGCGCCTCTGGGGGAGCTGGTCTGGATTCCTGGCATTGAGTGCAGGTAGCCACCCACTCTTCTATCCCCCTGTCCATGTTAGGCCACCAGACGTAGCTCCTAGCCCAGGATTTCATCCTGACAATGCCAGGATGTCCCACATGTAATGCCTCCAATACTGCCTTTTGCAGTTTGCTTGGAATGACCACCCTGTCCCCCCACAGTAAACAGCCCTTGATTACTGACAACTCATTGCGTTTAGTAAAAAACATTTTAAATTCAGCCACAACAGGCTCCTTGGGCCACCCCCTCCACACCCAGTTCAAAATCTGCTTGATAGTGGAGTCCTTAGCAGAAAAACGGGCAACGTCATTGGACGAGACAGGTCCAGAGTCCAGGCAGTCAATAAGTAGGATCGGTGTCTCGGGAGTGGGGTCGGCCAGCAGTTCAGGTAGGGGACAGTGGCTCAATGCGTCAGCATGTCCCAATGTGGAACCAGGGCGGTGAACCAGTTAGTAGGAGTAAGCCGCCGGGAAAACAGTCCATCTGGTCATGCGCGGAGACAAAGACACCGGGGTAGGTCAGTCCCCAGCCAGTAGCCCCAACAATGGTTTATGATCCATCACAAGTTCGAAGTCTCGGCCGTAAAAGTACTCGTGGAACCTTTTGACTCTTGCTACCACAGCCAAAGCCTCTCGGTCCATTTGGCTGTAGTTTCTTTCAGCGGAAGACAAGGTTCGCGAGTAGAAGGCAATAAAGGCTTCCGTGCCGTTGGGCATGCGGTGGCTGAGGACAGCGCCGATGCCAAAGGGGGGATGCGTCGCAAGTTAACACCAGTGGCAGAGTCTGGCTGTACTGGACCAGCAGGGAGTCAGCAGTCAGAAGGCGTTTGAACGTGGCAAATGCGGTGGCCTCGGCTTGGCCCCAGGACCATTTGGCGTTCTTGGACAGGAGACGATGCAAAGGCTCAGCGACGGTGGCTTTCTGTTTGAGAAAGACACTGTAGAAGTTAAGGAGCCTGAGGAATGCCTGCAGCTCGACCTGATTGCGAGGTGTAGGGACTTCCTGGATAGCTTTTACTTTTTGTGATGTCAGATGAATCCCAGAGCCATCAATCATGTATCCCAGAAACTCGATCCTTGGCATGTTAATTTTGCATTTTTTTTTGAGCCGGAGGCCCTTTTCGCGAATTCTGGTCAAAACAGCCCTAACTCTTTTTTAAAAGTTGCACCTCGTTTGCAGCTGATACCAAGATGTCGTCGAAATAAGGTACGACTCCTGGTATCCCCTGCAAAAGCTGTTCCATGACGCTTTGGAACAGCCCAGGGGCAATACTAACTCCGAATTGCAGGTGGTGGCATTTGAATGCACCCCTCTGCATCACGATGGTTTGAGCCTCCGCTGTGGCACCATCTACAGGCAACTGCTGGTATGCCTGCGCCATATCTAATTTTGCAAACATTTTTCCTGGGCCTAGTGAATGTAGTAGGTGCTGTACAATGGGCACAGGGTATGCGCTTTGTTGTAGCACGTTGTTTATTGTGCATTTATAGTCCGTGCAGATGCGGGCTGACCCATCTGGCTTGACTGGGGTCACTATAGGTGTCCCAGCGTGCATGGTCAACTGGCTCTAGGATCCCCTGGCTCACCAGCTTATCAATTTCCCTATCGATTTTAGGGCGGAGAACGAAAGGTACGCTCCTGGGTTTGAGCCTGATAGGCACTATGTTGGGGTCCAAGTTAAAAGAGATTGGCGTCCCCACATGCTTACCAAGACCGGAGCCGAAGATGTCCTCGAACTCCTTAAAAATCGCCTCGGCGCCGCCGTCCTTTACGGAGTTGATTCCGGTGACTTCCAACCCCAGGGCTTCAAACCAATTGAGCCCCAGGAGGCTCTGTAGCAGTGCGCTGGCCACGGTCACGGGAAGCTTGGCACTGATGTCTTTGAACTGCACTCGGAAGGTGCCTTGGCCCACGACGGGGACTTGGTTCCCCTGGTAGTCACGCAAACTGATGTCTGGGGTGTGAAGGTGCTGTCTTTTCAGGCTCGGGATGGCCTGCTTCAGGGTCAACCAGGATATGATCGTTAGGGACGATCCAGTGTCGACTTCAAGCTCGCAGGGAGCATCCTCAATGAGGACTGTGACCTTCAGCTGTTTTGGCCGCCTAGTACAGACTTGCTCTATCGTGGTTTGATAGGTTACCTTAGGTTCTCTTTCTGGGCACCCTTGAGTTTTCTGCCAGGCCCCTGGGTTGGGCCTCTGTTGGTGGTTTGGATGGGGTTTTGGCTGCCAAGCGGTGGCAGGGAGTTCGCTCTGGCACACTTTGGCAGTGTGCCCCTTCTTGTCACAATGCTGACAGGTCGCGTCCCGAAATTGACAGGTAGACCGGGCATGATCCCCTCCGCAGCTAGCGCAGGGCGGTAGGCACGAGTTAAATTTTTGCGCTGGTTTTGTGCAGCTACTGCGCATGCGGTAGCTGTCATCTTCTTTGCTGTCAGAGGGTTCTTGTTCAGTGGCCCCGTGATGTACGCACGTTTGCTTCTGCGCGGTTTGTGGCGCATTGTGTTGCTGCTGTAATGCTTCCGTGGATTTGTCTGCAGATTCGGCTCGTCGAGTGCAAACTGCAGAGACATATTTGATCTGGCTAGCAGACATCTCTGTAGGTTAATGTCCCGCATGCTGCAGATTAAGCGGTCTAAAATTTGGTCGTCCAGGTCATGGAATTCGCAATATGTTGCTGCTTTTCGCAGGGCTGCGACATATTGGTTTATGGATTCTCCCTCCTGTTGATTTCGCACGTTGAATTCATGGAGGCGAACGTGCCTCGATGGTTTGGGTGCGTAGTGAGTTTTTAGAGTCTGTTGTAACACTGCCCAAGGAACCGCTTGCATCGGAGTTGGCTCCGATAAGTCCTTCATGGTCTCAAAGACCTCTCTGCTGCAGTATCCTAGGAAGAGGTTCTTTTTACGGGAGTCGGGGACGCCCATAAGGTCGTTTGCCTCGAGGAAGCATTCAAACCGTAACATATACGATTCCCAGTGTTCGGACATTGGGTCATACGGAGGTGGCGGGGCGTGCATGGCCATTCTTGGATGAGGCGATTCGAATTTGCCGCTCAAAATGGTAGCTCGATGCTGCACCGAAGCTCCGGGCTGGATTTACTTGCTGGATGTTTCATTGTTTGTTTCTTCGCCTATCTGCCTCTCGATCCCATCTTCGTCGCCAGTGTTAGATCGGGCAATGAGAAGGCAGACACTGGCTTAACGCAACAACAGCTCTTTATTCAGACAGACAAGTATGTACAATCCAGCGACTGTTCAGTCTGAAAGCAACCCTTTTATAGGGAGCTATCAGACCTCTTAGCCAATCAGATTAAACCTCTGTTCCCGCCGGAACAGAGGACCACAGTGAAAACTCTGGTAGCTAGTGTTGATAGTCCAACCCCCTGTTTAGGCAGGAAACCCTACACCACTTCAGACAAATGGCTATCCACATCTTCTTAAAAACGTCCAGTGTTGGAGCATTCACAACTTCTGGAGGCAAGTTGTTCCACAGATTACTTGTTCTAACTGTCAGGAAATTTCTCCTCAGTTCTAAGTTGTTTCTCTCCTTGATTAGTTTCCATCCATTGCTTATTGTTCTGCCCTCAGGTGCTTTGGAGAATAGTTTGACTCCTCCTTCTTTGTGGCATCCCCTGAGATATTGGAGCACTGCTATCATGTCTCCCCTAGTCCTTCTTTTCATTAAACTAGACATACCCAATTCCTGAAACTGTTCTTCATATGGCAGCAATATGAATTCAATAAACAAACCAAACAAGCAAACAAACAAACAGTGACAGAAAGAGAAAAACAAACATTTGTATCATGCCAGTCTAGGCAACACCTGGTAAATGTAAGAACCAAGATGCAGGAAGACAAGTCTTTGTTTCACCATCCGAAGAAAAAGCCGATTTTTTTTTCTTGCAGGAGGAAATGTCATGACAGGCCTTCACTCTGGTGCATTACTGAAGCACTTCAATATTTCCCAGTCACACAGTGGCTGTATTGAGGAAATGAGCATTTAAGCTACGTGTATTTTCTGCTCTAAGACAGATTGTCTCTTGTGACTCAAAGACACCAGGAAGTAGAGCTCAAAAGTATTTCATTCCAAATGATTAATAAAAGTCTTCCTGGTTCCGGTTCCGGCGGCGGCGGCGACGGGCAGCTCTTTGCCCGCTCCGGCTCCCCGGTGGGCTTCCCCACTCCTTGGGGGGCACAGGACACCCCGCAGAGGGGTCCTGCCGGAGGGGCGGCATCGCGGGGGTCTCCTGCAGCGGCGGCGGCCGGCGGGAGGTCTCTCGCGCGCCCAGGGCACCGGGGAGCAAGATCGGAGGGCGCTTCGCGTTTCTGCGCCTCGCGCCTCGCTAAAGCCGACCGGAGAATGCAACAATAGAAGGACGCAGCTGCGGTGCGGTGAGGTTGCTTCTCTCTTCACTCCCTATTCTGCACGAAGGATTATTCAGCTTTCTTTAAAACAACTTTCGGAGCAAGTTGGAGGCGCGGCTGGAGGGAGGGGGGTTTCCCCCCCCCCTTGGACAAGCGGTGAGGAACAATTTTGCTCTCAGCCCCCGGGGGAGGAGGAGGGGGGAGAGCCAACGAATGAAGCCTCACCCAGGTTGAGATGATTTTCTTTTCAATTTAATTTTATATATTACTGTGATTTGAGGACTTCTGGAACTTTTTTAAAAACTTTGTTATGCCTCTGTGCCCAAAACTGGCAGGGCAAGATGGCACACTTCCGTTGTCTTTATGAACTGTGAAACCTGACTCCACCTTTAAAATTCAGGCTTCCGGTCTTTGTCTCCGTGTCTCCCAGAGGAAACTCTTGTGGATTGGTATTTTTTGAACTTTCTAGGGGAAACTTTTCATCTATTGCCAGACTTATTAGAGAGATTCTCTTCTGCCTGGTTCTCCTGCTCCCGGAATTCACCTGGCTACCCTTCTTTTCTAACTGTTTATCTTATATATGGACTGAACTTTTAACGTTATAAAGGATGGCATCCAAAAGACCACCTCCTGGAAAACCTGGCTTTGCCACGTCTGCTCCAACATCTGCAACATCCAGTCCAGCCACACAGTCAAAGATAACAGAACTGATGCAACCCAAGACTACAGAGATGGACTTTCAACAAATGCTTCAACAAATTTTACAGGGCCAGGAGGAAATCAAGAAACAGCTAAGGGAAATGAAAGATGAAATTAAAGAAAATCAAGCCCAAATTTATAAGAACTCACAAAGACTGAACCTTGTGGAAGGGAGGGTGGAGGAGGTGAAGGGGGTGGTAGAAGCTGTGCAGAAAGGGAACAAAGATCTTGACATCCAACAGATGAAATTAGAATTTGAGAGAATGTCCTATTATCTTAGATTTCAAAATGTTATAGAAGAAGATGGGGAAAACATAAGGGACATCATGACAAACATCCTGGCTGACTACACACACAAAGAAAAACAACAGATGGGGTGGGATATAGACCTGGTTTATAGAGTGAACTCAGCTTATGCTAGAACACACAATGTACCCAGGGAGGTTCACATTAAATTTCTTAGAAAAAGCACAAGAGATGAAATTCTGGGTGTACAAAGGGGGCAAGCATTGACATACCATGATATGGAGATAACCATTCTGAAGCAGATCCCTAAGAAGATTAGAGAAAAAAGGAAGAATTATTCGCAATTAGCGAATAAATTATACCAGAAAGGGGTGTGGTTTAGATGGTTGATGCCTGAAGGTATGCTGATATTCTGGGAGGAGACAAGAATCAGAATCAATTCACCCATAGAGGCGCAGGCCTTTATGGAAAAAAATAAAACACTCCTAGAGAAAACACCAGACATTACAACGGACACGCAGGACACGGGAGGGGCCAGAGCTCTGCCAGTGGAGGGAGATGGGGCAATAGCAAGAAGACTCAGATCACAAAAATAAACAAGAAAATCATATTATTATAAATTGACCGAAAGTGATAATGGAATTATACTTGGATTTTATACTGTAATGTTTAATCTGATTGAATTTAGTAATAGAACTAATATGCTGATTGTAATCAATTATATACCAATGCATTATATATAAATGTATACTATGGGTATGGAGGGAGGGGCGCCTTTCACATTTTGCAACTGCCAAAATTTGTAGACCTGTCCATTTACCCTTTTCCCTATAAATGTTGAAAACCCAATAAAATTTTATTATAAAAAAAAAAAAAAGATAGGTGGAAAAAAAAAAAAGTCTTCCTCCAAAAGAAAGGCAGGGAAAGCAAACCAAGGCTGTTTCCAGAGACACTCTGGCCTGGGTACAGCCCCTTGAAAGACTCCGTTGGAGGCACACTGAATAGACAGATTGAGGTTTGTGTAGCAAACCTTCTAATGGTTTCTGAATCCCTAGGAGAGTGATGGCGAACCTATGGCACATGTGCCACAGGTGGCATGCAGAGCCCTCTCTGCGGGCATACGAGCTGTTGCCCCAGCTCAGCTCTACCACACATGTGCGCATGCCTCCTGCCGGCCAGCTGGTTTTAGGGTCTCTGCTGCGCATGTGCGGGTGGCGGGGCACATGTGGGAGATGTGTGTGTGTGGGGGGGTTGAGGAGCGCAGGGGGCTTTGCACACATGCACGGCAGGGGTGGGTTCCGGATTCTTTTACTCTTGGTTTGCTCAGGGACACGCTTTGGGTGCACGCTCACTTGATGCGTGCTTTGTGTGCATGCGCAGTAGTGAAAAATTGCTTCTGTGCATGCGCAGAAGCAAAAAACAAGATGGTGTTGACTAAGGCGCCGCCAATAGAACTGTTTCGGAGGTGTGGGCAGCCGAATGACTACCTGGTCCAAACCAGTAGGAACCCACCTCTGATGCGTGGGGGTTGTGTATGCATGCGCAGTGCACATGCAAAGGTTGTACGTGCATGCTTGGGGGTCCCACGTGCATACGTGGGGGTGGGGTGCATGTGGGGGTTGCGTGCACATGCATGGGGACGTGCAGGGGGGGATTGCACATGCATTGCATTATGGGTGTGCGCAGGCACACTTGGCACACAACGACAAAAAGGTTAGCCATCGCTGCCCTAGGATGAGATGGCCTATAAATAGACCAGCAAATTAGGCAAACTTCTCTGAAGTTAGTGGACAGACGTATTGACACTTTTGTGCAAGAGGCCCAGAAATAGCTACAGTTCTGTAAAACTAAAATTCAGTAGGATATAATTTTAAAAAAAAAATTATTTGAAGTACAGGTAGGCCTCAAGTTATGACCACAATCGAACCCAAAATGTCTTTTGCAAAATGAGACAGCTGATAAGTGAGCTTTTCACCATTTTACGACTTTTCTTGGGACAGTTGTTAAGTGAATCATTGCATTTGTTAAGTTGGTAATAAGATGGTTCAGTGAATCTGACTTCCCCATTTATTTTGCTTGTCAGGTTGCAAAAGGTGATTAGATGACCCTGGGACCCTGCAGCTGTCATAAATACCGATCAGTTGCCAAGCAACCAAATTTTGATCACATGACCATGGGGATGCATGCAATGGTCGCAAATGTGAAAAATGGTTGTAAGTCACTTTTTCCAGTGCCATTATAACTACAGGTGGTCATTAAACAAAAAGTTGTCAGTCGAGGATTAACTGCACCAGAGGATTGATATCAGCTTTTAAATTTGTTTTTCTACCGCACGTCACAAGTCACTGATGCTAAAAAAAGGCATATTTTGCAACCACCTAGGGTGCCTTCAGGTTTCTCTCTGCCAAAAAGTAATAAATGAATACAAAGCATACTCGTTTGTCTAGTAGGCATTTTGGATATCATTTCTGGATTTTGTGCTTGTGATGAAAAAAAGAAAAGAAACTTTGATTTTGGTATTGTCTATTAAGATAAGATTTGTTCAGAGGTGGGTTTCGGCTGTCAATACTGCCGGTTTGCTCATGTGTGCACTTCATGCACATGCACAGTGCAATTAAAATTATTCTGCACATGTGCAGAACTGAAAAACAAGATGGCGCCCCGGGGAAACTATGGCGCCGCCTGGGGAATCGGTTCAGGGGCGTGGCAGGCCTGGGTTGCTGCTGGTTTCAGCGACCAACGCCGCCAATCCTCTACCGGTTTGCCCAAACAGGTCTGAACCGGTAGGAACCCACCACTGGATTTGTTGTTACAGAAATGGCTGTCACTGTTGTTAATGTTCCTTTGCAATTCATGTTTCAGCTATTATTTTGGGAAGAGTTTTTGGCATGTCAGGAGGAACTGACTGAAAGCGGCAGCTGGATATAGGTTGGTGATTAATAACGTCTTCAAAGGCATCTGTGAAGGGTGGTCAAAATCTGTGAGTTGGTGGGTGTTGTCAGGGTTCCAAGTAGCAGCCCCAATGAAAGAAGACTCCGAGGCTTGAGTTTCCTCAAAGTTCCATTTTTTTAGAGGTGTCATATTGGCACCTCTGGGAAAACCCGAATCTGAAAGTTTCCAGGTTTTTCCCACCCAAAAGAAAGTTCAAGTCCCTGCCCAGCACCCACATGTCCATCACATGGCCCAATCAGGCACCATCCAAAACTTGAGATACCTCCCAGTCACCTCATCGCAGCTGCAGGGCGTGGCCTTGACTCTCTGAGAAAAGAATGTTATTTTGACTACATATTACCCTTGCCCTATATAATCCCCCCCTCCCATTTTACCATAGTAGAAAATGTGGCAGGCCTGAAGGCCCAGATGTAAAAGATGGCTTCCAGGTCTGAAAGGTGTGACATGATCCAAGCCCAAATGGGCGTCGCGGGAAGGTTCAGACCCAGCAGGAATCTGATTGCCTGCACAGAGTACCAGCACTGGTCTTCATTGAAGTGATACCTATTTATATGCTCACATAGAACATGCTTTTGAACATCTAGATGAGCAGAAGCTGAGACAAGTGATGGGAGCTCACTCCATCGCATAGTGCTTGGATTTCAACTGCTGGAGCAAAGACCATACCCAGCACCATTAAGCTACTCAGTCACCGTGCCTCCTCACAAGCCATGGTAAAGCATACTATAACGAGATGAGCCCATGTGCTTGTGGGCTTAAATGATTGAAAGTGACAGGAAAAGGAGAAAGAATGAGAAATACCACTCACAGCCACTAATTGGCCTGCAGTCGATGTAATCTTGATCTTACTCCAGTAGCAGATGTTGCACCTGTAGTTTAGTAAGGAAAATAATAAGGAAAATAACCTTATTCTTAAACCTATGTGCCATTTCTATGTGACTAACTCTCCGAAACAGATGACTGTGTGTGTGTGTGTGTGTGTGTGTGTGTGTGTGTGTGTGTGTAAAGGTTTAAAATATTATGTCTGCCATTATTTTAGGCACATTGCACTCCAAAGCAATATACTTAATATTTTATTCAGGTAAGTTCAGCTTCAAATGTGCAATAAACATAACTAGAAGTGTATTTTCCAATTAAAATGGTGCAGAAATGTACTTCAATATATTGCTTTGAATTAAATACTTCTTGGCACTTAATTGCATTTTGGTTGCCATTTTTCAGATATGTTTAAAAATAACTGGATAGGCTAGATCACAAAATGGCTCAACAGAGGGTTTTAAAACTGCTTATTGTTACCATGAAGCTGAATTGTTCAGCACTTGGATAAATCTCACTTAACAGTTCCCACTACAGAATACTTACAAATATTTCTTTATTTATATACCACTGGCTACTAAAGTCACTCAGTCATTACAGGGAAAACGAAGGAAACCAAGATATTAAAGACAGCTGACAGTTCCTGACAGTTAGAACAATTAATCAGTGGAACAGCTTGCCTCCAGAAGTTGTGAATGCCCCAACACTGGAAGTCTTTAAGAAGATGTTGGATAGCCATCTGTCTGAAACGGTATAGGGTTTCCTGCCTAGGCAGGGGGTTGGACTAGAAGACCTCCAAGGTCCCTTCCAACTCTACTATTGTATTGTATTGAAATAGCAACTAGGACAAAAAGTAACATAGGTAGAAATAGGAATCAACATTTTTAACAGTTCAAAGCTTGTTCTAAAATCTGGGGTTTAAGGGCTTTTTAAAAAAAGTTTAAAAAAGTTTAAGGGCTGGAACCGAGGGAGTTCACTGTGCCGCAGATATCCGGTTGTGAGTCCCTTGGTGTGAAATGGGGCCCCGGGAGGCAGTTGGGCTTGCTGATTGTATACTTGGCTCCTCGCTATGCATCAGCGGCCCTGCCTGAGCTCCTCGAGCTGATCGCGGAGACGGCGGTTGATACCCCCAAACTTGTGGTTATGGGGGATTTCAACCTGCCGTCAACGGGTGAAGCATCCGAGGTGGCTCGGGAGTTCATGACTTCCATGACAGCCATGGACCTGACCCAATTAATTCAGGGCCCCACACACGAAGGTGGGCACACACTGGACCTTGTTTTTGTCTCTGGACAGTGGACGAGTGATCTGGGAATAGGGGATTTGGTTATTACACCCCTGTCATGGTCAGATCACTCATTTCTCCGGCTCGACTTCCCCGGCGCTACCCCCCACCGCGGGGAGGCGGAACCTGACTGTCCCAGATGGTTCCGCCCCAGGCGACTGATGGAACCGGATAGGTTCCAGACGGAGCTTGGGCCACTTCCTGTAGCCCTGTCCCACTCCCGGACGGAGGACCTAGTGGCCGCTTGGAATAGGGCGGTTGCTGGGGCCTTGGACCGGGTAGTGCCTTTGTGGCCTCTCTTGCGGCAACGAACCACCCTGGCTCCTTGGTTTACCGAGGAGCTGAGGGTGATGAAACGCCACAAGAGACGCCTAGAAAGCAGGTGGAGGTCCTCACGCTCCGAATCTGACCAAACACAGGTAAGATCCTATTTACGGACTTACCTTGTGGCACTGAGAGCGGCCAAACGTAGACACTGTGCCGCTCTTATTGCGTCCGCAGATAACCGCCCTGCCGCCCTGTTTCGGGTGACCCGCTCCCTCTTATCACAGAGGCCGCGGGAAGCCCCTCTGCAGGGTAGAGCAGAGGAGTTTGGGGAATATCTGCAGGACAAAATCGCTCAGATCCGGAGTGGATGGGCCCCCTTCAGTGGCCCAGGGGAGATGTCGGAAGCAAGTCTTGAGGCACCACGCTGGGAGGAGTTTGACTCTGTTGCCCCCGAGGATTTGGACAGGTTACGTGGGCGACTGCGAGCCACCACATGTTTATTGGACCCGTGTCCCTCCTGGCTTGTACTGGCATCCTGGGAGGTTACACGAGGCTGGCTCCTGGGTCTTGTGAACGCTTCATTGGGGGAGGGGTCCTTGCCGGTCGCCTTGAAAGAGGCGGTGGTGAGGCCCCTACTCAAGAAGCCTTCCCTGGACCCGGTGGAGCTAGCTAATTACCGTCCCGTCTCCAACCTTCCCTTTTTAGCGAAGGTTGTAGAGAGTGTGGTGGCACAACAGTTCCCACGTCACCTGGAGGAAACCGGCTATCTAGACCCGCGCCAGTCCAGCTTCCGGCCCGGTCACAGCACGGAGACGGCCTTGGTCGCGTTGGTGGACGATCTCTGGAGGGCCAGAGATAGGGGTTGTTCCTCTATCCTGGTCCTATTAGACCTATCAGCGGCCTTCGATACCATCGACCATGGTATCCTATTGCGCCGGCTGGAGGGGATGGGAGTGGGGGGCACCGTTTTACGGTGGTTCTGCTCCTACCTCTCCGGCCGGACGCAATGTGTGTTGGCAGGGGAGCAGAGATCGACCCTGAGGCCACTCACTTGTGGGGTGTCGCAGGGGTCGGTTCTCTCGCCCCTCCTGTTCAACACATACATGAAGCCGCTGGGTGAGATCATCCGTGGTTTTGGGGTTGGATACCATCTGTACGCTGATGATACACAGCTGTACATCTCCACCCCAAACCACCCCAACGAGGCCGTCAAAATGATGTCCCGGTGCTTGGAAGCTGTTCGGGTCTGGATGGGGGACAACAGACTCAAACTCAACCCCTCCAAGACTGAGTGGCTGTGGCTACCGGCGCCCCGGTTCAACCAGTAGATTCCATCGCTGGCCATAGGGGGCGAACAACTGCCCCCCGTGGAACGGGCGCGCAATTTGGGCGTCCTCCTTGATGCCCGGCTGTCGATGGATGACCATGTGGCAGCCGTGGCAAGGGGGGCGTTCCACCAGGTTCGCCTGGTGCGCCAATTGCGCCCCCTATTGGATCGGGATGCCTTACGCACGGTCACTCACGCGCTGGTGACGTCTCGCCTGGACTACTGCAACGCTCTCTACATGGGGCTCCCCTTGAGATGCACCCGAAGACTACAGCTAGTTCAGAATGCGGCCGCGCGGGCCATCATGGGAGGGACAAGATACTCCCATATAACACCGCTCCTGCGCGAGCTGCACTGGCTGCCTGTGGTTTTTCGGGTGCGTTTCAAGGTGTTGGTTACTATCTTCAAAGTGCTCCATGGCACGGGACCTAGTTACCTGCGGGATCGCATCTCACCTCATACATCCCTGCGACCAATCCGCTCTCACAGGGAGGGACTCCTCCAGGTGCCGTCCACGAAGCAGTGTCAACGGGCGGCGCCCAGGAGTAGAGCCTTCTCTGTGATGGGCCCAACCCTCTGGAATGACCTCCCCCCCGATATCAGAACTACCACCGACCTCCGCTCCTTCCGACAGAAGCTTAAGACCCACCTGTTCCAATTAGCTGGCTTAACTGACTTATAGTCCCATTCAACCTCCTGGCAAACATCTTATTGGGTAGTTTTTAAGGGTATTTTAAGGGTATTTTTAATGTTTATTTGTATTTTAATTTAAATATTGTACAATCCACATCCTACCTCCTCTGTTTAATTATTTGTTAACTATTTGTATATTAAGTATATCTATATTGTGTATTTATTCTGTTTTAACATGACTGTACACCGCCCCGAGTCCTGTTTAGGAAAGGGTGCGGTTTATAAATTAAAGTTATTAAAAAAGTTATTATTAAAAAGCAAGCCAATAAAGAAGTTAACCCTTTCAGCCCTTCACAAACCCCCACCCAAGCAGGAGACCCTACACCATTTCTGACAGTCCAATCTCTTCTTAAAAGCCTCCAGTGATGAAGCTCCCACAACTTCCGAAGGCAACTTTTGTTCCATTGGTTGATTGTCCTCACAGAAAATTTCTCCTTATTTCCAGGTTGAAGCTCTTCTTGGTCAGTTTCCATCCATTATTCCTTGTCTGGCCTTCAGGTGCCTTGGAAAACAGGTTAACCCCCTACTCTTTGTGGCAGCTCCTTAAACATTGGTACACTGCTATCATGTCTCCCCAGGTCCTTCTCTTCACTAGACCAGCCATGCCCAGTTCATGCAACCGTTCTTCATATATTTTAGCCTCCAGTCCCCTAATCATCCTTGTTGCTCTCCTCTGCACTTTTTCTAGAGCAGTGGTTCGCAACCATATTTTGGCCATGCCCCACCTAAGCATCTCTAAAATCCTGATGCCCCCCTCTGTGACCTATGATTCTTACTATTCAAAAAGTGAACACCTACTCATGCGGAGGAAGCCTAAAAGGCCATTAACTTGATTTAAACGAAGGTTCCAAAGAACATGGCAGCCATGAAAGAGAAACATAAAAGAAGGAAAGACAGTAGAAGTACTGAGGAACTTAAAAAAATATGAAGGGATATGAAAAAACAGCAAATAAAGTTTCAAAACATATAATAGACACCTGAAATGCATAAATATAAAATAATTTTTAACGAAAGCTTTTTCTGTAATACTTTGATCCTATTAATTACTATACATATTAAAATAAAGACACCTAACAAATTCAAAATACAATTTGAGCCAGTGGTGGGTTTCTGCCGGTTCGCACCGGATCAGGTGAACCGGATGGTCAATGGACCCGGAAGTAAGTTCCTGCCCTGCCCCTGTCACTCACTCACTCGCTCACTCACCCCCGCCCATCCAGAAGCCACTCCATTGCTCGCTCCCCCACCCGTCTGCACTATCCTAGCCCCGCCCACTGCTCACTAATTGGCTACCTCACCAATTGCCCCGCCCGCCTCTAAGAACCCTATCTAAACCCACTTACCTTTTTTTCCTGTTTGGCGCTCTATTGCTGCCTGCTGACTCCGAGGAGGTAAGTAAGCTGCAACTAAGTGTGGGGTGGGGGTGGGCTGCCATGGCCCTGCACTATGACCTTTTGCGGCCTTGCAAGGATCCCGGGCTCGCTTATAGTGCAGGGCCGCCAGAAAGCATGGGGGTGGGGGACAGCGGGGGGAGCTTACGCAGTGCGGCCGGCGTAAGTTCGGGGACCTTGCAAGGCATGCTGCAAGAGAGAGGGAGTAAAGACCTTTTCCGGATTGTTGGTGGTGGAGGTGCGGGCCCGTGCTCATTAAAGCAAGTCCGGGGACGTCCTTTGCACCAGCTGGAAAAGATCTTCACTCCCCCCCCCCTTGCAGCATGCCCTGATGCAAAAAATGGTGAGATCGGCGCACTTGGGGCTGCTGCTGCAATGTCCAGGGAGGCTAAACCAAGCCCCGCGCCTCTCCCAGCCAATTCGCGGCTTCCCGGAGCACCAAGAACCTTTGCGCTCTTCTCTGCGCTCTCCTCGGCTCCTCGCGATGGCAATAGACGTCCAGAAGCGGCAAGGGCCGGAAACCCTAGCCCCAAAAGCTGATTCTGGACATCTATTGCAGTCGTGAGGAGCCAAGGAGAGCGCGGATAAGAGCATGAAGGTTAGGGTTACTGGGCAATGTGAGTGTGTGTGTGTGTGTGTCTGTGGCTGGAGTTATGCCCTCCCCCGCACCCTCCCTCCCAGGGGTTGAAGCGCCTCAAAGGGACAGGCAGGTTGCCAGAGCTCCACTGAGAAGACATTTCTGAAAAGAGAAACTTCTCTGGTCGCGCCCAACCTGGTGGAGCACCGGCAATCGCCGGCCCGTCGCCAGGGAGACAGTCAGTGAGATGAACCACGTGATTGCTCCAATCGCACGGCCGCAGCCCGACCGGAGAAATTTCTCTTCTCAGAAATGTCTTCTCAGTAGAGTTCCTGAAAGGGACAGGCAGGCTGTTGCCGGCGCTCCACCAGCTCCAGTGCAGCCCGACCAGAGAAGTTTTTCTTCTCAGAAATATCTTCTCAGTGGAGCTGTAGCAGCCTGCCTGTCCCTTTGAGGTGCTTTGACCCCCGGGAGGGAGGGTGCGGGGGGGCCGTAACTCCAGCCTCACACACACACACACACACACACACACACACACACACACACACACATTGCCCAGTAACCTAACCTAGGTAACATCATCAGTGCTAGAAGGGAGGGGGGGAAGGAGGAGAAAGGACAAAAAGGAGAAAGAGAGGGAGAAAGAGGAGGTGGGGGATAGTGGGATCCTTGCTGCCTTCTGAGCTTGGTGGTTTTCTTACAGACATTTCATTACCAAACTAGGTAACATCATCAGTGCTAGAAGGGAATGGGGTTGTGGGGAAAGGTGGAGGAGGAGAAGTCGAAGGACAAAAAGGAAAAAGATAAGGAGGGAGAGGACTGTGGGGTCCTTTGGTGTTCTCTGAACTTGGTGGTTTTCTTGCAGGCATCTCATTACCCAACCAGGTGTCATCATCAGTGCTAGAAAAAATGGGGCATACAGAGAGGAGGAGGTGGAGGAGGAGGGCGATGACTGTGTGGTGGTCCTTGGTGCTCTCTGAGCTTGCTTGTTTTCTTGCAGACGTTTCATTACCCAAACCAGGTATTATCATCATCATCAGTGCTAGAAAGAGTGGGATATATTGAGAGGAGGAAGAGGAGTGGGGGAGGGGAGACGACAGTGGGGTCCTTGGTGTTCCCTGAGTTTGGTGGTTTTTAATTATTTTTAGGGAATTTTTATTTATTTATTGTTTATAGAATGTTTATTACAAGAAATGTTATTCCTTTTTGCAAATGTTTTATTTATGATGCAATATGTTGCTTTTAAGTGCACAGGCTGGTGCATGGTTTATGTGTCTCAAGGTGGCTGCTTTTCTATGGGCAGGCCAGGTTGGTGCAAGGCAGCTTTGCCAGATTTTGTGTGTTTCTGTGTGATACCTCATTGTTTAGGTAATTGTGAGGTGGTTGCTGGTTCTGTGAGCTTCCTGGCACTGTCCTTTATAATTTCCCACAGTGCCTTGATGGTTTTTATTCCAGTGGCTTTGTCTTTCCTGTTCTTAGGGTTAGGGGAAAAAACTGGTTTCATCTGCAGTCTTTTGGGGGGAAATTGTTATTTTTTGGTGTTT
Source organism: Natrix helvetica (assembly GCF_964273705.1). Lineage (NCBI taxonomy): Eukaryota > Metazoa > Chordata > Lepidosauria > Squamata > Natricidae > Natrix > Natrix helvetica. The sequence continues at coordinate 97,069,035 of NC_138551.1, forward strand.
TCCTGGCACTGTCATAGTTTGTGTGTGTGGGTATGTAATGTCCCACAGTTATCTACACATTAATAATGATCAAGTACTAATAATATTTCCTTATACATTTTAGTGACCTTTCCTTACATAATTGGTGTTTTCTTTCATACTTTTAGATTTCTAATTGATGTTTCTGTTAGCAATTGATAAAACAAATCCCACGTGAAAAAGTATTTGAAGCCTTCTTGATTTTAATTGTCAATTTATTCATTCCTGCACATTCTAATATTTATACGTTTTCATATCTTTGTTTTTTTCCACTGTTGTGCAAACACAATTCCAACAGCTGTTAACATGTGTAAAATTAAATATGTATTTATTCCCTTTGAAATACAAGTAGTAAGTAGTAAGCTACTTACCTTCTGTAAGTAGCTCTTTTATTGTTTTGTGTACTTATTTTAATCTTATTTAAGTAGTAAGTGCACAAAATAATACATTTCCTTTTTTATATCTTCTTTTTGTAGATCATCCATTGGGGCAAAGAATTCAGTGACATCGTCTTGGCCACTCCCATCCAGTCACATGGCCGGCAAGCCACTCCCACCCGGTCACATGGCCGGCAAGCCACCCCCACTCAGTCACATGGCCAGCAAGCCACTCCCACCCGGTCGCATGGCCGGCAAGCCACACCTGCCCGGTCACATGGCCAGCAAGCCACCCCCACTTGGTCACATGGCCAGCAAGCCACTCCCACCCGGTCACATGGCCAGCAAGCCACTCCCACAAAGGAGGCCACACCCACAGAGTAGGTTCCAAAAATTTTTGAAACCCACCACTGATTTGAGCTCACCTCAAGGTCATATTTACAACACATTCCTATGCGTGTCTACTCAGAAGTAAGTACCATTGTCTTCAATGGGGCTTGCTCCTGGGAAAATGTTTTGCAACTTTAAAATTGCAACTTTAGTCTAGGTTTAGTTTAAGAAGAGATTGGGCAGCCAGTTGTCTGCAATGGTACGAGGTCTCCTGCTGGAGCAGGGGATTGGACTAGAAGATCTGTAAGGTCCCTTCCAACTCTATTCTGATTCAATTGAATTGGGGGGGGGGGAAACCCTCCTCTGCCGACTCACCACCCAGTCGTTACAGCACAACTCAACATAGCCAATTCACTGCAGGGACAATTTGCTACAGGTAGCAAGAAGCAGAGCCAGGCAGGCAGGCAGACAAGTGATCAGGTAGCCAGAGTGCATTGTAGTGGTGGCGGCTGGGGGCTTCCCACCAGAGGGAGAGACTCAAGATACAGAAGGATCTTGACAGAGTAGAACATTATTTTAGAGAGGATCCAGTGTTCAAATCTATCAAGGTCCTTCTGAATCTTGAGCCTATCTTGCAAGGTGTTAACAATTTCCCCCAGCATGGTGTCATCTGCAAGTCTGATGTGTTCCCCTTCTATCCCCTCATCTAGATAACTTATAAAGATGTTGAAAAGTAACAGGCTTAAGACAGAACTTTGGGGTACCCCACTGCAGGCTTCCCTCCATTTAGATAGAACTTCATTGAGGACAACACACGGAGTACAGTTGATCAACCAGCCATGAATCCATAGATGTAGTCCCAACTCTGTTATTCTATTATTATAAAGAATAATATCGGAATCTTGAAAATCCGAGATAATTTCTCTTCCCCTTCCTCTAATAGCAAGAGAGAATCAAGTGGGGCAATCAAGTTTCATGCTGATGTTCCATAGATGTAGTTCCATTGAGTACTACTAGTGGTGGGTTCCTACTAGTTCGGGCCAGTTCAGGCGAACTGGTAGTGGTTTGGCGGCCTGGGTCGCTGGAACTGGAAGCAACCCAGGCCTGCCACGACCCCGAACCGGTTCTCCGGGCACCTCCATAGGCGCTGCCGCCTTGTTTTTTGCTTCTGCGCAGAACAATTTTTATTGCCCTGCGCATGCACACAAAGTGCACACGAGCAAACCAGCAGTAGTGCCTGTTGAAACTCTGAGTGCTACATGCTGGGTGTCATTGGTCAGACATTGTTTCTCTTCTGTTTTATATATCTCAATCATCTCCTTTTTTCCTCTCTCTTTTTAGGTTATCCATTCTCTCTCTGTTTCCTTATTCCCTTCACTCTCTGTTTTGGCTTTCTGGCTGCTTTCTAATAAGGAAATGCCCATTTAACTTTGTACAATCTGGAGTACAATCTGGAGGTGACTAAGGCATGAGTGACCATGAGCAGAGCCTCTCAGATCTTCCTTCTATTCTGCTCTTAAAAGTTTACTCCTCCGTTACTTCCAGTAGTCTAGATAGCCCCCTTCCCAAGTACTCCCACGGCTATTCTCTAAAAATACTGATGGACTCATTGTGCTTTATATTGTAGGAAGTTAAAACCCACCCCTCTACTAGAAAAATGAAATATCCTGGGAAATATTGAAAAGGCAGAATATTGTATTTCCCTGGATGAGAAATGGAGAAACATGTTTTTAGGCAGCAAGCAGACTCACTCTTCGTAGCCCCCACCTTTGTCAATGTGCCATTAAAAAGCCTGGGCCTGTCTATTCTACATAACGAAGATCTCCCCCTTCAGCTCCAGGGTGATGGGATTAAGGTATGATAGTATTAGCCCTTTACCCATCTCACCACAGGGCACCTGGGCAGAAGCAATGCTCAACCAAACATGGACTCAAAAGACACACAACCTACAAAGTTAGCTAAGACCCTGGGAGTCTGACAACCAATCAGAATACAAGCTCAAGATGAAAGGCCAGAGAGGACATAAAACCAGGATCTTTCAGCATCTCAGTCTCTTTTTTCTTCTTCACCCAACATCTGGAAGCATGTGATCCCCCTTTTCTTTTCAGGAGCTCAAGCCATGTGATCCTGTCCACCATTAAACCATCTTTCCAAGCAGCCACCATGTTTCCAGTGTCTTTTTCCCCACTTGGAGCTGAACCCAGAAGGACATTTCTTCCAACAATATAAAGTAGAATAAAATATGGATTAAAATATAAGAATGAAGATGTGGCATAAAAGGGACAGTTAGAAGCTTGCTTAAAGGGACAGGGAAATGTCATCAGCCTTCAACCACAACATGTTCCAGCAAATGTCCCTATGTCAACTCCAAAACCACAAGGTTCAATTAAAGTTCGTTAATGGCACGTTGTCCATACCTGTAACAAAAGGAGAAGTAAGACCCCCATCTCCTTATAAGGCTTTTTCCTCAAGGTAACCAATAAGAAATGAGCTAAGTGTTTCCGTGTTATGCTGTCTTTGAGAATGTATAAGAATGCGTGCTTTGATAATGAACGTCGTTCAGAAATTCACAATGTTAGCCATGGGCTAACTTTTCTGAACCTGGCTGCCAAATAAACTCCTCCTGTATCCTGAGAAGTCTAATGCCTGTCATTTTCTGCAACAATTCTGGCGACCGTGGGGCAGGACTTAGAGCGATATTTAGCTGAGGATGGAATGGACCGACTGGTGCCCCATCGAGGCCATCTCGCCCTTCTTCAGGCGCCATAGAGATCTTTCTCTGGAAGGGGGCCGATGACCCCTCTTGGGCATCCGGAGGACACCACCGATCCAAGAATCTGACCAAGGTCAGGACAAGTTAATAAAAATTACGCCGGCTGAGAAAGAAGATGCCTGCAGGCAAGTATCAAAATAATTGTAGACCCACTCGGTTAGGAGTGGAAGAGGGGGCCCGATCACCCCCCTGAGCCCGGGATAGCGTCCCTTCCAAATGGAACCGGTGTATCCTAATGAGGCTCTAGGTTTGTGTGGGTGGTTAAGTCATCACAATTCCTGAAGGCGACCGTGGTATTCCGGCAGCCCAGGTCGGTGACAGTGTCTTAGAAATAGAACATGGGAAGGTGGGGAGCGTTCCTCAAATGCCTCTCCAATGCATGTTGAGAAAAAAAAAAGTTTGAGAGAGTTTTAGTAAAGTCCCTGGCAGAGAAATTATCCTCACCCCTATTGTACAAGCCTCAAGGAGGAAAGAAAAAGAAAAAGAGAGTCTCAAAGAAACAATTAGTTCCTGTCTGTTTTAACTTGCACGGTTGTCCTTGATGATGTGTTTAAGTGTTTTTTTGTTTTGTTAAAAAGAAAGAACAAACGGTCCCATTAGGTGGGGCCAGGAGAAAGAAAACCAAAAAGGTTATCGAAGGGACAGATCAAGTGGACCACAAACCTGGTCCAAGGGAGCAGTTGAGATAAAAACCTCAAATTGCCCCTAAGGGAATTTTATTGCCAGAAGCTGAGGGGGAGCTATGTAAGGTGTGGATATATGCTCCATTCTCAATGGCTGATTTATGTAATTGGAAAAATCAAATTCCTGCTTATAGAGAAAATCCAGATGAGATGCATGTCCTTTTTGCATCCATTTTTCTGAACTCACCTGTCTGCTTCGGCTGACATACAAAGTCTGATGGAAATTTTATTAACCTCAGAGAAAAGAAGGCTGGTGAAGGTAACCATGAATAAGCTTTTGCAGACTGATCATGTAAAAAAAATCCAGACTGGACATGGTTACTGAAGGAACCAGATTAGGAACCTAGTACATTCAGCTGCAAAACTATTGGACCCTAGTTTTGTTAGGATTCAAACAAAAGTTAAGAATTTAGGGAAGGTCTGTTAAATTCAACAGAAACAGGATGAAAATCCAGGGGAATTCCTAGAATGCATTTATCAAACCTTTAGGCAATATGCCACATTAGATCCTGAGGTTGAAGAAAATAAGAGAATGGTCAGTATGATCTCCGGAAGATAGGCTAAAGATACAGAAGGATCTTGACAAACTTGAACATTGGGCACTATCTAATAAAATGAAATTCAATGGTGAAAAGAGTAAGGTTCTACATTTAGGCAACAAAAACGAAATGCACAGGTACAGTATAGGTGGTACCTTGCTCAACAGTAGTAACTGTGAAAGGGATCTTGAAGTCCTAGTGGACAACCATTTAAATATGAGCCAGCAGTGTGCAGCAACTGCCAAGAAAGCCAACACATTTCTAGGCTGCACAACAGAGGGATAGAATCAAGATCACGTGAAGGGTTCATACTACTTTATAAGGCCTTGGTAAGGCCACACTTGGAATATTGTATTCAGTTTTGGTCACCACGATGTAGAAAGATGTGGAGACTCTAGAAAGAATGCAGAAAAGAGCAACAAAGAAGAGGGAGTCAACTATTTTTCAAGGCACCTGAGGGTAGAACAAGAAGCAATGGGTGGAAACTAATCAAAGAGAGAAGCAACTTAGAACTGAGGAGAAACTTCCTGACAGTTAGAACAATTAATCAGTGGAATGGCTTGTCTCCAGAAGTTGTGAATGTCCCAACACTGGAAGTCTTTAAGAAGATGTTGGATAGCCATTTGTCTGAAACAGTATAGGGTTTCCTGCCTGGGCAGGGGGTTGGACTAGAAGACCTTCAAGGTCCCTTCCAACTCTGCAATTGCATTGTGTTGTATCTTCATTGGTCACTCTGCAGATGACATTAGGGAAAAAAGGGTGGCCAGGAAAGGCATCTCTGAACTTGTGGAATGAGCATACAAAGCGTAGATTAATTAGGGCTCAAAACCTCAGAGAAGAAGGAACTTCAAAAGGCAAAAGGAAACTTGGAAACATTTTTTTCTTGCCAAGGCTCTTAAATAGAGTGGGAGGCAAGGGGACCTGCCGGAAGAATTGTCGAGGAGGTTGTTGCGGGGATCAGTAGTTAGAGGCACACATGCTGTTGTTAAACAGGTTGCTGCAGCCTGTCTCTGTTGTGACAAAACAACCCAAAGACAGGATGAAAACTTTTTTTGGAAGTCCTTCTACAGGGCTCCCAGATGCTGTGTGGCAAATAGATGTCCCCACAATTTTCCCAGAAAGTGGGATTTAGAAATCTCTTGGTTTTGTGTGTACTAAAAGACATTGTGCCAAGGTTTGGGGTGCCTTTGAATAGGGCCTTAGATTCTGGCCACCATCAAATGAATCAAGAGCCCCACCCAGATGCAAACGATGTGTTAATGAAAGTCTCCATACATCTGGATCTTTAAAAATATGCCAGCGCGGGCTGGAAGATCCAACCTAGAACCCTGGCCAAATGCAAACAATGTGTGGACAAACATCTCTATACATTGTCTCTATACATCTTGATCTTTAAAAATATGCCAGCGCGGGCTGGGAGATCAAGATAGAAAGGTTTCAATCTTTAAAAATTAGAGATCCAAATTAGAAACAGAACACCCAGGGCAGAGACAGGTATTAACAATCTAGTGCTTAAGGAGATAGAACAACGGGCATAACTTCAAGCAAAAGTAAGAAATTTAGCAGGTCATAAAAAGATAAAGCCTATTGAATAGGAAGATCTAGGTAATTGGACTTGATTTATTTGATGTAATTCTTAGGTGTGTATCTATACTAATAACATGTAGAATTGAATGGCGTTCGATTGATTTTGATATGTTTAACCAGCTGGCAAAATAACTAAGCTTTTCAGCTGGGGCTTGAAGCTGTTGGGAATGATAGGATTTAAACTGCTCTCTGAGTTTTCCCACTGCTTGGAGAATGAGCCACATGTTTCCCAAGGAAAGAAAATTGAAGATTTAAAGGGACAGACTCTTCCCCAGGCCTGAAAGTGTTGTTTCAGGGTATTTGTGCATGTAGGTCTGGGTGGCTTGAATAAAATGGAAATTGCATGAAAGGTCTTTGTGAAAAGTAGAAGAAAGAAAGAGAGATGACAGGATGCAACGTAAAGCTGAATTGCTGACAGTTGCATTGTCAAATAATTCCAAAGCCCAAAGCAGAGGTCAATGTAATTGGTGTAAGGAAAAAAAGGCCACTGGCTACAAGAATGTCCCAAGACATGCTTGCATGCCCAGTTCCTCTTTTGGGTCATGATATCCTATGCAAAATCGGAGCTACACTGTCCTTTGAGGAAGATAAAATGGCTCTAATAATGAGGCACTCCCCCAGATGAGATATGGTGAGTAATGGTGGTTCAAGAATCCACCAGGCCATGCGTATCATCATGCACCAATAATTATACAAGTGAAGCCTCTAGCCATGCCTGTCCGCCTATGCCTTCTTCACCATCTCTAATACATAGAGACAACAAAAAAATGTTTGCTTTTGAGTAGGAAAGACCCAGTAACAGGCCAAAGAGGCAGTTTGCTTGGACTAGGTTTCCCCAAGGATTTAAAAATTTACCTACCTTTTTGGCAAAGCCTTTGCCTCAGACCTAGAAAATTTCCAGCCTTGCGAAGATGGAAATGTGCTACTCCAATATGTAGATAATATCTCAGTAACCAAACAGATGAAGGAGATTTGTTGAAGAAAAAAAAATACCAATCAATCAATTACTTCATCTGTTAATGGACAAGGGACATCGTGCCCCAAGGCAAAAAGCTCAGCTGGAAAAGCCCCAAGTTAAATACTTAAGGTACACCATAAGTCAAGGATAGAGAGCAATAGGACATGAGCGAAAAGAAGCTGTGTGCCAAATTGCGGAACCAACGGGGACTTTTGGGTGCAGCAGGATATTGCAGGATGAGGATTTCAAATTTCACGCTTCTAGCCAAACCTCCTTACGCATCTACGAAGGGGGTGGTGGTGGAAAAAAAAGAACCCTTGCTTGGGGTTTAAAGCAGAAACAGGCGTACAAAGCGCTAAAGTCAGAATTATCTCAGGCTCTGATAAGAAAAGGGAAGTTGGCAACAACTTGTGGCTTATCTATCCGAACAGTTGATGCAAAAGGCTGGCTGCTACTGCTCTCCTAATGGAGGAAGCTAATAAATTAACTTTCAGACAGCCTACCAATATCTACACTAGCCACGCAATTCAAGGAATTTTAGAAATGAAGGGACATTTATGGTTAACAATCCCTAGAATTTACAAATATCAGGCACTCCTGACTCAAAATCCACAAGTGAACTTGAAACAAACAAATGCCCTAAACCCTGCCACCCTTTTGCCAATACCAGGACCTGAAATTGAGCATAATTGTATGAAAACCATTGAGAGTCAGTTTTCATGCAGACCAGACTTAACGGACGTGCCGTTGAAATATGCAGACTATAACTTGTTCAATAATGGATCAAGCTTCATTACTATGGGAGAACATTATGCAGGCTATGCAGTAGTCTCTCTTGCCCAAGTCTTTGAGAGTGGACCTCTCCCAAAAGGCACTAGTGCCCAAGTAACAGAATTATGGGCTTTAATCCGTGCATTAGAGAGGGCAAAGAATGAAAAGGTGAACATCTGAACTGACTCTGTATGCCTTCCTTACTTTGCATATCAATACTGCTGATTATAGGGAAAGAGGTCTTTTAACGGCCTCAGGAAAGAAATTAAGCAAATGTGTGAATTGCATTGTTAAGGAAAAGATAAGGTGTGCTTTGAAACCCACCTTAAATGGGTAGATGCCTTTCCCTTAGCTCTCTGGTCTGTGAGATGTACTCTGTCAGGCCTGTAATTCTGTTCCTTTTAGGATCTTTGGCCTGCCACATAATTAAAACATATATATTATGCTGTTTCATTGGTATAGTAGTTGGGGGGGGGAATAGAAAGGAGTAGGATTGTGGAATGTATTGTTATGGATTTCTTAGAAGCTCAAGGTCGGCTTTTGTCTCAGCACCTCGACACCTGGCCGGAAGAAGAGGGGTGTACATGCCAGCGTGGAAGATGAAGATTGGACCATGTGATGAATTATGGGGTGTGGGGATAGATGATGAACTTTTAACTTGGGGAATTCACCGGATGTACCTTAGAGTTGAAATTTCAACAGTATAATGCCAACATGCCTGTCTTATTAAATTGGAGTTTTAAGGACTACTTTGCCTTGGACAATGATTTAATTCTGCATGATATTTGGAACGCTGACATTATTTCAACTCTCCCTTAAAAAAATTTTCTTTCATCGGGGTACTGAATCCCAGCTCTGACCCAACCCTGGGCAGGACGAAATTTCAGTGAAGATGGAGGAAGGAAAGAATGCAGCAGAGAAAGCTAAGGATGATGGATCACTTATGTTTGTCGAAACCATCTATGCACCTTCTAAAGAAATAGTTCAACAGGCAGAGGCGAAGCAAAGGGAGCTTCAGCAGGGCGCCCGGCGAAAGGAACCGAAACCAAGATTTCCCTCACAGACTGAGTTTGATCTGTGGGAGGAAGTTTCGGGATTTATTGCTTCTCAGGAATGCTTGCTGGAAGGAGGGCCCCCCCCCCAAGGGAACTCTGACAGACGGCTGGAGCATGGGGAGAAGAGCAAATGAATGGAGATCTCAGTCGCTATCACGCAGCCAGTCTTTGATAGGCCTTCCGGACCAATTCCGACGCCTAAATGTGAGTGAACAAAAACCCCTGGGGCCCCCAGAACCACCCGGGTGGAGCCTAGCAAAGCCCACATTATCCTTTCCCAGCAGAGAAACGGCTGCGCAGTGGAGCGGAGACCTTGGTTCTTTCCACACAGCCATCAGCGAATCAGCACCCCCCCCCTCCTGGAGTGAAAAAAAGTTGGGAAGTAAAACTTAACCAGCCGAAAGGGGCCTGGAACACTTTCACCTCCCCCCCTCTGCAAAGCGATGGCTCTGGACCCATCAATCAAGCCAATTCAGGTTGGGCTTTCTTCCCGGGTCATGGATGGGCTCAATGCCAGTGGACGCCTGCCCCTTCCCAACCAATGGCGCCACCCCAAATAGCTGCTCAGAGGCAGAGCCAGGGAATGGGACCACCACAGGGCCCAGCCCCCCCACCAATGCCTCAGCAGGCTTTTGCCCAACCGATGGGTGTGGCCCCACAAAGAAGCTTACCACCCCAAGCAGCAGGCCAACAGGTTGCTCCGGTTCAACCACCAGCACCCCCTCCTCCTCCCACACCCCCAAGGTTCCGTGCAACCTATGATGGCAGCCGAGACAAACTAGCTTACTTTATGAATCGAGTGTTGGCATACGTTGACCAAGTAGGCCCACAATACCTGACGGATCGAGAACTGATCCAAGAAATAGCAGAGGGGATGAATGAAGGAGAGGCAGCACAATGGATAGCGGAACTCCATGAAGAAGCAGCTCCTGAGTTAGATGACATAACGGGGTTCATCCAACTGATGCGGGCCCGATTTTACGATGTGGCCCAACAGGTAGATGCTGAAGACCAGATCCAGGAATTACGACAGGGGGGTCGGCCGGTCAAAGAATTAGTTTGGGAATTCCGGAGAATAGCTGGAAGACTACGTTACTGGCCAGAGAGACTATTGGTCTATACGTTCAAAAAGGCCTTAGATCCCAAACTGAAACAAGCTTGTGCCGTAAGGGGGACCCCAGATCGTATCCAAGAATGGTACACCACTGCAATCATACTGGACCACGAGATTAATACCTATCCAAAGCCTGGTACCAGAACCCCTGAAAAAAAAACGTTAGCCCACCGAACGCAGAGGCAGCAAACTGAAAAGCTCCCGCCAACCCCTCGTTCCTGGGCCCCCAAAATAAAGTGCTACCGTTGTGGTCAGCTTGGCCACTGGGCATCTACATGCTGGGCTCCAGCTCCAGTTCCACAACCACGCCAACCACCTGCCAGCACAGTCAAGAAAACCCCCAGAAAACCACCAGAAAAAAGTCGTCTGGCAAAACAGCCAGCAGGGGCAGAGAGCGGAGTCACTGAAAACGCCCTGGACACTTCAGAGGAGGAAGAGGAAGGAAACCCAGAAGACGACCCAATGGTGAGTGCACCTATCCGCCCCTTCCAAATAAAAGCCAAACTCCAAATACCGAAAACGGGGGTAGAAAGAGAAGTTGGGGTGATTATAGATACCGGCTGCACCCGATGCTTAATCAGCATGTCAATAGTGGAGCAACTAGGTATACGCACCAGACCCCTGAAACAACCCATTCTGTTTGAGCAAGTGGATGGAACCCTAATTGGGGGAGCTCCGGCTACAAAGATCACTGAGTTAGTAAAACTGGTGATAGGCCGCCACTATGAGTTCCTCAGATTCATCGTGGCCCCTGGAATGCAGGAGTCAGTTATCCTAGGGCTTGCATAGTTGGACAAGTGGGAACCTACCATAAAGTGGGAGGATGGCGTTAGAAAGGTGACTATTGGACTTGGGCCGTTACCACCAGTGGAACCAAAAGGCCACCCAGGAACATTGGAACCTAACAGCCCAACCCATCCAGAACCTGCAGCAACCGCAGCAGACACTAAACTTCCGGGAATCCAACGAGTCCCAAAGATCTATTGGGATCTGGCGGAGGTGTTCAGTGAGGAAGACGGAAACTACCTTCCACCTCACCGCGCCACAGATTGTGCCATAGAGTTCAAACCTGGGGTAACCTTACCAAAGCCCAAAATGTACTCTATGACGCCTAAAGAGATGATAGAATTGAGGAAGTACATCGACACCAATTTGAAAAGAGGGTTTATTGAACCAGCAAAATCAAAAGTAGCGGCCCCAGTGCTCTTCAGGGAAAAGAAAGATGGGGGGGTTCGCCTCTGTGTGGACTTACGAGCTTTGAATGCGGTATGCGAAAAGAATACCTATCCCCTCCCTCTCATGAAAGATATGTTGAACCACTTGGCTAAGGGCAAGATCGTCACCAAGCTGGATTTGAGAGAGGCGTATTACCGTATACGAATCCGGAAAGGGGATGAGTGGAAGACCGCTTTTAATACTCCCTTAGGCAGCTTCCAATATAAAGTCATGCCTTTCGGACTACAAGGAGCACCCGCAGTATTCATGCAGTACATAAATGAAGTGCTACACGACCACCTGTACCGCGGACATCTTGATCTTCTCTGAGACCATGGAAGAACATGTGAAACTGGTACGGCAAGTCCTGAAAAAACTTCTAGCTGCCAAACTTTATGCAAAATTGTCAAAGTGTGAATTCCACAAGACCTCGCTAGATTATCTGGGATATCGTATCTCCAATGAAGGAGTAGAAATGGACCCAGAAAAAGTGAAAGCGGTGTTAGATTGGAAACCTCCAAGCACTCGCAAACAATTACAAAGCTTCCTTGGATTTGCAAACTTTTATAGGCAGTTTATTCCAACCTTTGCTGAAATTGCCCTACCATTGACTGACCTATTAAGAACGGGGCCTTCCCCTACTAAACCAAAAGCAAACCAACCATTAAAATGGACAATCGACTGTCAAAAGGCTTTTGAGAAATTAAAACGGCTCTTTGCCCAAGAACCCATATTGCAACACCCCGATCCAGAGCGACCTTTCATAATCCAAACGGATGCCAGTGATGTCGCGATAGCCGCGGTGCTACTACAAAAGAATAAAGAAGGCCACCTCTTACCATGCGCTTACATCTCCAAGAAACTCACCACTATGGAAAGAAGGTGGCCCATTTGGGAGAAGGAGGCATTCGCGATCAGGTGGAGCATGCTCACCTGGAGGCATCTCCTGGAAGGGGGGGATATACCGTTCGAGGTATGGACTGATCATAAAAACCTCGAAACTCTCCTTGCCCATCGAAAGTTATCCCCCAAACAGGTCCGTTGGGCCCAATATTTCCAAAGGTTCAAATTTGAAATTAAACACATCCCCGCAGGGAAGAACTTGTTAGCAGATGCACTGTCGAGAAAACCCCAGTTTGACAGTAAGAAGGAAGAAATTTTCCACCCCATCATATCTCCTTCTCACCAAAAGGCAGCTCAAGTCACCAGTCGAAGCCAAGATAAACTGAGAACCGAACTGAAAGCAGCCCTCCAGACAGACCCATGGTTCAACAACAACAAAGACATCCTAACGATTAATGATGGTGTAGCCTGGAAGGGATCCAAACTGTACGTCCCTGCAGAAATGAGATTGCAAGTGCTACAGCGGAGTCATGATGCGAAACTAGGAGGTCATTTCGGATTCCTGAAAACTCTCCACCTCGCTAGACGTCAATTTTGGTGGCCAAAGATGAGGTCGGAGGTGGAAGATTATGTAAAAAGCTGTGCTACTTGTGCAACAATGAAAACCCGTCCGGGAAAGCCCCCTGGACTACTACAACAAGTGGCCAACCCTAGCCGACCATGGGAAGAGATAGCAATGGACTTCATTGTCGAACTTCCAGATAGCAGTGGTAATAAAGTAATCTGGACAGTTATTGATTTGTTTTCCAAGCAAGCACACTTTATCGCTTGTTCAAGCCTACCATCCGCAAAGAAATTAGCGAAAATGTTTGTGAAACACATTTATCGCCTACATGGAGTTCCAAAAAGGATCATTTCAGATCGCGGAGTTCAATTCACTGCCAAGTTCTGGAGAGAATTCCTAAAATCGATCGGGTCCATGCAGGGACTCAGCTCAGCATTTCATCTCAGCACAAATGGGGCAGCAGAGAGGGCCAATGCGATGGTGGAACAGTATATCCGGTGTTATGTGGACTATCAGCAAGACAATTGGTCGGACTTGCTGCCTTTCGCTGAAGTAGCATATAATAATACGGTTCACAGCAGTACCGGATTAACTCCTTTCCAGATTACCAGTGGCATGGAATTCGTTCCCATGCCTGAACTACCTAAGGAACCTCCCTCATCCATGTCCCTACGTGGGTGAAAAGTTGGGATCTGAAAGCAGATAAATTAGTGAAGCAATTCCATGAGAAATTCCCTGATAAGCCAAAGGGTCCCCCTGGGGGAGGAAGAGGTGGTTAAATTTTGATAGTTAACATTTATGTTATTCTCTTTTCAGGAAACGTTTTTCTCTTGAGGAGAGGCCGCCTGTCAGGCCTGTAATTCTGTTCCTTTTAGGATCTTTGGCCTGCCACATAATTAAAACATATATATTATGCTGTTTCATTGGTATAGTAGTTGGGAGGGGGGAATAGAAAGGAGTAGGATTGTGGAATGTATTGTTATGGATTTCTTAGAAGCTCAAGGTCGTCTTTTGTCTCCGCACCTCGACACCTGGCCGGAAGAAGAGGGGTGTACATGCCAGCGTGGAAGATGAAGATTGGACCATGTGATGAATTATGGGGTGTGGGGATAGATGATGAACTTTTAACTTGGGGAATTCACCGGATGTACCTTAGAGTTGAAATTTCAACAGCATAATGCCAACATGCCTGTCTTATTAAATTGGAGTTTTAAGGACTACTTTGCCTTGGACAATGATTTAATTCTGCATGATATTTGGAACGCTGACATACTCCATGTAAAGAACTTAAATAATCTCCTTTTGAAATGATGTTTGGACGGCCACCAGTTATAAGCCATAATTTGAAAAATCATATAAGGGACCTAGGACAGCTGGGGTCCTCATGGGTGAATCAAATGGTGGGAGAATTGAATAAGTAAATACAAGAAATCCAACAGTATTGTGTCTCCCTTACCCCCACCATTTTTAACAACTTCCAGTCATAATATTCAGATGGGGGACAGAGTGTGGTAAAACACTGGAAAGGGAAGAATTTGAAACCTAGATGGAAGGGCCCATATACTGTGGTCATGTGTTCTCCACTTGCAGTAAAAGTGTTGGAATCCAAGTTTTGGATTCACTGGACTCGAGTTACGCCAGCTGCTGATGAGTATTGGGAGGCAGACCAGGAAGATATGCTTAAAGAAATGCCCCCTAAAAACCTTAAGTGATATGCTTAAAGAAACGCCCCCTAAAAACTGCCCTACTGGCAATGGGCAGAATATATGGGGCAGAAGAGTCCCTACTGAAGTCACCCCCTGGAAACTGACTTCTCGACGTATGGCTGAAGATTTGGAGGAGGAGGACAACGTTCCATTTATTAGATATAAGATGTATTAGAAAGTTTGAGCACCTGTCAGGAAATGGCAAGCCAAGTATTCATATTCATAACTGTACTATCTCTCGCTTTAGTGAATGTACTTATTTGTTGTATTGCATATTCATCCCTCAGGAATTGTCCCCTCCAGAGGAAGATGGGTGCTGAGGCTAAGATCATTAATTGTAATCAAGAGGAAAACAAATAATCTGATGACACTTATGTTTGAGGAACCGTGGGAATGGGTTCTTTGTAGTGTAATAGGAGTTTTCGGATTGTGGGTGATATGTTTAGCAAATAAGATTTGGTTTTGTGGAATGCCCAAAGCTGATATTGCCATTCCTTAAACTATATATAAACCCTCCCTGATGCAGTGATTCAGTAGGATAAAAGAATTGTGTTAGGAGAAGTTTTGTGTGAGGGACAATTATGAGCTTTTTGTGGCTCTGGCTGTTATTGGCAACGAGCTCTTTAAGTGATAACATCTTGAATGTTGTGAAAATACCCGAGCAACCCCCCTTGCTCTTGAAGAAAGATCAGAGGATGTTAAAAATCCCAGAGAACAGGGTGGAATCAAGTTATAGGATGTGGAACAGGTCCACTCCCATCACAGTGCATCATTTATGCTTGGGGACGGAGCTGTAAGCCAATCCCAACACCTAAAGTCAGTTATCTGACAAATCTTGTAAGAAAAGGGCAGACCATAGGGAAAACGGGCCCCTGCAACAATTGAGAAAAGGGAGCTATATGTTAAGAGTGCTGGAGTTACGTCAAAGCCTAATTAATCAGTCTGACCCTGCCCTGGGCCAGAAATGCTGGTTATATTTGTCTGCCGGACCCTCATCATGCAGTACCAATCGAGTCATCAGAGGAACAATGCCCATCTGAAATGTACCTTGCCCCCTGGAAATACCAGTTCCCACTATCTCTTTGAAGGACCAGTTCTCAGGGATAGGCAAATGGACCCTAACCAAGAAGTTCCATCACAGCCCCTGACTGGTATGTATTTGGCAAGAACCTTACAGGTCTGGACTAATGAAAAGAACCTCTGAGCCCATGCCTTTTCTATGAACATAGGAGTGTGTGTAGGGGAAAATGGAGTCTTCTTCTTATGTGGGAAAAGATTGTGTTTCTATATGAATAGATCAGGGGCAGTCTGCTGGTTGGTCCAAGAACTACGAGTTCGAGCTTCCTCTATTAGTCAAAAAGTACAAGGAACAGATGTGTGGTTCTCTTGGCTACCGGGAACAGGTTGGATCAAGCAAATGCTATTTCTTTTATTATGTGGAATCACGTTTAGCCTTCCTCCCTTGCATAATACCCTTGCTTAAACAACTCGTTATGAGGTCTGTAAAAGAAACACAGGCTGAAAAGGAGTTAATGTTAAATAGAAAGCCTAATCCCACATACCCTCAAGGAAGATGATATTCAAATTTCACTCTTAGAAGTAGAGAAAGTGATTTTGGAAGATAAGCCCTAAGATGTGTATTGCTTGTATCCTTGCTTTTTCGCTATTCTGTATTCTGCATGCTTATATTGTTAATCTAATAGGCTAGACTCAATTGTGGGTATTAATAGAGTCTAGAAGGGGGGAAATAAAGTAGAGTAAAATATGGATTAAATATAAGAATGAAGACGTGGCATAAAAGGGACAGTTAGAAGCTTGCTTAAAGGGACAGGGAAATGTCATCAGCCATCAACCACAACATTTTCTAGCAAATGTCCCAAGGTCAAAAGTCCAAAACCACAAGGTCAAATTAAAGTTCGTTAATGGCACGTAGTCCATACCTGTAACAAAAGGAGAAGTAAGACCCGCATCTCCTTATAAGGCTTTTTCCTCAAGGTAACCAATAAGATATGAGTTAAGTGTTTCCGTATTATGCTGTCTTTGAGAACGTATAAGAATGCGTGCATCAATAATAAATATTGTTCAGAAATTCGCAACGTTAGCCATAGGCTAACTTTTCTGAACCTGGCTGCCAAATAAACTCCTCCTGTATCCTGAGAAGTCTAATGCCTGTCATTTTCTGCAACATAAACACATTTAAAGTGCATTTATTGCTTGTTTTTCCTACCTAATAATCCTATGTAAAAATGGCTCCATCAATCAGTTTGATGTTGGCTTGATGCTCAAAACATCGTGGCTTTGTGAAAAAGATCTCTAGGGTTCATTTTTTTGCTCATTCCAACTGCTAATATGATTTTTCTTGTCTTGGACACTTGATGAGGGCAGCTGAGGTCTGCAGGATGTACAGGTGAAGAATGGATAGTGATGTGAGGCAGACATGTTGAAATGGAAGCAAAATATAAGCCTGTCCATTTGCCTCTGCAAACATTGCTTTGGGGATTGGTCTTTATGCCTACCTTATTAGTAGTACTTTGCAGTAAGGAGGGGAGGTAATTGCATATATTTTGTCTCCAGAACTTGTTTCTGACTGTAATGGAATCTTGCTTTTGTCTCACATTTTCAGACAAGATGATAAAAAGCAGGAGATGGGATGGGAATGTTTCAGGTTACCAACGTATCATTCATTAAATTCTTTCCTCTCTTCTTGTAGCAGAAAAAGGATTGAGGAAATGGATAGCATCTACTCATGGCTGATTAATAGCCAGTGAGCTGTTCATTTACAACTAGGAATTTAGAGGGTTTGTAGCAGAGGTGGTATTTAGCAGGTTCTGACCAGTTCTGGAGAACCAGTAGTGAAAATTTTGAATAGTTCGGAGAACCAGTAAATACCCCCTCTGACTGGCCCCGCCCCCATCTATTCTCTGCCTCCCAAGTCTCAGCTGATTGGGAGGGAATGGAGATTTTACAGCATCCTTCCCCTGCCATGGCCACCAAGCCACGCCCACATAACCGGTAGTAAAAAAGAATTGAATTCTACCGCAGGTTTGTACCTATGCCCAAAGTCAAAGGAACAGAGCACTTCCCACCCAAATCCTTTAATTTGAAACAGGCAAAGCGTATACCATATCTTTCAGAGTATAAGGTGAGTGAAAATTTAGGTGTGCCTTATAGACCGAAAATGGGTGTTTTTGGCCTCCCTGGCCCCCAGAAGCACTTCGCAGAGCTCTGCATGGCCCATTTTTGTCAAATAAGCTCCTTTTCAGACTCCCAAGCCATCCACAGGTTGCTTTTTCGCTCTCTGCAGCACCCAGAAGCAAAACAGCAAAAACAGATGAAAACAGGTCTGTTTTTGGCAAAAACGGGCTGTGTGGAGCACTGGAGAGTGCTTCTGGGGGCCTGGGAGGGCAAAAATCCAACACATAGAGGCCATAAACTATTTTTTTCCTGTTTTTCTCCTGTAAATGTAGACATGTCTTATAATCTGGTGCGTCTTATAGTCTGAAAAATATGGTATTTGGAATTCTGAGAGCAACTTATAAGCTTGCCATGTTTGTCTGTTGATAAAATGGCTGTCATTACGATACTCAGGTGCCTTTTGGTTTTTAATAAAGGGTTTACTATGGCATGGGTAGAATGGGTGGCCCTGATGGGATAGTTTGGTGAGACTGGTACAGTGGCACAGCTGCAAGAAGTGGATATACTTTAGTGCATGTAGTGCAAGCAATTGAGAAATTACCAGTGTTTCCCCGAAAATAAGACAGGGTCTTATTTTCTTTTGACCCCCAAAATAAGCACTTGGCCTTATTTTCGGGGAGGTCTTATTATTTTTGAGGTGCAGGAAGCAGCGAGCATGGTCACCTCATGGCTGCTGATGGGTTGCAATATTTTCAGGGAGGGCTTATTTTAGCGCATGCGCTCAAAAGCCCAATTGGGCTTATTATCCAGGGAGGTCTTAATTTAGGGGAAACAGGGTAGATAACACAACTGTACAAGGAGTCCTCGACTCACTACAATTATTTTAGTGACCGTTCAAAGTTGCAACAGTACTGAAAAAATGACTTGTAACCATTTTTCACACAACTGTTTCAAGATCCCCACAATCACGTGATCAAAATTCAGGCACTTGTCAACTGACTCATATTTATGATGGTTGCAGTATCCTGGGGTCATGTGATCCCCCTTTTGCGATCCTTTGACAAGCAAAGTCAATGGAGAAGCCGGGTTCACTTAACAACCGTGTTACTAAATTAAAAACGACAGTGATTTGTTTAACAACTGTGGCACGAAAGGTCATAAAACAGGGGGGGGGACTCACTTAACAATTGTCTCAGAAACAGAAATTTTGGGCTGGATTGTGGTCATAAATTAAGGACTACCTGTGCTTAGCAAGATCGAGAAGCAGAGAGAATTGGAAAGAAAAATAAAATGGATGGACAAGGAAATCACTGGAAAGTTCTGGAGTTTTATGGATTATTGTCACAAAGAGATGATGGACATTGACAATCAATCCAGTGGTCAGGATCAACTCAATTGCACTTAACCTCATTGCTTTCTCACAGGAAATAAGTCTTCTTAAATCATTGTTGTACCCTATTCCCAATTGGTCATTTCCATTGTTTAGGCAGGAAAGAATGCAGCATCTCTAGATAACACCCCCAGGAACTACATTTTAAGGGAATTATGTAAGTAAGAGAGTTTCTTTTCCACTGTCAGATTGTCACTGTTAATTGCTCCACAGTAATTGCTCATATAATAATATTAACGTGCTGGCTGAAAACATTAGCTGGAACATGACATTTCATTGCAGATACTTCTGTCATAAAATTACAGTTCCAAAGCCAACATATTTCTCTTGCTTAAGATTCATATTAGCTCAAGGGAGCAATTCTTGCAAAATGGGAGCATACGTTCCTGCCCTAAAAATAATCATTCATTGCAGCAGTGGTGGGTGGCTGTCGGTTCGGACCAGTTCGGGCGAACCGGTAGTTCCGATGATCTGCTGGCCCCACCCACCTGCCCCCACCCTAACCTGTCCTATTACTTCCTTCTTTCTGGCTCAGCTAATTCGCACGGCACAGCTGATTTCTGCGCCTCTGCTATTCTACTTACCGGAGCAGACTTAGAATGTAAGGAGCTGTGCTTCAAATTGCTGTATTTTGAACCCTGCGTGTACACGCATTAGGTGCATTCGCACCTGAAGCGCACAGGCACATGTGAAGTACTCATGTGCACGCAAAGTGCGTGATCACCGAACCGGTTGTTAAACCTGTTGCAGCCCACCACTGCAGTACAGTTGTATGTTTATTGAGAATGTACTTATTTATTTACAGTCTATTGCTTACTAGTGCCACATTTGGAATACATGACAAAGGCCAATTGTCTTGCCACAATTTTGATCTTTTACTGTACCCTGCAAATAGCCTGGCTAGAAGATTATAAATTATTTAAGAATAACATATTTTTAATACAAAGTCAAAATATGTATAATAAATTTATGTCTGATTTCATGGGTGTTTGGGGAAATAGAAAAAAAAGAATATCTGTCTAACTATATTGACTTAGGGTTATTCAAAGGTAGTCACCATGAAAAAAAAGTAAATGCTAAGATGCTCAGGAAATTGTTATGGATAAAATGAATCCAATAATGTTTTCTTGAAAATCATAGGTCCTTGATGGCAAACCTCTGGCACACGTGACGTAAGTGGCATGCTCTGTGGGCATGTGAGCTTTTGCCCCAACTCAGCTCCACTGTGCATTCGTGTGAACCTCCCACCAGACAGCTAATTTTCGGATATCTGCTACGCATGCACAGGGGGCGGGGCACATATGGGAGACGTGCATGCATATGTGGGGGGTCCATGTGCTCATGCGCATGGAGCGGAGGGAGCGTGGGTGGGTTCAGTGTGTCCCCCCCTCCAAGGCCTGTTTTTGGGGAGGCCTGCTAGGCCCAAAACAGAGTGCAGAGGAGTCGCATGTTCATTCATGGGGGGAGGGAATGCAGGTATGTGTGTCATGCGCACATTGTATTATGGGTTTGGGCATGCATGTGTGCGCGCTGTTGCGCATGCACATGCTTTCGATGGGAAAAAGGTTAGCCAACACTGTACTAGAGCATAGCAGCTTCATAACTGGAAGCTTTCAAGAAGAGACTGGACTGCCATCTGTCAGAAATGATGTAAGGCCTGTTTGGGTGGGGGGTTCGACTAGATGACCTACAAGGTCCCTTCCAACTCTGTAAATCTGTATCTATGATTTTCTGATCTGGACAACCTTATAAGTTGTGTGGACATCAACTCCCAGAATTTCCCATGCTGACTGAGGAACTCTGAGAGTTGAACCCCCAGACATCTTAAAGTTGTCTGGTTTGAAAAACACAGCTCTAAATATATTAACTGTTAGATTGGGTAATGGAAAGGAACACAAGGCTAAAGGCAACAGCAGTTCTTTATTAAAGTACAACAAGTAAGAACAATCCAGTGAAGGTTGAGTCTGACAGCAGCCCTTTTATAGGGAGCTGTCAGACCCTTTGACCAATGAGATTAAACCTCTGTTCCTGCCGGACAGAGGACCTTGGTGGAAACCACTATAGTTGAAACAAGTATCTAACATTAACAGAGAGGGAATCCCACTGAGTCAACACGTTAAATTACTTCAGCACCCTTATGCATTGTTTTGGGTGTAACCAAGCAGGAAAAAATATTTCTATATTGCCTGCTATGCTCATGATTCTCTACAGCAGGAGCTCAGATTTAAATTCAATTTACTTATCTTATTTGTTGAAAAGGAGTCTAGCCAGCTTCATAAATTGAAAACTATGCAACTTAAAATATTTGCATTTCATTTCAAGTTGCAAAGCATGAGTCTTTCTTTTTCAGGGTTATCATTTAAAAAGCTATCATTTTATAGAAGTCCCACATTTGTTAAAGTAGAGCCTATATTCCTTATGAACTATTGTTTTGGCCTGTCTTACGCAGGTGTCTAGGCAAGGAAAGTTGAAGTCCTGAAGACCATTATGGTCTCTGAGCTAAAGAGTAACTTGCCCTAAGAGGAGAATCCTCTTCACTGTCCTAAAGTGTTCAAATTGGCATTTGAATTGTATTTTTTCTTGTTTCTATATTAGTTTTGGGGTAATTTTCAACTGCTGCGTTTTACTTCAATTTTCTGTTATGGACAGAAAGGAACTGTTTATATTATTGTGATTGTTTTATTTCCTGGTTTTGTTGGGGTCATTTGGGGTCAATTTGGATTTTTTTTTAGTGTTGATTATTGTAAACCACCTTGGAGGTTAATTGCAATGGGCTTCAAAAATTTCAGCAATGAGTTCTCTGGGTGGGTGTAGTCATGGTGGGCGTGGCCTAGTCTGCCTCCTGCACCATGGCAGGGGGGATGTTTTTGCCTTCCCTAGCCTCCGGAGGCTTTTCTCGAGCCTCTGGGAGGGCGAAAGCTGCCTCTACTGGGCTCTGGAGGCTCTCTGGAGGCTCTCTGGAGGCCAAAAATGGGCCCGTTTCCAGCCTTCCGGAACTTCCAAGAGGCCTGTTTCCCTCCACTCCCCGAGCCTCCGTGCAGGCCTGGCACTTACCTTGCATCCAAAATGGACTGCATGGAGACTCCTGGGAGGGGTGGGGCAAGGTGGGAGGGGCGGGGCAGGTGGGCCAGCCATCGCGACCCCATGGACAACGTTCCTCCAGGCCTTCCTGTCCTCTACCATCCTCTGGAGTCTGCTTAAGCTCAAGCCTACTTCTTCGGTGACTCCATCCAGCCACCTCATTCTCTGTCGTCCCCTTCTTCTTTTGCCCTCAATCGTTCCCAGCATTAGGCCCTTCTCCAGTGAGTCCTTCCTTCTCATTAGGTGGCCAAAGTATTTGAGTTTCATCTTCAGGATCTGGCCTTCTAAAGAGCAGCCAGGGTTGATCTCCTCTAGGATTGACTGGTATGATCATCTTGCAGTCCAGGAGTCTTCTCCAGCACCATAGTTCAAAGGCCTCAATTCTTTGGCGCTCAGCCTTTCTTATGGTCCAACTTTCTTATGGTCCAACCTTCATTGCAACTGGGAAAACCATCGCCATGACTATACACACTTTTGTTGGCAGGGTGATGTCTCTGCTTTTTAGTATGCTGTCTAGATTTGCCATCGCTTTCCTCCCCAAGAGTATTTCTTGGCTGCAGACCCCATCTATGATGTTCTTGGAGCCCAGGTCTGTGCAAATACAGAGTGGGAAAGCTATATTAGGACCCTAAACAGAATATGCACATGTGCTCAGGCACGCATACTGGGAGAGACAGACAGAGAGAGAGAGAGAGAGAGAGAGAGAGAGAGAGAGATATGGAATAGTGCATTACATTAATAAGTAGTTGAATTCTCTAGAACACCTCATTAGGGAAAAATGGGTGAAACAAATTAAAGAGGAAGCAGTGGCTCAATTTTAACCCCATTTCCAAGTCTGCAATTTCCCTTTTCTGAGGTGAAAATGTGAAAGAATGCAAGAGAAAGATGACCTGCATGATTCAAATGTATGCCTCTTGCAAATTACCCTGGGCCACTTTCTCTTAGAAGATCAACCAAGGGCGGAGGCATGAAAGTGTATTAATTAACTAAATGCAAGACTTATTTTACAGCTTCTGCAACTGCTGCCTATTCAAATAGGACTTGAAATCCAAGGGAGATCAGGCTTACTGAAAACCCGTGGAGCTTCAGGAAAGCTGTAACTTGTGTGTTTGAGCAGCAAACTTCATTTTTAGCCATGCGTCCTCTGATCCAAAACTTTTGTCATTTAAGATGTAATTATTAATATTCTATTACCCTGCTTTTCCCCCTTTTTAACTTTCTTACCAAAGGAAAACAAGTTGCTAAGAATCCTCAAACTAGCACAGTGATGGCTAACCTTTTCTGGTCGGAGTGCCCAAAACACCTGACCCCCCCCCAAATACAATGCGTACAACACCCCCGCATGCCCTTTGCCCCTGCACATGGGACCCCCACACACATCCTGCCCCCATGCATGTGTGCAAGACCCCACCCGCATGCGCAGCAGAGACCTAAAGACTAGCTGGCTGGCGGGAGGCATGCGTGCATGCGCGGTGGACCTGAACTGAGGTGACGGCTCGCATGCCATCAGAGAGGGCGCAGTGTGCCACCCCTGGCCCACATGCCATAGGTTCGCCATCACGGAACTATCACATAAAGTAAGTAGGCAGGGGTAATAGGTAGAACCTGTAATATGATATGTCTTTTACAACTGTAAACAATTACAATTGTATATACATATCTCATGCAAGTATTATTCAAGACCTTTATATTTCTGATACATTTAAATGACTGTTTTAATTCATTTTTAAATTGTTTTAATCGTTGCGGCATTGTTTTAACTATTGCTTGTACCCTGCCCAGAGTCACATCTAGTGAAACAGACGGTTATGCAAATTTATTTATAAATAAATAATATTGCGACAGGACAATCAAGTGATTTCGTTGCTGTGACTGAGACATATGGAAAAAAACCCAATCAAGACAGAAAAACAGAGGCAGACTAGCCGTTATTAATGAACCCGCAACTACATCCAACTTTCTCTGAATGATGGTTCCTTAACTTATTCCCACGGAGCTTCAATTGCTTCATATCATACCTCTCCAGGAAGGAAGATTCATAGCTAGGTAATCTTTCTTACTTGCCTATCTCTAATTCTGTCTATAGTAGGAAAGAGAAGGCATCCGTTTCTTTAGCTTTGCGTTTTCTCCTTTTTTAAAAAAAGTCAAATTGCTGCCTATCGGGCAGAAATAAAAAAAATCCTGACGGTTAGAGCAATCAACCAATGGAATAGCTTGGCTTCCGAAGTTGCGGATGCTTCATCATTGAAGGCTTTCAAAAAAGAGACTGGACAACCATTTGTCTTAAATGGTATAGGGTTGTGATGGGGAACCTATGGGACGCGTGCCACAGGTGGCACACCAGCCATCGCCCCAGCCCAGCTCCACCGCGCCTGCGCACACGCCTCCCACCGGTCAGCTGCTCTTCAGGTCTCCACTGGGCATGTGCAGGGGGTGCTCACATTTCATTTTGAAGTTTTGCATGCATGCATGTGCACCCTCCTTGCATCCCATTTTGGAAGGCCTCCTGCACCAACCTGAAATCCAAAACGGGCTGCGGGGGGGGGATTGTGCATGTGCGGGGCCCCATGCATGTGTGGGGGTGGGGCGCATGCAGGGGGCAGGTCGCAATGCATTTGGGGGTTTCGCACATATGCACTTTGGGCACTCGGCGTCAAAAACATTAGCCATCACTGGTATAGGGTCTCCTGTTTGAACAGGGCATTGGACTAGAAGTCGTCCAAGATTCTTTCCCACTGTTATTGTTATTCTATGAAAGTATGCCTTTAAATGGAGGGTTAGAATACCCCAAGCAGTAGAATTTCACATTCTAATGTCAAGTTGAGATTTCATACCTCAAATATTGGATTTCATGGCCAAGAGTTAAGGGATCCCAAACGTCAGGTTTAACATTTACTTAATTCTGCGTTTCATCACTTCCATATCACTTTGGACAGAGATAAAACAAGGTCTAATTTTCAATAAGCTCCTAAGCAAAGTTTACCTATTTATTTGCTTGATATAATAAGGCTGTAACAAGCTGAGGTAGTTTCCCTTACATTTCGAGATTTTAATTTCCTTCTTTTAATTTAAATTTTCCCATCATGTAAGTAGATATCATGTATATCTGAGTCTTGGTAAAAAAAAAAAATTAAAGTTTTTGGGGGGTCAATGCCATTTATTTATTGTCTGTGAAGCTAAGAAATGTTATTTGAAATATGCATTGGCAGTTCATGTGATTTTCTTTTTGTCAGATGATGGCTTCAAGAAAAATAGGAGGAGGTGTTGTTTTGGTCTAATAAAGGAAAGCATTAAGCATGGGCCACTGATGTGCTTTTGAATTGTAAGAAAAGATGAGCATTAATAAATGGGGAGGAGGCAGGACATTGGGTTTTTAAAGTATATTTCTATTCCACCAGCATCTGTCACCAGATGATAGCCTTTAAGTAAAACTCATTTTGCAAAAAGGATTTTAAGACTTGCTTAAATCTGACAGCTCAAAGTCCTTTGTGAACTATGAGAAAGCAATCTTAATTCAGCTGCTAGTATTGAGGATGACGCAAAGTGAAAAATGCTATAAATGAAAAACACTTTTTCCTTTAGTTCTGTTTTTTTTTTACCTTTCTGTAATAGATTTTAGGAAGAGCAAGGCTGAGCTGGCAAATCATAGAGACATTTTTTCATTGCTGACTTGATGATGGGACACGCTTATTCTGGCAAAGTAAAAAATTGCAGTAACTGCTTAGAGAAATTCTAGCAGCAAAATAGGGCATGCAGTTCTCCTTTCACTTGCACACAATACTAGCTGGGTACTCGTGCTTCGCTACGAAACTATGTGATTGGGCTTGATATTTAAAGCGTGAAAATTAATGTAGAATGTGTAACTCCTTAGCATCAGAGTGTGTTAATATAAGGCAACTGGCAGTTGGAAGAGAGCTCTTTTCAGGTGGGGGAGGGGGAGTAGAATGTCTAAACTCCCAACCCTCAGGCCAGATGAGTCATGTGCTGGCCATGCCCAAGCTCATGCCTGGTCAAGCGAAGGGGCAGTATCAGAGCGTGTTAATATAAGGCAACTGGCAGTTGGAACAGAGTTCCTTTCACGTGGGGAGGGGGAATAGCACATCTAATTTTTTATCATTGATGTCAGGCCTGCAGTTATATTCCTTTTGGGATCTTTGGCCTGCCACACTCTCTTTTATTTTCCTATGCGGTTTCATTAGTGTAGTAATTGGGAGGGGGAATAGTAAGGAGTAGAATTGTAGAATGTGTTGTTGTCATTCTTTTCTAGAAGCCAAGGTCATCTTTTGTCTCCGCATCTCTGCACCTCACCAGAACCAGCTGGGTGAAGATGCCAGCGTGGCCGAAGAAGATTGGACCATGTGATGGATTTATGGGTGTGGGGATAAGATCATGAACTTTCAACTGGGTGGAATCCCAGGAAGCTTTTAGATTTGGGATTCCACAGATGTGCCAACATGTCTGTCTTATTAAATTGGAACTTTAAGGATAGCTCTGCCTTGGACTCTGATTTAATTCTGCATGATATTTGGAACGCTGACAATTGATGCATGTTAATATAATACTGTATAACAAATACTGATGATCTGATGGTCATTTTAAAAAATCCTTTCTTAGCAAGCACCTAGAAGCCCAGAGGAACATACGTGCCAAATTTTAAGTTTGTAGGCTTTACGGTTCTGGAGATTTCATGATGAGTGAGTGGTATTTGCCTTTTATATAGAGAGACAATGGACACAAAACAATGGTTCCAACACACACCATGTAAGAAGCCTTCTAAAATATGTGATAAATCTAGATGATGATAATAAGTGATGTTGGGATTTGTACCTAACATCCAGAAGGCCATATAGGATTCTCATTCCTGATGTGGGAGAATGAAGAAGGAAGGTCCGAATAGGATGACCATACTTGTCATAAGACGGTAAAAGCAAAAATGGGCAAGCGGAAGCATTTCCTTCATTCATGCTTCACATTTACAAAAGAGATTGATCTGAGATGCTGAAACCGTGTGGTTTATTCAGTGAAATTTTGACAGACAAAAATAGAACTTTGTTTCAAGAGACATGTGATTCTCCACTGTTACAGTCAGATAGATGCAAGGAAACTTTGGTGCTAAAGATAAAAAGTTGCCCAAGTTTATTGAAGAAATAGGACTGTGTCAGAGGTGGGTTGCTCCTGGTTTGGCCCGGATCGGGCAAACTGGTAGTAGCGGCGGCTGGAAGCTCCACTCACCTGCCCGGATGCTCAAGCATGAGTGAACCACTAGTAAAAAAATTGGAAACCCACCACTGGACTGTGTGTGTATGTATGTAGATACACATCATATATACATGGCAACTGGTTTAATTAAAAGGAATAGAAAGTTGGTTAGAAGAAAGTCCCCCCCCCCCCACTAATCTCTGTGTTAAAAAAATATTCTAAAGAAGTAATAATAGTATACGTTTTCAAAGATGTGAAAGCTGGACATCTTTTGTAATAAAAAAACCACATTACAATTAAGCAAAGAAAGATGATAATAAAGGACTGTCTAGACTTGATAATATAGACAATATATTTTATACTTTGGCTTCATTCCCCATCGAGGACTCCACAGCATTTTAATTATTCTTACAATATATCTTGAATAAGAAAAAAAGAATATTAACTTTTTTGCCCTTCCCTTTCATACTGTTCTTTCTAAGCTCCAGGTTCTTGTTCTAAAGTAAAGTGCTCTTCTTATATTTATACAGACACTTAAGACTTCAATCACACATTCAAGGGAGGTATAAATATCTGGAACAGCCATAACCCACATCAGCCAGAAAAAGACAACCTGTTTCAGATTTGATTGTGTTTAGCACAAGCCTGACATTTTGTAGTCAGAAGAAACTACTGAAGTCATCTGAAAGGGTTACCTTGTCATCTGGATGTTGATGATTTAAATGAGAGCACATCTTCCTTTCCCTTTTTAGTTAGTGATGCTATTGTCCTAGTTAGAAACATAGTAAGTGTGATAAATAGAGGTGGAAACTGAGATAGTAAAGAGTTTAATTTCAGTCTGATACAGGGGTGGGCTTCAAAAGATCCAGCAACGGGTTTGCAGCCCTGTTGCTGGGTGGGTGTGGCCATGGTGGGCGTGGCCTAGTCGGCCTCCTGCATCATGGCAGGGGGGGCGTTTTTTACCCTCCCCAGGCTCTGGTGGCTTTCCTCAAGCCTCTGGGAAGGCAAAAACTGATTCCCCTGGGCTCCGGAGGCCCTACAGAGGCCAGAAACAGCCCATTTCCCGACTTCCGGAACTTCTGGTAGGCCCGTTTTCACCCTTCCTGAGCCTACATGTGTGCCCTGCACGTACGTTGCATGATGAACAGGCCATGTAGAGATTCCTGGGAGGGGAAGGCCGAGGTGGGAGGAGTGGGAGGGGAGGGGCGGAGCCAGCTAGGGGTAGCATTGAGGGGTTCGCTGAACCGGGCCGAATCCTAGCTAGAGGATCACCCAAACTCGTGCAAACCCCCAGCAGCCCATCCCTGGTCTGATATTTTCACATGTTTTGATTCTAATTTTCATCAGTAAGAAATGGCTTACAGATGCCAAACATGATTTTTCAGCCTTGGTTGGAAACAAAAATTGCTGACCAATACAGTATGTTTCCAATAAATTATCACTTAACCATTCCATTTCTGACTAGGAAGGATGAGTGCAAAACATTTTTTTTCTAATTTAAATGACCAAGTGCTACTGCAAACCTGCGTCATTATGTCAATGGAGATTCTCAGTCATCCAGGTCATGGTTATCCCAAAGGTGCTTTTTCAAGAGGCAATGGACTTTCTGGTTTTTCTTCGAAGACATTTCTCTTCTTTCATCCAAGAAGCTTCTTCAGCTGTGACTGGATGGTGGGGAATGGAAGGATTTATACTTCTTGCAGACAGCTGGTCATTTGCATTCTTTTAGCAAGTCGTTAAGGCCACCTGGAAGTTTGTCATCAGTGTCATCTGAGTGGTGCAAATGGATGTGGAGCCTTCTTGGAACTGTTGAAAGGACTGTGTTATAGACTAGAGATAGATAATGCCGTATAACACAGGTTACGTAGAGAGTAAACACAAGGTCAATCAAAATGGACTCAAATGTCTATACACCAATGCACAGAGTATGAGGAATAAACAGGGCGAATTAGAAATTCAAGTAAAAGAGGGCAGATACGATATTATTGCCATTACAGAAACTTGGTGGGATGAAACCGACAAATGGAACATACAGCTAGAAGGATTTAAATTATTTAAAAGAAATAGACCAAATAAAAGAGGAGGTGGAGTTGCACTATATATAAGAAATAACTACATCTCTACAGAAATAGAGCACAACAATGATGAGAACTATCTTGAATGCATTTGGGTCAATATTAAAGGTTGTGGGGGAAATGACATTGCCATAGGTCTATACTACAGACCACCCAACCAAGCAGAGGAAGTAGATGAACGTTTTGCTAGTCAGCTAACTAAGGTATGTAGGAAGCACACCACAATAGTAATGGGAGATTTTAACTACCCTGACATCAACTGGGAAACAAACTCTGCACCAAGTGGAAGATCCAACAGGTTCCTAACAAACCTAGCAGACAACTTTGTTTCCCAAATGGTAGAGAAGGGAACAAGGGGATCAGCCATATTGGACTTAATTCTCACTAACAGAGAGGAAATGATAGAAGGTGTTGAAGCCATAGGAACCCTGGGGGCAAGTGACCATGCAATATTGGAATTCAACATTATCCAAACACAAGTAGTAGAACAAAGCCAAACTAGAGTCTTGGACTTTAAGAAAGCTAATTTCAATAAATTTAGAGAGATTTTGAAAAATGAGATTACAAAAGCCCAGTCTAGCACAGTACCAATGAAGAAGAAAAATAACAGCTCCCAAAAGAAACCAGCATGGCTGCATAAAGAACTATCTGACAAACTGAAAGACAAAAAAGGTAAGTATAAAAAGTGGAAGGAGGGGGACATAACTAAGGCAGAATATCAGCAAATAGCCCGAGACTGAAAAGATGAAGTGAGGAAAGCTAAGGCTCACAATGAAGAAAGGCTTGCCTCCAGAAGTTGTGAATGCCCCAACACTGGAAGTCTTTAAGAAGAGATTGGATATCCATTTGTCTGGAATGGTATAGGGTTTCCTGCCTAAGCATGGGGTTGGACTAGAAGGCCTCCAAGGTCCCTTCCAACTCTAGTATTGTATTGTATTGTATTGTATTGTATTGTATTGTATTGTATTGTATTGTATTGTATTGTATTGTATTCCTCCCCCTATGTTGAGACAGGGCTGTTCAATTTTGACATAGATGGCCTCTTTGATCCCTCTTTCAAACCAGTGGTCCTCTCTGTTCAAAATGTAGACTTTGTGTCTTTTAAATGCAGATGGACTGCTTAAACTAGTCCTGATGGATTTGTTCTCCTATGTCATGCCATGCGTTTATGAAGTGGCTGTTTTGTTTCCCCAGGGTACTTGGATGAGAAATGAAACGTCTTCAAAGAAAAACCAGAAAGTTCAATTGCCTCTTGAGAAAGCTCCTTTGGGACTGCCTAATTATGTATAATACAATAGCAGAGTTGGAAGGGACCTTGGAGGTCTTCTAGTCCAACCCCCTGCCTAGGCAGGAAACCCTATACCATTCCAGACAAATGGATATCCAACATCTTCTTAAAGACTTCCAGTGTTGGGGCATTCACTGATTAATTGTTCTAACTGTCAGGAAATTTCTCCTCAGTTCTAAGTTGCTTCTCTCCTTGATTAGTTTCCACCCATTGCTGTCTTTTAGGGTACCTGTGTATAGTCTAGTGCCTGGGGTTTCAACCTTTCAGACAGAATTAGTTTATCTTTAAACTCTCTTCCTGTTAAAGAGACTGTATATTGGGACATGCTAACCCCTATGTCTGTTTAATACTTTCGCACTTGAACTATTCACAAGAAACTGGCATCTGGGTTGTCCTTTTGCAGCCAATTAATCATTCATTATCCTGTGAGAAGTAGCTGTTTCATAAGCAGGTTCTCAAAGATTAATAGCTAAGAATCTGATTTAAAATGAACCCCATACTGACTTCATATTTTTCACTCTCATTTGTAATTTACTCCCCACCCTACCCCTCTATCAAAAATCCCAGAGGAGATTTCCGTATATTTATCTACGTCCAAGGTTCTTTGATATTACTTTTGTCTTTAGAAAGCAGGGCAGATTATTTCAGGTCCAGAGGCCTGGAGGTTTCTGGTCTCTACTGACAAGAGAAACATTTTGAGAATAACCCTGATCCTTCAATCTTTAAAATTGACTATTCATTAGTAGGGACATGGCGGCTCAGTGAGCTGAGACGCTGAGCTTGTCGATAAGAAAGGACAGCAGTTCGAATACCTACCGCCGCGTAATAGAGTGAGCTCCCGTTACTTGTCCCAGCTTCTGCCAATCTAGCAGTTTGAAAGCATGTAAAAATGCAAGTAGAAAAATAGGAATGACCTTTGATGGGAAGGTTAGTGTTCCATGCACCTTCGGCATTTAGTCATGCCGGCTACATGACCACGGAAACGTCTTCGGACAGCGCTGGCTCTTCGGCTTTGAAACGGAGATGAGAACCACCCCCTAGAGTCGGGAACAACTAGCACAGATGTGCGAGGGGAATTGTTACCTTTATTCATTACAGTATGATGGTGGACTGACTCACAGTCATTGTACCATAACCTGTAGTTTACAGACTACAGATGGCTGCATCACACCTGGAAGAAACTCAGGAAAGATGCAGATACAGATTAATAGAGTTGGAAGGGACCTTATAGGTCAGTGATGGTGAACCTTTTTTGGCTCGCGTGCCACAAGTGGGGGGAGCGCAGGGGGGTCGAGTGCAGGCGTGCCACATCCATAATGCAACGCGCGACTCCCCCCAGTGCGCATGCGTGCAAAATGCGCGACCCCCCATTTTTACTTTTTTTTTGCCCTCCCCATGCTCCAGGGGCTTTATAGGAGCCTGAGGAGGGTGAAAAGAGCCTCCCCCGACCCCCCGGAGGCCCTCCGGAGGCTTCAGGGACTGTCCAGAGGCTTCCCTGAAGCCTTCGGAATGCTTAAAACGACCCTCCGAGCAACCCGGAAGTCACTTCCGGTTTGCTCGGAGGGTGGTTTTAAGCGTTCCGAAGGCTTCAGGGATGGTCCCTGAAGCCTCCGGGGTGGGCGGAGGAGACTCTTTTCGCCCTCCCCAGGCTCCTATAAAGCCAATGCAGCCTGGGGAGGGCGAAAAATAGCTTTTAAAAAGGTGAAGTCAGCTGGCCAGAGTGCGCATGCGCGCTGGCCAGCTGACAGGGCAGCGCCTCGCGTGCCCTGACAAATGGCTCCGCGTGCCACTTGTGGCACGCGTGCCATAGGTTCGCCATCACGGTTATAGGTCATCTAGTCCAACCCCCCCTCCCAGTATATCCTACATCATTTTTTATAGATGACAGTCCAGTCTCTTCTTGAAAGCCTCCAGTGATGAAGCTCCCACAACGTCCGAAGGCAACTTCTGTTCCATTGGTTGATTGTTCTCAGTGTCAGAAAATGTCTCCTTATTTCCAGATTGAATCTCTCCTTGTTCGGTTTCCATCCATCCAAAGGTTGGTCTAAACTACAGTGAGAAGCCTAGTGATACTGTTATGCCTTTTTAGCATACATGGACTATGAGGACTTTTGTTAATAAATAAAGAACAAAAGCTTGCTATGGGTTCAAACCTAATATTGCATATAAGTAGGACTGGCTAAAATATTTCTAAGAAGTGCAATCTAGAAGCCCTGGAGCAGATAAAAGATACCATTCAATCCAGAGCGGGTATTCAGCAGGTTCTGATCAGTTCTGGAGAACCGGTAGTGGAAATTTTGAGTAGTTCAGAGAACTGGTAAATACCACCTCTGACTGGCCCCGCCCCCATCTATTCCCTGCCTCCTGAGTCACAGCTTATCGGGAGGAAATGGGGATTTTGCAGTATCCTTCCCCTGGAGTGGGGTGGGAATGGAGATTTTACAGTAGCCTTCCCTTGCCACACCCACCAAGGCACACCACGCCCACCAAGGCATGCCCACAGAACCAGTAGTAAAATATTTTGAATCCCACCACTGATTCAATCATGGGAAAAGAAATTTAACTGGGATCTTTGCTACCTACAATGCTGGGTGCATGCAACGTTGGCACAGCTTCCGAATTCTCAGGTGGAGGTAAGTTATATAATTTGGGACTGTAACCTGAAAAAAATGTAACAATTATCTTGTCTCTTGATATTTTGAGATATATACAGTTCAGGAAGTTAACTATGAGCATCAATCTCTTCCCTCTATTCTAAGGAGTCATACTGAGTCTCTTCCTAATACTGCTTTTCTTAAGGCAGGGTCTAAGAAATGCTTCGACCATTTTTCTAACAGCTTTTGAGTATTTCCCTTAAGGCCATCTCCATCACTCTCCATATCCTTGCCTTTGAGCATAGGTTAATGCTTGGACCATAGTGGTTGTTGGAGACAACCATTTATAATCTATTCATCCGTGAATGCTCATGACCCGTTGCCTTGAACTCATTGAGACCATGTTGCCATTGTCATGCCTTGCTTCTATGGAAATCAACTTTCCGTCATCATGCCTTGCACTCTTTGAAATCAAGTTGTCTTCCCCATGCCTGGAGTCTGAAGAGTCATGGTTGCTTTGGGTCTTGCTGTTGGCAGATGCTGTCATCCCACCAGTTTTTAATTCACTTTGCTGGCATGCCCTTGTGTCTGAGTTGTGGAAAAGACTATGGCTTGTCTTTCTCCCGCTGCTTTCTTACATCAGGTTAGCATTTTCTGGAGAGGTTGCTTAAAACTGACTCTTGAGGACTGTACACGCAGAGCTAGGACCTGGGGAATAACAATGGGGTTCATTTGTAAAATAAACATGCTTAACATTGCTCATGCTGTGTGTGTGTGTGTGTGTGTGTGTGTGTGTGTATTGGGACAGGACAGAACCCTTCCCCTTTTAAAATTGTATATAGATTTTGCTACAGTTTGAAAGAGAAATGGTGGAGGGCTAGTATATGGCCACCAAATTACGTGCCTAAATAATGAATTCAAGTAAAATTGCACGCTAATGTTTTCATCCTACCATTAATTTTTCAAGTACCTGCAAATGTCCAATTAATGGTAGTCTCTTTCAATGTATCATTATCTTTTTTATTTTATTTGTTTGTTTATTTATGTATTTCATCAAGCATGAATTAGATAGCAAGATATAAGTATAAACATAATTTTGAATACATGAAATGGATACGAATAAAAGGGAACTTTAGGACAGGGACGGTAGGCACACTGGTGCTTTTATGCATGCTCCTTGAAGACCTCTTAGGAATGGGGTGAGGTGGACAGTAGACAGTCTAAGGTTAAAGTTTTGGGGGTTTGGGGAAGAAACCAGAGAGTCAGGTAATGCATTTGAGGCATTGACAACTCTGTTACTGAAGTATTTTCTGCAGTCAACTTGGGAGCAATTTACCATAAGTTTGTATCTATTGCGTGCTCATTGTGGTTGAAGCTGAAGTATTCATTGACAGGTAGGACATTGTAGCATATAATTGTATGTACTATGCTTAGGTCGAATCGAAGATGGTGAAGTTCTAAGCTGTCTAAGCCCAAAATTTCAAGTCTGGTGGCATAAGGGATTCTGTTGCGAGCAGAGGAATGGAGGACTCTTCTCGTGAAATATCTCTGGACTCTCTCAGTTGTATTAATGTCCGATATGCAGTGCGGGTTCCAGACAGATGAGTTGTATTCAAGAATTGGTCTAGCAAAAGTTTTGTATGTCCTAGTTTGCAGTTCAATATTACTGGAGAAGAAGCTTCGCAAGATTAAGTTAACAACTCTTAATGCCTTTTTGGCAATGCTGTTACAGTGACCTCTGGGGCTTAGATCATTTGAGATAAGTACTTCAAGGTCCTTGACACTGTGGGGATCGTCTACGAGGTTATATCCACCAAGCTTGTATTTTGTGTTCTGATTTTTTTTGCCAATGTGTAAAACAGAGCATTCGTTATTTGAGATTTGGAGTTGCCAATTGTTTGAACATTCTGACACATAGTCAAGGTTTTGTTGTAGAGTAGCAGCATTGTCGATGGTGTTGAATAGTTTTACATCAGCAGCAAAGAGAATGCAGTTGCTTATAATATGATCGCAAAGGTAATTTATGTAAAGTATAAAGAGTGTGGGTCCCAAAACACTACTTTGGGGGACACAGCTGTTAACAGATGCAGGGTTTGATAGGGACTCAACTGAAACAGAGTATTTTTTCCCCTTTCGACCTAAATATCCAGGCATTATTTTGATCTGAGGTGACAAGAAGTGCTTTTGTAAGGCTGAGTAAAAAGAATTGAATCCTTTTAGTGTGGAATTGACTTCCTCAGAACTAGGGACAGACCATTAATTATCCATTTTAGTTCCACTGAAAGCAAGATCTTATTGTGAAATAGATTGTACAATGAAGATGCATGAAACAAGTAACTGAACTGAACAGGAATGCACAACATGTTGAGCCATCAAAGCATTGCCAGTCATTATTGCTAGCACAATTTGCATTTAATACAGAAAAATGGCTCTAGCATTTTGCATTATACTCCCATCTTCCTGGTTTAGAAATAGAAATGTTTTTCTGTGGTTAATATCTTTTCCATGTATCTGTGCTCAATCCATGCACTCACACATAATACATTTATCTCAGGCAACAAAGTTTTTCCGCCAAATGGTTTTGAATTAATGATTATTAGAAGTCTGATTGTACTGGCTATGTACAATGGTGCTTAAAAACCTTGGCGAACCTTTTTGAATTTTCAGTATTTCTCCACAAATATGGCCTACAATGTGATCTGTTTTCCCAACAAGTTCTAAAACTAGATAGAGAACCCAGTTAAACAAAGATGTGACTGAGGAACTAAAATAATGAAGTCACTGAAAAAGTAAAATAAGAGGTCCGAGAAGAAAGCAGCATGGTTGCATAAACTGATAAACTGAAAGACAAAAATGACAAAAAATTGGAAAGAGGAGCACGTAATTAAGACAGAACACCAATATATATGCAAATGAATATGCAAAGGTGAATGTTTCATCCAGTTTTGATCTAAAACTACATGTCATTGGTCAAATGTAGCAATAACAACTGTCCCATATATTAACGATTTAAACAGGAAAAAACATTAAAGCAAAAAGAAAGGAAAAACAAAAAATTGTGAAAAAAAATCAAATCTGATGTTAAGATGACTCTAAAAGCAGACATTTTTTCTTTCTATTTTTTATTTTATTTTATGGAACTTCAAGCCTCAGAGTCTTCTTTCATTGGGGGTGGTGGTGTTACTTGGATCCCTGACACGGATAAGATGCAGGCAGGAACAACAGGCGCTGAACAGCACAAGTACAAGAACACCTGTACAGAATATGGGCTAGTCTTCTAGGTCTAGATGAGAGATCCCACAAAACGTTGTGGAGAATAAGAAAGCTAAGATCCTGTTAGATGGTTAGGTACTGGCAAGTCAACCAGACATTGTGGTAATAGATAAGGGTCAGAAGTCAGTGACAACAACATCAAGAAATAAGGGGGAAAGAAATGGGAAAAGTATCCGGGTCTGAAGGAGGAAGTGGATAGGATGAGGAAAGTAAAGGCCAAAATGGTCCCAGTGCAGTAGCATTCAGCAGGTTCTGACCAGTTCTGGAGAATGGGTAGTGGAATTTTTTAATAGTGTGGAGAACCGTTAAATACCACCTCTGACTGGCCTCGCCCCCATCTATTCTCTGCCTCCTGAGTCCCAGCTGATCGAGAAGGAATGGGGATTTTGCAGTATCCTTCCTCTGACATGCCCACCAAGCCAGCCGCGGCCACAGAACTGGTAGTATAAGCTAGTGCTGTGTAACGGAGTGAGCTCCCGTTACTTGTCCCAGCTTCTGCCAACCTAGCAGTTTGAAAGCATATAAAAATGCAAGTAGAAAAATAGGGACCACCTTTGGTGGGAAGGTAACAGGGTTCCGTGTGTCTTTGGTGTTGAGTCATGCTGCCAAATGACCATGGAGACATCTTCTGACAGTGCTGGCTATTTGGCTTTGAAACGGAAATGAGCACCACCCCCTAGAGTCAGGAATGACTAGCACATGTGTGCAAGGGGAACCTTTACGGTGTAGGACAGTGATGGCTAACCTTTTTGTCGTCCCGTGCCGAAAGTGTATGTATGCTGGCAACAGTGTGTGCACATGCGCATATGTGTGCCCACACACATAATGCAATGTGCATGTGACACTCTCCCACACAACCTCCCCCCCCGTATGCATGTGTGACACTCCCCACCCTATTTTGGGCCTAGTAAGCCTCCCTGCAGCCTCTTGGGATCAAAAACGAGCCATGGGTGGGCACACCACGCTCCCCGTGTTCCCCCCATACCCTCCACACATGTGCATGTGACCCCCTGCCCACCCCCCACACATGCATGTCTCCCACATGTGCCCCATGCATTTGTGGTAGAGACCCCAAAATCAGCTAGCCAGTGGGAGACGCGTCTGCGTGCCATCTGTGGCATGCGTGCCATAGTTTCACTATCACGGGTATAGGATCTCCTGATCAAGTAGCATGTTGGGCTATGAGATCTTCAAAGTCCCTTCCAACTCTATTTTTATATATAAATTACATTTTTTCTTCCTGACAATATTACTGTGAAGCATCATGGTGTGTAACATATAAACCAAATACATAAGAAAATGAATATATAAGGTTATGTAGATAATAAATTAAGATGCTGGAATGGGCAGCTATTAAAAGCCTGCTTTTAAATGTAACAGGATTAAAGAAGCAGTTTGTGATAAAAGAATTAGCAGACAAAATGAGAAGAGGGATTAATGGATATTGCTGCCAACAAAAGATGGATGTACCCATGTAATTTGCATCCCATTTTAACATCAGAACTGCTCTAAAGAAAACTGAAAGACAAGTACAAAAAATGCAAAGAGGTGCACATAATTAAGGCAGAATATCAGCAGATAGCCCAAATCTGCAAAGATGAAGTCAGGAAAGCAAAGGCTCAGAATGAACAAAGACTTGCAAAAAACATTTCTTTCAATATATAAACAACAACAAAAAAAAAGTCAAGGAAGCAGTCTACTAACGAGAGAAGATGGCAGAAAGTAACAAGCATAGAGAGAAAGCAGAGCTGCTTAACTCGTTCTTTGCATCGGTCTTCACACAAAAGAAACTATAGCCCAACCTATCAAAACATAACTGTAAAAAACAGAGTAGAAATAAAAATTAAAATAAGCAAGAAAATGATAAGAGAACACCTGACTGATCCTGATGAATATAAATCACTGGAACCTGATGGATTACATCCCAGAGTTCTAAAGGAGCTGGCAGATGTTATTTTAGAATCATTGTACGATATCTTTCAGAAATCCTGGAGCACCGGGGAACTACCTAAGGATTGGATTGGCTGATGTGGTTCCTATCTTCAAAAAAAAAAAAAAAAAGGGGGGGGGGAATGAACCAGACCCAGGAAACTACAAATCAATCAGCCTAACATCAATACCTTGGAAGATATTGGAAAACATAATTGAAAAAACAGATTTGTGATCATCTAGAAACAAATAAAATTATAAGTAGAAGCCAGTAAGGTAAAAGTAAAGGTTCCCCTTGCACATATATGCTAGTCATTCCCAACTCTAGGGGGCGGTGCTCATTTCCGTTTCAAAGATGAAGAGCCAGCGCTGTCCGAAGACGTCTCCGTGGTCATGACTAAACACCGAAGGCACATGGAGTGCTGTTACCTTCCCATCAAAGATGGTTCCTAATTTTCCATTTGCATTTTTACATGCTTTCAAACTGCTAGGTTGGCAGAAGCTGGGATAAGTAACGGGAGTTCACTCCGTTACACAGCGCTAGGTATTCGAACCGCCGAACTGCCGATCTTTCTGATCGACAAGTTCAGCATCTTAGCCACTGATCGTGTCAAAACGATCTTATTTCATTCTTTGACCAAGTGACCAAATTAGTATACCAGCAAAATGCTGTGGACGTAGTATACTTAGATTTCAGGCATTTGACAAAGTAGCCTACTTCTTGGTAAGCTAGAAAAATATAGAAGAGACAACTTCACCACCAGATGGTTTTGTAACTGGCAGAGAAGCTATACTCAATGAGTAGTCCATAATGGTACAACATGTACATGGAGGGAAGTAAGCACAAGGTTCTGTCTTAGGCCAGTACTCTTCAATATCTTCATAAATGACTTAGATGGGTGAACAGAAAGGGAACTCATCAAATTTGAAAGATGACACTAAGTTGGCAGGAATAGCCAACACCCCAGAAAATAAGCTCAGGATCCCAAAGGATCTTGACAGACTTGAACAACGGGTCCTATTCAACAAAATGAAATTCAATGGAAAAGCAAAGTTTTACACTTAGGTAGGAAAAATGAAAGATACAATCAGATTAAAATGAAACCTGACTCAAAAACAATAATGGCGAGAGACATCTTGGAGTCACTTAAATACAAGCCAGCAATGTGCAGCAGCAGTCAAAGAAGCTAATGCAATCCTGTTGTATAAACAGAGGCATAAAATCAAAATCACTTGAAGTATTAGTATCATTTTATAAAATTTTAGTAAGACCACACCTGGAATACAGCATCCAGTCACCACATGACAAAAAAGATACTGAGACTTCAGTAAAAGTGCAGATAAGAGTAACTAAGTAAAAAATGCTACCGGTTCGGGTGAACCGGTAGCTCCGATGATCAGCTGTGCAACGATCAGCTGTGCCGCACAATTTATATTCGCTAGAAAACATGAAATTCTGCTTCCTAATGAATCTAAATCTAAATAGGACAGCTATTCCCCCCCCTCCGCTGTTCTACTTACCTTTGCAGACTTAGAAAAGGCTTCTTAATCCTCTTTTTTCAGCAATGCGCGCAAAGCGCGAATGCACACACAAAGTGATCTGGTAGTGAAGCAAACCGGTAGCAGACTTCAGAGCATTTTGCCCCTGATTAAAGGCCTGCAGACTAAAACATATAAAGAATGGCTGCAGAATTTGGGTATGGCTAGTCTGGAGAAGAGAAGGACTAGGGGTGACATCATAGTGGTGTCCCAATATTTGAGGGGCTGCCATAAATAATCTATTTTCCAAAGCACCAGAGGGTATGACAAGAAATAATGGATAGAAACTAATCAAGGAGAGTAGCAACCCAAAATTAAGGAGAAACGTCCTAACAGTAGGAACAATTAAGCAGTGGAACAACTTGCCTCCAGAAGTTTTGGGTGCTTCATCACTGGAGATTTTTAAGAAGAGACTGAACAGCCAGCTGTCTGAAATGGTACAGGGTCTCCTGCTTCAGCAGGGGGTTGGACTAGAAGACCTCTATGGTCCCTTCCAGCTGTATTCTGAATTTGAAAACTAGAAGCATGTCAAAAAAAGTTGAACCAGATGATCAAGATTCTTTGACTATGTTTATAGCACTCTAACGAGCATTTACAGAGAATAGCTTGTTCAAGAGTCATAAAATGTATGCTTGCTCACGATAACAGTGAAAATAACCACTTCAAACAGAAGCTTTATATTAACAAGGTCATGTAATTTTTATCATACTTTTTATGTACAAGACTTGTTTTTATTCTTACATTACTAAACTCTTGACCTAGAAAGGCCTTCAATGCAGCACACAATAAGCATGATTTTTTTTATCAGTTGTTAACAAGATAATGTTGATAAAATAAGCAGGTGATCAACATTCTCAGAAATTCAGGCTAATGGAAATGAACTAGATAATAAAAGTTACCTTATCAGAGTAAATTAATTCATGAAAAGGAGCCATGCTAATGAAGGTAAAGGAAGATCAAAGCTAAACTGCTGCTAGGAAAATTGACTGGTTGACACTATGCAGAAAGAGTTGACTATTCCACATTGTGGCTTACAGCTACTGAAGAACACTCATGCTCATGTGAAAGAAGGCAGCCAAACCTCCTAATTGTAGGAAGAAATGTCCATCTGGGTTCAGTTCCAAGTGGGGAGAAAGACACTGGAAACATGGAGGCTGCTTGGAAAGATGGTTTAATGGTGGAAAGGATCATATGAGTTTGAAGTCCTGGGTAGCTGACCACATGGAGTGGAGATATATATATATTTATACCTTCACTTGGGCCTTGCCCTACAGCAGTAATGGCGAACCTATGGCACGCGTGCCACAGGTGGCACGCGGAGCCATTTGTCAGAGCATGTGAGGCGCTGCCCTGTCAGCTGGCCAGCATGCATGTGCGCACTGGCCAGCTGAATTCACCCTTTTTAAAGCCATTTTTCGCCCTCCCCAGGCTCCAGAGCCTTTATAGGAGCCTGGGGAGGGTGAAAAGAGCCTCCCTCGCCCCCCCCTAGGAGGCCCTCCAGAGGCTTGGTATTGTATATTTATTTAATGTGTTATATTATATATAAAGAGAAGTTATTGAATGCTGCTGAATCAGTTACTTGTGTGTGCTTTCTGAATGTGATTGCTGCTGCAAACTCTGACCCGTCCTTGCAGCAAATAGCAAACAGCCAGGTCAGCTTCAGCACATTATTGAAGTCTGATTCAGCATGAGCAGTTGATTGGTGGGTGGATCGGCCTCCCGGAATACCCGCAATCAGCTGTCCCAAGCTGCAGGGATTGCCACAGACCATCGCCTCCTCCGTGGCTTGCGTTTTTGGCTGCATTCGGTGTATAAGACGCACCCAAATTTTCACCCTCTTTTAGGGAGGGAAAAGTGTGTTTTATACTTTTGGTGTAAATCGGGATGCTACCTATTGGGGCATCAACAGATATATAAACCCTTCATGTAATTGCTGAACTTTTTTCTGTTCAGACTTGGAGATAGAATTGGTTTTACATGGGCTATTAAAATGTCCATGGTACGTCCAATGGCAATCAAGTTTAATACTGTCAGAGTAATGATGATTTAATAGCTGACCAGCTGCTGTAAACCTGTAATATTGAAATGATGATGCAATGAGAATGAGCCAGCAGGGTTATTTGACTGTTATGACTTTAAGAGGCTGTATTATAAGAGAAGCCTTGTTGGGGTGGATCTCTTTCTCCATGTATGCTTCTATGCTATAGTTGAAGATTGCCTAACTTTGCCTAGGACGAATATGCACCATATTTTTCAGAGTATAAGACGCACCGGAGTATAAGACGCACCAAGATTTTGAAGAGGCAAATTTTAAAAAAAGGTTTTTGCACTCTGCAGACCTCCCAAAAATGGCCCGTTTTTCGTGAAAAAGGGTCCATTTTTTGTCAAAAAAGGGCATGCATAGCCTTTAGGAGGCTTATAGAGTGCTTCTGGGGGGTGGGGGCAAAATTGACCCCCAAAAAGCCTGTTTTTTGCTCATTTCTGCCCTCCCCAGCCTCCAGGAGCACTCTGAAAGCCTCCTAAAGTCTATGCACGGCCATTTTTGCAAAGGGGGCAGGGTTTCAGGAGCCAGAAAATGTTGTATTCAGTGTATAAGACACACCCAGATTTTCAGCCTCTTTTTTGAGGGAAAAAGGTGCATCTTATACTCTGAAAAATACGGTATCTATTCCTTATAGAGATAAACCACTCTCTGAAAGACAAACCTCTGTGTACTGTATTTTGCTCCTGGGTTGTCTCAAAATAGTCACACTGTGCGCACCCTGACAGGTTATGGTCCCTGTCCAGACAGAAGAGAATCCCAGTGAGAGCTTGCTCTAGAGCCAGAGGGGTAGTACATTGTGGTTTGTT
The DNA here is from genome assembly GCF_964273705.1 of Natrix helvetica. Classification (NCBI taxonomy): domain Eukaryota; kingdom Metazoa; phylum Chordata; class Lepidosauria; order Squamata; family Natricidae; genus Natrix; species Natrix helvetica. Next base: position 97,111,922 of record NC_138551.1, read on the forward strand.
AGTGGTTAGTGCTTGTGAAAGAAAGCAGACAACATGGCCTCCGTCAGCATAATGGGAGGAGGTTTCATGGTGTCTCGGCTGAATGAGACAAACTACTCTCTTGGAGTGTAAAGTTGGAGAGGTAGTTGTACTGCGAAGGGAGGAAAAATACAGTCACAAATGAAGATAAATTATACATGTCCCAGGTTAGTGTTGCAGATCCAACCAGTCTCTGGGACTAGCGGTTTAGTTTTCCAAGCTTTTGGACTTGTGCTGGAGCACATCCTTGGGAATCAATCAATTAATCTCTCTCTGTCTCTCTGTCTCTGTCTCTGTCTCTCTCTCTCTCCCCCTCCCCATAGTAGTTATGTGGCACCTTTGTGATTAGTTGTTAATTGGGGTGTTGATGACCAGCTATTAATTGAGATTATTTAATACTCTCAAATATTAATAACTCTAATTGCCTTTGTGACTAGGAGGCTGTTCCCATTCTCCTGGGACCTGGGTTACTACTTTTCCAAAACCTCTAAGAAGGTTGCAAAATTCTTAACAATAGCTATTTGAAACCTTCTGGTTCCTCCCACATACTATTAATCATTAGCCACTGTTTACTTTAGGATCTTCTTGCAATTCTAAAGTATTTTTAGGTACTGCATTATATGTTGGTCATATGGTTATGGGCTGGTTATAAGCTGAGCCATGGTTAGAGTGCAACACTGCAGGCTACGTATTTCAGCTGACTCCTAGCTGAAGTTTGGCAGTTCAAATCCCACCAGGCTCAAGGTTGACTCCACCTTCCATCCTTCCGAGGTGGATAAAATGAGGACCCAGATTGTTGGGAGGCAATAGGCTGACTCTGTAAACCACTTAGAGAGGGCTGTAAAGCACTGTGAAGCGGTATATAAGTCTAAGTGCTATTGCTATTTATTGTCTTGGATTGTAAAAACATCTAGATTACATTTACACACGCATATAAACATGCTATTTTCATAAAAACCTAACATATATGGTTTAATGTGTTAACAATCACAGCTGTTTTGAAGCACCATGTTCAATTCTACCACACCCAAATTGTGCCCTTGCCCAGGTGTAAGCACAGCAACTCTTTAATCATTTGTTCTGTGTTGTTTCAGCTAATTTTGCATCTTTATAACGGAGTCGGTTTGGCTAAGGCTGAAGCTCTTTATTGGGACTAAATCCCTTCTGAATCCCTCTCCCAAATTCTTCTGGGTCATCCATCTCTCACACAGGGTATCAATGAAAGACAAAATGGTGGCCTAGAAACCAGCTAATTATACCTTTAGTACACAGCAAGCAATTCATATTTTGTTTGATGTTTTATTGGGAGAATAGACTCTGGCAGTTTTTGGAATGCTAATGAAAATAGACCTGCTACGGCTGCGAGAGTCCCCCCTCTTGCAGGTATGGCCCCCTGCCCTATCTAGGGCCCACCTTGATGACGGGTTCATTAACCCAGAGAGGTGGAGGAAGCGGGGAATTAGGGGTTTTTTAATTAAATGTTTTTTAAATATTTTAGGGGGTTCCAGGGTGGGGGGGAGGGTTATACAAGCCAGGAGTGTGGTTAGAGCCAGGCGAACAGGTGTGGTCAGGAGGGAAGTGAGCGGAGCGGGGGAAGGGAGGGAAAATAACATTCCTATAGAGGGCTCTGTTTTACCTACGGTCGTAGGGAGGGGTGGGTGCAAGTACAGTCGAAGAACGTGTAGTCGGTTGGGAGACTGTGGTCGTTGGATGTGCCCGGTCGTTTGTACCAACCCCCGCATTCTAGGTGGTCAGGTTCTACAGAGCCAGGGCCTCAGGCTGATGTTGTGTAATGCGAGGTCCGTGGTCAACAAGGCCCCCCTCATTAACGATCTGATTTTAGAGGGGGAGCCAGACCTTGCAGGAATAACGGAAACCTGGTTGAGCCACGAGGGAGGTCTGCCCCTTGTGGAAATGTGCCCACCAGGCTACCGAGTATTCCACCAGCCACGGGCCCAGGGTAGGGGTGGAGGGGTAGCGGTAATTATACGGGAGAATCTGGAACCGAGAGAATTCACTGTGCCGCAGATATCCGGGTATGAGTCTCTGGGCGTGAGATGGGGCCCAGGGAGGCAGTTGGGCCTGCTGATTGTATACTTGGCTCCTCGCTATACATCAGCGCCCTGCCCGAACTCCTCGAGCGGATCACTGAGATGGCGGTTGAGACCCCCAAACTTATAGTTATGGGGGATTTCAACCTGCCATCGATGGGAGAAGCATCCGAGGCAGTTCTGGAGTTCATGGCTTCCATGGCTTCCATGGCAGCCATGGACCTGACCCAATTAATTCAGGGGCCCACGCACGAGGGAGGTCACACACTGGATCTTGTTTTTGTCTCCGACCAGTGGACGAGTGATCTAGGAGTAGGGGACCTAGCCATTACACCCCTGTCATGGTCAGATCACTCACTTCTCCGGCTCGATTTCCCTGGCACTACCCCTCTCCGTGGGGAGGCGGAACCAGATTGTCCTAGATGGCTCCGCCCCAGGCGTCTGATGGAACCGGATAGGTTCCAGGCGGAGCTTGGGCCACTTCCTGTGGACCTGACCCGCTCCCGGATGGAGGACCTGGTGGCTGCATGGAACAGTGCGGCTGCCGGGGCCTTAGACTGGGTTGCGCCTTTGCGGCCTCTCCGGTGGCAACGAACCACCCTGGCTCCCTGGTTTAACGAGGAGCTAAGGGCGATGAAACGCCACAGGAGACGCCTAGAGAGCAGATGGAGATCCTCTCGCTCCGAATTTGACCGAACACAGGTAAGAACCTACTTAAGGACTTACCTTGTGGCACTAAGAGCGGCCAAATGTCGATATTGCGCCTCTCTTATTGCGTCCGCAGAGAACCGCCCTGCCGCCCTGTTTCGGGTGACCCGCTCCCTCCTGTCACAGAGGCAGCGGGAGCCCCCTTTGCAGGGCAGGGCAGAGGAATTTGGGGAATACCTGCAGGATAAAATCGCTCAAATCCGGAGGGAATGGGCCCCCTTCAGTGTTTCAGGGGGGACGTCAGAGGCAAGTCTTGAGAGACCTTGCTGGGAGGAGTTTGACTCTGTTGCCACCGAGGATTTGGACAGGCTGCGTGGGCGACTGCGAGCCACCACATGTTTATTGGACCCGTGTCCCTCCTGGCTTGTACTGGCATCCTGGGAGGTCACACGAGGCTGGCTACTGGGACTTGTGAACGCTTCATTGAGTGAGGGGTTCCTGCCAGCCGTCTTGAAAGAGGCGGTTGTGAGGCCCTTGCTCAAGAAGCCTTCTCTGGACCCAACGGAGGTAGCAAATTATCGTCCCGTCTCCAACCTTCCTTTTCTAACGAAGGTTGTAGAGAGTGTGGTGGCTCAGCAGTTCCCACGTCACCTGGAGGAATCTGATTATCTAGACCCGCGCCAGCACAGAGACGGCCTTGGTCGCATTGGTGGATGATCTCTGGAGGGCCAGAGATAGGGGTTGTTCCTCTATCCTGGTCCTATTAGATCTCTCAGCGGCTTTTGATACCATCGACCATGGTATCCTACTGCGCCGGCTGGGGGGGGGTTGGGGGTAGGGGGCACCGTGTTACGGTGGTTCTGCTCCTACCTCTCAGACCGGATGCAATGTGTGTTGGCAGGGGAGCAGAGGTCGACCCTGAGGCCGCTCACTTGTGGGGTGCCACAGGGGTCGGTCCTCTCGCCCCTCCTGTTCAACACATATATGAAGCCACTGGGCGAGATCATCCGTGGTTTTGGGGTGGGATACCATCTGTACGCTGACGATACACAGCTGTACATCTCCACCCCAAACCACCCCAACGAGGCCATCGAAGTGATGTCCTGATGTTTGGAAGCCGTACGGGTCTGGATGGGAGACAACAGACTCAGACTCAACCCCTCCAAGACGGAGTGGCTGTGGCTACCGGCCTCCCGGTTCAACCAGTTTATTCCATCGCTGGCCATTGGGGGCGAGCAACTGGCCCCCGTGGAGAGGGCGCACAATTTGGGCGTCCTCCTAGATGCCCGGCTGTCTATGGATGACCATGTGGCAGCCGTGGCGAGGGGGGTGTTCCACCAGGTTCGCCTGGTGTGCCAATTGCGCCCCCTATTGGACCGGGATGCCCTTCGCACAGTCACTCACGCGCTGGTGATGTCCCGCCTGGACTACTGTAATGCTCTCGACATGGGGCTCCCCTTGAGATGCATCCGGAGACTGCAACTGGTCCAGAATGCGGCCGCGTGGGCAATCATGGGGAGAACGAGGTTCTCCCATGTAACACCACTCCTGCGCGAGCTGCACTGGCTCCCTGTGGTCTACCGGGTGCGCTTCAAGGTGTTAGTTTCCATCTTTAAAGCGCTCCATGGCACAGGACCTAGTTACTTGCGGGATCGCATTCTGCCCCATACATCCCTGCGACCAATTCGCTCTCACAGAGAGGGACTCCTCCGGGTGCCGTCCACCAGGCAGTGTCAGAGGGCGGCGCCCAGGAGTAGGGCCTTCTCTGTGATGGGCCCAGCCCTCTGGAATGACCTCCCCCCAGATATCAGGATAACGACCGATCTCCGCTCCTTCCGCACGAAACTCAAGACCCACCTGTTCCAACTAGCTGGCCTGGCTTAACTAGAACCTCTAACCTCCCTGGCAATTTTAACACTGTAAATGTAAATTTTGGGTTTTTAAATTGTTTTAACTGTCTTAACTTATGGCTATTCATTTTAACTTAGTGGCTTGCACTTGCATTTGTATTGTTAAACATTGATGTTACCTCCTCCATGCCACACTTGTATATTTGATTTGATTGTACGTCGCCCCGAGTCCCTTTGCGGAGAGGGGGTGACTGATAAGTCGAATAAAATAAAATAAAAATAATAAATATTTTGTTATAGAGACACTGACATATGTAGCAATTAACCATACCTAGTTTCGATTGAGGAATAGGACTTTTAAGAAAGTGGGAGTTGGTGAAAAGACTTACTTCATGTTGGAAATTATTGAGGATAATTTCCAATCTCATTTGCATGCAACACACTCCCAGGCTATTCTTTCCAACTCTATTATTCTGTATCCAAATCAGAGCAAGCATGCATACTATTTAATGTCAAAAAACAAAAAAAATGCATTAATAAATCTTTATTTATTAAACATCAGCAAAACGTCAGAATAGTTAACTGGAAAAATGGGATAAAAGGCAGACAAGGAGAGAGACATATGTGGCAAAAATGTACATTGTCTTCTCTCTCTTTCTCTATGTCTCTATCTCTATCAATCTATCACTTCTGTCATCAGTTAATCGATCAACACAACTTTCCACAGCAGGAGAGTCTGCAAAGGAGGCAGTTGGATTATTCTAATCTAGCCTTTTTTTCATAATGGCAGGAGAATAGAAATGGAACAGACTACACCAGACAACTTTTCCTCTATTCTACACCACAAAGAAAACAATTTGGTGGATGCAGAATAGATGATGTTCCTTTCAGTTACTTTCACACTGAACTAGATCATTGTTGACAATATGGAAATGATTTGCTATGCTTTCTCTGGAATGTTTTTCTGATTGTCTCACTAGCCTCCTGCCCTGGTGATTCCATTGACCTGCATTCAAATATTACTAACTAGGTCCAACTTAATTTAGCTTTTCAGGACCAAGTTAAGGCACTTATAATCCATATAAATAATCACACTTATTAAGGAGAGAGGCGAGATCTTTAATATGGTAATATCTTTAAGAGCAAATGTGAGTGTATTTTTTAATCAAAGTTTTTTTATTTTTTATTTTCTTACAGACCATTGTAAGTATACATTCACATAATTATTATTATTCTTTACATTTGTCATTCTTATACATTTGTTATTCCATTTAATAGGTTATAATATAGTTTGGGTTGCTTTATTTACCATCCCTTCCGCCTGTTGTAACACCACCTTATTTTCCCTTTCTTTTCTCCCTCCCTCCCTTCTCTACTTCCTTCCTTCGTCCTCTCCTTCCCATTCCTTCTTCCCTTATCTCTCCCCTACTCCTACTCTTCCTCTTCCCCTTCCTACCCTCTCTCCTTCTCTTTCTCTCCCTTCCACCCTCCTCTCCTTACCTCTTTCTTCCTTCCCTCCTCCTCTCCTCCTCTCTCCCTTTATTTTTCTGTTGTTATCAAATCTCACTTTATGTTTTCTTGAGATGGTATTTCCACATACCCCCTCATCCACGATCTAATTTTAGAGGGGGAGCCGGACCTCGCGGGAATAACGGAGACCTGGTTGGGCCACGAGGGAGGTCTTCCCCTCGTGGAAATGTGCCCACCAGGATACCGAGCATTTCACCAGCCCCGGGCCCAGGGAAGGGGCGGTGGGGTGGCAGCAATTATTCGGGAGGACTTAGAGCCGAGGGAGTCTACTGTGCCACAGACGTCCGGATGTGAAGCCCTTGTTGTGAAATGGGGGCCTGGGAGACAGTTGGGCCTGCTGATAGTATACCTGGCTCCTCGCTATACATCAGCGGCCCTGCCCGAACTACTCGAGCTGATCGCATCGGTGGCGGTTGAGACCCCCAAACTTCTAGTGATGGGGGATTTTAACCTGCCGTCGGTGGGAGAAGCATCGGAGGGGGTTCGGGAGTTCATGGCTTCCATGACAGCCATGGACCTGACTCAAATGATTCAGGGCCCAACACACGAGGGAGGACACACTCTGGACCTTGTTTTTGTCTCTGGCCAGTGGTTGAGTGATCTGGGAGGAGGGGACTTAACCATCACTCCCCTGTCATGGTCAGATCACTCACTCCTTCGTCTTGACTTCCCTGGTGCTACCTCCCGCCGCGGGGAGGCGGAACCGGAAAGTTCCAGATGGTTCCGCCCCAGGCGCCTGATGGAACCTGACAGGTTCCAGACGGAGCTTGGGCCACCTCCTGTAACCTTGACCCGCCCCCGGGTAGGGGACCTGGTGGTTGCGTGGAATAATGCAACTACCGGGGCCTTGAACCGGATGGCGCCTTTGCGGCCTCTCCGGCGGCAACGATCCACCCTAGCCCCTTGGTTTACCGAGGAGCTGAGGGTGATGAAATGCCGCAAGAGACGTCTAGAGAGTCGTTGGAGATCCTCTCGCTCCGAATTTGATCGAACACAGGTACGAGCCCATTTAAGGACGTACCTTGTGGCATTGAGAGCGGCCAAACGTCAATATTGTGCCACTCTCATTGCGTCCGCGGAGAACCGCCCTGCCGCCCTGTTTCAGGTGTCCCGCTCCCTCTTGTTTCAGAGGCAGCGGGAGGCCCCTTTACAGGGCAGGGCAGAGGAATTTGGTAAATATCTGCAGGATAAAATCGCTCAAATCCGGAGAGACTGGGTTCCAGTCAGTGGTCCAGTGGAGACGCCCACGGCGAGTCTTGAGGTTTCGATCTGGGAGGAGTTTGACTTGGTTGCCATCGAGGATTTGGACAGATTGCGTGGACGACTGCGACCCACCACATGTTTATTGGACCCGTGTCCCTCCTGGCTTGTACTGGCATCCTGGGAGGTTACACGAGACTGGCTCCTGGGCCTAGTGAATGCTTCGTTGGGCGAGGGGTCCCTCCCGGCCGCCTTGAAAGAGGCGGTAGTGAGACCCCTGCTCAAGAAGCCTTCCCTGGACCCTTTGGAGCTAGCCAATTATCGTCCTGTCTCCAACCTTCCCTTTTTGGCGAAGGTTGTAGAGAGTGTGGTGGCCTACCAGTTCCCACGACATCTGGAGGAAAATGATTATCTAGACCCGCGCCAGTCCGGCTTCCGCCCCGGTCACAGCACGGAGACGGCCTTGGTCGCGTTGGTGGATGATCTCTGGAGGGCCAGAGATAGAGGTTGTTCCTCTATCCTGGTCCTATTAGACCTCTCGGCGGCTTTTGATACCATCGACCATGGTATCCTGCTGCGCCGGCTCGAGGGGCTGGGGGTCCGGGGCACCGTCTTGCGGTGGTTCGGCTCCTTCCTTTCTGACCGGACGCAGCGTGTGTTGACAGGAGAAGAGAGGTCGACCCTACGCCCCCTTACTTGTGGGGTGCCACAGGGGTCGGTCCTCTCGCCACTCCTGTTCAACACATATATGAAGCCGCTGGGTGAGATCATACGTGGTTTCGGGGTGGGATACCATCTGTACGCTGATGATACTCAGCTGTACTTTTCCACCCCGAACCACCCCAACGAGGCCATCGAAGTGATGTCCCGGTGTGTGGAAGCCGTACGGATCTGGATGGATGACAACCGACTCAAGCTCAACCCTTCCAAGACGGAGTGGCTGTGGGTACCAGCCCCCCGGTTCAGCCAATTAATCCCATCATTGGCCATTGGGGGCATTCATCTTGCCCCCGTGGAGCGGGCGCGCAATTTGGGCGTCCTCCTGGATGCCCGGCTGTCCATGGATGACCATGTGACAGCCGTGGCAAGGGGGGCGTTCCACCAGGTTCGCCTGGTGCGCCAATTGCGCCCCCTACTGGACCGGGATGCCTTGCGCACAGTCACTCATGCGCTGGTGACGTCTCGCTTGGACTACTGTAACGCTCTCTACATGGGGCTTCCCTTGAAATGCACCCGGAGGCTTCAGTTGGTCCAGAATGCAGCCGCGCGGGTAATTATGGGGAGTACTAGGTACTCCCATGTGACACCGCTCCTGCGCGAGCTGCACTGGCTTCCTGTGGTCCATCGGGTGCGTTTCAAGGTTTTGATAACTATCTTTAAAGCGCTCCATGGCTTAGGACCTAGTTACTTGCGGGATCGTATTCTGCCCCATACATCCCTGCGACCAATTCGCTCGCACAGAGAGGGGCTCCTCCAGGTGCCGTCCGCTAGACAATGTCGTGGGGCGGCGCCTAGGAGTAGAGCCTTCTCTGTGGCGGGCCCAGCCCTGTGGAATGACCTCCCCCCGGATATTAGGAATACCTCTGACCTCCGCTCCTTCCGTATTAAGCTTAAGACCCACCTATTCCAAGCAGCTGGCCTGGCTCAACTTTGATCTAACCATATCGCTCCTGACGGGTTTTTAACCGGGTATTTTAATTATATTTAATTTTTAGGGGTTTTATATTTTGTATTTTAATTGTTTTTATCAATCGACCTCCTCCTTGTGTATGTCTCAGTGTATGTTTTTGCTTTATGTTTGTTTTGTGTACATATTTATTTCGTATGTTTTGTTGTACGCCGCCCCGAGTCCTTCGGGAGAGGGTGCGGCTAAGAAATAAATATATTATTATTATTATTATTATACCCAAATATAATTTAGTATCATTTCTTATTCCCTTATCTTCGCTAATCTAACTATGTTTTCCCTCCCTTTATATCTCGCTCTTGAATATATACTTGTACATTTAATATTTTCTTTTTAGTTTCCCCCCCTCTTCTCCCCTTTCTCATTTAATAGTGTATCATCTGGGTTCTGAATCTTCTCCTTACTTTCTTTTCTAGCTTCCTTTCTCTAGACAATCATAAAATGAGTGTATTGAGCACATTATCTAGCAGCTGATGTACTGTTGGAAAATTGTTGATTATTATCAGTGAGATTCTCAGCATATATATATATTTGGTTGGAATAAAGACATTTTTACAGCATGCAAGCTATGAGCTAAGGCAGTGTTGGAAGAAATATGCATCTGGTTTAGTTCCAAGTGGGGAGAAAGACACTGGAAACATGGTGGCTGATTGGAAAGAATGGTTTATTGATAGACAGGACCACATGGTTTGAAGTCCTGAGCAGCTGACTACATGGAGTGAAGAGTGAGGGTTATTTATAACCCTCTTGGGCTTTGAACTTGAGCTTCCTGTTCCTGTGCAAGATTATGTATTCTATTGGCTGCTGTCAGACTCCCTAGGCAGGGGTCATAGCTGAGGTTGTCTGAGATAAGTTTGGTTGAACCTTGCTGGCTGATGCCATGTCCTTAGGAAATTTTGAAATGGAGTGGGCCCTGCTGCTAGATGGGTAGAGGGCTAATCCTATTATGTCCTGAGGGGTCATGTCTTAATCCCATCACCCTGGACCTGGAGGTCTTTTGTCTTGTAGATAGGCTGTCCCAGCCTTTCTTAATCTGCACCAAAATATCTGGTGGAGGCAGGGAGCTGGGTTTCTGTTTCCTTTAAGATATTCATTTCTCTTTGAGGGGAAATATTTTATCCTGCCTTTTTAATATTTTCTAAAATATTTTGTTCTTCTAGGCAGGGTGGGTGCTAACTTTCTACAGCAGGAATCACCTTGTGTGAAGGATGTTCCCCTGTGGATATTTTATATGTCACTGAATTGGCTGCTTATTGGGAATTTGTACATTGCTTACATTTCCTTGTAGGACGCTGCATATTTAAGCTTTGGAATACTACAAAAAAGGTTATGTCCCCAGTTTGTGTTGTTTTCTTGGCAAGAATGGCTTGCCATGACCTTCTTGTGTCTTTTATTTTTAAATTACTTCCTAACTATTGTCTATTGTCTTTTATTTTTAAATTACTTCCTAACTATTGTCTATTGTCTTTTATTTTTAAATTACTTCCTTATTTATTTTTAAATTACTTCCTAACTATTGTCTATTGTCTTTTATTTTTAAATTACTTCCTAACTATTTTTAAATTACTTCCTAACTATTGTCTATTGTCTTTTATTTTTAAATTACTTCCTAACTATTGTCTATTGTCTTTTATTTTTAAATTACTTCCTAACTATTGTCTATTGTCTTTTATTTTTAAATTACTTCCTAAGTATTGTCTATTGTCTTTTATTTTTAAATTACTTCCTAACTATTGTCTATTGTCCAGGATTTTATTTGGGCTTCCTATCCAAGCCCTCCACTCGGAACATTTTTGCGGTCTAGATCAGCCATGGCTGACAATGGCTAGGATTCAAAATATTTTGGTCTGAAGTTTCAGATTATTTGTGTGCTTAGCTGGATTACTTTCTTTTTAGGAAATCCTCTTCCTGATCGGTTCACCCCCCCCCCACTCCTTGTAGAGTAGAGACTGAAGAAATTACAAGAGAATAAGATGGCACACAATGGAGAATTCACATTGAAAAGAATATGCTACTGCCAGCAGTTTGCCTATTGCATTCCCTATTGTGTGCCTGTTTTACTCTCTTGTAATTCCTTCCTCTCCAACGAATGTAAAGATGAGCATTAATTCTATGCTTGCTAATTGTCTGAGAATACGGGTAAGTATTCCAAGGTATGAAGGAGTGAGGAAAGAGGGCTATAAGATTTGTCCTTTTAGCAGCTTCCTCATGAGTTGAATTCTAGAAGCCTTCCCCACAGCTTAGGCTTACCTGCCTATTTGGAGTTGCATCCTTTTGACACTGCAAAGCAGAAGAAACCTGAAGAAAAATCATAAGCATAGCCATAGTTGAGTGATTTTCTACATAGTAACCCACAGTATGCAGGGGTGTCAAACTGGATTTCTTCGAGGGCCGGATCAGCCTTGCAATTCTCTGCAGGCTGGTGGGGACGGACGGACAGGGGAGGGGAGACGGGATGGATGCCTCCTGCAGCACCCTGCTGGCCAAAACAGGCCCCAAAAAGGCCCTGCAAGGTCCTCCTGCTGGAGGTGTGAAAGAATGTTGTGGGAAATGTGGGAGTATGGACACTAATAGAAACAAAGGTGCCAAACTGAGCCATCTTCCTGCCTTCAAGGACACCGGCCCTGGGAAAGGAATTTACAGTGGCACCTGAGGCATCGGCTTCCCAAAACATCGGAATGGAGCCTGATTGGACTACTCTCACAAGGGGGAGAGTTTGGGACATTGGATATTTGCTTTCAATATATGTTTTTCTTCAGAGCTTGCCTTGCTCTGAGGCCTCCGCACAGCCCATTTTTGGCTGGAAGAGTGCATCTGGAGGCAGGAGAGGCCAAAAACAGGCCATGTGGGAGTTGCACACGGGCCAATCCTTTGATATTTCCCGGCCAGCCCCATGGGCCAGATTTAAGCACCCTGTAGGCCAGATTCAGCCCATGGGCCTTGAGTTTGATACCCCTGGTATAGAGCATTACTATTACTTCTCCTGATCTTAATGCTATCCCTCTGTTGATGCAGCCTAAGCACTGCATTGGCTTTTTTGGAAACTGTAGCACACTGTTGGCTCATACTTGTGGTATCAAGTCAGACTGTCAGACTGGCCCCAGCTTATTCCCTAGGAAAAAATTGACCCTTGACTCCATAGGTCTTGGAGAAAAGGTACTTTTACTAGAGATGCTGAGTATATCATAGCAAGGTCAGCCCTGAAGAAAAACTGTGTGAAAATCATATATTGAAAGCAAATATCCAATGTCCCAAACACTCCCCCCGTGAGAGTAGTCCAATCAGGCTCCATTCCGATGTTTTGGGAATCCGGTGCCTTAGGTGCCACTGTAAATTCCTTTCCCAGGGCCAGTGTCCTTGAAGGCAGGAAGATGGCTCAGTTTGGCACCTCTGTTTCTATTAGGGTCCATACTCCCACATTTCCCACAACATTCTTTCACAACTCCAGCACTTTTCTCCTCCCAAATGCTTCCCTCCACCCAGGTATTGCAGTTGGTAGCAGGCTTCAAAGAAAGCGGAGATGGCAGCTGACAATCTCCCTCACAGTTACACCAGTTGAGGCAGGTACTGCCTAGCCCCGTGATGGCAAACCTATGGCAGGCGTGCCACAGGTGGCATGCAGAGTCCTCTCTGCGGGCATGCAAGTTGTCTCCCTAACTCAGCTCCATCGCACATGCCTCCCGCCAGCCAGCTGATTTTTGGGTCTCTGCCTTGTACGTGCGAGGGGTGGGGCGCATAAAGGAGACGCACGTGCGCATGTGTGGGGGCAGGGGGAGTGTGAGAGGTCGCATGCATATGCATAGGGTTGCATAGGGCTGTGGGGTGCATGGGTGTGTGTGCACGCATTGCATTATGGGTGCAGGCACGCGACAACAATAAGGTTAGCCATCACTGGCCTAGCCTATACCCAGATGCCAGCTCAGAAGAGGAGGAAGTGCTGGCTCTGGGGATGTTGGAGAGAGATGCGGAGGAGCTCTGAGAAGGTGCTGAGGGCTCTGTGCCAGGCTTGGAGAGGCCAGGCGCAATGGAGAGGTCATGGGAATGGCTACTGGATGAATGGCTTGCATTTTGTGCAGCTGCAGTTGGAGAGCTCGGAGGCTCTATGGTGGTGGTGGGGGGAGAAGGTGTGCAGCTGACCAGCAGAGATGAGGAGGAATTGTCCCCTCCATGTGATCCGTGAACTCGCAGGGTAGGCACAACAGAAGTTAGCGAGGCTACTTGTGAGGAGGCAGCCTTGCCCCTTCTGATGAGCTGCCCAAGCCAGTGGCTATTTAGCCCAACATGTGAAGTAAAATGGCATTGGGAGCAGCTTATGCTTCTTTGCTATGCATTGGTTCAGCCATTGTGATTCTTTGGGTAAATTACAATTTTGATTCTGCTGCTGGTTTTGGACTCTGCTTCTTGGATTTGGGACCTTGCTTGTGGAACGGTGGTTTAGGATTTTGGCTTTGTTGAATTGTGCTTGGACCATGAACTTGTTCTGATTTTGAACTTGTGTGTTCCCAAAAGTTGAAATTTAGATTCATTGGGTTTGTACTGCTTCCTGTGCAGGGTGAATCCTGGGGAATTCTATCTGAGACTATTTGATTACCCAGCGTTGCTCGGGTATTTATTTATAGGGGGAAAATGTCTGGACCAAATGTAATTTCTAATATTGAATTTCCCCCCTTATCAGAGGGACCTTGTGGAGTACTGTGAAGCAGTTACCATGGCAACTCCACTGCGTTGTACAGTAGAAGCTATTTTATGGCACAACAGGATGTATCTTAACAGAACACACACACACCCTTGAGGGGTGTTAGGGGTGTCCTACCTCCCCCCCCCAGTATTTATTTCCAGAGAGTAAGTAATCTGTGTACCAAGTTTGGTTGAAATTGCTCAAGGCATTCCGGAACACACACACACACAGACAGACATATATATTTATTTATTTTTAAATAAATATTTCATTTAATAAATAAATAAATAAATATTTTATTTATTTATATCCCTTTATTTATTTATCAGTACAAATACAACACACACACACACACACACACACACACACACACACACACACACACACATATATATATATATATATAAAGTCTCAATAAAGACTTCACCCCTTGAGGTGTATGCTTGCGTGTGCTTGTGTGAGCAGGACAGGACCTTGCTTTTCACACCACTGAACTGCATTGTTGGATAGGACCAATGTTCAAGTTTGTCGAGATCCTTCTGAATCACATCGGTCTAGTTGCTAGGAATGGAATATGTTTTTTAAAGTTTTTCTACATTCAGAGACAATGAATCAGCAATAAATGAGACACTGTTCTGGAACAAAACAAAAAAATACACTGAAAGCTGCAATTTGTCACCGGAAAATGAACATATTTTAATTTCACTAAGAAATACCAAAACCAGAGATCTGTAAGCTTTCCATTCTCACAAGCTGACAGCTGCAAGTTCTTAATGACTTAGATTCTTTTCATATATTTGCATTTCAGAGGCTTTCTTAAAAAAGCTCCTCCACACAAAGTTGCTGTAGCTTTGTCAACAGCTGTAATATTAAAAGTAAATGAAGGTATTTTAGAAGGAGTTCCCCCCCCCCATTTACATTATACAAAGTGTTCAGATTTCAGTTCTGAGTCACAAAACAGCTCCTAGAATAGACTGGCTTTTGAGATGGTTGTGGGCCACCAGCATACAATGCTGACCAGTGGTGAAATTCCTTTTTTCCCCTGTCGGTGGGGTAGGGGTTTGGTAGGCGTGGCTTGATGGTGGGGTCATGTGACTGGTGGGTATGGCTTGGTGGTGTGGGTCATGTGACTGAGTGGGCGTGGGCAATTTTACATCACTCACAGCAACCTGCCAAGCCATGCCCACCAAGCCATGCCCACAGAACCGACAGAAAAGTTTGGCCAGGAAAGTTTTCTAGTGTTCAGCCTGGCTACTTCTCACTTCCTTCTTATGTTTGTTCTGTATGTATGAGCCTGAGAAGGAGGAGAGAAGCAGCCATGTTGAATGCTGCGGCAGAGAGAAGCCAAACTTTTCTCCATCCCTTCACAGGGAATCTGCTCAGAAGGCAGCCACCGGCCGCAGTCTGTCCCTTTATGGTCATCCCTCCCTCCCGGGATCATACCTTAAAAACTGCAGCTAGCAGCTGCCTTCAGAACAGCTTCGCTGCGATGCCATCCCTCTGGCTGCTGCCATACTCCTGACCTGGTCCAGCCACGAGTGGCACCAGCAGGCAATGGGGTGCACAAATGCCATGCATGTGCACCCCATTGCCTACTGGTGCTGCTCCAACCAGCTGCCGGCTGGACCCAGCCAGGAGAACAGCAGCAGCCGGAGGGACGGTGTTGCAGCGGAGATGCTCAGAAGGCAACCAAAAATGACCTCTGGTAGCTGGAGGCTTCTCAACATGAAAGGCGGCCAAGGCTCGCTGTGTCCCCCCGCCCAAGGCATGAAGGTATGTGCGAGGTGTGTGGTGAGCATGCGACGGCTCCGGGGCAAGGCTGGAGCTGGGGAATGGTGCATTCCCCAACCTGGCCGAGGTGGGCAGTGAGCAGGTGGCAAGTGGGTGGCGGCTTTGGGGCAAGGCCGGAGCTGGGGAATGGTGCATTCCCTGACCTGGCTGAAGCAGGCGACAAGCAGGCAGTGTCTCTGGGGCCTCTGGGAATGATGCATCCCTGGGGCCACGGCCCCCAACCCAAGGTAAAGTGTGAGCAGGGAGCATGCTTACTTACTTTTGGTGAGCTGAGCAGAGCGGGCAATGCACAGAGGCAACTGGCGATGTATGTAGCTGGGCTGCGTGGCAAAGCGAAGGCAAAATATATAGGGTTGGGATGGGTGGGGCGAGCATTGAGTGAGTGGGTGGGTGGGGCGAGCAAGCAAGCAAGCGGCGATTGGTTCAAGGGTGGGTGGCCCATGGCCAGCCAGCGGTCACTACTAGTTTGTCACTGCGTTAATTGGTTTGCCAACTTGTGCTTATATTCTGAGTTATACAGTAGACTGAACTGTTTCTTATCTGACAATGATTAATGAGCATGTCACATAATACGTCACACATTCTTTACTTTCCTTCTGATCTTCCGTTCGCCTGCCAAGAGAACGCAGGCACATAACTCTGCCAAAATATAGTTAATTGAGTTAGCAAGATTTGTATTTTATTTTATTTTATATTAAAGTGTTTTTAATTAGAATATGCTCCGGGTTTTATTTCTGCTTATTTGGAAGTATACTACTAGGAGAGCCAACGGTCCACACCTCATTAATTCAGGGTGGAACTTCCCCTGACATAGTTCAGCAACCCAGGTCAAATTTCCACTATCGGTTCGTGTAAACCAGGGCGAACCGACTGAATACCACCTCTGATGCTGTTTCTTCCCTGACTTCTTAAACTTTGGTTTTGTTCTGCCATCCTTTTTGCAAGCATGTCAGGGACATTTTCCCAAAATGTCTCCAGTGGCAAGTTGCCTATTTATGGAATTGCCACCATGGTGAACGTAACTGTCACCATGTACCCAAAATCAAAATGTGGAAAATATTTAAAAGAAAAGAAACAAAGATACCATGATAGCATACAACCTGTGCCATAAGTTCGCCCTCATGGGTCTAAAGTCTATCATTAAATTCTTTGAAGGCTATGCTTTTTGAAGCCCTTAGCAAAGTAGTGGTAGAAGGAGGGCAAAATGTTTGAAACTCTAAGGCACAATATCTTTCCAGCCAGCCTTGGTCTCAGCTACATTACTATTGATATAAAGGTTTTCTCTCGAAAATTCCCAGTTGCTATTTTATCAGCATTTAAGCGTTCAGGCTAAAATGTGGAGAATACATAAAGTCCCCAAAAGGAATACAGAAACAGAGAGGAAAGATTAGGGACTGAGACCTCACTCTCTTTGCTGTACTATGCTGTTGTTTCTGTGATTAATTTTTACCAGGTTTATTTATACATGAATAAAAGTCTCCTTCCCCAGTTTTCTGCTAAGATATAACTGTTGTTTTGTAGCCTGCCGAACATATTTCCTTTCTTCTAAGATGAAACGTAAACATTGTTTGTCTTAACCACTTCAGAATAAATAAAACCCCTGTGGCTACATTCAGGTTATGGAGCAAAACAACATTACTTGCATACTTTTCAAATCAATTTCTGGTATTTTTTCTTGCTTCGTGAGATGAACCATTGTGTAACCAAAAATCATTTTCAAATTCCAAAGCTGAAAACAATAAACGGGCCTTTCCATAAGTTAGTTCTCTCAATCAAAGTCTTTTTAAAACACCAAGATTTAGATGGACAATATTCACTGTAGCTGTTTAAAAACCAAAGAAGCAGGGGTGAAATTCAGCAGGATCTCACAGGTTCTGGAGAACTGGTAGCGGAAATTTTGAGTAGTTCAGAGAACCGGCAAATACCACCTCTGGCTGCCCCCAGAGTGGGGTGGGAATGGAGATTGTGCAGTATCCTTCCCCTGCCATGCCCACCAAACCACATCCACAGAACCGGTAGTAAAAAAAAATGAATTTCACCATTGCAAGGAAGTGAACAATTATTATTATTTTTTAAATAAGCCAATTGGCATTGTATAGAAGATCTTCAAAATTTAAAAAAGAGTTATTCAAAATAGTCAAGTTTATTCCCTGATGAAATTAGGGATGTGGTTCTGTATAAAAATGGGATAGAAGTCCCAATTAAGTTCAAGAATCTTCAACAATGCCTTATTATCTATATATATAAAAGCCAAATACCACTCACTCATCACAAAATCTCCAGAACCGTAAAGCTTACAAATTTGAAATTTGGCACGTATGTTTCTCTTGGCTTCCAGCTGCTTGCTAAGAAAGGATTTTTCAAAATGACCATCAGATTATTATTATTTCTTATACAGTAATTAATACTCTCTGATGCTAAGGAGTTCTACTCCCCCTCCTCGCCTGAAAATAACTCTGTTCCAACTGCCAGTTGCCTCACATTCCATTACCTCAGTGTAAAATGGCAGACATGCCATTCCTTCACTCAGGAGTGGTCTGGGCTCCTTACAGTACTAAACTTCGGTACCTCACCAAAATGTCTACGCTTTCCACCTATGGAACTGTGTCCAAACTCAATGGCGGGAGAGATATTCCCTTATTTATTTCAATCATAGACCACCACTGAGCCAACATATTGAACTGGAGTGAACCGGATTTCTCCTGCATTACCCGATCACATAGTTTCGTCATAAAGCATGGGTATCCAGCTAGTATTCTAATAAGAATGACATAAAAGGGAAAGTCTTTTTTTTTTAGCTTCCTGACCAACTAAGCTAACAATTCAGCATTTCTGTTGGTCTGATGATCATACCAGGTCACAATATTTTCCTGAAGATGGTATTTCTACATGAAGCTATTGGGAGAGGACATCAAAAGATTTGAGTTTGGTTTGAGATTTGGATATGCTGATGATATCCATTAATACCTTCTAGGCCATCCAGCAGATTTGATATAAGTCTTGTCTTGATGACTGAAAGCTATAAGAATCCAGATAAGGAGGAACAGGTTGAATGCCTAGCAAAACAGAGTGATTGTAGATTCAGAAACCAACTGGTTCTTGGCCAGTTCCAGCTTTGGACAAGGATGAAGCTGTGTTTCCTCCGAAAGAACTGGTACCATGAAAGTATAGAATAGAATAATAGAGTTCGAAGGGACCTTGTAGGTCATTTAGTCCAACCCCCTGCTCAGCAGGAGACCCTATACCATTTCTGACAAATGGCTGTCTAGTCTCTTCTTGAAAGCTTCCATGGATGAAGCTCCCACAATTTCTGAAGACAAGCTGTTCCATTGGTTGATTGTTCTCACTGTCAGAAAATGTCTCCTTATTTCCAGGATGAATTGCTCCTTGATTAGTCTCCATCCATTATTCCTTGTCTGGCCTTTGAAAAATAGGTTGACCCCCTCCTCTCTGTGGCAGCCCCACAAATATTGGAACACTGCTATCATGTCACCCCTGGTCCTGCTATTCACTAGACTAGCCATGCCCAGTTCCTGCAACCGTTCTTCATATGTTTTAGCCTCCGGTCCCCTAATCATCTTTGTTGTTCTTCTCTGCACTCTTTCTAGAGTCTCAACAGCTTTTTTATAGTGTGGTGACCAAACTGAATGCAGTATTCTAGGTGTGGTCTTACCAGGGCTTTATAGAGTGGTATTAGTACCTCACTTGATCTTGATTGTATCCCTCTGTTAATGCAATTTAGGATTGCATTGGCTTTTTTGGCTGCCGCCGCACACTGCTAACTCATGTTTGATTGTCCATTAAGACTGCAAGATCCCTCTCACAGTTACTGCTATTAAGCCTGGTTTCACCCAATCTATATGTGTACTTTTGGTTTTTCTTGCCTAGAGGTAAGACTTTACTTTTCTCTACACTGAACTTCATTTTGTTAGATAGGAGCCAGTTAAAAGAATGCAGTCTTGGCCTTGGATATGGGGAAGGAACAAGCCAACTGTTAAGGGAGACTTTTAGAAATTATTATTCAACCCTGAGAAACAAGAAGATGTAAACAAGGAACTCAAATAAGCCCACCTTGATTCAGTTCAGCATAAAGCAGGGCAGAGAGAAACCATGATGGTCTTTCAAGACACTGTGAGTTTACATAAAGAACAGTTCTAGAATCCTTGCCATGCCTGATTTTTTTTTAATCTGGGTATCCATAAAAGGCCGATACGTACACAATGCGGGGGTCAGCAAGTGAAAGTTCTGAACAAGAGAGTTTTACCAGTTTTGACTGATGTTCTAGTTGCAATATTCTGATTTCCAGAGACACAGGGAGTCAGATGGATACAACTTTAGTAAATATTCATGAACAGACGGTGCTGGCTATAATCCTGAATGGACAGTCCATTCATGCAATATTTATTGCTGCAAGCAAAAAGAAAACCAACAGCTCTCCAAGCAATACAAAAAGTTAGAACATGATGGCTTCTGCTTTGAAATGCAGAGGCAACGTTCACATTTATGATAACCTGTTAAGTAATTTAGCTCCCCGTTGGGAGAGCGAGTATGCAGAGAAGCGTAATGAGAATGATATGGAATAACACGCACAAACCAGCATACAGAGACACTGAATAGTATAAAAATATAGTAGTTTACTATGTAGAAATATAGAGGTATTCAGAGTCTGGTTAACAGTCCAAGTCATACACGGTTCAGTAATTCAGTTATCAAATAGTCAGTCTAACACACAAAATATAGCTAAACAGTAGCAAACCACAATACCTCAAAATACACCTGATCAGCTTCTAACCAAACAGAGAGCTAACAGCCATTCTGGCTGCCTCTTATGGCTGCTTGAGGTAACAAGCCAATTACATATCTTAAGCATTTAAAGTAACAGATACATTTGTTACAATCATGGCTTATATACATTGCCAAGCCAAGACTAGGGTTACATCCCTACCCTAACATAACCCAGTCTAGCATAGGGACAACTCGTAAAGCATTCCTGGCCTGCTATCGATCTATAATCCAGATTGTCTCCGGCAATTGTGTATCCCATATTGGGCGATGGAAGGCATTTAGTACAGCCCCCTTCTCAGTGCAGGACCCTCTAGAACAGGGGTGGCAAATTCGTGTCATCACGGTAGTGTCACGTGATGTATCGAGACTCCCCCCCACTTTGCTAGACCAGGTGTGGGCGTGGGCAGTGCGTGACACCTCCGGGTGGCACATTTTACAGCCCTGCTCTATAATATTTTTGACAGATGGCTCTACAGCTTCTGTTTGAAGATACCTAGTAAAGGAGAAGTCTCAACCTGTTCTTATTAAGGAGTGCTGTAAATGTTGTTGATTTCTATCACTTGCCTTGGGGTGATTTATCCAGGAGCTGCTATTAAAAGAAACTGTGAAGGGATAAGAGACTGGGGTTATTAGCATGCTGGGTGAAATACAAATGTATTGCTCCCAGCAACCCTCCTACAGAAGGAAGTATTATTGGGTTTCTTGGTCTACTTATACAAACTTATGGGAAGCATTAAAGTTATCAACTTGGGACTTCTCTGGGGGAATGAAGATTACCTATGCTGTCTTTAATAACTTTGCCATTTAATAAAGGCATCTGCCTGTAAGAGCTGTAATCTGCTAATGCAAAAAAAATGAATCATCTAATGTGGACGACTATATTTTTAATGCTTAATTAAACATCTGATGTTTAATTAACTTGGGACATGGTGGCTCAGTGGCTAAGACGCTGAGCTTGTCAATCGGAAAGGTTGGCAGTTCGGCGGTTCAAATCCCTAGTGCCACGTAACAGAGTGAGCTCCCGTTACTTGTCCCAGCTTCTGCCAACCTAGCAGTTCGAAAGCATGTAAAAATGCAAATAGAAAAATAGGAACCACCTTTGGTGGGAAGGTAACTGTGTTTCATGCACCTTTGGCATTTAGTCATGCCAGCCACATGACCATGGAGACGTCTTCGGACAGCGCTGACTCTTCAACTTTGAAATGGAGATGAGCACTGCCTCCTAGAGTCGGGAATGACTAGCGTGTATGTGCGAGGGGAATCTTTACCTTTAAACATCTGATGTCTCGGTGGATAGCAGTACTTGGCTAACTTTATTTGGGCTTGGAAGTTAAATACGGCTGGGCTTGGTTAATATTAGGATGGGAGACCACGGAGGAATAAAGCAGCTGAAGGAACTCCAAAAAACTTCCTGGAAAAACTCCATAATAAGCTACTTCTGTATTATTTCCAGCTAAATTCTAGCTAAATAAGAGCTGCGGTGGTGAGGTGGTTAGAGTGTAGTACTGCAGGCTACTTCTGCTGACTGCCAGCTGCCTGCAATTTGGCAGATGAATCTCACCAGGTTCAAGGTTGACTCAGCTTTCCATCCTTCTGAGGTGAGCATAATGAGGACCCAGATTGTTGGGCGCAATAGGCTGACTGTGAACCGCTTGGAGAGGGCTGTAAAAGCACTGTGAAGTGGTATATAAGTCTAAGTGCTATTGCTAAATTACATGTACTTGTTCTTAGAATTGTCAGAGAATTATTGAAATGGACTCAAAGAAGACATTTAAAATGAACTGCGATTGTTGAATTGTTACATTATATTACGAATCATAAACAGGAATCATACATTGAAAATGTATCATCTAGGAGCATAAATATTTCTGGAAAATGTAGGATGCAAATGGATGTGTAACAATTTGTTTTGTAGATCTGGGGAAAAAAACCCAAATGTGGATGCTCTGTTTTCTGTTCTATAGTGCATTAAAGCAGAGCTACTGAAATGTAAATTATTAATTTTTTGCCTTTTTCAATCATTGGAGTAATCATTCCATTCTTTTTCAATTGGTGGGTCTTGGGTAATCACTTGGTTCTATACCCTCATCTTGATTTATAAGCTTATTTTGCTTTCTTTATTTCATTTCTCAAGACCGTCTCCACCTTTGGTGCCTGTAAATAAATCTGTAAATAAAGATATGCGTTTGCATCAAAGTTTATGAAGCTTGCAGTTAATCTCATTTTAGCCAGGAGCTTTTTACAGAATTGAAACAGGTGGATGAAAAATGCTATTGATTAAAGGTCAATAATTATCTGAGCAGAAAGGAAGAAAATCCTCCACATATCAGACCTATTTCAGATGCATTCGGAAATATAAATCTACTTAAACAGAAGAAAAAGATACAATAACCCCCCCCCCCCCTTAAAATGGATTATGAAAAAGACTCTGGCAGCAGAGAAACATGAAAAATAATTCTTGATAAAATGTCTGCAGGACTCTTCCCATATATTTTGTATATCTCCTTTCTTGCAAAGTATGTCATAAACAGAATCTGGTCCATTGCACAGAATGGGGCCTGTAATTAACTCCTTGCCCTTCATAATGATTATGCCATTTGCTGCTGTAGTTTAGGGGTATCCAACCTTGGCAGCTTTAAAACTTGTGGGCTTCAACTCCCAGAATTCCTCAGCTAGCTGGTTGAGGAACTCTGGGAGTTGAAGTCCACAAGTTGCCAAGGTTGGAGAGCCCTGATCTAATTTACACTTCATAACTTCCCCTCTTGTTTTCTGTAGCAGAACAGGTGGCAGTGCACAGCTAACCTTGATTCTTAGAGAGAAAGCTAAGCAGCTTAGATCTTTTGGTTCTAGGTTCTCAGGAAATCAGGGTGGTAGACTAACCTTGGTTCAAGTAAAACAAAACAAACAAATGTTCATATTGTTGCCAAGAAAGCAGCCTGGACATACAGTATCTCCGTAGTCAGCTGGAAGTGACAACAGGTATTTTAAATCTTTCGATGTGGGGAAAAGCCAAGATATATATTTACTCCAGCAGCCTGACATTATTCTGCATTGTTTATCGGGATGTCCTTTTTAGGTTGCTTTCAGAACACTGATTAATGGGTAAAATGTATTTATTTATTAAATTTACAAGGCACTCATTGTCAGGCCTGCAGCTTTCTTTTGGATCTTTGACCTGCCACACTTTCTATTATTCTTCTATGCCTTTTTCTATTGTGGGAAAATGGGAGGAGGGATTGTAAAGAGTTACCTACTGTGTAGCCAAAACAAAAAAAAAAATTCTAGAAAGCCAAGGTCATCCTTTGTCTTTGCACCTCTGCACCTGACCGGAACTCGATTGGTGGAACTGCCAGCATGGCATGGGAGATTGGACCATGTGATGGAATTGTGGGTGTGGGGGCAAGATCTTGAACCTTCAACTAGATGGGGAAAACCTGGAAGCTTTCAGATTCAGGTTTTTCCAGATGGGCCAACATGCCTCTCTTAATAAATTGGAACTTGAGCAATACTTTGCCTTGGACTCTGATTTAATTTTGGATGCTACTTGGAACCCTGACTTAACCCGAATCTCCCCTAAAATACTCTACCACCTCCCCGAGCCTCGGGGTGTGGTCCGGGGTCCTGAGCCCCAACATGACACTCAACTCCATCACATTCTGAGTGGCATGCAGGAAGAAATGTCCATCTGGGTTCAGTTCCAAGTGGGGAGAAAGACTCTGGAAATATGGAGGCTGTTTGGAAGGATGGTTTAATGGTGAAGCAGAACCACCAAGCACTAGCTGACCACAGGGAGTGGAGATATATACATTTCATTCTTCTAGGAGAGGGGTGGGTGCTGACTTCCTTCAGCAGCATGGAACAATAAATCAGAATAATAATGAAACTGTAAGAAATGTCTGGGGGTGGGGGGGAAAACACGACCAGTTTGATCTTTTTGGGAAAGGCATTGTGTGGGACGGCTCAGGTTCACCTGCCCCAAAGAATAGGAGCATTTGAAGGCAGCTCTCTTGGCTTCCCTGTTCCAAGGTCCCCCAGAGTCAAGATGTGGCTGGCCACAATGATGCAATCAAAGCTCCTCGTTTCTTGTGAGCATCACACCAGTTGTGGGATTCAATTTTTTTACTACCAGTTCTGTGGGTGTGGCTTGGTGGGCGTGGTAGGGGAAGGATACTGTAAAATCTCCGTTCCCTCCCCACTCCAGGGGAAGGATACTGCAAAATCTCCATTCCCTCCCCATTCCAGGGGAAGGATACTGCAAAATCTCCATTCCCTCCCCACTCCAGGGGAAGGATACTGCAAAATCCCCATTCCCGCCCTACTCCAGGGAAAGGATACTCCAAAATCTCAATTCCCACCTCACTCCAGAGGAAGGCTACTGCAAAATCCCCATTTCCTCCCGATCAGTTGGGATTCAGGAGGCAGAGAATAGATGGGGGCAGGGCCAATCAGAGCTGGTGTTTACCAGGTCTCCAAACTACTCAAAATTTCTGCTACCGGTTCTCCAGAACTGATCAGAAACTGCTGAATACCACCTCTGCAACACACCCTTGGCACACCAAAACAGGCACAGCTTTAATCTTGACTTTTTGATCCAAACTGCAGGCACCTCTGACCTTTAGGTACCTCCTTTTTTTACACAAAGAAGACCAAGAACTAGGGAAAAAAATGTACTCACCGTATATGGAAAAGAATTTCTATTAAATACAAATAATAGTTGAAAGGTTATTTTTAGATGAGAAAAATATGGCTTTTAGTCAATTCCATTTAAGATTGCTACCTTTACACTTGCAGAGAAATCATTGCTTGTTTTCTTTGAACCTTTTAATGTACACATTTATATTCGATTTTAATATGTCAACATAAATTGGCACTTCACAAATGTCATTGTATATCTATTTGAAAGGGCAGAAAGGCAACAGAGTTCCACCAAAGTATAAATCTCTGTATATAAACTGTGTGTATGTGTTCCAGCAAAACTCTGGAACGCCTTGAGTAATTTCAACCAAACTTGATACACAGATTACTTACTCTCTGGAAATAAATATTGTGGGGGTAAGACACACCAACACCCCTCTGGGTGTGTGTTCTGTTACGATACAGCTTGCTGTGCCTTCAAATGGCTTCTACTGTACTGCCGTAAAATGGCTTCTACTGTACTGCTGTAAAATGGCTTCTACTGTACAGCGCGATGGAGTTGCCATGGTAACGGCTTCACAGTACTCCACAAGGGAGCTCCCTCTGGTAAGGGGGAAAATCCAACATTAGAAATTACATTTAGCCTGGACATTTTCCCCCTATAAATAAATACCTGGGCAAAGCCGGGTTATCAGCACTAGTACATAAATAAAAGTTGATTTACAAATTCATTTTGTTATTAGTTTTCAAAAGTGCCTGCTTACAGTAACCATGCCATTCATATTATCTTTCACTTTTAAGTTCAAACCCAGTGAAACTCTGTGAACATTTTGAGGAAATGAATGTTGAATGGGAGAAAGTTGTCAGGGGATTTGACAGGGTGGTTGTTGTTTTTTCCTGGGAGAAACTTGTTCCAGATTTAAAAAAAAAGAAGTTTTCTCTGACTGACAAGTAGTGAGTCTTCCATTTCAATAAGGCTTGGCTCATCAGACTGTATAACCCTGGACGTGTCAGTCTGGCTTATAATAGTGAGAAATTTTCATTGCATTGTGTCAGTATTTCATTATATTTCTTTTCACAAAAATGATTAACGCTTACTTCAAAGTTTCATACATTTCTGATCTGACAGAGTGAGCTAAGCTTCAAAATGCATATTGTTTTGGGTCTTCTTGCCAGATGAATATAACTTACACCCAGAGTGCTATGTAAATAGTCTACACCTTTAATCATTTGATCAGAAAATGAAAAGGATTAGAACCACCTTTTTCATTAGGTTGAATTAAAAATTTCAGCAAGCTTCATATTCCGGAGATTTTTCAGTTGCCTGGGAATCTTGGAATTTCTTGGAATCTTA
The DNA here is from genome assembly GCF_964273705.1 of Natrix helvetica. Lineage (NCBI taxonomy): Eukaryota > Metazoa > Chordata > Lepidosauria > Squamata > Natricidae > Natrix > Natrix helvetica. Next base: position 97,138,149 of record NC_138551.1, read on the forward strand.
TTAGAGATTAGATCAAGATATAAAAGTGTACAGTACAGGAATATGTCACATGTTTTAAAATGATTTCCCAATTGATGCAAAGTAACTTCAAGGCCAAATACTGGATTTGATGAAGATCCAATCCATAAACTGGATTTGAAGGATTTGGCAATTCTGATAGATTTGGTTGCTTGTCTTATTTTTCAACTACAGAATCAGGGGTGAATACTACTTACTTTCCCTACCGGTTCGCAAATGTGAGCCCATCCACACATATGCTCAGCCTTCTGCGCATGCGCTTTGCCTTAAAAATGTGCCTAAATAGGACGACATAGAGCTGGGGCAGGTGGGCGGGTCCACCCGTGAGTTCCACAACCAGTTTGGGTGAACCAGTCCGAACCAGCTGAATACCACCTCTGTACAGAATCACTTTTTTATAGATAGTATCAAAATGCTTAACAGAAGGATTGGAGCCATGAGATTGTCATGACCAAACCCACATTAACATTCAGAAGAATACAGACAAGAATGACAATAGAACCCTCATAAAAAAGTTTCAATTGGACTGTTTTGGGCTTCAAAAATGTTAGCTGAGTGTGCTTCTGAAAATGAAAGGCTTGTCAGTGGTGAAAAAAATGAAAGATATGTACTGAAAGAAATTTAAAACTTCAAAGGCTGGAAAGAGTAAACAGTTGCCTTCCTGGGCTAGGAGAATTACCAGAGAACCATTTGCCTCCATGTTCCATTGTGCTGTTATTTTCCTTGATATTTTTTCAGTGTTGCTAAGATTATTAGGCTGAATTTCCATAAATTCTGCAGACACACTAGAAACCAAGGAGTAGACCATTTTATTACATCCTGGGAACTGATAGAGCAGTGTTGGCCAACCATTTTTTGTCATCGCTTGCTGAAAGTGCATGCAATGCATCCGCGACACCCCCCCATACCCTACCCCTCCCGCGCATGTGTGCGTGACCTCCCTGAACTCCCTCGCCTCCCGCAGATTTGCGCCCCCCCCCCATGGTGCCCTGTTTTGGGCCTAGCAGCCTCCCTTCACTATGGAAATAGAAGCAAACAAACAACTTCCCTTTCTGGACGTCCTAATCTACAAAAAACCCAATGGCTCCCTAGGACACACCATCTACCAGAAAAAACCACACACCAACTGTTACTTAAACGCACAATCCCATCACCACCCTGCACAGATCAACTCTGTAGCCAAGACCCTCATCTCCAGAACCAAACACCTAGCCGACAAAGACCACCTGAAAACTGAATTACACACTCTCACAAACGTATTAATCTCCAATGGATTCCAAAGAAAAACAATTACCAACCTAATCCAAAGGGAGACTCCCCCCCAAAAACCGAGACACAGAACAGGACAACGGCATCACCCTCCTCCCTTACATCAAAGGCACCACAGATAAAATCAGCAAAATTCTCCACAAACACAATATCAAGACAGCCTTCAACACTGACCAAAAAATAGCCTACATCTTAAGAAACCCCAAAGACAAAATCCAGCTAGAAAACCAAGGAGTCTACGAAATACCATGCAAAATCTGCCCTGCAACATACAAAGGACAAACAAACAGGAGAATAAATGCATGCATCGCAGAACACAAGAATGCAGTAAGAAAAAAAGAAAAACTTCCTCCTTTTTCCAGCATCTTAAAGCTACAGGACATGAAATTAATTTTGAAGGTTAATCTCCAAAACTGAACACTTCAACAAGAGAATAATTATGGAAGCTATCGAAATAGAGAAACACCCCCAGAACATAAATAAACGTGACGATACCTCCCGCCTACCAAACATCTGCAAACCAGCCCTAGTCAACAAACGAGCCCTACCCAACACCCAGGCCGTTACAACACGAAACAACAACGGACACACAGCCAGTACCAATCAGCACCAATCCACCAATCATGATACAACCACACGACCAATCATTCCACTTACTGAAACAAAGCTAGCACTCCACACACCTCCACCTCAAGATGGTGAGTGAGACCTCGCTGAAACGTTGCCAAGATAATCTCAATCTTACATGGGAAAAGACCCGAATACAACAAGATCAGCATACCTACACCCGTGAAAATCTATGAACACACACACACACACACACGCCTTGTAGATTGTTTTGTCTTTCAACCACTGTTTGAAAGACAAAACCTTTGTGTACTTTATTTTGCTCCTCAGTTGTCTCAAAATAGTAGTCACACTGTGGTGCACACTCTGACAACTTCCACTTTTAATTTTAAGATTTCTTGCTTCAAAGCATAGTTAAGAGTCAGGAACCAATTACTATGGCAGTTGATGCTCACTTAATGTTAAATGACTCTTCAATAATTGACCAGTAATTGATAATAAAATCCAGAAATAATTAAAGCTTTAAGAATACACCTGTTTGAGTGTTTCAAAGTCACAAACTCATATTCTATGTAATGTGATAAAATATTTGCATTGAAATGGCATGTTTGCATGGATCTACACAAGTAATTAAATAGCAATACCAAAGAAGAAGATGGTAACATTACTTTCACTATCTCCTACATTGCCTAAAATGCAGGTTTCCTTTATTATTTTAACAATGATAACAATGGGCAATGTTAATATACCATGGATATAAATAAGAGTGTCAAGGTTCCAAGGAACACCCCAATGAAATAAGACCTTGAGGCTTGAGTTTCCTTAAAGTTCCATTTTCTTAAAGATGTCATTTGGCACATCTGGGAAAACCCGAATCTGAAAGCTTCCAGGTTTTCCCCACCCAAATGAAAGTTCAAGTCCCTGCCCAGCACCCACATGTCCATCACATGATCCAATCAGGCACCATCCCAACTGGAGATGCCTCCCAGTCACACCACTCCAGGTGCAGGGCAACTCTGGAGAAAGGAATGATATTTAGACTATATATCTCCCATACTCCATATAACCCTCCTCCCATTTTCCCACAGTAGAAAATGTGGGAGGCCTGAATGCCCAATGTAAAAGATGGCTTCCAGGTCTAACAAAGAGTTGTTAAGACACATGAAGTTTGCAGCTAAATCAAATATACTTTTTTGATATTGCTTGAACTTGCAGCCTTCATATCTCAGGATCAGCGTAGAACTGGATAAGAGCTCAGATGTTATTGTCCATCTTTGTAATTATTTATGGAATTCACTAGGAATCTGTAGACATCAACAATCTTTCCCAAGATCCTATTGAAAAGATTAAGGCCAGTGATTTTTGACAGCCTCTGTACATTGATTGGTGCAGCCTATCTGTTTTGTCCCTCCAAGATTGTCCTCAAGAATGGAGACATGCCTGAGTAGGAACATAACATTAAAGTTGTGCTATCTGTCTGACAGCACAAGGCTGCTCATGTGCTTTTCATCAGGGCCATGGCACAGCAGTGACAGTAACTCAAGTCTCCTTTGAGTGAAACACTGACTTCTTGGATATGGTCCATGTATTTTTGTTCGCAACAAGATGAAATTAGTTTGCCATTGTCATCTTCTGAGACCATTCTTCCTGTGAATTTGTAGCTAACTATCAATTTTCCCCCTTGCTATTTGGGGGAACAGAAGTGAAATAAGCGACATTTGGATTATTTTAAATGTACAGCTTGAATGATTTTGCTGTGGGTTATTTCCAAATAAACATTTACCAAATTATCCCTCAAGAAACCAATTATTAGAAACCTGAGCAGAAATGAGATGAACACATAGATAAGGAAAGAATGAGGAGCAATGGTTACACTTCTGGTAATACAGAGAGAAGGTGTACCAATTAGAAATTGGGCTATATCCAGGGGGGGGGGGCTGCTACGGGTTCACCCAGGTTCGGGAGAACCCATAGCTAACTTTATGGCTGGTTTGGAGAACCTCCAAATCTCACCCTTGGCTGGCCCCGCCCACCACATCCTGCCCCTTCCACCCCACCACGCCCCTCCCAGGAGTCTCCACGTGGCCCCTTTTGGATGCGAGGTAAGTGCAGGGCCACGTGGAAGTGCGGGGAGGGCAAAAAATGGGCCTCACGGAAGGCCTGCGGAGCTCGGGGGGAGGCAATTTCACCCTCCCAGAGGCTTGAGGAAAGCCTGCAGAGCCTGGAGAAGGTGAAAACACCACCACCTCAGGATGCAAGAGGCCGGCTAGGCCACACCCACCATGGCCAATTTGAGCTCCACAATACAGTGTCTAGTATTTGAATGAGCAAGGAATGAAACATAGGGAAGAAATTCTTCCAACAAGGTTTTGGTAAAGGTAACCTCAGTTGTGTTTCCCCCTCCCCCTCCAAATCTTACCTGCACAATGTTGATTATAATCCTCTAGCTGATGAACAAGATCAGGCCATGCCTCTCTTCAGATCTAACATCACAGAGAAGTGGCAGTTGGATGCAGGTGTTCAACCTAAAGAGGAAAGCGACTTTGCAATAATTCTGCTAAAAGGATTAGAGCATGCACAGAGTGTAACCTAACTCCGCTTTTGATTCCCTGCTGAGCTGAGCGCCATTGTAACCTAATGCACTACCTGCAAAGATAAAGCCTCCAGGCTAACTGCCAAGTAGCCTAGCTAAGTAACTTCTTGTGAAATGCAAAATGTGAATTCTGCCTGTTGTAACTAATAATGTGAGATAGCACCCCCTAACAAACTCTGGGCTAAATGTCAGAAAATGTATTCCTTTCCCCTTTCTGAGGTCCATTGTTTCAGAGCATTGAGAAAATCATGACATTTGCATGAACTAATGGATATGAAATTATGTTTCTAACACTATAACGATCTGTGCAAGCTGTGTAAACTATAAGAAGTTTGAAAAAAGTTTTTGCGCGTGGCTTTTGCTTTTGCTCTCTCTGACTACTCTATTCAGGGGAGGGGGGAGATTAAGGTCGCCCAGTCTTGCTTTGATCAGATTAAAGTTGCTTTGTGTTCAGAGTTTCATTGGATTTATCAGATTGTGAGTTCCACCCAAAAACCTAACACTGCCATGACTCTGAAGCAGGTTGAAACTATCCCCGTTGACTCACACCCCAGCTTCTTTGAGTTAATGTGACAAGTGTTACTCCAGATATCTAGAAGTGTGAGCTTTGGTTGTGTTACCTTACTCTTTGATTCAGGAAAAGCAGTTTTCCCGTGCCTTTTCTATTTTTTTTGAGAGTATATTAGAAAGCACTCCTATTTGCTCTCATCAGCGATGATGACTGATCAACGAAGTGTGCAAAAATATTGTATAAGTAAATATGAATTTACTGAACTTAATTTAAAATATACACAAATTGATTTGTCTGCCCAAACTTTGATACCTCTTTCCACTAACAGGCCCAAGTGCTAACTGGTTTACCTCAGTATCTTTTAATCTCTACTTTCCTGCTTTGATAAAAACACTTACCATATTTTTCGGGGTATAAAATGCATTCCCTCCCCCTAAAAGTGGGTGAAAATTGTGGTGTGTCTTATACAGTGAATGTTGCTGAAGCCCTGCCCACCCAGAAGCCCTCACCCTTCAGCCTCTGAACACTCCATTTTTGACCCGTTTCAGGCTACAGGGATTGCGACAGCACATCACCACTGATCACCGCCTCTGCATGTCATGTTTTCAGCTTCCACACATCACATTTTTGGCCTCCGCATGCCCCATTTTTGGCCTCTGTGTATTGTGTTTTTGGCCAGTTCCAGGCCAGTTCCAGGCAGTAGGGATCCCCGCCACTGCCGATCCCCGCAACCTGGAACTGACCAAAAATGTGATACGCGGAGGCCAAAAAATGGGACATGCAGAAGCCGAAAACGTGGCGTGCAGAGGTCAAAACAAGGCGGCGATGGCTGCTGGTAGGCAGAATCGTTTTTTCTTGTTTTCCTCCCCAACAACTAATGTGCATCTTATACTCCAGAGTGTCTCACACTCCGAAAAATACGGTATGTGCCATCAAGTGGATCTTGACTCAGTGACCATCTAGATAGACTTTCTCCAGGTTGAACTGCCCCCAAACTGGGCCTTCAGGTCTTCTAATGATTCCTGAAAGGTCAAACTGGGGGCAAATTGTCATGGAAAGACATCTATGTATGTGATTAGTAAGAGTTGATACTAACTTGCAGATAAGGTATGTTTTTGATTTTTGTTTTGTTTTGTATCTCAGTATTTAACTTCTGCCTTCATGACAGGACCCCCATGGTATAGCAAGGAAAAAAAGCAGATTAGAAAGGATATATTTAAAGTGGGGAGGAGAAGGAAACCCAGATCAGACGAAAAAGCATGAACTGGACTGTGGGTGCCCACAGAACAAATTATTTGGGGAAAAATCTTACACAACAACCTTTTATTGCCAATGCATAACACGATGTAGCCTTATTCCCTCACCACTGTGCCTTCAATTCCATGTATACAGCTCCAAATTCTTGTTGGCTATACGTTATATATGTTGAAGGCAATGATGGGATTCAAATACTTTAACAACTGGTTCTCTGCCCTAATGACCAGCTGGGTATGCTAGGCTTGGTGGTCATGTGACTGGGTGGGTGTGGCCAACTCAATGTCACTCACGTCGATGGGTGCTTCTCCTTAGTTGTTACAATGTAGTAAGGGTTAACTGGAGAGGCAGTTTCTGTAAGCAGGGCAATAAAGATTAGGCTAGAAACAACACCAGAATGTTTCCTTCCTGCCTTCCTTACAGGATTAGTCCTGTAAAGTGGAAAAAAAAAACAAAATGAGATTTCTTCCAACAATCGGTTCTCCAAACTGCTTAGAAAGTTAACAACCAGTTCTCCCGAATAGGTGCAAACAGGCGGAATCCCACCACTGGTTGAAGGGCAGAATTTGGCTTCTCAAAACCTGTTTGTATGTGCACCCAGAGCAATTTCAGAGACGGCCATGAAAATAGTTATTTTTAATTAAGAGCAAAAGAATATAGATAGGAGAATTGTCACCTAAACGGTATGTAATAGCTGCAATATGACATGTTAGAGCTGCAGAAATATTTAATTTGATGTAAACTATCAGAATTCATGCTAGGATGGTTCGAAAATTTGGCCATTCAATTATGCTAGTATGTTTAACACAACCTAAAACAGCTGGGTTGCCCAAATCCTCTGGCTTAAATCCCAAGTATTTAAAGAGCTTGAATATATGACTTTGTGAGAAGAAATGATGGATTGACGATGCCTTTGCTAAAAACAGAGCCCACAGCTGCAGCACAATCCAATGCTTTTGGGCCCTTCAATCATGCCAGCAGAAAGGGGCCTGGGGCACATTTCCCCTTAGCCAGCCACCAATGTTTAATCAAGCACTACCAGGGTGGGCTTTCTTCCCGGGTCATGGATGGGCCCAATACCAATGGGCTCCTTCCCCTTCTCAGCAGATGATGCCATTTCAGATAACTGCCCCCCCCCGGTTCCAGCCCCACCAGCAATGCCTCAACTGGAAGCGGCTGAACAAGGGGGCCTACCACCCCAAGCAGCCGGCCAATGGCTTGCTCAAATTCAACCACCAGCCCTGCCGGCTCTCACACTCCCACGGTTCACGGGCAACGTTTGATGGGACCCCGGGGAAGCTACCTTATTTCCTGAATCGAGTCTGGGCGTACATTGATCAGGTTGATCATTTTCCCACAATAGAAATGCATAGTAGAATATTAGAAAGTGTGGCAGGCCAAAGATCCAAAAGGGAATATGGCTGCAGGCCTGACAGGCGGCCTCTCCTCAGAAGAAAAGGCTCCCTGAAAAAATAATAATGTAGGGGTTAACATAACAGAATTAATAACCTCTCCCCCCCCCCCACCAGGGGGACCCTTTGGCTTATCGGGAAACTTATAATGGAATTGTTTTACTAGCTTATCAGCTTTTAGGTTCCAGCTTTTCACTCTAGTAGCTTTGGACAAAGGGTACCCCTTCCAATGCACTAAATATTGGAAGTGACCCCTATACAACCTGGAGTCTAAGATTTTTTTCATCCCATAATGTGTTTCCCCTTCTATCACTACAGGAGGAGGGGAGGCTGTGTGGACGGTCTTATGTTGGACCCAATTACTGGTGAGTCAACCAGCTCTTTGAAACCTCTCCAGACGAGGAAAGGACTTGGGATCAGTCACAAGTGTTCCTGACAGCTGCAAGGTGGTGGTCTCCAGTGAGTCTATTATTGCTCTGGAGATAAGAGAATAGCCATCTTGGTCAAACCATGGTTGGCACTTTTGAAAGGACACTAAATTTGCATACAGCTGGTCCTTGCTTAGCCACCATTCAAAGTTATGACAAATAACCCAAAAGGTACCTATGACCCAATTCTGAAGTTCTAATGGCTGCACATTCACACACACAAACACACCATGGCAGTAGTGGGATTCTGCTGGTTTAACAACCAGTTCAGTGATCACGTGCTTCGCTCCGTGTGTATGCGCAGTTTCAACAAAACTTACCTTCCATGTAACTTCTGGGGAGTAACACAGCTGAGGCGTGGCAATCTACTCTGCTGCACAAATCAGCTGAGAGGATATAGGTAAGTAAAGCGCGGGGGCGGGCGGGCCCACCTGATCGTCGGAGCGAACCAGTTCGCTCCCCAGCTGATCGTCGGAGCTACCAGTTGAACTGGTCCAAACCGGCTGAATCCCACCCCTGCACCATGGTCATGTGAAGCAATTTCTTTATATTTTCCTTTCTTTTCTGCACTTCCTATGCTTTCTTTTTATTCTTTTACTGTATCTTTTTTTTTAGTTTGTACTAGTTTTTACTGTTGTAATTATAATCTTGTAATCAAATTACTATTAAAAATATGAAGTTATTTTGCAATTGGTTTAGCCCAGTCCTGGCTAATTTTCCCAGCAACTTTGGCCCAGCCTTGCCATCTGGATCTTCATGGATGAATCCCTTTGCATTCCACCAAAGCGAGTCCAGGAGAAAGCTTTGTATAAACGATCCTGTACCCTGTTTCTCCGAAAATAAGCCCTCCCCTGAAAATAAGCCCTCCCCTAAAATATTTAAATGCATGCACAGCCGGTCCCCGCCATTTCCTAGTGGGGAAAAGGCGGGGAACATGCCCCATGTGCCCCACATGCACCTGCCATCCACGCAGAACAGCCTTACGGAGGCTGCTCCCCCAAACCCTAGCTATCGCGCCCTTTCTCTTAGTGGTAGCTGCAAAGAGAGCAGCAGGCCCAGTGATGCTAGGTTGGCAAGAGGGTGCCAGAAACAGAGACAAGAACTTCCGTCCCTCTCTGGAGCAGCTGATCCGCAGACCACAGGCCGAGGTTAAGGGGCCTCCTGCTCCTCAAAAATAATAAGATCTCCCCGAAAATAAGGCCAAGCGCTTATTTTGGGGAGTCAAAAGAAAATAAGGCCCTGTCTTATTTTTGGGGAAACACGATAGGAGGCTTAGCATTATGAGTCTCTAATTATGCACAAGGAATGTCAAATCTGCATTATGATTTATAATGTTTGGGCAAACTTAAATATACAAAGCCATACTAGGAAATGAAGATGATGAATGAATAAAACTCAGTGGAGGCTATGAGTATCTGAGGTCAGTATCTCATAATACTGACCTCAGTCAATCATCATTTTTATTTGATTATGCCCTGTTTTCTCTCTCTTGAGGGATGGCAACAGAAAGGGTTGAGGATGACCTGACTACTTTTTTAATGTAAATTAATATTAACAATCTGTCTGTTTTTCTGAGTAATTAAGCATTAATGACTAAAGCACAATGTTTTCATGGGGATTAATGATGGCTTTGAGATTTATGGTCTGAAGTGAAATGAAGGTCCATTAACTCTAACCATCCATTAATATCCCAGGAGGAAAAAAGGCTTTATTTCTGTCCTATGTGTATTTCATAGTGTTTTCTCCTTTTCTGGCTCTTCTTTTTATTAGAAAACTAATTCCTATTATGTCTGTGAGGACCCTTAAGGGTAAATGAAATTGAACATCATAGCAAGCACCTTCAACATTAAGAAAGTGAAGATCAGGGCATCCGGCCCTCTCAATTCCTGGGAAATAGATGGGGAAGAAATGGAGGTAGTGACAGGTTTTATTTTCCTGGGCTCCAAGATCACCGCAGATGGGGACTACAGCCAAGAAATCAAAAGACGATTGCTCCTGGGGAGGAAAGCTATGGCAAATCTAGACAGCATACTAAAAAGCAGAGATATCACCCTGCCAACAAAAGTGCATATAGTCAAGGCTTTGGTTTTCCCAGGTGCAATGTATGGCTGTGAAGGCTGGAGCATAAAAAAGGCTGAGTGCCAAAGAATTGAGGCCTTTGATCTATAATGCTGGAGAAGACTTCTATGATCCCTTGGACTGCAAGGTGATCAAACTGATCAGTCCTAGAGGAGACCAACCCTGGCTGCTCTTTAGAAGGTCAGATCCTGAAGAGGAAACTCAAATACTTTGGCCACCTAATGAGAAGGAATGTTGTAGCCTCGAATGAGGAGACGGAGACGGAATACAAGTCAATGTATTTATTTAACTAAGAACTGACTGGAACACAAACTAGTCGTCTGACAGCTATTTATACCATGAGCTGTCAGACGACAAACCAATTGGAACGAAGGATTTCTCCCGCCGGCTGGCCGGCGCGCCTGGGCCAATCAGAAGGCTCCTCCTCTCGACTGCCCTCTGCTGGCCAGGCTCGCCGGTATACAACACCCCTTTCCCCTGGATTGCGCAGGCGTAATCGTCCAAGTACAACGGATGCCTGCGCACACGCTGGGAGCGTCTCAGTGAAGATGGCGCCCCGCCAGAGGAGGGAGGAGTGTCGGCTCCGCTCTTGTGGCGAACAGGCCTGGCAGCGTCCTGGATGGGTCTCACTCCCGGTAATGCACCGACGGGCGATGGTAAGTTAGCCAGCGCACCGGGAGGGGCTGTTGCGAGGTCAGAGCTAGCGGCGTGTGGACGGTTGAGCCGGCAGGCGTCGTCGTTAGGGCCTGGTTGATTTTTTGCAGTTGTACTGGGTTCAGGTCCCTCTGGTCGCCGACGCATCTGGCTTATGTGCCGCCGCCAATGTCTCCCATCATCGAGGAGGACCCTGTAAGAACAGGGCCCCGTGATGTCAGTCACTCTGCCAGGTAGCCACTTCGGCTCGCCGGTGTAATTGCGAGCAAATACCCCCTCACCCACCAGAAAAGACCTGGGGGGGGGGGCGGAACAACAGGGGAGGAAGGGTGGTAGAGGGGGTGGAAACGGTCGAGAAGGGAACGGAGACGTCTGCCTAACAATAGTTCTGCGGGGCTTTTGCCCGTGGTGGGGCAAGGGGTGGAGTGCTGGGAGCGGAGGTAGGTGGAGATGCGGGATGGCCAGGGGAGGGCGGCCATACGGGCCAGAGCTTCCTTAGCCGAACGCACCGCGCATTCGGCAAGGCCGTTGCCCGCAGGGTGGTAGGGGGCAACGGGAGCATGGCGGATGCCTAGGGAGGCAAGGTAGGACTGGAATTCGTCAGAGGAAAATTGCGGTCCGTTATCGGAAACGATAACGTCCGGAAGGCCATGGGTGTTAAATAAAAATTCTAAGACGCGGATAGTGGCTGAAGAGGTTGAGCTGGGCATGGGAAACAGCTCAACCCACTTCGACCAGGCATCCACCAGGAGGAAGAAGACATGGCCGTCTATGGGCCCCATGAAATCGACGTGGAGTCAGCTCCATGGGCCCATAGGGAGCTCCCACTCCCTGGGAGGGGAAGAAGGTGGCGCAGCGTGCACCTGCTGGCAAGGGGGACAGCTTTGGACGTAGGCAGCAATGTCCGCGGCCATGGACGGCCACCAGACATAGCCGCGGCTGAGGCTCTTCATGCGGACTATGCCGGGGTGGCCGTCATGGAGGCGAGACAGGACAGTGGGCCGCAAGGAAGATGGGACAACCACGCGGTTTCCCCAAAGGAGGCAATCCTGCATGACGGAAAGCTCCAGGCGGCGGCGGAAGAAGGGGGAGAGTTGGGGGTCAGAGGAGGCCGCGGACCAGCCCCGAGTGACAGCAGCCATGGCGCGTTGAAGGATGGGGTCAGTTCGGGAGGCCTGTGCGATGTCCGAGACGGACATCGGTAGGCTGAGGTCGGCCAGGAGGCAGATAGAATGGACAGGGGCTGGATCAGTGACGGGAAGAGGCAGAGGGCAATGGCTCAAGGCATCAGTGTGAGCGATGTGGCCGCCAGGCTTGTAAGATAGGGTGTAGGAGTAGGAAGACAGGAATTCTGCCCAACGGGACATGCGTGGGGAAAGAATGGGGGGAGTGGGACGGTCCCCCGCAATAATGCCCAACAAGGGCTTGTGGTCGGTGACCAGGGAGAATGGGCGGCCGTAGAGGTAGTAATGAAAACGTTTTACTCCCGCAACGGCAGCAAGGGCCTCCTTATCCAGCTGGCTGTAATTTCGCTCAGTTCTGGATAAGGTGCGGGAGTAAAAGGCTATGGGCGCTTCAGAGCCATCAGGGTAGGAATGGCTAAGAACAGCCCCGACGCCAAAGGGGGAAGCGTCGCAAGCCAAGGTAAGCGGGAAACGCTCGTCATACTGGGCGAGGACTGGAGGGGCAGTGAGTGAGCGCTTGACAGCCGCGAGCGCATGCGCCTCGCGGCTGGTCCACACCCAGGGAGAGGATGAGTCTAGCAGGCGGTGAAGGGGTTCGGCCAGGGAAGCTTTGTGGGGGATAAATGAGGAATAGAAATTAAGGAGGCCAAGGAAGGCTTGGAGCTCCACTTTGTTGGAAGGGGTGGGGGCGGAGAGAATGGCTTCGACCTTTGAGGGGTCAGGGTGGATGCCTTTGGCATCGATCAGGAAGCCAAGGAAGGTGACAGAGGGCACGCCGAGTTGGCACTTAGAGGGTTTGAGGTGCAGGCCGGCGGCACGGAACTGTCGCAGGACCAGGCGTAGAATTTTGATGAGTTCTAATTGATTGGGGGCAGCAAATAGAACATCATCAAAATAGGGTGTGACCCCGGGGATGCCATGGAGCAAACGCTCCATGAGCCCCTGGAAAATGCCCGGGGCCACGCTGACGCCAAACTGGAGGCGGCGGCATTTGAATGTGCCGCGGTGTGTAACGATCGTCTGCGCAAGCGCAGTGGCGTCGTCGACAGGCAGTTGCTGGTACGCCTGCGGGAGGTCCAGCTTAGCGAAAATGCGACCCTGGCCCAGAGTGTGCAGGACGTGCTGCACAACGGGCACAGGGTAGGGGTGTGATTGGAGGGCCTTGTTGAGAGTGGATTTGAAGTCCGCGCAGATCCTAATAGATCTGACGGACTTCAAAGGCATGACTATGGGCGTCTCCCAGGGAGAGAAATCGATGGGTTCCAAGACGCCCTGACTAATTAGTTTGTCCAGCTCCGCGTCGACTTTTGCTTTTAAAGCAAAGGGCAGCCGGCGGGCCTTTAGGCGGATGGGCGGAACGGAGGGGTCGAGGTTCAGGGAGATAGGTGAGCCCGTGTAGCAGCCTAAGGAGGGAGCGAAAACATCAGAGAATTCGGAAAGGAGGGAGGGGATAGAAGGAAGGGAATCAGGAGGGAGGGGGGAAAGAGAGTGAACCCCAGCGATAGACAGGCCCAGGGCATTAAACCAATCTAGCCCTAGGAGGGAGGCGAGGGGTTTTTTAACAATAAGTAAAGGAAGTTTTGCCTTGCGAGAGCCAAAAGTAACATGAAAGGGTCTGCAGCCCATCAGGTCAATTACGTTACCCTGGTAATCGCGCAGCCGGCAGTCAGGGGGCTTCAGATGGTGGGGCCTGACCCAGGGCAGTAAGGAGCGAAGGGTGGCCCACGACATTACGGATCGGGCCGACCCTGTGTCCACCTCCATAGGGCAGGGAACCCCCTCAATAGAGATTTGGAGGTGCAGCTTACCCCGGCCCTCCAAAGTTGAGGAGGCCGAGTCTACAAGCCACTCTGGGAAGGCCTCAGCTGGGTCCCCCACGGAGAGGGAGTGCTGACGGCGGGAAGGCATGGAAGCCGGATGACGGGGAGGAGGAGGCTGAGGAAGCGGGCTGCGGCGATCCTGAGGCGCGGAACAGCAGACGGCAGCGAGGTGGCCCTTTCTGCCGCATTGGTGGCAGAGGGCTTGCCGGAACCTGCATTGCGAGCGTTGGTGGCGGCCGCCACAACTGAGGCACTGGTGTCCATCCCTGGTGGAGAGGGTCTGGAGGCGGTCGGCGGTCTGGTCGACCTCAGTGCGGAAAGAGGCAGCAGTAGATGGAGCGTAGGATGAGGAAGGCGCCGCGTAGGGAGAAGGCGGCACGTAGGCAGCATGTGGGTGCTGGCTGAGGTGGCTGAAATCCGGGGTGGATTGATCAGCCATCTCGTATGCCCTGGCATCATCGACCGCTATTTTCAAAGTTAATTCAGGTCTAGCCAGGATGCGGCGATGGAGTTTAACGTCCCGTAGACCGTAGATGAACTGCTCCAGCAGCGCGTCTTCCAGGTCACTGAATTCGCACAAGCTTGCCTCAGCGCGGAGAGCAGCAACGTATTGGGCAATGGTTTGGCCCTCTTTTTGAATGCACCGACGGAAATATTGCCGCCGGGCAAAACGGGATGGCGCGGGCTCGTAATGGTGCTTGAGGCGAGCCAGGAGTTCGTCCCAGGGCAGCGAATGGGCAGGATCAGGAGCAGCGAGAGCCCTCGCGGTGGCGAACATCTCTGCCCTGCAGTAATTAAGGAAGATGCCGCGCTATCGCTCTTGGGAGAGGCTGACGAGATCATGGGCTATGAGGAAGCACTCGAATCTTTCGAGAAACGCTTCCCAAGCCTCAGCCTCTGGCCTGAACGGCGAAAAGGCAGTGTGAGAAGCCATTGGAGGCACGGTGTAGGGTTCCACGTCGCCCGTCCTCGTCGCCAGTGTTGTAGCCTCGAATGAGGAGACGGAGACGGAATACAAGTCAACGTATTTATTTAAGTAAGAACTGACTGGAACACAAACTAGTCGTCTGACAGCTATTTATACCATGAGCTGTCAGACGACGAACCAATTGGAACGAAGGATTTCTCCCGCCTGCTGGCCGGCGCGCCTGGGCCAATCAGAGGGCTCCTCCTCTCGACTGCCCTCTGCTGGCCAGGCTCGCCGGTATACAACAAGGAAGGACTCACTGGAGAAGAGCCTCATGCTGGGAACGATTGAGGGCAAAAGAAGAAGGGGACGACAGAGAATGAGGTGGCTGGATGGAGTCACCAAAGCAGTCGGCGTGAGCTTAAATGGACTCCAGAAGATGGTAGAGTACAAGAAGGCCTGAGGAACGTTGTCCATGGGGTCGTGTAGGGAGGGACACGACTTCGCAACTAACAACAAGAAGCAAGCACTTGGCATGTGATGCAAGTCCTTTGTTTGAATGCAATCCTTGTGGCTGGGCTTATTAATTTTGTTCAAGACAAAAAGAGTAGGAGAGTCGACAAGGGCTGACTGTTGTACTCATGCAGTGCCCTTCATGTTCTTGCCAAGAAGTGAATCATTTTGATAAGACTTATTCTAAGATAAGAATGGAGGACTGGAGCTCCACTCTTTTTGTTAAATGATACATGAACACGAACAACTGACCTTTATTTCTTTCTCCAATGCCCGTTCACTCTTCTCCGCTTGAGTGGCATATTTCTCCATCTCATAAAACAAGATCTGATCAATGTTGGGTTCCTACCGGTTCCTACCAGTTCGGCTGAATTGGTAGTAGTTTGGTGGCCTGGGTAGCTGGAACCGGCAGCGACCCAGGCCTACCACGCTGTTGAACCGGTTCTTCTGCCAGTGCTGTAGCTGCCACCATTTTGGGTTTTTTGCTTCTGCGCATGCACAGAGCAATTTTTATTGTATTTACGGTCAAATGTGCATGCCCCAAACTGGCAGTAATGCCGGCAGCAACCCACCCCTGGTCTGATTACACAGACAATAATGACTTCACTGGCTCAGGCTTTCCTAGGAGAAATATCCCCAAATTAAGATCATCCCCAGGAGTGGAGGCATGCCTGAGCACAACCACAGAACGAATGTTATGCTGTCATGTGATGTAACAAGGATGCTTGCTTGTGAGTTTTGTATTAGGAAGATGCACAGTGGTACACTAGCTCAAGTCTTTTTTGAGGGAAGCATAGGGGCTTTTTGGACATGGTCTATGTCCGTGATGGCAAACCTATGGCACGCGTGCCAGAGATGGCACACAATGCCCTCTCTCCAGGCACGTGCACCATCGCCAGCTGCTCTTCTGGTTTCCGGCATGTGCATGCGCACCAGTGACCTGGTGTTTGCACGCGAAGACCAGCATACATACAGTGATGGCGAAACTTTTCAGCACCGAGTGTCCAAACCGGAACATGCGTGTGTGTGCCAAAAACCTGAAGACCAGCTGGCTGACGTGCATATGCGTGCTTGAAACCTGAAGACCGGGTGGCCTGCGCATGTATGTGCACCTGGTATGCAGGTTTTCGGCACACACGCGCCTATGCATGCATATTCCGGTTTGGGCACTCAGTGCCGAAAAGGTTTGCCATCAGTGGTCTATGTGGTTTTCTGGCAACAATATGAAATTGGTTTTTCCAGTGTGACCTTTTTGATTCCCTAGTGCAGGGGTGTCAAACTCAAGGCCCAGGGGCCAGATTTCGCCCACGGGATGCTTAGATCTGGCCCGCCGGGCTGCCCTGGAAACAGTGAAGGACCAGCCTGTGGCTCTCCCAAGCTCCGTTTTTACTTGCATAGGGTTGCAGGAGACCGTCACAGCCAAAAACGGAGCTTAGGAGCCTGTTTTTGCTGACAGAGTGCTCAGGCCACTACAGGTGCCCCCAACACAAGTGATATCGAACTGGCCATGTCCACCCTGGCTACGCCTACTCTGGGCCCCCGAGGTCAAACATAACCCTCATGCGGCCCTCAATGAAATCGAGTTTGATATCCCTGCTTTAGTGTATCTTATAGTCCTGTTGATGTACCCATTGCAAAAATCCATCCTACATATATATAAGCCTAAAGCCAGGAGATACTTACACTGAAGCATAAATGGATTTACTGATTAATATGGTAGCAATTCTCAGTCGTCAAATACTTTCCCAGCAGTTAGCTTGCATTCTTGCAGTTTGTTTGCTTAAGAAAATTTATATAACTGCCCAACTTACTCTCAGTGGTAGCTTACAAGGACATAAGCCCAGTACAAAACAATAAAAAAGTAATAATCCCACACACCCCTGGTGACCACAATCAAACGATCCACACTTTCTGAAAGTTAACATTTCCCCTTAGCTTATTATTATTTTTCTGTGGATCCTAGGCACCCACCTGCTTCTGGCTGAGTTTTCTTGGTCTAGAAACTTATTTCATAAAACTATAAACTTATTGTGAAACACTTAATAAAATAGGGGCTCAATTGAACTACCTATTGAAACCACAACCCATGTCCTTTTATACTGCCAGTTCAACAGGACTTTTGCCACCACCTGATTACTCCCTTTTTAGCTACATTTGTAGGAAAGTCTACTAATTTTTATTTGTGTTATTTATTAGATAACCAGGATACATCTATCTCTTTAAAAGTAACAAAATGTTGCTATATTATGTGCAAGCTTTACCTGCAAATGGAGGCCAGTAATCACTGGTGTTAGGGATTAATTTTGTTAATCTGGTGGCACAATATTTAGAATGCAGTATTGTGGCTAACTCAGCGCACAGCCAGGAGTTTGATCCTGACGGGCTCAAGGTTTACTCCAATCCCTCTGAGGTTGGTAAAATGAGGACCCAGATTGTTGGTGGCAATATGCTGACTCTGTAAACTGCTTAGAGAGAGCTGTAAAGCACTATGGAGCGGTATACAAGCAGTGGTGGGATTCAACTGGTGTAACAACCAGTTTGCTGAGCTCCGCGAGCATGCAGTTCATTTCAAAACAGCTCTAAAACTTACCTTCTACTGCAGCCCTGGTGAGTAAAACAGCTGAGGGGGCGAAATCCGCCTATCAGCTGGGCTTCAAACAAAGGAAATATGGGACAGACTAGCGCAAAGGCAGGTGGGTGGGGCCAACTGGTCGCCAGAACTCCCGGTTCACATGAACCGGTCCAAACCAGCTGAATCCCACCCCTGTATATAAGTCTAAGTGCTAGTTGTTTCATTAAATCTATTTTTATTGGTCAATTACCAAATAAAGTTATAATGTATGATATAAACTTACTTGCCTGCCTAAACATTGTTACTCCTCTAAAATAATTCTCCGATTTAGCATCTTTTTCTTTGGTGGGCCTTTCTTTTCTCTTTTTACCAATGGGTCCAATTGGCCTAAGAGCCAAACCATGAGAAGAATTTGGCTTCTTTCTTCTCTAGTTTCCATCGACTATTGCAATTGCATTAGAAGGCGATTACGCCGATTCAGGACTATCAAATCCTGGAGCATTTGCCATCTTGTTGTCCTTTCAGTCCATATCTGGTAGAAGAAACTACAGGACAAGTATTTCTGTAAAGGAGTGTTAAACTTGCTTACCATCACATAGGTGAAAGTTGATCTATGACTGGAAACATTCATGTACCTTGGACCATAAGAAATTCACCTAAGAGAATTGCCCTACTGATGAATGTAGCAGGCCATCTTTCCTTAGCACCCTATCTTCCAAATCCATGGCTGCTACAACACTCAGAATTCTCAACCAGCATGACCAAAAGCTTCTCATTCTGGGAAATTACCATGTTCTGACCTAGGCTTCACAAAATCACAAAGCAGAATCCTTGTCCCAACAAAACCCCTTTTTATTAAGCTAATGTGAATTCCTCTCATTCACATCCAGGAAAGTCCCGGCAAACAGTCTTTCAAGGGTGAATTTACAACCAGAGGCCTTATCAGGCTTGGGGAGCTGCCAGGATGATATCTTCCAAATGCAATGCTGTACAAGAAAATACATGGCAAGGAGCAGAGGTAGTATTCAGCAGGTTCTGACCAGTTCTGGAGAACCGGTAGTGGACATTTTGAGTAGTTTAGAGAACTAAATACTACCTCTGACTGGTCCCGCCCCCATCTATTCACTGCCTCCTGAGTCCCAGCTGATCGGGAGGGAATGGGGATTTTGCAGTATCCTTCCCCTGGAGTGGGGAGGGAATGGAGATTTTGCAGTATCCTTCCCCTGCCATGCCTACCAAGCCACACCCACCAAGCCACACCCAGTGTTAGTAAAAATGAGTCTCTGAGAGTCATGAACAAATCTTCACATTAATTAAGCGAACTAATTGTCACCTGCAAACTCCCCTCCCCTTTCGCTCCTCTTTATTCCCTATGGGAGGGGCCATTCACTGTCCACCTGTGGCTTTACTCCTGAGTCGACTTTTGTTCCTTAGCTTTTCTCTTCTCCTGGCAGCTCTGCACATGCACATATCGGGAATAGGCTCCAGCTGTTCTTCGGCCCCACTGATCTCCGACTCCGAAGGTAGCTGATAACTGTCAGACAGCCCTGGCCCCATCTCTGCCTCTGATGCAGAGCACCCATCAGAGCCTTCCCCAGACTCCAGGACTGGCCCATGTTCCTCCCCAACCTCCTCACTGTCTGAGTCTGCCACCAACTCCACTGACGGGCCACAACAAACCTCTCAATATGTCTGAATTGCAGAAGGCAGTACTATCAGCTGAAAATGCACATGATGCTCATTGTTGCCTTTTACCTATTCCCTTTACTCTGTTGGGTGTCTCATTTCTGCCTCTTATTCTGTGTTCTAATGACATGCTTTGTACAATTATACTTCTGTGTGCTTCTGTGATCAGTGACAGGCAATGAGTGAGTCTTTTATCTTTATTAAAATCAAATGAAACTGGTAGTTGCCATTGCTCACTTTGGCAGCAAATTGCAGAAGGTTAATCTGCAAGTTTTTGGCTAGATTCCTTCCCTTCTGAATTCTAAAAGATTTTCGTTTGACTTTTGAAACCCTTAAATCTCTAGCATTTTATACCCAATTAATTAAGCTGGCAGGTTGCTCCTAGACGTAGCTGCTAAGGGCCAAAGCAACTTAGCACATCTTTTTTTCACTAATGCTTTTCACAATAACTGTTCCAGAGAACAGTTGGTGTTGGTTGGTTACTAATCTTCATGTCATTTTTTGGAAACAAATGTCACATCTTGGCTTATCTAGAATACTTTGCTTGTTAGAAAAGATGACCCTGGCTTTTCACATCAGTGTTTCATTTCTTCTACCCCTCCAGCCACCCCCATTCGTTTCCTATTCAGAAGGAATGTTGCTGAAGGCTATTAGCTCCTGGGCACTCAGAAAAACTTAAAATGTGTGTTCAAATGGGCCAGAGTCAGGCCCAAGCTTTCCCGAAGAACAGGTATGAAAAATCTTAATTGAAAATGGAATTCAGCATTCAAATAGATCTTTCAAGGAATATTTTCTGGAAGGGTCAGGTGAGGATTTTTCTGATTGTTGTGTTGTTGTTGTTGTTGTTGTTGTTGTTGTTGTTGTGTCATATCTTTCGCTAAATGGCAGACAGGAGATGCGGTGCAACTCCTCCAAATCCCATTCAGGATACGATTTAACATATCCAGAACATACCCCATGCTCACTTGGGGAAGAATATTATATACTTTTTTTATAGTCACTCTCTCTCAGCCCAATTCACCTCACATGTTTATTGTTCTGGAAAATTAGAAGGATGAAGATATGTTGGATATGTTCACTGCCTTAAGTTATTTATAAAATAACAAAAGCAGAATATAAATAAAGTAAGCAACTCAACTCATAATTTTGAGGCAGGCAGGGTTTTGTAGGTACTCCACAAGACATTTTCTTGTACCCTAAAATAGCTATCTGCCAAGAGAAAGTGTTTGGTCCCCACATGAATTTGTTCCATCTGTGGGTTTTTTCCAGAACTATCTGATAACCCAGCGTAGCCCGGGTATGTATTTATTGCAATCCTGTATTAGAGGGAGCCCCCTTGTGGAGTACTGCAAAGCTGTAACCATGGCAATTCCACTGTGCTTTCCAGTAGAAGCCATCTTAAGGCACAACAGGCGGTATATTAACAGAACTTGAATCCAAAATGCACACTATCACTGTCAAACATACTGTGACTTGACACTATAGATATATTTCAATCCTTTTCATTTCTGCAGCCCAGGCGTTCTGGAATTATGCTGGAACACACAGACACACACACCGAGGGGTGTTAGGGGTGTCTTACCCCCACAGTATTTGTTTCTAGAGAATAAGTAAGCTGTGTACCAAGTTTGGTCAAAATTCACACGCAGCTCTCTCAGAGAATTGTGCAAAGAGTCATTAGCCGTATGGAAATACATTTTTCTGCACTGTAGCCATTTTTCTTTCTTTGGTGAGAGGCAGATACTTCTGCTCCTGGTTTTACTTTCAACAGATGGAAACAACATTTGGAAAGGGAAGGAAGAGCTTCCCAGGCAGTTTGTTCACCACTTGGCCTTCATTTTACACTGTGTTGTGACTCTACACTGTTGTCACTTGTGTTCCCTGATAATTCAAGGGTAATTGAAGTAGACAACTGCTTGTTTTGTTGCCTGGAATTGCCAGTTACAGTAATACTGACCAGTTTTTGTTTTAAACTGAATACTGAGGATTCATTAGGAAAATGTTCATTCATGGACTAATGTTAGAAGGGGTGGGTGGCTGCTGGGGGTTCACAGGGGTTGGGGGGGGGGCTCTAGCTAAGATTCTGTGCAATTTGGAGAACCCCCAAATCCCACTTCTGGTTGGCCCCGCCCATCCCATCCTGCCCCTCCCAGGAGTCCCCATGCTGCAGTCCCCATTTTGGATGTAGGTAAGTGCAGGGTGCGTGCGGAGGCTTGGGGAGGGCAAAAAAATGGGCCTATCGTTTTGGGCCTCCAGAGCCTGGGGAGACCTTTTTTGTTCTTCCGGAGGCTCAAGGAAAGCCTCCAGATCCCGGAAATGGCAAAAACTCCCTCCTGCCATGGTGCAGGAGGCTGACTAGGCCACACCCACCATGGCCATGCCCACCCATCAACTGGGCAGAGAACCCCTTGCTCAAATTTTTGAAGCCCACCCCGGAATGTTAGTGGTTGAAAGCAAGCTTAGGCAACATTTTTGGATCAAGGAGTGTGTCTTGCCAACTGAGAGACAGATGAGTGGAGTCAAAATGGACCAGAAAAAAATTAAATTCTGTTAAAACGAGAATCAGTACATTGCTCACATATTTTATCACCATCTTTCTTCTGCTACATTAAAATGACCACCAAGGACAAACAATTTTGACATATTTTAGGGACACATGCAAGATATAGAGGATACCTTTTTCTTCTGTTCTTTAGCTCAAAAGGTTTGTAGCACAGTTTCAGAAGACAAACAATGTGGAAATGGCTTTTTGCAGATCTATAGCCTAAGGCAAGGTGTGGGCAAACGTATCTAATATACAAAACCCCATTTTTGGTGACCCTCTCTGGTTTGTTATAACCAAATGTAACAAATTAGCATGCAATTATTTATTTACCGAGGATTGTATACCAAATCTATATATCTTGTGAGTGGCTTGCATTCTGTATGCTGTAACAAGCTTAAAATGCACAAATCATACAAGGCACAAAAGCATTTGACAAATTCTTAGAGTTGAAATCCACACATTTTAAAGTTATCAAGGTTGAAAAACACTGCTACAAACCGTAGTAGAAACTTCGAACAGGCTGAAAAAAAGACGATAAATAGTATCTTTCTCCCCCATTGTAATGTCTGCAGAAATATCACCTGCTCCTTGCTACAAAAAGTAGAGAAGGAAGGTTGAGGTGGGGATGAGTGGGTGGGTGAGGAAGAAATATCTAGGGGAATATCTTTCTGCTTCCCAAATTGTATTTATTTATTGACTTGCCTCTCTTATTTGTATCCCAAAAATTCACTTGAAAAAATACAATCCAGTGATTGAACATTTGCTAGAAAAACATGCCAGGTGCTGTTTTGATTTTTACAGCTTTGGGATATTCCATTCTTTGCTGGTGCCAACACTATCTATGTTAATAGAGGACAGGGATAGAAATATCTTCTCCTCATTCATCTTTTTTAAAGCTTTTGTGTTGCGCTAACTAATTTCCTGAGTCAGTCACTGTGACAAAGGTGTTAAGATACTTGGGTAAAAATGCCAAATCCAGGCTGAACATCTGGCTAGCTATAGGACAAACCATAATAAAAGTACCTCACCAAAAACTCCACTCTCACACTGTCAACTTGCAAAGCTTTCCTGACCTGCTTCTGAGTTGCCATAGGCAGGGGGAATGGGAAATCCCGCCTCGCAGCTGCATCAAGGAATTCACACCTCAGTCAAAATAAAACACATCCTAACCGGCCAAAGTCAAGGCCATTTCCACAACGGCCAGTGACTTCTACGACCCATAAAATTGCTTCGTTGGGGAATGTGACTGGTGACACACCTTGGGGCAACAGGGTCAGAGGCAAGGCGCAAACTGGGTGAAGTCAGAGCTGGTTTCACCTAGGTCGTGTCAACATAGTGCTCCTAATAAACAACTGGATTTTTCTTGCAAAATGGCTTGAGACTCCTGAATTTAATAGGGCATTGATTGGAGCACTGACACAGGGTTATAGAATGAGTGCCAGGAGGACTACCATTAAACATAGAACAACAAGCTTGGAAGGGATCCTGTCAACCTCCCTGTTTCAGCAGGAAATCTTGCACCATTCCAGTCAAACAGTTGTCCAATCTCTTCTTGAAAACCTTTAGTGATGGAGCATCTATAACTTCTGGAGGCAAATCATTACACTGTTTAATTGCTTTTCACTGTTAGGAAATCTGTTCTTAGTTCTAGCTTGGATCTCCCATGAATGATCTCCCACTCATTTCTTCTTGTTTTGCCCTCAGGCGCTTTACAGAATAGATCAACCCCTTCATCTCTGTGAGAGCCCCTCAAGTAGTGGAAAACTGCTATCATGTCATCCCTAGTCCTTCTCTTCATTAGACTAGACATACCTAGTTCTCTGTGCCTACCTGGTTTTCTCAGTTGCAATGTATGGCTGTGAAAGTTGGACCATAAGAAAGGCTGAGCGCCAAAGAATGGAGGCCTTTGAACTATGGTGCTGGAGAAGATGTCTGCAAGTCCCTTGGACTGCAAGGCAATCAAATTGGTCAGTCCTAGAGGAGATCAACCCTGACTGCTCTTTAGAAGGCTAGATCCTGAAGATGAAACTCAAATACTTTGGCCACCAAATGAGAAGGAAGGACTCACTGAAGAAGAGCCTAATGCTGGGAAAGATTGAATAAAGAAGAAGGGGACGACAGAGAATGAGGTTGCTGAATGGAGTCATCGAAGCAGTAGGTGTGAGCTTAAATGGTCTCTAGAGCAGTGGTTCTCAACCTTCCTAATGCCGCGACCCTTTAACATAGTTCCTCATCAGGGACGTGCGGTCAGGGGAGGCAAGGGAGGCAGAGCCTCACCGCTCTCATCATGAAAAAAAAAGGGGAAAGGCGCTGAGGAGCCTCAGGGAATGGGACTGCGTGAGCCTCGTCCCCTTCATGTTGATTCAGGAAGGCGGGGAATGGGACCACGTGTGCAGGACAGAGGGAGGTGCAGGAGGCTCCTCTAGCCTCAGCCTCCCTCCTGCACACGTGGTCCCATTCCCCACCTTCTGTTGTGTTCTGACGCCGGAGCTCATGTTCCAGGGCGAATGCGCATGTGCGAGTGGCTCTTTTCCTCGCACTGAGCAACGGTAGGTTTATGGAAAGTTGCTCGCGAAAGCAGAAAGTGCGACGGACTTTTCGGACCGTCGGCTACCGTTTCCCTGCCAGCTCGCTCACGAAAAGGACCCTGGAAACTGAGTCATGGCCGGCGCCTTGTTAAGAATTCCCCGCCTTCCTGATGATATCACCAGCCTCACCAGCCATAAACTTCACCGCACGTCACTGTTCCTCATGTTGTGGTGACCCCGAACCATAAAATTATTTTTGTTGCTACTATGAAACACCGGGAGCCACAAAACCTGGGTGGGTGTGGCCAACTCAACATCACTCCCACCCAGTCACGTGACATCCCCCCCCAGACATGCCTACCAAGGTTTCATGGCTCAGTGTTTTCTGTGGGAATAGAGTCTCTCTCTGTTCTCTCCCCCTCCCTCTCATTTCGTTTTTCTCTATTTTTCCTCTCCCTTTCTTTTCTTCCTTACTTTCATTCTTGCCTTCCCTTTCCCTCTTTCTTTTTCTTTCTTTCTCATTGAATATGATAGCAAATCCAAAAAGTTATTAATTGTTGGAAATTGCTTCTCTGTAATCTTTTTATAGTGAACTCTAAGTTGATAGAAGCTGGCAAGATTGTACTAACAGCAATAGGATATATATTTTGATTTCTTTTGAGTTTAACAATATAATACGTTATTCAAAATTATAAATAATCTTATTTTCAGATACATTTTTTTTGCCATCTCTGTTATTTTCTTTTTAAAAAATCAGACTTGCTTCCAATTTGTGCCTTCTGGCAAACTGCAGTTTTCTTGGCAAGAGATCTAGGTTGTCATTGCTTTCGTCATAGGTCTGAGAACATTTCTTTCTTTCTTTCTTTCTTTCTTTCTTTCTTTCTTTCTTTCTTTCTTTCTTTCTTTCTTTCTTTCTTTCTTTCTTTTCTCTTCCTTTCTTCCCTGATTTGTTTCCCTCTCTTTTCCCTCTCTCTCATTCTCTGCCTTCAACTCTCTTTCATTTCTTTCTCCCTCCCCCATTCTTCCTCTAATTTGTTTCTCTCTATTTTCCCTCTCTCCCATTCTCTCCTTCCAGCTCTCTTTCATTTCTCTCTCTCTCTATCTCTCTCTCTTTCTCCCCTTTTCTCTTTCATCTCTTTCTTGCACGTGCAAGCAAAATACCCTCCTGGGCCAGGATCACGGCAGCGGGGACAGCGACTCCTCCTGCTGCCACCACTGAGAAGTGAGTAGCTGGCTGTGCTGCACAGGAGACTCCTTAGCGCCAGACTCAGGTCGGTCCCCTTCCTGTTGACTCAGGAAAGAGCCGGAGCAGTCATCTCTGGATGCAGAGTTCCAAAGCCCTGCGCAAGGAGAGCTCTTCCCCTCAGAGTTCCAGAGCCCTGCACCCAACCAGCTGCTGCTGCTGCTCCCCATTCTCCTCCTTCCTGAGCCAACATGAGGGGGACTGCGGCTTGCACTGACCAGAGTCTGGCACTGAGGAGTCTCCTGCGCTCGTACCCAGTTACTCACCTCATTGCGCAGTGGCGACAGGGGGAGGAGAGTCGTCCCCTCCACCTTGATATTTTGCTTGCGCGCACGTGTGCAAGAGATGAACTCAAGAGAAGGGCTGGAGTTGAGGAGGAGCCATGTCCCTACGGTATGAACGTGCGGTCTCGATGCTTTGTGACTGCAGCCGATACTTTTGTCACTGGGGGGGTCCAATTGGGGGTCCAATTGGACCTAAACCGTCCCGAAGAGATGGTGAACAAGAAGACCACATCTTGCTGATATCAGGGACAACACAAGTCACTGATTGATACAAGAGAAGGACTTCAAGCTGGCGACTAAAGGCAGCCTAGGCTGATGAAGTGGGGACGGCTAAGGAACGGAAGAAATGGAAAGAGAAAGTGTGTCCATCTGGTGAGGAATCCTTTTTGTTTTGAAAAAGACTGCCCTAAAAAAAAAGAAACCCTTTTTTCATGCTAAATTAAATCCTTAAGCAGAAGTTAGCGGCGGAATTGATCTTCTTTGGTTTGTTTTGGTTAGTCTACTTGTAATGAAATGCTCTTCGCAATTTTTTTCTCTCTCTCCCTCCCCTCTTCTTAAAGTGAATGGACCGTTTTTTCTTTTCGGCTCCTTTCTGCTTTATTTTTCAACTCAAGGACTAAAACCTCCCTCGCTACTCTAACAACAATCGTCTATTATTTGCTATTGAACTCCATTTAAGAACTTTGTCCCTCCTAAATCTGAGACAACACATGAAAGTGAAAAAATACTTGAAGTCTGTTGCTCGAAGGCTACAGGCTAGACTGTTACCCTAAGCATGGGTAACAGTCTTGATAGGAAATCTCAGCTTACGTGCATCCCACATTCCTTTATTTTATTTTCCCCGCCTTGTTTTACGCCTCAGAAATGGTACCTTCTGGCTTCTGTAGCTCTGCCCATCAACCTCCATCACTCGGAGCAAGCTGCTTTCCCAGCGTGTCTCTTCTCCCCCTCCTCGCCTCCATTCCGGCTCCTACTTTCCACACACCCACACATACACCCCCCTGCTTCTGCCACATGGGGAATCCAAACCGCTCCTTCCCTTCGGGCCAGCTTCTCGCCAGCCTCTCTCCGGGAGGCTCCTTGGCGACCCCTGTGAAAAGGTCATTCGACCCCAAAAGGGGTCGTGACCCACAGGTTGAGAACCGCTGCTCTAGAGGATGGTAGAGGACAGGAAGGCCTGGAGGAATATTGTCCATGGAGTTGCAATGGGTCGGACACAACTTCGCAACTAACAACAGCAACCTAGTTCTCTCAACCATTCATCATATCATTTAGTCTCCAGACCCTTTGTGATATTTGTTGCTCTTCTCTGACTCTTTTCTATATTGTGGTGACAAGAACTGAATACAGTATTCCAAGTATAGTTGTTAGGCCTGCAGCCATCTTTTCTTTTGGATCTTTGGCCTGCGATACTTTCTATTATTCTACTATACATTTTCTATTGTGGGAAAATGGGAGGGGGGATTGTAAGGAGTTACATACTATGTAGACATAACAAAATTCTTTCTAGAAACCCAAGGTCATCCTTTGTCTCTGCACCTGACTGGAATTGGATGGGTGGAACTGCCACCATGGCAATGGGAGATTAGACCATGTGATGGACTTGTGGGTACGGGGGCAAGATCTTCAACTTTCAACTAGGTGGTGAAAACTGGGAAGCTTTCAGATTCAGGTTTTCACAGATGTACCGACATGGCTCTCTTAATAAACTGGAACTTTGAGCAATACTTTGCCTTGAACTCTGATTTATTTTTGGATGCTATTTGGAACGCTGACAATAGTCTGACCAGCACAATGTTAAGCAGTATTATCATTTCCTGTGATCTTGATGCTATCCATTTATTGATACAGCATAGGAACCATGCTGGCTCATACACCCCATCCTATCCCTCCCAGGTGACCCCATGCGGCCCGTTTTGGATGCAGATAAGTGCAGGGGACACACAGAAGCTTGGGGAGGGTGAAAAATGGGCCTACGGGAAGTTCGGGAAGAAGGTCTCCGGATCCTAGGGAGGCTATTTTTCCCCTCCTGGAGGCTCAAGGAAAGCCTCCGGAGCCCAGGGAGGGCAGAAATGCCCCCCCTGTGGTGCAGGAGGCCGACTAGGCCATGCCCACCATGGCCACACCCACCCAGCAACTGGGCAGAGAACCCCTTGCTAAATGTTTTGAAGCCCACCTCTGCCCATAAGGAATACCTTCAGTTACATTGACCACTGAAAAAATAGACACTAACCTAAGTGCCTTCTTTTCCTCTCTTATGTATTACTACGTATGTTTGTTCATTCATAGATTCCAGTGAATTCAATGGTTCCTTTTCTGAGGGAAATATGTGCATATGGAGCTATTCTTTTAAAGATATTTGAAAAAGCACAAATAAAGTATGCAACTGGATCTTTCAGTGTAATGTTCAGGGGGCTGTATTCTCACAGGAAATTAATGATGTAGTAAAAATATAGTCTACAGCTTTATCAGATATAAAAGCAAATATATTTTCCTTGGTTAATGGAGTGTAATGGAGTGCCATACATTTTCATTTCCTTAGAGCGGTGTTTCTCAATTTTGACAACTTTAAGATGTGTGGAGTTCAATTCCCAGAATTTCCCAGCCTGCAAAGTTGCCAAAGTTGAAAACTTCTGATGTAGAGAGAGAAAAGTCCATCTTATTGCTCAAAAACAGGGGGAAATGGTCTTTTTTTCCAAGCTGTACATGTTTAGAATATGAATTAAGGAGTATAAACTAAAATTAAAAATCTCACTGAATTAATTTACATATACATTGTTTACAGTCCTCCAATATCAATCATCTCCTTCCTTGCATGACAAATATTATTGTAATCCTTGCAAATTCACTGTTTGTTTTTGCTCAGTGTGAGTTAGACATTTCCTTAAACATACAATTTTCCCACAGACATATTTGATGTAAAGTCTGGAGCAAATGCAAGCCTTGTCTCTAATGGCAGTATTGCGATTGTATACCAACACTATGGCCAACACCAGGGGCTACCTCCCTACTGGTTCACAAATGTGAGCATCCGCGCATGTGCACAGCCTTCCCTACCAGTTTGCAAATATGAGCATCTAAACATGTGCTTTGGTGAAAAAAGGGCCTAAATGGGATGCCGTAGAGTTGGGGTGGGTGGGCAGAGTCACCCACAATTTCTGCTACTGGTTCAGGTGAATTGGTACGAACCGATAGAATACCATCTCTGGCCAACACTTATAATAGTGTAGGATTCCTGGTGGCTAACTTAGCATCAAAATATATGGCCGCTGGATGCCTATTATATGATGTTCATCCATTCTGTTCGAAGAGGACCTTGACATCTAATTGATGGGATGTCAAGACTTGCACGTGAATTGGATTGAAGTGAGGAAGAAGTGCAAAGAGTCAGCCTCACTCTCTTCCCAGAATCCATATTGCTCCATTAGCAGGACAAGAGTCGAGACCGTTGGAGATGGGCTGGGTGCAGAGATTGACCAGGGCATCTTTTGTGCCTTGCAGTGCTTTTAGTTTACCACATCGCTTGCAGAGACTGCCTTCATGACCGGATAAGTAGGTTTCATCTGCTAAATCTGCCAGAATCTGTCTTCACATGCTCGGGATAGACAAGTCCCTATTTCACTGAAGGTCAATGACCCAACAGCTACTCTCAACCTAGTTTGGCCAGCCTGTCGAAGCTGTTGCCCGGGGTGTGGCTGCTGCACATGCTACAGGTAAGAACTGAGTGACAGGTGGGTACCAAAGGTGGACAATCTGCCCCAAAAAACATGCCCCTACCCCAGAGGTGCTACCCCACCCTGAACATACACCCTGTCTATTATATAGCTTAATGCTAAAAGAGATAGTATACAAAGATGCTTGGGAGGGAAGGAGATAGAGCTATGGCTTCTAGTTAGCCGGCAAGCAAATATAATAAATGTTCTAATTTTCCCTCCAAAACAGATGGGGTCATTTAAAGATTAGTTTCACTTTAGCACAGTTAACAGTTAGGGTCATCTAAAGGTTAGTTTCATTTTAGCACATTTAACACAACTATATACAATCAATACATAGCACTGTACACTGGACTGGTCAGCTTGATTTTAATCAGAGAGTATAATGGTATGTGAGAATAACCTTGGGAGACAGAAAGAGGAGGAGAAAAATTTTAGAAATCCAAACCATATAGTATAATTTGGTTTCCTGATACCATAAGTAGCACTCCCTACTCACTCACGGACTGTTTTGGTCCCATGAATTGTAATTTTCTCTTTGAAACAACAGTGACTCCATTATCAAAGACACAGCACAACAGAAGGGTAAGTAACATGTACACAGGAGGGAAGAATTAGATTTTTCTCCCCAAAATCCTTATTGATAGTTCCTTGGTGACTTTTTCAGATCATGATGCATATTTGTATACATATGTTCTCAGTATAACTAGAGGGACTACCCTATCCTTTTACATTGTGCAGTTCAAGGTGTTGGACATTAATCCCATCCTCAAAATCATTTCCTTTTTGAACAGAATAGGGACCTGATGTCCTACTTTTCATCTCTATTCTGTGTAGAAAGTTAGCACCCACCCCTCTCCTAGAAGAATGAAATATTTTGGGAAATATTTAAAAAGCCAGATTATTATATTTCCTTGGATGATAAAAGAAGAAACACGTTTTAAAGACAGAAAGCAGCTCCCTGCTGCCAGCAGATATTTGGTGTTCATTAAGAAAGACTGGGCCAGATAAAAATCCTCCAGCTCCAGGGTGATGGGATTAAGACATGACCCTCCAGGACATAATAGGATTAACCCATCTAGCAGCAGAGCTCACCACATGGCACAATCTCCTAAGGACATTGCATCAGCAGTCTAAGCTTCAACCAATCTTAGCTCAGACAAACATGACCCTAAAAGACCCCATGGGAGTCTGACAAGAGCCAATAGAACACATGTTCTTGCACAGGAACAGGAAGCTCAAGTGCAAAGTCCAAGAGAAGGTATAACCCCCCCCTACTCTCAACCCCATATGTTCAGCTGTACCAGAACCACAAACATGTGCTTCTGTTCATCACTAAATGGGCCCTCTTTCCAATCAGCCTCCAACCTCCATTTTGTCTCCAATGCCTTTCTCCCAACTTGGAACTGAACCAGATTGATATTTCTTCCATTAGCTGGAATAACCAGGGAAGACGCGCCTTTTGAGATTGTCTCTGCTATTTAACTCAGAGTTGTTTTCATGAGCTCTGGAAATTTTTGTGGCTTTTGATATGTTATCCCTGTTAATCATGTCTCTCCACTGCCCCTTGCCCCTTTGTCACCTTTTTATCCTAACTAAACTGAGCAGTGTGTGTGCTTAGGATCCAATACAGCCTGGAGTGTAGTTGGTGTGAACTAAAACTGGAAATTCTGAACACAGAAGGCTTATTCTGATAGTGACTTGTAAAAAAGAAAGTTTTCTAAAGTATCTTTAATGAAATAAGGAAGTTCCCTCCTACACTTAAAAATGATAAAAACAAGTGATTGAAATCAGATTAGCCCTCTCAGCAATGTGGAATTACTTCAGGCTACATGTAAAGCTTCATCTCAGTTGGTGGTAGCATCTGGCATTTCTAAGGTTGGCCTGGTGAGATCAGAAAATTTCAGGACTCTAGGCTAACTGGAAAGTTGAAAAAACAAAAAAACCCAACATATAGTACAAAGCAAATCACTTTAATACTGCTACCAAGATAGGCATGAAGAACTTAAGCTCAATTTTAATATAGTATTTGGTGATGTGCCCAGATATGGGGCATTTCAAGCACATCCCAGTTTTTCTACTTGAAGTAATGGTTAACAGTATTTAGCAATAGCACTTAGAGTTATATACCGCTTCATAGTGTTTTTACAGCCCTCTCTAAGGGGTTTACAGAGTCAGCCTATTGCCCCGAACAATCTGGGTCTTCATTTTACATACCTTGGAAAGATGGGTAAACCTTGAGCCTGACGAGATTTGAACTGCCAAATTGCAGTCAGCTGGCAGTCAGCAGAAGTAGCCTGCAGTACTGCACTCTAACCATTGCGCCACCGTGGCTCATAATATATTGTAAAATGAACAGGGCCTCTTCCTTGGCTAGTAAATCCATTCAGTCTGCACCCCATGAGATCAAGTCACTGGCAACTCTAGGCCAGTATTTTGTCATTATCAATCTTAGAGGTGGTTTAGAATAGAATAATAGAGTTGGAAGGGACTGTGGAGGTCTTCTAGTCCAACCCCCTGCTTAGGCAGGAACCCTACATCACTTCAGACAAATGGTTACCCAACATCTTCTTAAAAACTTCCAGTGTTGGAGCATTTAGAACTTCTGAAGGCAAGTTGTTCCATTGATTAATTGTTCTAACTGTTAGGAAATTTCTCCTCAGTTCTAGGTTGCTTCTCTCCTTGATGAGTTTATTTATTTATTTATTTATTTATTATTCGTATTTATAGACCGCCCCTTCTCCCGAAAGGAGCACCCATTGCACCCATTGCTTCTTGTTCTAACCTCAGGTGATACAACATTGCAGCTCTCTGACATCATAATTCCAAGAGAATTTTCACAGAGAATTTAAACACAATGCCTTCCCAAAGCCTTTACAATGTTTGAGACATGCACATTTCTGTTCCTTCAGAATCATTTTGACAGGAATAAAAGTTATGCAGGTGTTACAGCTACACCGGGTTTCAAACGTAAAGAGATATTGATTTCCATTCATGGAGGCCACGGGAAAACATCCCAGCCATGAGAGGTAGTGAAAGACAACGACTGCTTATCCTGAGGAAAGGAGACCTTCTCCTAACCTTTAATTCTATCCTACTTTATAGTCCTTTTACAGGTTAGATGTCCAGCAGTTTTTATTGGACTGCTGCACAAACTTCAGGAAGGATTCTACAAATGTAATTGGTGCAGTTCAATTGTGGGTCCCCTCTGCCATTCATTAAAGCAGACAATTTCTTTTTAGGTTTTTGCACAAGCTGGAAGAAAAATTGCAATGTATGTATGTATATATGTATGTATGTACACACACACACATGTATATGTATATGTATTGTGTCACATGTGTGTGTGTATGTGTGTATGTGTGTGTTTTCGTAGATTTTCACGGGTACAGGTATGCAGGTTTTGGTGTATTCGGGTCTTTTCCTGTGTAAGGTTG
The DNA here is from genome assembly GCF_964273705.1 of Natrix helvetica. Classification (NCBI taxonomy): domain Eukaryota; kingdom Metazoa; phylum Chordata; class Lepidosauria; order Squamata; family Natricidae; genus Natrix; species Natrix helvetica. The sequence goes on from NC_138551.1 coordinate 97,171,366, forward strand.
AGAGTATCTTGGCGACGTTTCGACGAGATCCCACTCGTCATCCTCAGGCTGGTGTCTTCGGCTTCGTGCCTGTGCGAGCAAAGCGTGATTGGAGCTGCCGTCCCTCTATATATACTGGTATGTGTGTGTGGAGTGCTGGCTCTGTTGCTACAAGCAGATTGGTTGGTTGTGTTGTGACATCTTGATTAGTTGATGCTGTTGATGTTTGCATATTAGTCAGCTATTTTGTAACGTCCTGTGTGGCTGAGGTACTGGCTGTGTGCCTATTGTTCTTTTTTGTTGTAATGACCTGGGTAATGGGCTGTGTGATAACCTCCTGAGCTCTATTGTAGTGATATCCTGAGTCCTGTGGTATAACTTCCTAGGGGGTTGGCTGCATTGTAACATCCTGAGCCTTTGTGTTGTAACCTCCTGAGTTCTGTGATGTAATGTCCTGAGCAGATGGCTGAGGTGTAACATCCCTGGCTTTGGTTTGGCTCCGAGTTTGCAGTCTGGTTATGTGTTCATGGCGTGTGTCAGTTTGCTTTGCTCACACAGGCACGAAGCCGAAGACACCAGCCTGAGGATGACGAGTGGGTTCTCGTCGAAACGTCACCAAGATACTCTCAACCTTACACGGGAAAAGACCCGAATACACCTATATATATATATATATTCCCTAACAAAGCTCTGTCTTATATGCCAGAAAATGTATTTCTTTCCTCTTCTAAAGTCTATTGTTTTCAGTGCGCTGAGAAAAATCATGAGGTTTGGGTAATGTGAAATAATGTTTCTAACATTATGACGATCTGTATAAGCTGTGCAAAGAGTATAAGAAGTTTGACAAAAAGGTTTTTTTTCATGACTGGACGGTGAGGCTCGCACCTGTTTTTTCTCTTTCTATCCCTGTTCTGTTAAGATGGGAGACAAAAATGCCATCAAGTCTTTTTGCTTTCTGCAGAAAATAAAAACTGATTATTAGTAGCCTCATGTTCAGAATTTTATTGGAATTATCAGATTCTCAGCTGAATTCAAAAATCTTACAGTTCTATAATAATAATAATAATAACAATGATAACAACAATAATATTTGCTTATCCATTTTGACAAACCTCCCTTATATCATTAGTGATTTTTTAATCTACCTGTTTCTAACTTCTGTTTTTATTAGCTAACCACTGATAAAATAAGTTCTCTGTCAAAAAGTATTCAGTTTCTTCCTTTTCCTTAATTGTAAGTGTTAGTCTATCCATTTCTGCACATTCTAATATTTTTTTAAAATCACATTTTCATCTGTAGGGATCTCTTTACTTTTCCATTGTTGCACAAAGACAATTCTAACTGCAGTTAATACATGTAAAATCAAATATATATTCCCCTTATTATACTTATCTGGTAAAATGCCCAACAAAAATATTTCTGGTTTTAAATCTACATGTTGCTTTATTTTTATTTTCCAACCATGTGTATATTTTTATCCAATCTTTTTTTGGCTTTTGGATATGTCCACCACATATAATAATACAAATCAGGCAGATGTGGGTTGCTCCCAGTTCAGCCTGGATCAGGCGAACCGGTAGTGGTGACGGTGGGAGGCTCCACCCATCTGCCCGGACGCTTCTGCGCGTGCGAACCGGTAGTAAAAAAAATGGAAACCCACCAGTGGAACCAGGTATCTGATGGCATTTCCAACATTCAGCAGACATGTCCTTAAACATCCTTGCCAACCTCATTATCTTTTTTCAGGTCTGTGTGGAAGGAAGTCCAGCAGCAAACAGGGAGAAAGGGCTGCACTTATGTGACTCCCAAAGGAACTTTGGAGATTATTTTCAAAGGGTGCGCACCTCTAACGGATAATATATTCTGCGTTATTTTCTTCAGCTTTCCATCTTACACAGAATACACGATGTAGGAAAATAGATCTAGGACTTCAAAGGACACATTTAATGGGATAATGGATGGTAAAATCCACTGTAGAACCCCAGGTCAGGAAGAACAGCTGGGAGGGGGAAGACAAAAAACACGAGTGTTATTAACTGGCCAAGCATTCCTGTATCTTTCACAGAAAAGTGCCATATTAGCACTTAGACTTATATGCCGCTTCACAGTGCTTTACAGCCCCTCTCTAAGCAGTTTACAGAGTTAGCATATTGCCTCCAGCAATCTGGGTCCTCATTTTACCCACCTTGGAAGGATGGAATTCTAATAGCTCAATACGTCATCTCAAGCTTTATGAGCTTATACAGAAGGATTTTTAAAATGTTAGATTTTTGTTTTACTTGCATGTAATTAATTTGAGAAATAAATGAGATCAGTCATGAGGGGAAAGACAAGTCCATTTAAGGAAGACATTTTAATGTCTGCTATGAAGCATTTGTGTGCTGCATCCCTCTTTAGAATTGCTCCTCTCAGATCATTTGTACAATCTGGTTCATTAAAAAATTGTTTGTTCCACCCCAGTGAAGAGGGAAAGGGGTTCCAAATAGCATCCAAAAGTAAAATAGAGCCAGAGGCAAAGTATTGCTCAAAGTTCCAATTTATTAAGAGTGCCATGTTGGCACATCTGGGAAAACCCGAATCTGAAAGCTTCCTGGTTTCCCCCAGTTGAAAGTTCAAGATCCTGCCCTCACACCCACAAGACCATCACATGGTCCAATCTTCCACTGCCATGCTGGCAGCTTCCACCCATCCAGTTCTGGTTGGGTGCAGAGGTGCAAAAGATGACCTTGGCTTTCTACAAAAAAATTGTTATGGCTACATAGCATCTAACTCCGTACCATCCCCCCTCATTTTCCCACAATCGAAAATGTATAATAGATTAGTAGAAAGTGTGGCAGGCCTGAGATCCAAAAGGAAAGATAGTCAGGCCTAACAGTGCGTAGATCTGAATGCTTTATTGAAAGAACAGGATATGGTGAAACTGGGGAAAATAGGAATGCATACAATGAGAACCAATACAAGATAGACAGTATTAAGTTACTGCTGAACATAGTAACTAATAAGTACAAGCAATATAAATCTCGCCAGCGATGCTCAGTGTGTGGGATGTGGGTTTGTCCTTGGATGACCATATGCCACAGATTAAGGTGGATTGTTCTTTGTACTCCTGCCTTCTCCAAATGCTAAAGGAAATGGAGTCCGGCTTCCCAGCATGCACTTGTTTTAATGGCTGATGGGTAAAATGGGTTGGGTCAGCTTCAAACAATATACTCCCTCTGGCCACTAGATGGGGTTAGTCCCTCTGGCCACTAGATGGGGTTAGAGCGCAACAACAGTATATAAAGATCTTATGTTGGGGCATGACACATGCTATCTCTCATGCAGTTGCAGGGGCCCCTTTGACCTTGTTCATCTCAAAGATAATTGCAGCTACCCCAATGTTCCTTCCCTCAAAACCCCTTTTTTCGTCCTTACTCCCCAAATTGACTGGAACATCAACAGTGTCTCAGGGGGTCAATTGTGGCAATCTTTTAAGGCTAGGAACAAAAACAAGCAGGCTTCAGGTTGCTGTCCTCTAAGCACATTTATTGAGTAAAAGGCTACCTCAGGTTGTCCCAACCTTGAACATTTCCAAATGTTTAAAACCCCAGAATTCCATTGGGGTAGCCATTGATAAGAATTCTGGGACTTGAAGTCCAGAAACTGAGAAGTTGCCAAGACTGGGAAATACAGTGGACTATGGTGATATAGTTAGTTCATGTATTGTTCTCACAGACCATAGTAATGTCTAGGACAGTGATGGCAGAAACATCAAATGTGCTCTTGCCGGGGCCGCGCTCCGGAAAAGCCAAACTTCTGGTTTTTAACACACATACGCAACTGGCAATCAGCTGGATGGCGTACATGTACACACCAGTTTTTGGCACGGCCGCACGCACGAAGGACAGCTGATTGTTGCACGCACATGCATGCCAGAAACCCAGAAGACAAACAGGCAAGACTGTGCATGCTGGGCGACATGGCTTCACTTGCCACTTTGGGCACGCAAGTCATAGATTTGCCATCGTGGGTCTAGGATGTCTCCTTAATGGATTGAACTTCCTTCTTTTTTGAAGTGAGCAACATAGGAATCCTCAATACTTGCATTTCTGAGTTTACAAATATAAATCTTGCTATCATCATGAATACTCATCATGATAGTCACAGTATCCTAATCTGAAAAATCTCTTCAGAGTCAATATGAATTGTAGGAAAGTCTCTAACATTTGAAGTTGGGTTTTTCAAGAATTCCTGGATAGTTGATAAATTATCCTGTAATATCTCAAGGCCAGAGATAGACATGTCCATTTTCTCTGGTTTCCATATATAGTGCTTTACAACTAAATAAATCAAGGCAAATGAAACACCCTCTTCCTAAAATCTGAATTCCTAAAGAAAATGAACTGTCCTCTTATTGATCATGACTCTAAGAGACAGAAATGGCACTGGAAAGCAAGGTCATTGAAAATATATAGTCTTTGTCCAACTGAGTAAGCCTTGTTTCTAAAATGCCACTCACATTATCCTTTGTCAGAGTGCACACAGCTTTACTACATGAGACAACCCGGGAGCAATAACAGCAAACAGAGGTTTGTAAGGAATAGCGGTTTTATCTACAAAAGAATATATGCTATACATACAGGTACTATAGGCAGAAGTCAAACAATCAGTAAATTATATCCAGGAAGAACACACAGCGAGCGAGAGAGAGAGACCCTAACAGGGCCTCTTCTTATTATACAGGCTCTTAAAGGGATAACAGCCAAAAACCTTGCTGACTCATTCTCATCATTACATCAGTGCATCATTGTAGCAGCTGGTCAGCTCTTAAATCACTATCCTGACATCCTTACCTTATTACATGCATAATCTGCTATAATCAATTAATTCTTTGCTATTCTATCCAATCACACAATATTTTAACCTGCATAATTCTAGAGGGAGGCTGCTTCTCCACCCTTTTTAAAGGGCAGCCTCCGCTCTCCTGTATCATAATGAATAATTGAGACTTCAATTAAACAACTATGGAGAAATTTCTCTCAGACCAGGCTAAACAAACCAAAGTCCATTATGTATCAGTATACCTAATACTCCTTTATCCCATTTTCTCCAACTGCAACTCTTTGAAGTGAGTTGGGCAAAGAGTCACTCAGCTGGTTTTTATGCCTAAAATGGGACTAGAACTCACAATCTCCTGGTTTCTGGTGCCTTCACCACTAGACCAAATTGATTTGTGTTTTGATGTGCTTTGTCAAAACAATAAAATAAAAGAGGAAGGCCTCCTTGTAATCAGTAAGGTGCAATGGCATTTGCTACCACAGTGACTATTCTCTGTGTGAAAAAATGCCCTGCATATAAATCGATAATGAAATAAAGTTGAACATAATAGCAGTGGGTTTCACATTTTCTTATCACTACTTCGTCCCACATGCGCCCTTTCCACGCATGTGGCTGGCCTTCTGCACATGTGCTTTCCTTGTGCGCGCACCTTTTGTGGATGCACCCAGCCTCAGAAAGGTGCCTAAATAGGATGTCATAGAGCTGGGGCGGGTGGGCAGACCACCAGCAATTTCTGGTGAACCGTTCAGGTGAACTGGTCCGAACCGGCTGAATACCACCTCTGGAACCCAACATGTTTTTCTTTCTCTGTCACTTTATCTTCTGGTCTGCATTTTTGGTAGAACGGCTTCTTCATCAATTACACTGGTGTCGTTTTTCAGCAGAATGGGAAATGTCATTTAGTGACACGAGTGAAGAAGATGGGAAGATACAAAAAGACTTTAATAAAGGTGTCATTTAATAAAGGTGAGAACCTCATAGCTGTCATTGGTTTTTAACTTCAGTTCATAATACCGGCTTGCAGTTCATTTCAAGGTGCAGTTCAATTCAAGGGATGGTATTCAGTTGGTTTGGACAGGTTCAGGCGAACCGGTAGTGGCGACCCGCGGGTGGGCCTGCCCACCCGCCCCGGCGCAATGCTGTCCTATTTAGCCACGTTTTCTAAGTTGTGTGCATGCGTGCAAGCTGTGTGAGAGAGAGCAAAGTGCACGCACCGAAGGCTGCACCCATGCATGGAAGGCATGCTTGGTCACATTTTTGGTTTGTGGCGAACTGATGGTAAAATTATTTGAAACCCATCTCTGAAGGTGGCAGTATAAGCTGTAGAAGTTCAAAATGTGGGAATTCAAAATTTCAGGCAATGAAATGGTAGTTTGTCTTCACTAACCTTAGAATATTTCACACTTTATAAGAGGAGACCAAACTCTCAAACTCATGGGAATTATTTAAGAATGGTGGGGGATAGACTGCCTGAGAATTGGGGCTGTTTGAATAAGTCTCAGGAATATTCATCTCTCTCTACAGTATCAGAATGAAAAATAACTGCAACAAATCTTCTTAGGAAACAGAGGAAAACATTAAATCTTTCACCAGTGCTTATGTTTTTCTTTAAAAGTGTATTTTTTTAAAAAAAAGCCAACAACTTTGTTATGTCCTGAAGCAGCCCTAACTCAAATAAACTGCCTTTTCACCCCTCAAGGTTGAATTGATCTTTCAAGCCTTATTGGGAATCTTTTCATTTTCATCTCAGAAACGTCTTCTGCCCTGCCCCTGCTAGAGCTCAAGGTGGTTTTCTCTGCCTTCAGCATCACAGGAGTCTTTGAAGACAATCAGGAGTTGTGTTTTGGTTGATCAGGTGAGATGCAGTGAGAAATAAAAAAAAGACTCATGAATGACTGCGCTCAGAACACGAAGAGGAAAAAGAAAGGATCTTGCTAGAATAATTTTTTGAAAAAGATATATATCAGTGTTGGCAAACCTTTTCGGCACCGAGTGCCGAAATGGGAGTTCATGCACGCATGCACATGTGTGCAGCAGAAATCAGAAGAGAGCTGCTCAGTGTCCATGCACATGCCAGGAAGATGATCTTCCAGTTTCCAGTGTGTACATGCGCACAGCCCATCTGGTCTTCCGGTTTCTGGCACACACGCGCCCCCGAAGACCAGTTGGCCAGTGTGCATACACGCTCCAGAAACCAGAAAATCATCTTCCTGGCACACACATGCACACTGGATGGTTGCTTTTCCGGTTTCCAGCACTCCCACATGCATGAAGACCAGCTGGCTGGTGCACCAGAACCCGGAAGAGCAATGGGCAACGGCCCGCATGCCCGGAGAGATGGCTCTGCGTGCCACTTCCAGCATGCGTGCCATAAGTTCGCCATCACGGATATATATGCGTTTCCAAGTTGTACCCAAGTGTACCCTAAATGTAGAGTGAATTTGGGGTGTCTTATTCTTGTGAAAACTATTTTTGCTGCCTTTTGCTGTCCCAAAGGACTGGGGTCCTTTGTAATATTTTAAACTGGAAGTCATTCACAGAAATCTCAGATGTCTCAGTGTTTTTATTTTTTCTTGGCACGGTTCCTTAGACATTTGTATCGATTTAAATGATGTTTAATGTTGATACCATTGGTGCATAAGGCTTACATCTGACATTTCAACTCCCCAGCAGCATTGATAGCTACAAAAATATCACAGTGGATCAGACTTAAGGTACATCCCAGTCCTGTTCTTAGTATAGTTAGCTCTCAATTTAAGACTGTAATTGAACCTGGCAATTAGGGTCATAAACTGTGATATCATAAAGCATGTCCAGACCTGATTTAATGACCCTGTTTGCGCTGGTCATTAAGTGAACATGGCAGTCCTAAAGCAAACATGCTGGTTGTTAAGTGAATACTATGGTTATTAAGCAAATCCATTGTCATGGATATTTCCCCCAGAAATCAGAAGCGCAGTTTCTGGGAAAAAAAAAACATTCCTGTGACTGTGGGATGCGGTAAACATTTGTAACTGTAGATCAGTTGCTGAGTGCCAAAAATTGGTTGTCATGTGTCGGTGGGGGGTGGGCAGAGGTGAAATTTAGCAGGTTCTGACAGGTTCTGGAGAACCGGTAGTGGAAATTTTGAGTAGTTCCGAGAACCGGCCAATGCCACCTCTGGCTGGCCCCAGAGTGGGGTGGGAATGGAGATTTTGCAGTATCCTACCCCTGCCATGCCCACCAAGCCACACCATGCCCACCAAGCCACGCCCACAGAACCAGTAGTAAAAAAATTGAATTTCACCACTGGGGGGGACGGACTGTCAGAACTTTAGAACCAGGCTATAAGTGCTTTGTGAGATGTCTGTAATAAATTCAACTGGCTGCTAAGTGATTGGTCGTAAGTTGAGGACTACCTCTAGCTACAAAACCATGGAAAGCCCACCAGCCGAAAATAAGCCAACAGCAGTCTTCTGCTTTAATTTGTGAGCATGAAATATTGATATTGCTCTCTTTTAACAGGGCACTGAGAAACGATGCTGAGATTGATTCTGGCGCTAATTTACATTTCCTGATCACATTTCTAAAAACGCGATAATATTTAATATTCCAGAATTTAGTATGAGACAGCTCTGCCCCATCTTTACAAGCTGGAGGATAAGATCCCAGCCTGATATGTGTGTCTTTTATTTCTCATCTGTGGCTCAATATTTATGGTAGATATTTGATAGGAAACAGCATTCAAATATTCTACCTCCAGCAAGCTACCACCTTATCGAAACATCCCTTCTGGCTATTCATTACAGCAATGATTCACATATGATTGTGGCTGTGATGTACAACAGCAGGGAAGAACATAATTCAATTTCTCTTTCAGGAAAAGTAGACAGATTGATAGTGTATTGTAGCCTGACCATTGGTTGCTAGTCCCTGCCCTGCTCCCCAAGTTGCTTTTTGCTAATGCATTTGCTTTTAAAACACAATGATTTCAAAGTGCAGCTCTTCTTATTCTGCATCTCCCACAAGAACAAGCAAATGGGTCCCCCCCTCCATGTAGCCATGATTGCATTGGAAAAACTGTGTTCTCTAAGTAAAGGTAAAGGTTCTCCCACACATGCGTGCTAGTCGTTCCCGACTCTAGGGGGCGGTGCTCATCTCCGTTTCAAAGCCAAAGAGCCAGTGCTGTCTGAAGACATCTCCGTGGTCATGTGGCCAGCATAACTAAATGCCACTAAGGTGGTCCCTATTTTTCTACTTTCGAACAGCTAGGTTGGCAGAAGCTGGGACAAGTAGTGGGAGCTCACTCCGTTATGTGGTGCTAGGGATTCGAACTGCTGAACTGCTGACCTTTCTGGTCGACACGCTCAGCGTCTTAGCCACTGAGCCATCATGTCCCTTTATGCTTTCTCTAGTTCCGTGACAGCGAACCTATGGCACGCTCATCGTTGCCCCAGGTCAGGATCTCCGTGGCGTTTCTTTTGTGAGCTTCTGTTTCCCTGCAAATGACAAAACAGAAGCGCACCAAAGAAAAAGATCTTACCTCTTGCCGCGCTGCTGGTGTTGGGATGGCCTGCCTCCCACCGGCCAGCTGGTGTTCAGGTCTCTGCTGTGCATGCCCACATCCGCCGTTCACTTTGGGCACATGCGTGCGCAGTTTGGGCACTCGTTGTCTAAAAGATTTGCCATCACTGCTCTAGTTGTACTTTAAGAGTTTGTCAATAAAAGCTTTGATTGTAACTTTAAAAAAGCAATGCTTATTTATTTATTTATTTATTTATTTATTTATTCATTCATTCATTCATTCATTCATTCATTCATTCATTCATTCATTCATTTATTTATTTATTGTTTCATTCATTCATTCATTTCTTTTATAAGGTTGCCTAACTCAAATGATTTGACTCCGGGCAACAAATGGTGTTACTAAATACTGCTCTGCTAAACATAACCATTGAAATAGCCATGTTTCAGAAATCCAGCACATCTGAGCTATTTTCCCTTCCTAGCATGTGATGTTACAGCTTTCCATATTCTTAGTCATAGTCATAGTCTGATGCAACCAATCAATTGGAGGATTGCATCATGGCTAGCATATGTTGATGCCCCTATAGATCTGTTGTGAACAACATTGCAGCTGCAAATAGATTTATTTACAAGGGGATGTTGTGTTCTTCTGTTTTAAATTTCCAAATGTGTCAGGAAACCCTATTCACGTCACTCTGCATTCCCTGTGAATGTTTATTGCAGCAGATACGTTTGGCTACTTGATGTTTGAGGTTACTGCTTTGATCCAGGAAGTTTCACAAAATTAGGAAATAAAATCAATGCAACGTCTGCAAGAAAACAACCAAGCTCAGAGAGTACCAAGGACCCCCTCATTTTAATTCTGAGCTACAAATGTTCTCCTTTATTGATAATCCCTGATGTCTGCCCTCATTCCTGGCCTAAGGACCCAATGATGGGTTTTAAACACTCCCTGTGTCCATCTGTGGGCCTGCAAAGACTCTCTCTTAAAGGAATGACAACATACAAATGACCTTTGTGTAACATCTCCTCCTTACTGTGAAAGGTAGCTGTTCTGACCTAGGCTTCCTGATACAGCAAAAAGCACATGTTTACTCCAGGGGTGGGTTGCTGTTGGCATTACTGCCGGTTCGGCACACGAAAAAATATTGCTCCACAAGTGGCTCTTCTTATTGTTGCTTCTAGAGGTGAAAATCTACCTGGTCTCAAGATGCAGAGAGATTTTATTTGGTAGAAGGTTGTGGTCTTGGATTGTTTTCCCCAGCAAGTTTCCACAGAATAGTAAAAGGAAAAATAAGTCTGCAAGCATGAATAAAAGACAATGAGTATTTCTCACTGAACTGTCTTCTTCTAGTATCAATCAATAAAATGCTCAGCACTTGTTAGTTCCCTATAGCAAAACAGAAAAGCAGGCCGAAATAGCGCAGATACAAAGCTTTAAAAGAATGCACTTTTGAAATGGGTTTCTAGCAACTACAAAAAAAAATAGTATTATTAGTCCTACATTTAAGGGTCAGATGGCCCCAATTACAAACTTTATATAGTATTTTGCTATGGTAAGTCTGTTGTCTAATCGTGGATATCAATCTAATACAGCTATTGACCAGTAGTGGGTTCCAGATCCCGGTTCAATTGGTACGGTGCAACGGGGCCAAGTGCCCACCACTTGAAGGTGGGCAACGCACGGACACGAGTGCAGCTCGCGCATGCATACTTACTGCCCACGATGCTCCAGCTACTCGGCTGAATCCCTCCACTGGCCAGAAGTGATTGTAAATAAGTAAAGAAAGTAAGTTGGGTGGGAGAGAACAGCAATCTGAGCCTGTTATAGGATAAAACAGGAAGAAACAGAAATAAGTGAGGAGGCCAAGATGGGCCGAGAAAAAAAGATCAATAGCAGCTCTTCTAAGATAGCAACATAATATTTTAGGAAATGACAATCCAAGAAAAGGAACCCATTTAGGCAGGTTGAGACTGGAACACGACTCTTAGCTAATGAAAGGTGAAAGGTCCCTTGTAGACTTTCTCCCAGCAATCAAAGGAAATCTTTGACTGGTGCAGAAAATTAATAGCCTTATTTTCAATCAGTTAAATTGTTTTCTAGCGCATAAGGGCCAGGGGCTACTATGGGAAGTAGGAACATCGCTGGCTCTCCTGGAGGAGAAAAGTTGAAAAAATAAGCTACTTTCTTCAGGTTCAGTTTTTTTGGCAGATTGGGGTCAAATTATACCTCCCTGCCCCAATAGAATAGAATAACAGAGTTGGAAGGGACCTTGGAGGTCTTCAAGTCCAACCCCCTGCTTAGGCAGGAAACCCTACACCACTTCAGACAAATGGCTATCCAATCTCTTCTTAAAAACTTCCAGTGTTCACAACTCTTAGAGGCACGTTGGTCATAAGCCGTTGCAGTCATAAATCAAGGCATCATGTCACCAAAACAACGTTTCCAAATTTTTCCCCCAGCAGTTGTTAAGTGAATTCCACTATCATTAAGCCATTAAGCAAATTAATGGGGAAGTTTTTGTCAGAAACTTATAATAAATACTGAAAACAATATTAGAAATGCCATTAATTGGCAAGTCTTTAAATTCTTAAGCTTAAAATTAATTTTGCCTTTATTTAAGAATGAAGGTAAACTCCCCAGCTGACTTTTCAAACTTGATGTTTTGATGATCTCTAGCAGCCTTAAGATAGTTAAACAGATAATTTCCAAATGCAATTTACAACGTGAGTCTTCGCAAACGTATTGCCCTTTAAAAGGCTCTGCAAGCAAGATGGCTGATCCTATTGTCTTGGGGCACTCAAACCCATGGAAAACCACTGTTCTGCAATTGTCTCAAAATGAGCAGCTGTCTGGAGCTTATGTAGATAATTTCCCATTCTCTTCTTCTCTGGAGGGGTTCTATAGGACCAGTTGGCTACAAATTTCATCTTTGCTCATTCCGGAGATCTGCCAGTTTGCACTTCCACCACTGGAAGTCCCTATATTCGTGACGGCAAGTGCCGGAAGTGGCATGCAGTGGTGCCTGAAGTGGCATGCAGGGCCATTTCTCTGGGCACGCCAGCTGTTGCCCATTGCTCTTCTGGGTTCTGGTGTGTATATGTGCGCCGGCCAGCTAGTCTTCACGTGCACAGGAGCGCTGGAAACGGGAAGACCAGGTGACCTGCATGCGCGTGTGTGCCAGGGAGCTGCTCTTCTGGTTTCCAGCACTCCTGTTTCAGCACTCGGTGCCGAAAAGGTTCGCCAACCTATCTCAAATGGTGGTTTGGACACTTTTTCAACTAGTGTCTGGAGGCAACAGAGATTCCCCTCAATAGCTAACTTAAATGCATTAGATTTTTTGCAGCTCTGAGATTTTTGCCTTGGTGTCCCACATTTGTTATTCCATTTAATAAGTTGTAGTATACAGTTTAGGTTGGTTTATTTACCATCCCTTCCACCTGTTGTAACACCACCTTATTTTCTCTTTCTTTTTTCCCTCCCTCCCTTCTCTACTTCCTTCCTTCCTTCCTCCTCTCCTTCCCCTTTCTTCTTCCCTTACCTCTCTCCTACTCCTACTCTTCCTCTTCCCCTTCCAACCCTTTCTCCTTCTCTTTCTTTCCCTTCCAGACTTTTCTCCTTACCTCTTTCTCCCTTCCCTCCTCTCCCTCTGGTTCTCTCCTCCTCTCTCCCTCTCTTTTTCTATTGTTATTGGTGTCTCTTTCAAATCTCAGTTTATGTTTTCTTGGGATGGTATTTCTGCAAACCCAAATATAGTTTAGTATCATTCCTTATTCCCTTACCTTCGCTAATCTATCCTATGTTTCCCCCTCCCCTTCCAATGTCTTCCAATGGTTTGAAGGGCTGTTACAAGGAAGAGGGCATCAACTTATTCTCTGTAGCACCTGAGAGCAGGACAAGAAGCAATGGATGAAAACTAATCAAGGAGACAACCAATCTAGAACTAAGGAGAAATTTCCTCACAGTTAAAACAACTAATCAGTGGAGTGATTTGCCTAGAGTTGGACTAGAAGACCGCCAAGGTTTCTTCCAGCCATACAATTCCATGTGTCAAGGCACTAAAGCACTCAGAGCTCATTCGAAACCTTTTTGTGCTTGTGAATAGAACCGCTGCTCCATTTGTATAAAGTTAGATTGCAATGTGCTCAGGGGTGGGGCTGCTGCGGGTTCATGTGGGTTGGGGGGATCCTTTAGCTAAGGATCTGCCCAGTTCGGTCAACCTGCAGATCCCAGCCTTGGCTGGCCCGCCCACCATATCCCGTCCCTCCTGCCCCACCCCGTCCCTCCAAGGAGTCTCCAGGCGACCCATTTTGGATGCCAGGCAAATGCAGGGCCCACACGGAGGCTCTGGGAGGGCGAAAAATGGGCCTCCTGGAAGTTCTGGAAGGCTGGAAATGGGCACTTTCCCGGCCTCTGGACGGCCTCCGGAGCTCGGGGAGGGCAAAAACAAGCCCCTCCCCATGGTGCAGCAGGAGACCGACGATGCCAAGCCTAACATGGCCATGCCCACTTAGCAACCAGGCAGAGAACCCATTGCTAAAATTTTTGTAGCCGGCCTCTGAATGTGCTTACTGGCTAACTTTGTGAATGATGCTCTAAGTCAGTGTTTCCCAACCTTGGCGACTTTAAGTCCTGTGGACTTCAACTCCCAGAATTCCCCAGCCAGCTATGCTGGCTGGGGGATTCTGGGAGTTGAAGTCCACAGGACTTAAAGTCGCCAAGGTTGGGAAACACTGCTCTAAGTTACTGTTTTTATTTTGACTGGAAGAGAGTTGATATAGAGATTGAACACTCTTAAAGTGCCTCTCTTTGAGTTGAACATACTAAAGCAAAACTTTATTCTGGGTGCTCATAGTTGGAAACATTAGCCATTTTTCTTTTCTAGCATTTTTGAAGGTGCCACGTGGCTTTGTTCCAGAGATAAGAGTGATTTCAGTCCTGAAAGCAACAAACACGGTGTCTAGTGCAGAACCTGGCTGGACAAACACTTTTTGGACAGCAATTGCAAAATGAGAGCTAACCTAAAAATATTGAGTATATTTGTGCCAAAAATCCATTGCCAAGAGGCACATACCTGTGCAGTCTCTGGGATTTTGCCAAGTTTATCAACAACTATCAGAACAGAAATTGATAGGGGACCTGATGGTGCTATTTACATGAAGACATTATTAATGAAGTGCCTCATTCATAAACACACACCATTGCATTTTCATATTCACATCAGGTCAATTAGGAGCTGGTATTTAAAGGGCACACTTCAGGCTCTGCATGCTTTTAATTATACATCTTACATGTGTTTGTTCTTCTGGCAAGAACATTGGAATGGTATAATTTCCTTCTCCAACAGGAAGTTAGTTTTGCCTATTTTAATCACCACATTTAAGGTAGTACGTTTTAATGTTCTGTAGAAGTTAAAACCCATCCCTCTCCTAGAAAAATGAAATATCCTGGGAAATATTGAAAAAGGCAGAATTTTATATTTCCCGGGATAAGAAATGGAGAAACGTGTTTTTAGTTAGGAAACAGACTCACTCTTAATAGCCCCCATTCTACAAAATAAAGATCTCCCCCCTTTAACGTCAGGGTGATGGGATTAAGGCATGATAGTATTAGCCCTTTACCTTGGAAGAAGAAATGCCCAACCAAACTTAGACTCAAAACACAACCTAGAGAGTTGCCCCTGCATGGCCCCATGGGAGCCTGACAACCAATCAGAATACAAGATCAAGATCAAAGGCCAGAGAGGGCATAAAACCAGGGACTTTCAGCATCTCGGTCTCTTTTTCTCTTCTTCACCCAACATTTGGAAGCATGTAATCACCTTTTCTGTTCAGGAGCTGAAGCCATGTGGTCCTGTCCACCATTAAACCACCTTTCCAAGCAGCCTCCATGTTTCCAGTGCCTTTCCCCCCACTTGGAACTGAACCCAGAAGGACATTTCTTCCAACAGCTCCAAGATGGTTGGAAAAAGAAACAAGACAGAAGCAAAGGAAAACAAAGAATGGTCTTACTAAACACAGGGCCATCTTAACAGCATTATGGGCCCCCAGGCAACACAGTGTATACTTTCTACTATGGAGAAGATCGTTTCTGCCAGGTGAGTCCTGGAGCTTTTAGGAGAGCTCTCCGGTGCAAGGAACTCCTCCCACAACACCCCTCATTCTGCTAACAGCCTTTCCTTCCAGACTCAGCCTCAAAAAGGCTATCAGGGGAATCATCATCAGATCAAGATACACGATGCCACAAATGGAGAACTGCATTTCTAATCCTTGCAGTGAAGTGAGTGGTACCTCCGCTTCACCCCCAGTGACACATGTGCCCTCCCCACATTCCCACATTGTACTTTTTAGTATGAGAGATGAGTCTGCTTTTGTCCTGGCCATTTCCTGTTCTTGGGCTTTTGCTCAGATTGTCCTATTCTAAGGTTAACTCAAGCTCTGGGTGTCCTTGCATTTGCATGTTTGGATAGAGATAGAGTGTCTGTGAAGGTGGGAGAGCAGTATCATTTCATCCTCACACTTCCCTTTTTCCCCTCCTTGCCACCTAAATATTTGTTTTCTATTTGGACAAAAGACGAAATACATTTGGACATGGATAGCAACAGAGCAGAAGTATCTGGCAGCCTACAGAATACATGGGTTCAGTGATGATAATTCCATCGTATAATCTATAATCTGGTAAGAGCGCTTTTTAGCAGATTAATAGAGTTGGAAGGGACCTTATAGGTCATCTAGTCCAACCGCTTGTCCAAGCAGGAGACTCATTTCTGATGGCAGTCCAGTCTCTTCTTGAAAGCTTCCAGTGATGAAGCTCCCACAACTTCTGAAGGCAACTTCTGTTCCATGGGTTGATTGTTCTCACGTCAGAAATTTTCTCCTTATTTCCAGGTTGAATCTCTCCTTGATCAGTTTCCATCCATTATTCCTTGTCTGGCCTTTAGGTCATGATAGCAATGATGATGTTATTTTCTAAATTGATTAAATTACTATCTCATCTAAATTAATTTGATGTAATCTATTCATAATCTCCTGTAGATTTTCTTGGGATTGTTACGATGAAACTGTTTTGATGAATTGTTCACTACAAACTTTGCATAGCACTGGAAATTGTTGGAAACTTTTCAAAGCAATTTATGTTCAAATCTTTTGTGCTAAAAAATACGGGGGTTCAAATGTACTGTTGGAGCTAAGGAAGAGACCTTTTTTTTCCTTTTAAAAATTTAGTTCATTAAAAAATTAATGAATTAAATTCCTGTATTTATTTGTGGCTATAAACTGTTGGAAGAAATTTCCTTGGTTCGTTCCCAGCTGGGAAGCAGTCACAGATGCTGAGAAGAAATAGACATGGAAGCAGCTGCCAGAAAAGAGATCCTTTAATTCAGGAAGGCAAGAAAAGTAGTGACACAGCTCGAGCATTCTTGGCTTGCAAGCAGCTTGGGGGTGTGAATTTGAGCCTTTTATGGTTAATTCCCCTGCAGCTTGATGGGTTTATTTCAGTGGTGGGATTCAATTTTTTTTACTACTGGTTCGGTGGGTGTGGCTTGGTGGGCATGGCTTGGTGGGTGTGGCAGGGGAAGGATACTGCTAAATCCCCATTCCCTCCTGATGAGCTGGGACTTTGGAGGGAGAAAATAGATGGGGCAGGGCCAGTCAGAGGTGGTATTTACCGGTTCTCCGAACTACTCAAAAATTCTGCTACCAGTTCTCCAGAACTGGTCAGAACCTGCTGAATACCACCTCTGGTTTATTTGTTTGCCTCTAGTTAAAGTTATTGCTCTGGATCCTGTCTTCATACCTTAGTGGGTTAATCCTGTTTCTGGGGCTTTCTCTTTCCTGTCCTGGGGTGGGTGGGTGGAATTCTGCCAGAAAAGAGGAAAAGGGGAGTTCCAAGTGAGTTATTTTTAGCCTGATTCCCCTTATCCTAATGGCTCTACTTAAGTGTTCCTTTCAGCTGGTGCTTTTGCCTGGGGTTTTCTTAAAGGGGGAAGGGGTGGCTTGAGTCTCTTGGCACTGTTTTCTGAGGTTTCCGACACTGTCCTTTTGGGGTTACTTCCCACAAAACCACGATAAATAAAATGAAAGCTTATCTTCCTTACTGTGGCTTCCAAATTCAGATGTCGTCTCATCCCAGGCTTAGTTCTGAGAATTGGAAATGTACATATTGCCTTTGTTGGAAACAGAGTTTTAGACAGGCTAATTTTTTTTTTGATTGATTTGAAAAAAGTCCCTTTTGTCTTCTTACTTATCCTTCAATTTATCAGCCTTGCCAGCAAAATAATTATGTGAGGGTTTTCTGTTAGTATGCTTTCAAAGGAAATCTTTATTTCTTGCTCTGAGTAAGAGTAAAATTTTGACAAGGGAGTATCATTTTGTAACTCTGCTCACCGTTTTGTTGTCAGGAGATGGGCTGATTAATAGAGTTGATGTTTTAGATCTATGAAAGCTTTTCAGAATTCTTCACAAAGCAGTTTGTTCTTTCCCTGTAAAAAGAATTGCATTAGTTTTCTCTGACTAATTCCAGATTTTGAATGGAAAGTGAAAACCCACACAGGCAATTATTCAGCAGCATTCATGTTTTGCTGATCATTTGAGTTTTGTATGAAATGCTTTCTCATCAATTGACAAAAATGTCAATGTGATAAAATATCTGCACAGGACTACCATTCGGGAAATGAAGCAGAATCAATTCCATCATGCTTTTTTGAAGCATATCAAAATTAGCATTTGTACTATGTATGTTAATGGAAAGTTAACTTTTTGTAAACTTGCTTTGAATCTTGCAGCCTCTTTTCTCTATCTTAACACTGGCTTGTTCAACCTATTATTGTTTGCAAAAATAAGCAGATCCTCTGAAAATTCTATTAGGGTGGGTCTGGCAAGTCAGCCCCTTTTTAGCCCTATTCTGCATTGTTAGGTCTGTATTTGAACAGGAAGTAAAATAATGAGCATAGTACATAGAAGCCCAACCTCAGCATCACACATTTTGTAAATCCATCTTCTTCTTATTAACAGAACAACAGAATATCAGAGTTGGAAGGGATCCCCTGCTTAATCAGGAGACCCTAAACCACAGGTGCTGGCTCCCGGTTCGACCCGCATCGGACAAATTAGTAGTAGTGGTGGTGGGAGGCTCTGCCCACCTGCCTGGACGCTTCTGCGCATACGCAGAAGCATCACAAGCGCGTGCCCAAACCGGTAGTAAAAAAATTGGCAACCCACCACTGCCCTAAACCATTCCCAACAAATGACTATCCATCCCAATCTCTTCTTAAAAACCCCCCAGTAACAGCACCCACAACTCTGAAGACAAACTCTCCATTGTTTTAGACTAGCCATACTCAATTCCTACAGCTGTTCTTCATATGTTTTAGCCTCCAGTCCCCTAATCATCTTTTCTTGCTTTTCTCTGCACTCTTTCTGGACCTAGAATGTCAATGATTTATTTTTAAGTGAAGATCAAAACTGGATGAAATGTTCCAATACTGTGGTCTTATCAGGGCATTATAAACTGCTACTAATACTTCATGTGATCTCGATTCTCTCTCTCAGTTAATGCAGCCTAGGACTCTGTTAGCTTTGGTTGGTTTATTTTTGGCAGCTGCAGCACACTGTTGACTTTTTAAAAAAATATTGCTATTTTTGTGCAGCACAAATTGGTATGAAGAGACTCATAGGTATAATGTGAGTGGGAATCTCTACATCAGAGGTGTCAAACTTGATTTCATTGAGAGCCACATCAGGGTTGTGTTTGACCTTGGGGGGCTGGATTGGGCATGGCCAGAGTGGGCGTGGCCAGCTCAACGCCACTTGTGCCAGGGGCACATATGGTGGCCCGAGTGCTCTGCCAACAAAAAACAGACTTCTGAGCTCCATTTTCGGCTTTAACCGCCTCCTGCAACCCTCTGTCAGTGAAAATGGAGCTTGCTAGGGCTCCCGAGCTCCAATTTCGCTGGCAGAGGCATCACGGGCTGGTCCTTCATTGTTTCCAGGGTGGGTCTGGGGACCAGATCTAAGCACCCTGTGGGCCAGATATGGGCCCTAGGCCTTGAGCCTGACACCCCTGCTCTACATTGGCAGCTCTACATAAGAAGAAGGTCTATGTGTTTTAAGATGGATGCAAAATTTGTTAAGTTTTGAAATTCTAAGCTCCAAAACACCTTCCTATTTTCTTTTGAGAGACAGGATGAGGAAGAATACTTCCATAGGACAGAGTCTGCAAATATGTTCAGCTTATTATACTCACCTTTCATTGGGAAACCGCTGGAGAGTTTTAAAATTATTGTTCCCTCCTAGTTCATAACTGAGATTTCAAACATCCAAATGTTATCAAAATCAACAGAAGCTGAGGTAAAAAAATGACTTTTAGCGGTGGTAATTAGAAATTACCCTTAATTAGCCAAAGGGTGTTATGATGTATGCACCTCCAATCCATATGTATTTCTAGCAATAAAAATATATGTTACATTTTGTCTCTATGGTATATAGGAGGTTGTAAGGAGGCTTGAGCTGGAAAAAGTAAGATTCTTTTCAGTGACAAAGTTCTCTCACTACTAAGTCAACAATTAGCATGTCAAAAATGATAAATCATTTTTAGCAATATGTGCTGCCCAAGGGGCCTCACATATGTCAGAGTATGAATGTTCATAGACTGGAATAGGCATGGCAACAGGTCATCCAATAGGGATTGTTTGGATAGACATAGTAACGGGTCAGCCAATGGGGACTGTTTGGAAACTGAAACATAGTATTTGTTTGTATGGGGCCATAAGAGACAGTTTGGAGTCTGGGCATGGCTTAGACTTGCTGAACTGTATATAAGAGTTGGTTTGACTTCTGTACAATATATAAGGCCTGTGTAATCTCTATGCTCTGTAATGACTTGCTTCTATAAATATTACTTCTTTGTTCCTGATTTTGTATGCTGACTTCTGCTCTATGGTATTGTATAGTGTTGGAAGAAATGTCCTCCTGGGTTCAGTTCCAAGTGGGAAAAAAGACACTGGAAAATGGAGACTGTTTGGAAAGTTGGTTTTAATGGTGGAGAGGTACCACATGGTTTGAGATCCTGTGGAAAAAAGGTGATCACGTGCTTCAAGATGTTGAGTGAAGAAGAAAAGAAAGAGACAGAGATGCTGAAAGTCCCTGGTTTTATGCCCTCTCTGGGCTTTGAACCTGAGCTTGTATTCTGATTGGTTGTCAGGCTCCCATGAGGCCATGCAGGGGTAACTCTGTAGGCTGTGTTTTGAGTCCAAGTTTGGTTGAGTATTGCTTCTTCCCAGGTGACCTGTAGTGAGATGGGTAAAGGGATAATACTATCATGCCTTAATCCCATCACCCTGGAGCTGAAGAGCGAGATCTTTGTTATGTAGAATTGACTGGCTCAGGCCGTTTAATGTCCCATTGACAAAGGTGGGAGCGATTAAGAGTGAGTCTGTTTCCTAACTAAAAATATGTTTTCCATTTCTTATCCAGGGAAATATAATAATCTGCCTTTTCAATATTTCCCAGGATGTTATTTTTCTAGGAGAGGGGTGGGTGCTAACTTCCTACAATATAAAGAACTTTCTGATGTATAATTGAATCCTGCTGAAGCTCATTTACTTGTGTGCTGGTCGGATGTGCTGCACAAACCCTGACAATATAGATAACATATGAGCAAAAATCCTTCATAGAGGCTAACTGAACTGTCTACAGAAAAGGAAGAATTTCCTGATTGGTATTCAGGGGCATCCAGAGGAAGGATCAAAAAGGCAAAATAATGGCCAAAATTCAAAACCCCATCCATTTTTCATGTTTAGTCATCCCTGATGACTATCAAAATTAACTTTTTCATAAAAATGCAATGTTATAGTGATCTTATCTTAAAATATTTTAGCATTATCTATACCTGGGGAAATAGACCTTAACATGATACAATACACTATGTCTGTGATGGCAAACCTATGGCATGCAAGCCACAGGTGGCATGCGGAGGCCTCTTTGCCGGCATGCGAGGCATTGCCCCAGCTGAGCTCCACTGCGCATGCATGTGTGCCTCCTGCTGGCCAGCTGATTTTCGGGTCTCTGCAGCATGTGTTGTTTAATCAAAATGCAGTTAAAACACTATACAAGCCATCGAGAATATAACTATATACATCCAACAGGAATAGGAAGTGCCTCACAGGAGCAGATAGAGATAAATCCTAGAGAGGCAGGAAATGCATCATGGATTAATGAAGATGAATACTAGCGAGGAATAAAGCTGCATACAAGGCTGACATAATACCTGTAACAGAGTAGGCATGCATGGGGAGTGTGGGGAGTGCAGCGCCCTCCCTGCTCCCCCCCTTTCTGGTCTCAGGAGGCTTCAGGGAGTCATGCTAGACCCAAGATGGAGTGTGCATATGTGCAGGGGAGGCACCCAGGGAGAAGTCACACACGCATTATATTATAGGTGTGGGCACACGGTCTGTCGTGCGCATGTGCATGCTTTTGGCACGCGCGGACAAACAAGTTAGTCATCAGTGCACTATGTTATTGAATTTGAACTGCAAACATTTAAAGTCTAATGAGGTAAATTAAATATATTTGGCTATTGGCAATAGCATTTAAATGAAGCACATAATTGTTAAATTCTAGCAAATAAGCTTTAGGATTTCAAGCTAATGCATTTTTCATTTTTTTTATTTAGTTTTTTGTGCCAGTGGTAAACTTAAATTATCAAGTAGCTCTTCACTTTGAAGCAAAATTTAAGAGTTGTATGAGTTTACATATTGTTTACTGACATTCAGAAAAATGGAAAGATGGGGAATGAATGCATTCATGAGGGTGGATATCAGAGAAGGGATTTCAAGTTGCAAGGAAAGAAGATATTCCTACTTGAAAAATTAGCTAGGTCAAGAAAAACATCTTTCTCTCAATTCCATTCCTCCCGCCATGATATGGTTCCCAGATTGTATCTGGTAGGGGTGATGGACACTTTTCATTCATCTTTTTATTGATTCATGAGGGCTCCCCACACCCAGTGGTCAAATCTGTCGAGGCCCTTTTGAATCTTGAGCCTATCTTCTGGGGGGTTAGCTATTCTGGTCAGCTTGGTGTCGTCTGCAAATTTGATGAGTTCCATTTGTATTCTCTCATCTAAGTCTTTTATGAAGACATTGAAAAGGACCAGGCATAAAACAGAACCTTGGGGTATCCCACTGCTTATTTCCCTTCAAGTAAATAAACCATATTTTTGGACTATAAGATGCACTTCCCACCCTACCCAAAAGTGGGTCTGTGTGTCTTATAGAGCGAATGTTGCCAAAGCCCCACCCACCCACCGACCCCCACCCTACGGCCTCTGCTTCCCAGCAATTTGCCTCCTTGCAGCAACAGCAAACAGCCTGCTCAGCTTCAGCACAGCCTGATTTAGCACGAGCAGCTGATTGGCAATTGGATCTGTCTCCCAGAATACTGCCAATCAGCTGTACCAGGATGCAGGGATTGTCGCTGCCCATTGGCAGCGCTGCCACCCATCGCTGCTGCCACCTATCACCCTCTCAGCACACCCCATTTTCAGCCTCCATGCATCCCATTTTCAGCCCGTTCCAGGCGGAGGGGATAGGCGGTGGGGATAGGTGGCAGCGCCAATGGGCGGCGGCAATCCCTGCAGCCTGGAACAGGTGATCAGTGACATTCCGGGAGGCCGATCCACCACCAATCACCTGCTCATGCTAAATCAGTCTGTGCTGAAGCTGATCAGGCTGTTTGCTGTTTGCTGCAAGGAGACAAATAGCTGGGAGGCAGAGGCAGATTTTTCCCCTTGTTTTCCTCCCCAAAAGCTAGGTGCAACTTACAGTCCAGATAGTCCAAAAATACAGTTGTTCCATTAGGGAATGCATATTGAATGTGGTTTGTCAGCCACTCACAAATTCATCTGGTGGTAGTGCGTCCATCCCACATTTTTCTAGCTTATCAAAAGGTAAGTGATGGTCTGCTTTGTTGAATGCCTTACTGAATTCCAAGTACACTATGTCTATAGCATTTCTCTGGTCCACTAATTTAATCACTTTGTCAAAGAATGAAATAAGATTTGTTTGGCATGATCTGTTTTTGAGAAACCCTTGTTGGCTTCTGGTTATAACTTTGCTTGCTTCTAGGTGTTTGTAGATTTGTTGCTTGATTATTGTTTCCAGTATCTTCCCAGGTATTGATGTCAGGCTGATTGGTCTGTAATTTCCTGGATCTGTTTTTTCCCCTAGGCATCAGTTACATGGTAAATAAGGACAGTCGGTCATTGTCTTCTCTTGTCCTTGGCTGCTGATTTTGTTCTTCAAGATTTCCTTCCTGTTATTTTAGGAAGGGCTTGATAGGAATCTTCTAAATCATTTCAATAAAAACAGGACAGTGCCAAGAGTAGATGGCCTCCATACAACTATAATGTATCTGTCAAATGGAAAGTAGAAAGAATCAGAAAGGAAAAATTATTTGAAGGAAGGAAAGATGATGTGAAAATTGGGATGGCTCTGGGACAAGGCCTTCTATTCTTCACTTTTGATAATAGTTAGAATTGGATAAACTTAAGGACCATTCAGAACTGAGAATTCACTTCAAGCTGTCTCCAACTGCTCATAAAATCCCTGACTAGGTAGGAGGAGGAGAAAGGAGGAGACGATAGAAGACGGTTAACTACTTTGGCCTGAAAAGAATAAGAATCAGTTTTGCTGAGTCTCTTGAGTTTCCTCCTTATTAGCCACAAATAGAGCTGATGAAAAATGTGGATTCCGAAATACATTTCATGAATTTATTCAAATGGTTTCCCAGTTTAGTTGTGCAGATGTAATTTTAATTTCTAAAAGCCCTGGTGCTGGTGTTTTTCTGTAGGAGGGAAGTACAGGAAAGTAAAGTTATGCATACCATATCTGAATAAATAATTGGATATTTCAATGCAATTTTTTTTTTGCTTTGGAGCTTTGTTTCTAAGCCCTCATTAACATGTCTTGAACAGAAAAAGCTTTGATAAGGATGGGAAAAGGAAATTGACTTGGTTGTGCTTTCTCTAATCTTGCGACCAAGAAGGGTGTTTTCCAGTGGTTTAATTCAGAAGGTTTTTAAACGTGGAAAGGTCTAACTTTGTTTAAATCTAAACATTTTGGCCTTCCACTCATGCGCTATGATCACACAGGTGACTTGCATGCATGCACGCAGCTTAAAAACGTGCTTAAATAGGATGGCATAGAGGTGGAGTGAGTGGGCAGGCCCACCAGCAATTTCCACTACCGGTTCGGGTGAACTGGTCCGAATTGGCTGAATACCACCTCTGATTGAGCCTTGCCTCAGATCTTGATGTGCTTTTTCATTAGCACAGGAGGATTGTGTTCCTTGGTGAATTGAGCAATCTGCAACACCAGGAATATAAACCAAGATTACAGACTTACAACAATGTTACTCAAGCCAAATTGTATTTGCTCAATATTGGAAATTAAATAAGAAGAGGAGGTAATAAAAAAAATTCTAGACTGTGCAGAGATGAACAGATTGACTTTGAAAATAAAGAATAAAGAGGAATCGGTGTACTTCAAGACATGAGGAAGATTTTATGAATGGTTGGAGAAAGACATAACCGAAAATAAAGTGAGGGGAAGATATGGAACCCAGATGATATGCCATTAAGTAGAAAGATGGGGGAAGAGGGGAGAAAATAGGAAAGAAAACAATAATAATAATATATAATTATATATTCAAAAGTAAGATACAAAGGGTGGGGGGAAACATAATCAGGATAGATTTGAGAAGGAAAGGGAACAAGAAATGATATTTCACTATTTTTGGGTCTGCGGAAATACCACCCCAAGAAAATAAAAATTAAGAGTTGGAAGAGACACCTACAACAATAGAAAAAGAACGGAAGAGAGGAGGGGAGGAGATGAGAGGAAGAGGAGGGAAGGAAGATAGAAGTGAGGAGAGGAAGATGGAAGGGAGAAGGAGAGAAGAAGAGAGAGTAGGAAGGGGAAGAGGAAGAGGAAGAAAGGAGTAGGGGAGAGGTAAGGGAAGAAGGGAGGGAAAGGAGAGAGGAAGAAAGAAAGTAGAGTAAAGAAAGGGAAAAGAAGGTGGTGTCAAAACAGATGAGGTATGGTAAACAAAGCAACCCAAACGGTATGTTATAACCCTGTAAATGGAATAACAAATGTATAAGAACAACGAATGTAAGAAAGAATAATAATCATGTGAATGTATACCTATAATTGTATATAGAGAACAAAAAAACACTTTTCAACCCCCCCCCACCCCCATGTTACTCAAGCCATGAAGGTCATCCCAGATGCCTAGATAAAGCGAACAAACACCTCAGCAGCAACAGAGGAAATGGCTGCAGAAGGAGACCAATAACTTTCGTGACAATGGCATACTTCATGGAGAAGGCAGTGCTGAACCATTCTTGTATTTTACGAAGAAAGCTACGAGAATGGATATTAAAAAGGATGGATGATATAGTGCCATATGAAGGGGCCTCTTAGGTGGGATGGCTCTCAAGGTGCTGTTGAGGAACATCTGAAGGACTTTCAAAGCACTAATATGTTTACGACAAGGCTAGATTAAAGCTCTTGTGCTGTCTATTTGCTGATGTTGTCACTCAGAAAAAGAAAATCTGAAACGGCAAAAAGAGAATTAGAGTGGGTTTTCGGAACATAAGAAGAACGGATATGGGAAAATTCAACCCAGTGAAAGATGAAATGAATCAACTACACACTGACATCTTAGACATCAATGCATTGAAACAGTCATTTCGGTTAGAGAGTCTACTATTGAGTACACAAAGAATAAAGAAGGTAAGGGTTTGCTTTCATACTGAGGAGGATGTTGATGAGTTTACTGAAATTGACAGAATATACAAGTCAGATATACAATGTACTATTTGGGCTTGGAGACTGAAATGCTAAACCTGGCGATATTAAGGAGGAAAATTTAGTTGGATTGTACAGCTTAGAAAATCAAAATGAAGAAGGATGAAAATTTGCCAGTTTTTGCCAATCCAGTGCTTCTTTATTGCTAACTAGCTGATAACCTGGCATTGCCCGGGTATTTATTTATAGAAGGAAAATATCCAGGCCAAATGTAATTTCTGTTGGATTTTCCCCCTTACCAGAGGGAGCCCCTTTGTGGAGTACTGTGAAGCCATTACCATGGCAACTCCACTGCGGTGTACAGTAGAAGCCATTTTACGGCAGTACAGTAGAAGCCATTTTAAGGCACAACAGGCTGTATCTTAACAGAATACCCCCCCAAGGGGTGTTAGGGGTGTCTTACCACTACAGTATTTGTTTCCAGAGAGTAAGTCATCTGTGTACCAAATTTGGTTGAAATTGCATAAGGTGTTCCAGAGTTATACTGAAACACACACACACACACACACACACACACACACACACACTTTCAGTAACTAAAAGGAGACCTATACACATGGGCATTGTCAGATGGTATACACAGAATACAAACTGATTATATTATTGGAGCAAAGAGGTAGAAGAGCTCAACTACAGTGTAACAGTAGAGACATAGTCAGAGGTTAGCTGTGACTTTTTCTAAGTTCTAAGTCAGGTCAAAGTGGAAAAAGACAACTAGTTTCCAACAATATGATGCTGTGAGGTGTTGAACCTCTTTAATAGGAAACAAAAGGAACTGTAGAATGGAATCAAGGAAATGTTTAAGAATGGATGTAAAAAGAGGCTAAGAGATTGCTAAAGGCAAAGAAGTAGAAAAAACAAACAAATGGGATGTCAGATCAAACCACGGAAATGATCAAGAAGAGAAGCCAAAGCTAAGAAAAGCACCTCAAGAAAAAGCTTTATGGAGAATTTCAGAAAACTCTTAGAAGAGACAAGCAGTATTACAATATCTGTAAAGACCAGAAGGTGCAGATGTTGGAAGAAATGTCCTTCTGGGTTCAGTTCCAAGTGGGGAAAAAGACACTGGATTCATGGAGGCGGTTTGGAAAGATGATTTTAATGGTGGCACGTGGCTTGAAGATCCTGGGTGAAGAAGAAAAAAGGGGGAGAGATGCTGAGAGTGCCTGAGTTTTAAACCCTCACTGAGCTTTTGAACTTGAGCTTGAATTCTCATTGGTTGTCAGACTCCCATGGGGTCATGCAGGGGCAACTCTGTAGGCTGTCCTGAGTCCCAGACTTGGTTGAGCCTTGCTGAGTGATGTAATCTTCCCAGGTGCCATGTGGTGAGATGGGTAGAGGGCTAATCCTATCATGTCCTGAGGGCTATGTCTTAATCCCATCACCCTGGAGCTGAAGGGGGAGTGACAGGGAGCTGCCAAAAGCTGCTTTGTCTTTAAAACATGTTTCTCCTTTTCTCATCCAGGGAGATATAATATTTGGCCTTTTTAAATATTTCCTAGAATATTTCATTCTTCTAAGGGAGGGATGGGTGCTAACTTCCTACACAGACAAAGAAAAACAAGGAAATCTTTCAAAATATTTCCAAACTCTGAAGTTCCAACTTTAAATTATTGTGTGAAAGAATGGACTGATTAAAAAACGAATAGAGTAGAATAGAATAGAATTATTTTTTATGTCTGACCTCAGAAGGAATTTGTCTCCAGTAAGAAGCACTCAGTGTACTTGCAAAATAACAGAGAATCATCATCATCATCATCCAGCAAAAGGGGCAGCACCAGACAATTACAGGCCTATTAGCTGCTTACTAACAACTTTCAAATTGCTAACTGGTGTGGTAGCTGATGCTGTCCAATAACATCTACTTGAAAACAAGCTCTTTCCACCTGAGCAGAAAGGAAATTGCTCCAACAGCAGAGGAGCAAAACATCAACTCCTTAATTGACAAGATGATTTTGGAAAAGTGCAAGAGAAGGAAGAACAACTTGAATGGAGCACCGATGGACTACAAGAAGACATTCGAATCTCTGCCATGTGATTGGATAATCAATCTAGAGATAAGAGGGATCAGCAGAACCATCAGAAGCTTTGTGCAAAGATTGATGGCAGAATGGAAGACACAGTTGCTGGTGAATGGTGATAAAATGGGAGAGGTTAATATCAAGAGATGAATCTTTGAAGGAGACTCACTATCGCCACTACTGTTTGTCATTGCACTGATTCCTCTGTCAACAATACTGAATAACTCAGTCCATGGCTAAAAAACATCAAAAACATCTGCCAGCCTATCCCACTTTCTTTACACGGACAATATGGAGCTACATGGAAAAGCATCTTCTGAAACAGAATCAATGCTCAACACTGGCTGTATACGCAGCTAAGGTATTGCAATGAGCGTGGACTGGACAAATGGATAAGACTAGGAAAGTTGAAGAAAGAGACAAAGGAGCTAATTCTGCTGCACAAGACCAAACCTTAGGAACAAATGCATACAAAGAAGACAGCAATAGACAACAAAGTCCACCTATACCAGTGAAGGCGAACCTTTTTTGGCTTGCGTGCCAAAAGCGGGGGGGGGGGGAGAGCAGGGGGTTCGTGCACGGGCATGCCACACATGCGCATGCTCCCCCCCTCTGCACGTATGCACATGTGACCAGTGCTCCCCCCACTTTTGGCACTCTTTTTTTGTCTTTCCCAGGCTCCAGAGGCTTTCTAGGAGGCTCTCCAGAGGCCGCCCAGAGGCCCCCGGAGGCTTCAGGAGCAATCCCAAAACAACTGGAGCACCACTGGAACACCATTGATATTGCAGTATCCTTCCCCTGGAGGGGGGAGGGAATGGAGATTTCACAGTATCCTTCCCCTGCCATGCCCACCAAGCCATGCCCACCAAGCCATGCCCACCAAGCCACACCCACAGAACCAGTAGTAAAAATATTTGAATCCCACCACTGATATACATACACATTAGACAGAACTTAGTAGTCACTGTATTTGTCAACTATGAGAATTAGGTATTCAGCGGAGTGAGGGCACAAGGGGGAAAAAACTGTCCCTGTGTCTAGTGATCAGACAAATGATCGAAGATGTTATACATTGAAATTCTGTGTGGTAGATATATCAACATCCAAGGTTCTTTAAATTAATAATAAAAAGGGAGCAAAACCTGACAATGATACACTAGAGAGACCCCAAAAATGGCATCAAACTGTTTAAAAGACCCTTTCCTGGTTTCTTTCATTTGAATTAGGTTTTCTTTTTTCTTTAATGAACTATATATGAACAAACCAGCTTCATCCAGTGTTTCATATTTAATATTCTGGATATCATGATAAATTCCAAATCTTGATGATAGCCACACAGAACATATAGATCAGTGGTGGGTTTCAAATTTTTTTAGAACCTATTCTGTAGGTGTGGCCTGTTTTGTGGGAATGGCTTGGTGGTCATGTGACTGGGTGGGAGTGGCTTAGTGATCATGTGACCAGGTGGGAGTAGCTTGGCAGTCATGTGACTGGGTGGGAGTAGCTTGGCAGTCATGTGACTGGGAGGGAGTGGCCAAGTCAATGTCACTGAATTCTTTGCCCCAAAGAATGACCTACAAAAAGAAGATATAAAAAAAGGAAATTTATTATGTTGTGCACTTACTACTTAAATAAGAATAAAATAAGTACACAAAACAATAAAACAGCTACTTACAGAGGAAATATGGATGTCTTTGCTGATCTTCAACATTACTGACCACCTTACATACACACTTCCAGCCCCTCTGCCTCTTCCTTCTTCAAAGATTCATGCAGACATTTTTAAAACTGACAACATATGAACAGACCCCTTTAGGTGTAAATTTTTGGCATGTCAAACCAGCAGTAATGCCAGTAGCAACCCATCCCTGCTTGACATGCGACAATCAGTATCTCATATTAATTATCTGTTGATTTCAGCTCCAAATGTGACAATAGGACAAGTCCATATCATGTAAACCTCTTCCAACCTCTGAACTACATTTCCAACAGCAACGACTCTTATTCCATTATTCAAAACATTCTCAAAGGCATCCAGAACAATATATTATTATTATTATTATTTTACTTCCTATTAAGATGAAGAGAAACAAATTTCATATTCTTTACAGCAGCCTTCACTTAGGTTATCAGGATGAGCCAAGATCAAGTGTCACAGCTAAATATTTAATTGCAATAAATAGTTTGCTTACTTTAAAATGCAAAAGGAAGCCCAAGAGTTGATTTTATATTGCTTTATGAATGTAAATGAGAAACAGGGCTGCTGAATAACATTTTAAACAAGGTGTATAAAACCAGAGATTGTGCATCATACATATTTGATGGCTAAATCAGTCTGTATTATTGATCATATTCTCTTTGTACATTTTTTTTTGTAATTGTCTCTGGAGATACCACAATAAAATAAAATAAAAAATATTTGGGCACAGTTGGTTTTACTCCCCATGTAGCTGTCTAACCTTTAGTGAGGCTAGTCCTTTTCTTCACCATATTTACTTCTCTGAGTAGATGCACCTCCAGTATAGAAACAATACTTTGCCCTGAGCTGTTTCTTCCTTTGCATCTTTCACCGCTGTCTTTGACCAAACTGTTCTTTAAAACAGCAACATTAATATTGGATGAAGTGGGAACTTTGCATTATATTAATATAAACCAAATAAAAGCTGTGAAGATAAGGCCCTTAACTGTCAGTCTGGGGAGGAACAAATATATAAATTTTCATTTCTATTTCTCTTGGCTTGCCTGCTTTTACATAAGCTTGATTTTTATTTAAAGCTTGAGTGCCCTAAAACACAGATATTAAAACACCACAATTAAAATGCCTTTGATATAGGGTACCTGCTATTAAAAAAAAACACACACATTAGAAGAAATACTGATAACGTTTCTCACATATGCATTTTTTACAAATGTCCCTTATATAAAAGGCATTTGAATGATGTTTTAATATATGTTTGTGTGCATTTTTTTCTTGAAACATGCCTTTTTTTAATTAAGTGGCCCGCAAATTTAGGATTAGCAGAAACTTAGAGGCTCACTGAGTTTTGGAACATGAAAACTGAAAATGTGCGACTTGGTAAATTTGCACTAAAATGTGTAATGAAGAATTTTTGCCCCATTTCTGCTTTCTATTTCCAAGGCTCAATCTGTGAATTAGATTTTATCCCAGCTCAAAATTACCAGTAATCAATTGTATTCATTTATTTATTTATAAAACTCAATACACTACAAACATGTAACAGAAAGCAAGTATCTCTACAACTTTCTTCCAGACAGTAACTTTTAAATGTATTTTTCAATATTCTTAATAGCCAAGCCCTTTTTAAAAAAAAACAAAAACAAAGGAACTTTCTTATATTTTTGTATGCATTATGAATGAATTTTGGAATATTCTGTACAACATTTACATTGTAACCACTATGCACATATGCATATTATTTTTTATTCTTGTAGGCATATCTGTTTAACTATTTTCTTGCTGTGATACCATTTTGGTTTTTTTCTTATTTTTAGGCAAATTTCATCTTTATATAAGGCCTTTTATTTTGCATTTTAGCTGCTGGCTGTATGCTTGCATTACCCATGACCACATTTGGGCGATCCTCTAGTGAAGATTCTGTGTGGTTCAACGAACCCCTGAATCCCACTCCTGGCTGGCCCCATCCACCCCACCCCTCCCCTCCCTCCCCTCCCAGGAGTCTCCATGCGGCCCATTTTGAATGCCAGGTAAGTGCACGGCCTGCCGGAGGCTTGGAGGGTGAAAAATGGGCTTCTGAAGGCTCCGGAAGGCTGGAAATGGGCCTGTTTCCAGCCTCCAAAGAGTCTCCGGAGGCCAAGGAGGGCAAAAACGCCCCCCCCACCAGGGGGGCAGGCGGCCAACTAGGCCACACCCACTATGGCCATGCCCACCCAGCAACCAGGCAGATAACTTGTTGCTAAAATCTTTGAAGCCCACCCCTGCCCAAGACCTTTGAAGACCTATCAACTTCAGGTTTTTGGACATCCCCAACAGAATTGATATTTTTGGGAGTTGTTATATTATTACTATTGATCTTATCTTGTTTTTGCTGTTGTTTATGCTGCCAGTTTTGATTTACTTGGAAAAGAAGTTGCAGATTCTAAGTGCACAGTGTGATTCCTTCCATGTGAAATGGGATTAGCCAGAACATTATAAACAGGTGATCCATCTTCTACAGTCTTTTTTGTGGGATAGTCAGTCTGTCTCTACATCACACACAGAGAGAGTGTTCTGACCCAGCTCCCCAAACACGACAAACCCTCTTTAGTGAAATCAATGGTTCCTTTATTAGGAGCACCAGCAGCCCTGGCAAAAAGTTTCTCTCTCACAACAGGCTAACAAGTCTGTCCAGTGGGGAGATGAATAGTTGTCTGCCACATCTATTCACCTCTGCCCCCTGCCTTTTATCCCCAGAGATAGGGTGGGGTTTCACTAGCAGCGGTGGCTCTTCCTTCCCAAGGACCAGCCCATAGATTTCCACTACTCTCCTTTCCTCTGCCTTCTGTGCATCCACATGTTGGATTCAGCTGTTCCTCCTCTTCCACATCAGCCACCTCCAGACTTAGGGGCTGTTGACTCTTCAACTGAGGGCTGACAGATGGCCCAGGCACTGCTTGCTTCTCTCTCTCTCTCTCTCTCTCTCTCTCTCTCTCTCTCTCTCTCTCCCTCTCCCTCTCCCTCTCCCTCTCCCTCTCCCTCTCCCTCTCCCTCTCTCTCTGACAGCTCTAGTCCCTCTTCCCCCTCGGAGTTCTTAGGTTGCCTTGATGATGACATTGACTACCAGACCTCCTCCTCATCTGATTTGGCTGCTGGAGGGGCCAGCGGGCAACAATCCACAACAGAGAGACAGTGGGTAACCATAACCATGCAATTGTGCTAATCATGGTTAGGCAAGGGAAACCCTTTTTTTTTAAAAAAAAATGCATCTAACTATTTTCAATCTGAACACACTTGTAATTCAGATAAGTGGACTGTGATGGCTACCTCAAGCCCCATTGAGTAGCATCAAATTCTAGATTATTTATTTAAATCACTGGGTGGTAACTTTCCAGAGATATGAGAGACTGGGAAAACATACATTTTCCAGAAGTTAATTTGTTTGGTTTGGTTAATGGTTTGGAATGTATCAAAAGCCTTGAATACACAGAGGATGAATACTAATTTTCTTCCTGATAAATGTTCCAAAAAAGCACCTATCTTTCCGGCACTCGCTGCTCAAACATTGTTCTGATCTAGGCTTCCAAAGAGCATGAAGCAGACTCCTTGTCCCAATAAAACCTCTCTAATTTAGATTAAAGGGAATTCCTCTCCAGCAAAGTCCTGGCAAACAGTGTTTCATGAGATTTCACAACTACTGACCTTTGTCAGGCTTGGAGAGCTGCCAGGCTGATATCTTCCAAATTCCACGCTGTAGCAGCAATTACTTGGCAAGAAGTCAGGAACAGTTCTTCACCCTAATGAATTGAACTAATTGTCCCCTGCAAACTGCCCTCCCCTTTCGCTCCTCTTTATTCCTTATGGGAGGGGCCATTCACCGTCCACCTATGCCTTTACTCCCAAGTCAGCCCTTGTTCCTTAGCTCTTCCCTTCTCCTGGCAGCTCTGCACATGCACACATCGAGAACAGGCTCCAGCTGTTCTTCTGCCCCACTGATATCTAACTCCGAAGGCAGCTGATAACTGCCGGATGTCCCTGGCCCCATCTCTGCCTCTGATGCAGAGCACTCATCAGAGCCTTCCCCAGACTCCAGGACTGGCCCATGTTCCTCCCCAACCTCCTCACTCTTTGAATCTGCCACCAGCTCCACTGGCCGCTGGCGGGCCACAACAAACATAAGTTAAAATAATTTTTTTCCTTGAAGCCCATTAACCAAATGAGACCATGTGATCCATAGAAAGAATTTTGGAAGACATGATAAACTACTTGATGGTTCTGAAATGCTCAAGCAATTGTTGCAGAAAATGACAGGGCTTAGAAGTCTCGGGATGCAAGGAGAAGTTTATTGGCAGCCAGGTTCAGAAAACTAGCCAAAGGCTAGTATTGCAAGTTCTGAACAACCTTCATTATCGAAGCACACATTCTTATACATTCTCAAAAGCAGCGCAACACAGAAACACTTAGCTCATTTCTTATTGGTTACCTTGAGGAAAGAAGCCTTGTAAGTAGATATGGTCTTACTTCTCCTTTTGTCTTGGGCCATAGGTACTGACTACATGTCTCTATACGAAATTTAGCTGAACCTTGTGGTTTTGGGCTTTTGACATAAGGACATTTACTGGAACTTCTGTGGTTTAAAGCTGATGACATTTTCCTGTCTTTGTAAACGACTTACAAGCAGGCTTTTTATCTTTCCCTTTTGCCACGTCTTATTCTTACATTTTAATTCACATTTTATCCTGCTTTACAATGACACACAAGAAGTGTACTAAAACCAGTGGAACACTTGAACTACTTTTGATTATAGTGGGTATGTTGGGTGGGAAATTATATTGAGAAGCGTAAGTCACATAAGAGTAGTTGAGGCTGAAATGGCTTGTTTGTCTCTCTGGGAGGCACCTTTAGTTATCCAATTAATACAAGGCTGGAGAATAAGACTGTCAGGTCTGGAAGCCATCTTTTGCATTGGGCCTTCAGACCTGCCACATCTAATGCTGTGGGAAATTGAGGGTGGGGATTATATGGAGTGGGATAGATATAGTCAAAACAAACATTCCTTTCTCAAAGAGTCAAGGACATCTTGCCCTGCACCTGGAGTGGTGTGACTGGGAGGCATCTCCAGTTGGGACAGTGCATGATTGGACCATGTGATGGACATGTGGGTGCTGGGCAGGGACTTTCACTTGGATGGGAAAAACCTGGAGGCTTTCAGATTTGGGTTTTCCCACATGTGCCACTATGACATCTCTAATAAAATGGAACTTTGAGGGAACTCAAGCTCGGAGTCTTCCTTTGTTGGGGATGTTACTTGGAACCCTGACAAGACTATAATTCTGGTACTAATACAGGGTTGTCAAACTCACATTGTCATGGTGGCCTCTTGTGATGTATCGCTACTTTCCCCCCCTTTGCTAAACCGGGTGTGGGTGTGGCCAGCGCAAGACGCATCTAGCCCATGGCCCGGGAGTTTGACAGCCCTGTTCTATACTAAGGGATCGTAGGTGCTCTCTGAGTTTGAATGTTTTTCTTGCAGATGTTTCATTACCCAAACTACTGTATTTTTCAGAGTATAAGATGCACTTTTTCCCCTCAAAAAAGAGGCTGAAAATCTGGGTGCATCTTGTACACTAAATACAGCATTTTTGCCTCCCGAAACTCTGCCCCTTCACCAAAATGGCCATGCAGAGCCTTTAGGAGGCTTTCAGAATGCTGCTGGAGTGGGCAGAAATGAGCAAAAAAAGGGCCGTTTTTGGTCAGTTTTGCCCCCCCGGCCCAACCCCCAGAAATACTCTATAAGCCTCCTAAAGGCTATGCATGCAATTTTTTTTGCCAAAAATGGGCATGTTTTTTTGCAAAAATGGGCCATTTTTGGGAGGTCTGCAGAGTGCAAAAACTTTTTTTTTAAATTGCCTTTTCAAAACCTTGGTGCGTCTTATACTCCGGTGCGTCTTATATTCTGAAAAATATGGCAGGTAATCATTGCTGCCAATCTCATACTGGATGTAGTAGCTACCCTGGGGATACTCATGTCTACTGGACAGACTTGCAGGATCTGACAGGTTCTGGAGAACTGGTAGCAGAAATTTTGAGTAGTTCGGAGAACCGGTAGCGGAAATTTTGAGTAGTTCAGAGAACCAGAAAATGCCACCTCTGGCTGAGTGGGGTGGGAATGGAGATTTTGCAGTATCCTTCCCCTAGAATGGGGTGGGAATGGAGATTTTGCAGTACTATTCCCCTGGAATGGGGTGGGAATGGAGATTTTGCAGTATTTTGTCCCTGCCACGCCCACCAAGCCCATCAAGCCATGCCCACAGAATCAGTAGTTAAAAAATTTGAATTTCACCACTGATCCCAAGTAATAAAATCTGATTTACAAGCTCTTACAACAATTAATATGTGTTAATTGAATTTGGCAAATTGAACAAATTTTTACTCTATTACTTTGCACAGTTTGTCTTGTTGTCTCCTAGGAATTTGGTTTGTTCTCTAACCCTGCAATGAACAAAGGATTCATTTGCCACTTTGGTTTGTGTTTGGAATGGCTTGAGTTATCCTTTGCTCGGTTTGCTGCTTGCCTTTTCACAGATAGAGAAAAGGGGCTTTTGATAGCCTTCATCTTAACTTTCCTGAGAATTCCACTATTGGCAAATATTCTTTGAAGATGATTTTCTTCTTTCAGAGAATTCACAGGGGACATGAACTGAAGCAGCTTTCTGTATTTTTGATGTATTATGAATGCATTTTGGAATATTTGCTAATGTTGCCAAATTAAATGTCATAATAGCAGCAATGGGTATAGCCAGAAAGGCATGGCGTTAACTTTTTAAAATCTTTACTGTGAACTTCTCAGTTTAACAGTAAGATCTATTCTATAATGTAATCATATCTATGGAATTGTGTGGGAATAAATGGGGAACTCATCAAATTTGCAGATGACACCAAGCTGGCAGGAATAGCCAACACTCCAGAAGATAGGCTAAAGATACAGAAGGATCTTGATAAACGTGAACATTGGGCACTATCTAATAAAATGAAATTCAATAGTGAAAAGAGTAAGATTCTACATTTAGGCAAGAAAAACTAAGTGCACAGGTACATAATAGGTGGTACCTTGCTCAATAGTAGTAACTGTGAAAGGGATCTTGGAGTCCTAGTAGACAACCATTTAAATATGAGCCA
Organism: Natrix helvetica; assembly: GCF_964273705.1. Lineage (NCBI taxonomy): Eukaryota > Metazoa > Chordata > Lepidosauria > Squamata > Natricidae > Natrix > Natrix helvetica. The sequence goes on from NC_138551.1 coordinate 97,208,412, forward strand.
GCAATGGGCAGCAGCTGCCAAAAAAGCCAACACAGTTCTAGGCTGCATCAACAGAGGGATAGAATCAAGATCACTTTATAATGCCTTGGTAACGCAACACTTGGAATACTGCATTCAGTTTTGGTCGCCACGATGTAGAAAAGATGTAGAGACTCTAGAAAGAGTGCAGAGAAGAGCAACAAAGGTGATTAGGCGACTGGAGACTAAAACATATGAAGAACGGTTGCAGGAACTGGGTATGTCTAGTCTGATGAAAAGAAGGACCAGGGGAGACATGATGGCAGTCTTCCAATATCTCAGGGGTTGCCACAAAGAAGAGGGAGTCAAACTATTTTCCAAGGCACCTGAGGGTAGAACAAGAAGCAATGAGTGGAAACTAATCAGGGAGAGAAGCAACTTAGAACTGAGAAGAAACTTCCTGACAGTTAGAATAATTAATCAGTGGAACAGCTTGCCTCCAGAAGTTGTGAATGCCCCAACACTGGAAGTCTTTAAGAAGATGTTGGATAGCTATTTGTCTGAAATGGTGTAGGGTTTCCTGCCTAGGCAGGGGATTGGACTAGAAGACCTCCAAAGTCCCTTCCAACTCTGCTACTGTATTATTGTATTTTTTAAATTGTGAGGCTATAATCTTAAAAGATTGTTCTTCTCCCCAACCTTGGGATGGGTTTATTCTTGAATCACAAAATTATTAGAGTTTCCCTAATTATGCAGCATTGAATTGGACTTTCCTCCTTAAAACATGTTTAAGAGCTCATATTTGGGTTTTTTACTTGATTGTATATTAGTTTGAAATTAATAAGTACAGTCCCTTCTCAAGAATAACTTAATTAGTTTTCTGCACATTGCAGAGTTGGATTAAATGTAGTCCTCCTCCTCCTCCTCCTCCTCCATCTCCTCTTCTTTTTCTTCCATATCCATCATCGAACATTGGCAATCATGTTGGCGACCCTATTTTTATCAACAGCCGCACGAAAAAGTGCTGTTGAGTTTTATCCAAACCAGTCCCTTCAATTTTGAAGCCATGATGTTCTTCTTCTGCCTGGACCTCATTTGCCTTCAATGTTTCCTTGGAGGATTAAGTGAAATAGTTTTTCAGGGTGTAGCATCACATGTCCAAATATTCTTTTTTTTTTTTTAAACAAAATTGTATTGGTTTTTAAAACAAAATATTCAAGGAAAGGGGTAATGGATGAAGTACAAATTTTGACAGTTACATTATGCAGGAAATGGCCCTCCCCCCCCCCCCATTCTCATAACTTTCATTTACTAATACACTAGTTTGTTATTACTAAGTACTATTTTGTCAACAATAAACTTTTATCTTAAGATAATTTCAATCATTTTATATCACACAGATTTTCAAGTTCATTTTTGTGATCTGAGTTTTCTCAATGCTGCCTCTTCTCCCCCCTCCCCCCCCCTGGCAGGGCTCTGGCACCTCCTGTGTCCTGTAAGTCCGGTGTAGTGTCATTAGGTTTATCTAGGAGGACTTTATTTTTTTCCATAAAGGCCTCAGCCTCAGTGGTCGTGTTGATTCTAACTCTCGTGTCCTCCCAGAATATTAGCATACCTTCTGGCAACAGCCATCAAAACCACAGCCCTTTCTGGTATAATTTATTCGCTAAGAGCGAATATTTTTTTCTTTTATCTCTAACTTTTTTGGGGATCTGTTTCAGAATGGCTATTTCTCTATCCTTATATTTTAATGTTTGCCCCCTTTGTGCACTCAGAATCTCGTCTCTTGTGGTCTTTCTAAGAAATTTGATGTGTACCTCCCTTGGGACATTGTGTGTTCTAGCATATGTTGAGTTTACTCTATAAACCAGGTCCATGTCCCACCCCATCTGTTGTCTGTCTTTTCCAATAAATTCAGCCAATAAATTTGCCATAATATCCCTCAAGTTTTCATCATCAACCTCAATTACATTTTGAAACCTAAGAAAGAAGGACATTCGTTCAAATTCCGTTTTTATCTGATGGTTCTCCAGTTCTTGATTTCCTTTCTGCACTCCCTTTACCTCTCTTCTCATCTCAGCCATTCCTTCCTCCAAAAGTTCCAGTCTCTGTGAATTTTGGGTCACATGGTCTTTATTCTCTCTGATCTGCTCGTTCATTTCTTTCAGTTGATTTTTTAATTCCTCCTGCCCCTTTAAGAGTTGTTCAAACATCTGTTGAAAGTCCACTTCAGAGGGCTTGGGCTGGAACAAGGAAGTTAGTGTCTGTTGTCCGCTGGGGCTGGACGTTGAGGATGTTGGGGCGGAGCCCGCAAATCCCGGCTTCCCCGGTGGTGGTCTTTTGGGTGGCATTGTGTTAATCAGAGCTCAGAGATGAAAATGTCAATACAGAAAAAGAGCAACTGAGGAGGTGGGTAGCCGAGAGAGATCGCGAGGCAGAGGAGCCCAGACAAATAGGGACCTAGGTAATAAAGCAATAAAGTCCTTTGTTCCAAGTCCAGATTAAGATGTAACACGAGACTTCTCTGAGTGCCACGGAGACAAAGACAAAATGCCAGCAACTTCTGTAGGTGGAGTCAAATTTCAAAGTACATAAAGACAACGGAAGTGTGCCATCTTGCCCTGCCAGCTCCGGGATCCTAAGGCAAAAGTTTTCAAGGTTTTCAAAGTACAACAGATCATCACCTCATTTCACAATTGCAGTAAAGGAAATCTGCTTTTAGCTACGAGGGTGATTCCATTCCAAGGCTCCCACCCCTCCTCCTCTTCTGGGGGCAGGGAGCAAAACAGTTTCAAGCCGCTTGTCCAAGGGGTGGGGGAAATCCCCCTCCCTCCAATCACACTTCCCAGCCATGAATTGAAGACCTTTCTGAAAGAGCTGACAGTCTGTTTATTTTCATTCAATCATCAAAGGGAACGGGGGGAATCTCCATCTCACCGCACAGCAACTGCATCCTTCGAATCTCGAGTTTCATCCGGCTGCCTCAACGCAAAGACGCCGCAGCGCCTCCCCTCTTGCCTCCCGGTGCCTAGGGCGATGCGCCCCCCCCCCAGCCGCCACCGACACGGGAGATCCCCCGCTATGCCGCCCCCTCGGCAGGAGCCCCTCCAGGGCGTCCTGTGTCCCCCCCCGATCAAAGGGGAGCCCACCAGGAGTGCATGGGGCGAGCAAAACTTGCCCGTCGCGAACCGCAGCCGGAACCGGAATATTCTAACCAAGACTGTCCAAAATATTCTAACTTTTGCTTTTTTATGATTTTGATGATTTCCCTTGGCTTTCCCAGGGAGCTTATCACCTCCTCATTCCTGATTTTGTCAACCCAACTTATACATAACATTCACCTGTAAATCCACATTTCAAATGCTTCTAAGTCTCTTCAAGTGGCTTTCTGTCACAGACCAACTCTCCACTCCGTAGAGCAGGATAGAAAAAAAATGTAACATCTGACAAGCCTGATTTTCAATCATAGGCTTATGTTGTGACTGCAGAAGACCTTTAATATTTCAAATGAAGAACCAAGGTATGAGACCACCAAAGACCAGAACATCTTGATAAATGGCCGAAGACTGCAATGAAGCAATATGTGGTAAGGCAAGGTAAGGGCAATTAATCCTAGAATCCTAGGAGTGGATATCTTCTAGTGCAAAGCAGAAACCTCAGATTATTTCAAACAAAATGGCCGTCCATTCTTTGAAAATTTCCACTGGTCAGACCTGAAGGGCTGGATAACCACAACAAAGAGAATAACACCTCTGTGACCACGATGGACAAGTTGGAACCAATCCTGAGATGAGGGAGTCAAAGGAAAGAAAGAAATGACAGTCAAATGAAAGAAGAACTGCAAAATAAAGTACAGGACTTTCTTACTGAAAAAAAAGAGTGTCTGGAACGGCCACCTAACTGCCAGTCTGCCATGAACCAAAGAGTGAAGCTGGAAGGGAAGGCCAGAGCCTGGGGGGAAGTGCAACTGAACTGGGAGAAGATTTTTTTTGTGAGAACCCACAAAGTCTTCAAGACAAGAATGTCATCAAAGCTGGGACAAGAATGTCATCACAGCAGGTACATAAGGTTTGAATGCAAGTTATGATTTAAATCTTGTGTTAGGTCCAGGGTTGAAATACAGCAGGTTCTGATAGCTTCTGGAAAACCGGTAGCGGAAACTTTGAGTAGTTTGGAGAACCGGCAAATGCCACTGCTGACTGGCCCCAGAGTGGGGTGGGAATGGAGATTTTGCAGTATTCTTCCACTGCCATGCCCACCAAACCATGCCCACAGAACTAGTAGTTAAAAAAAAATGAATTTCACCACTGGTTAGGTCCATGTGTCCATAGCCACAAAATATATTTAAAGAGGGTCTGTGGTGAAGAAAATATTGGGAACCACAGTGCTGTTCATGGGGTTTTCATGGCTAAAATACTGGAGTGTGTTGCCATTTCCTTCTCCAGTGGATCACGTTTTGTCAGAACCCTCTCCTATGACCTGTCTGTCTTGGGTGGCCCTGAACAGCATAGCTCAGTGATGGTGAACCATTTTTGGCTCGTGTGCCAAAAGTGGGGGGAGCGCAGGGGGCCACACCCATAATGTTTTGTGCATGATCCCAATGCGCATAATCCCACCCATTTCTGGAGTGCTTTTTCACCCTCCCCAGGCTCCAGAGGCTTTATAGGAGCCTGGGGAGGGCAAAAACAGCCTCCTCCACCCCCCCGGAGGTCCTCCGGAGGCTTCAGGTGCTTTCCTGAAGCCTCTGGAGCGTGAAAAACTGGCCCTATGGGCAAACTGGAAGTTCAGGAACAAACTTCCAGTTTGCTTGTAGGGCCGATTTTAGCCCTCCGGAGCCTTCAGGGGCCCTCAGGATGTTTCAATGAAGGCTCCAGAGGGCTAAAACCAGCTCTACAGGCAACCCGGAAGTCCCAATTTGCTCGTAGGGTCGTTTTTTGCTCTCCGAAGCCTTCAGGGAAGCCTCCTGATGGCTCCTGAACGCTCCGGAGGGCTAAAACCAGCCCTACGAGCAAACCAGAAGTCCGTTCCTGAAGTTCCGGTTTGCCCATAGGATGGTTTTTCACGCTCCGGAGGCTTCAGGGAAGCATGCTTTCCTGTGCATGAGCGCATGCACGCTTTCCAGCTGACAGAGCAAGCCCGCGTGCCCTGACAAATGGCATGCGTGGCATAGGTTTGCCATCACGGGCATAGCTCATAGGTTTACTGAGCTACACAAGCCCCTTCGCCATGACAAGGCAGTCATCCATGAAGGGGTTCCCATCTTTAAATGGACTCTTTTAGTACAATTGGTTTTAATGGGATTTCATGACTGGTCAACACCTTCCGGTTTGCTCAGGGATGTGCTTCATGTGCTTGATGTGCGCTACATGCACATGTGCAGTACTTGAAGAAAAACAAAATGGCGGCGCCTACGGCACCGCTGATAGAACCAGTTCAGAGGCGTGGCAGGCCAAGTTACTACCTACTTGGCTGAACCGGTCCGAACCAGTAGGAACTCACCTCTGAGCTCTTCCCTGCATCTTCAGCCTTGTTGGCATTTTGCTCCCAGCAAAAAGTCTCCATTTTACAAATCTTTGCCCCATTTGAATTTTATGCCAATTGGACCCACATGAGTTTTCTTTTTTCTTTTTGTCTTAAGACAGGATTCCTTTAAGTATTGTCACCATTTTTTCCACCTGAAAAATGGAGGTTATCTGATTAATTAACCTTTTCTGTGTGACTGTGTGCCACAATTCAAAGTCCAGGGAGTCTCTCACCTGTGGAACAGATTAGGTTTCCTGGCCTTAGAAGCAGAAATGCTTTCAAAAAATAACTGCCCAGGCTGTCACAGTCTACATTAACCGCAGGAAGCATCTGAAATTCTCCAAAGAACTAATTATTTCTGAAATAGGAAATGTGGCATGTTGATTTTGCAGGTTTCCTGTAGTTAATTTTTATGATAATGTTACCGGCATGGCTCCTGGAAATAATTAGATATTTTTTCCTCCACTGTTCCCAACTGTCTGAAGAAACCTATCTAATTAGGAGAGCTTTTGTTAACACACAACATCTTAGAAAACCTAATAGGTGATTGTCAGGCAACCAAGCACCTGTGAGCATCGTTTAGCAATAGATGCTGCAGAGCAAATGGCTAAATGTGGAAACTGACCTAATCTCTTTCCAGATATTTATTCTAAGAAATATTCATGACCCTCATCATTTGGGGATTCCTGCTGTTCTGAGGAGTGGCATATGGATATCTAATTGCCATTTTATAAAGGTGCTTTTGATGACTTATGTTTGGCTCTTAAAATATGGCTCATGATTTATAACTTCAGCTATTTGTACTGGTCCCCTTTAGGGAATAATTGTGCTGTCAGTCCATATACAGGAGGGGGTTGGGGAATTCTGGGAGTTGAAGTCCACAAGTCTTAAAGTTGCCGACTTTGGAGACTCCTGCTATTTAGAATCCAGTAATTTGATACAAAGAGACCAAAAATCCCATTAAAAGCACATTCCCAGTCAATGGAATATTTGCCCTCCGACACTATAATGGAATTTATGAAAATCAACAAAATCCAGATTGTTTCACCAGGCCTTCAGGGTGGTAGAAGAGAATTATTATCATTTTTTTCTTATGATGAATTGTCAATGTATGTATTGTGTTTATATTTGTTAATTAATGCATTGATTTTTATTTGTGGTTGCATTATGAGATTGGGTAAGATGCAGTGGTGGGATTCAGCCAGTTCGGGCCGGTTCGGGTGAACCGGTTGTTAAATTGCTGGCTGGCCCTACCCCTTCCCTTCCCACCCCTTCCTGGAGTCCCCACATGCCCCATTTTGGCTCCCAGGTAAGTGCAGGGAAGACTACTCGGCCCAAAGTGGGGCATGGTGTGTGTGTGTGTGTGCAGTGCATCACCTCCCCCATTTTTGCTCCCAGGAGGCTGCAAGGAGGCCTATTAGGCCCAAAATGGCCCAGTATGGGCCATTTTTGCTCCCAGGGAGGTTCAGGAGGGTGAGTGCTGCCTGTCACACCCCCTGACCCCGCCCAGCATGGCCACGCCCACCCAGCTGGTAATTAGGAAGAGAACTTTGTTAAATTATTTGAATCTCACCACTGGAGATGATTACTGTCATTTCACTGAAGCTGCACAGAATTTAAACTGTTATATATTTCCAGTACTATACTACGTATACTACTATGCATACTATGTATACTACTATGACTATAATCTAAATGTCTCTTGGTGGTTAATGGGAATTCTACGTAGTTATTCTCATCCTATGTTTGGGGGCTCTTTTTCTACTGAGCTCATAGAAATCCATGAGTGATTTGGAAATCCTAACTCAACATCGCAGATAATAGTCTTCTCATGTCATTTCAAGTATGCATTTCTTTCATGAATTTCTGACTGCTGGTTTCTGGGAATCGAATACAGAATAAACTCATGGTTTACATAAATATATGAGTCGATCTTCATTTATCAGTTCAGAAACATTCTAGCTACTAAATTAACATTTTAAGCATTGTTATTTAAGTTGGCAAATTTAAAATAGTTTCTTTAGGACAGTAACTCTGACTTGGGAAAATATGGCTTACATAATAGTTAGATTATGCCTAGAGAGTTATGGCCTTAATTTCATTGCCACTCCTAATTACTTTGGAATAAAACTGCAAGGCCACTCAGAACAAATCTTTGACAAAAAACAAGATAAATGTTGAAAATTTAAAATCACTTCCTTCAGGATTAATTAGCTAGAAGCTGATTTTTATTTTTTTTATTTTTAAGAAAGAAGACAACTGTAGATAGGTGTTAATGAGACATTTGGCAGTCCTGTTTCAGATAACATTTTGGGCCAAATTAAAATTGGTTGAACTTGAAAAACAAAGCTCATTTTTTTCTACTTCATTATGTGAAAAAACAACAACCAGAAAAAGCATTTAGGCTTCTAAGCTATGAAACTTTAGAGATCATCCAAAGGCAATGGATACAAGGCAAATACAAGGCAAAAGAGAGTTTATCCCAAGCATCTTTCAGCCCTCAGGGAAACATCTGTAGGTTGTTTCTTCTTCTTCTTCTTCTTCTTCTTCTTCTTCTTCTTCTTCTTCTTCTTCTTCTTCTTCTTCTTCTTCTTCTTCTTCTTCTTCTTCTTCTTCTTCCTCTTCTTCTTCTTCTTCCTCCTCCTCCTCCTCCTCCTCCTCCTCCTCCTCTTCCTCCTCTTCTTCTTCTCCTTCTCCTCCTTCTCCTTCTTCTCCTTCTCTTCCTCCTCCTCCTCCTCCTTCCCCTCCTCCCTCCTTTTCTTCTTCCAACTGTAGAGCTTCAATATTAGAATGATGGATTAATGGTGTTTCTGTTGAACTGTTTTCTCTTTTAACCTTGTTGCATTTAGATTTGTTTTCATTTTCTCCTCAGTGTCAGAAACATAAAAAGTCATGGCAAAATGGCCTGAGTATGGGCAAGTCAAGCTTTGCTATTTCAGATAGATGTGCAAAAACCACAAGAGCTAGCAAGTCCCCAAATATGTATAGGAAACACTTTTATACTTATGGATCAGCAAAAGATATGAATCCAAGCAAGGCTGAGTGTAGAACAATATAAAAGAGAAAGAGGCTTTTGTCAGGGATTCTGGGGTGTTTAAATTTTCAGCATTCTCTAAATAAAATTGCTGTAGTAGAAGATGTTTTAAATGCATTTGAGTTCCATGTGACATATATTGTGGCTGCAGTGGAAAAACACAGTTTCAGTATTTGGTAAGGGAAACATTAATTCCTAGGACATTCAGCTGATTTTAGATATGATCAGTGCAATTTCTGGTTTGCTGAAATCTATTTATATGCAAGGCTTTAGTAACGCAGCACTTAAAGCACTCAAATTCCATCTTGTAAGTTACTCAAGGAATCAAATTTTACTCCCTGGTTGTCTAGCATTTAATGTTGCATTAGAAACAAATGGCACAGTATAGTACAGTGATGGCGAACTGTACGCAGTTCCATTCCAGTGGCACGCAGAGCCATTTGTCAGGGCACGCGAGCTGAGTTCATCATTTTTAAAAGACATTTTTTCGCCCTCCCCAGGCTCCAGAGGCTTTATAGGAGCCTGGGGAGGACAAAAAGAGCCTCCGCAGTTCCCCCCTCAAGGCCCTCTGGAGGCTTCAGGGACGGTCCGGAGGCTTCCCTGAAGCCTTCGGGACTTCCGGTTTGCTCGGAGGGTCGTTTTAAGCATTCCGAAGGCTTCAGGGACGGTCCAGAGGCTTCCCTGATGCCTTCGGAGCATTTAAAATGACCCTCCGAGCGTTTTAAAGCATTCCGAAGCCTCAGGACCGTCCCTGAAGCCTTCGGAACGCTTAAAATGACCCTCCCAGCAAACCTCTGAGGGTCATTTTAAGCATTCCGAAGGCTTCAATGAAGCCTCTGGACGGTCCCTGAAGCCTCCGGAGGGCCTCCGGGGGGGGGGGAGGCTCTTTTCACCCTCCCCAGGCTCCTATAAAGCCTCTGGAGCCTGGGGAGGGTGAAAAAAGCATGTAAAAATGTGGGGTCGTGCCTGTTGTGCGCGCATGCGCACTGGGGGTCGCGCAGTGTATTATGGGTGCGGCACGCCCGCACACGACCCCCCTGTGCTCCCCCCACTTGTGGCACGCGAGCCAAAAAAGGTTCGCCATCGCTGGTATAGTAGTTCAATTTTGTTGCTTATTATATAACCAAAGGGACTCAATTTTGTCACATTGTATATGTAAGAGTTAAAAGCAATATCACCTTAATCCCATTGCTTGCAATTATAACTATTTAATGAAGCAGGAGATTTGGGAGTGTAGAAAATTAGCACCAATCCCTCTCCTAGAACAATGAACTATTTTAGGAAATATTAAAATGGCAGAATATTGTATTTCCCTACAGGGAGAAATATGCACTTGGAGACAGAAAGCAGCCTCCACCTTCCTTAATAACTCTCAGCAGATGTCAGTACTTAAGAGATAAAGAGATAGATAGCTCTATTCATAAGCAAATATCCTCACCCAAGATCCAATAAAGATAGGATTAGCCTTAAGCCACAATAGGAATTGCCCAATGACCCTTCATTGCATCACCCTCAGAAACTTCGATCAAACCTGGGAGCTCAGACAACCTACAGAACCAGCTATGACCCTAACATAACTCCTACATGGCCCCATAGGAGTCTGAGAACAGCCAATACAATACAAGTTCTTGCACAGGAACAGGAAGCTCAAGTGCAAAGCCCAAGAGAAGGGCTAAAAGCCACCCACTCTCAACTTGATGTGTTCACCTCAGTGGTGGGTTCTGTACCCCAGCGCAGTTGGTACGTCCTAGACGGGCATGTGCACCGTGCGCGCTTGTGCACACCAAGTTTTTGATAGGTTGGACTGTTTTATCCCTTTATGTAAAGATAGATGCAAAAAATGAGTTAAATAGTTCTGCTTTCTCCCTGTTGCTTGTCACCTTCTTGCCACTTTCTCCCAGCAATGGACCAATTGTTTCCTTAACTTTTTTCTTGTTTTTAAGATGTTGGAAGAAGCTTTTTTTTGTTATTTTTTACTTTTGTGGTAAGCCTTTCTTTATTGTGAGCCTTAGCTTTCCTCACTTCATTTTTACAGGCTCGGGCTATTTGCTGATATTCTGCCTTAATTATGTCCCCCTCTTTCCACTTTTTATACTTATCTTTTTTGTCTTTCAATTTGCCAGAGAGTTCTTTATACAGCCATGCTGGTTTCTTTTGAGAGCTGTTATTTTTCTTCTTGATTGGTATTGTGCTAGACTGGGCTTTTATAATCTAATTTTTCAAAATTTCCCAAGCTTCTTGAGTTTTTTTTCCCTTTGAGGATTCTCATCCATGGAAATCTTCCCAAGCTCTCTCTAAGTTTATTGAAATTAGCTCTCTTAAAGTCCAAGACTCTAGTTTGACTTTGTTCTACTACTTGTGTTTGTATAATGTTGAATTCCAATATTGCATGGTCACTTGCCCCCAGGGTTCCTGTGGCTTCAACACCTTCTATCATTTCCTCTCTGTTAGTGAGAATTAAGTCCAATATGGCTGATCCCCTTGTTCCCTTCTCTACTTTTTGGGAAACACAAGTTGTCTGCTAGGTTTGTTAGGAACCTGTTGGATCTTCCACTTGGTGCAGAATTTGTTTCCCAGTTGATGTCAGAGTAGTTGTAAGTATAATCTTTATTATCATTGTACTTAAATACAACAAAAATGGTTAAAATTAGTTAAAATTTCCCATATTGTTGTGTGCTTCGTATATACCTTAGTTAGCTGACTAGCAATAGAAGTGTCCATTGATCCAATCATATTTTAGTTACTCCTTCTGCACCAACTGATATGTCTTGTTTAGCATTAAAAATGAAGCACAGACTGACATCAAGGGGAGATGCTAATATTTCAGAGAATGGTGAAATATTTTGTATCCAGGAAAGAAAACAAAGATTTATTTGTGATTTAATTATCACAAGCAATAAGCAATAGAACTTTCTTGATCACTGGAAGGCTGTAAACGTACTCCAAATCCCATTAATTTTCAACACTTTTCTACCATAAAGAAAACATACTTACATAGTGCTCAGTATTAAGAATCAGATAACAAATTATCCTTAGTGCTATGATAATATTTCCCATTGATAGCCCTTCACTATGTACATTGTCTCCAGCAAATCAGCAAACATTTCTTGAATGTTTAATACTGGTTTGTTTTTATAAGTTGAATTGATTTATTTTATTTAAAAAAAAATAAGATCTTGGTGAGGAGCAAAAACTTGTAGACTTTGATAACACAACTACACTCCTTTATGACATTTCTTTGAAAATAATTTCAGTTAGTACTTGTCCATACTAAATATCTATCCCCTTGAAGTGTTAAAAGGGCAAGTTACTTATATCAGTAATTAATAGTATTTGTAGATAAAATAATATCTGAGTTCATCTCCCCGGTGAGATTTTAATATGAAGATTTGTTTATTCTTAAAGCAGCATTACACATTCCTGGCATAACAATTATTCTACAGATTTTGTAGCCCCAACGGTTCATGTGTCGTGGATATTCTTTGCATAGTATAACTGCACATACAGTGTTATGCTTTCATTGTTAACCAAGACTCTAGACAATTTATGAAAGAGAAATCAGTAATATGTAACATATTTTTTAACAACTGTAGCAAGTGTTTTCTTAAAACATTATTTAATGCAGCCAGCTTAAAAACATCCTAAACATTAGCACATTGGCATCAAATCCATATTATATGCCCTTCAAATCAGCAAGGAGTAAAACACCAGTAAAAGGGAGGCAGAAACTCACCATCCCACCTATGTCAATGGGCCATTAAGGCCTGGGCCAGTCCATTCTACATAACAAAGATCTACGTCGTTCTGGCAGAGCCATAGGAGGAATTGCCCAAAGCCCCTTCATTACATCATCACCCAGCAAGGCTCAACCAAGCCTAGGACACAGACAGCCTACAAAGTTAGCCCTGCATGGCCCCATGGGAGTCTGACACCAATCAGAACACAAATTAAAAAGCCCAGAGAAGGTATAAAGCCCAGGCACTCTCAGAATCTCCCCCTCCTTTTTTTAACCAGGACCTCAAACCATGTGATCCTGTCCACCATTAAACTGTCTTTCCAAGCAGCCACCGTGTTTCCAGTGTCTTTCTTCCTATTTGGAACTGAACCCAGATGGGACATTTCCTCCAACAATAGAAACTGTAATACATCTAAATGGAAACTTCATGACTTTATACCATTATTTGTCAGTCACAGTGTATTGTTACCTTGATGATAGAGCGCATAGCCTGAGTCTATAGATATATTTTTTTTCATATCATAAAAACGGTTTGTTGCATTTGTTCTATTTCCCTTTTCAGCAGTTGCTTCAACAGAAGGGATAATGGTGATGGATGGGCCTGTAATTTCTCCATTCACTACGGTCTTTTGAAATTGGATTTTTTAAAATATATTCTCAGCAGGGGTGGGTGGATGGAACAGGTGTGTGTTCAGAGAGAGTGACATTAGCTGTGATTTGGTTCACAATTGCTTCTTTGCCTCCAGTTTAGATCATGCTGTTCTGTTCTCTCCCACTTTCTTTACTAACTTTTTAATGTTAATTTTAGCTCTGCGTGCATCTGTTCCTTATTTTCCATTCATTGTAATGCTGTTTGCCTTTCAGACGCTTCAGAGATTTCTGAAGTGTGCTTGTGTGCACTTCCTGAGCAATATTTCCGGTAGGTGTATGTGAACACACAGATGTAATTCTGAGAATTGTAAGTTGTTGAGGATCTTCTTAAATGTAGATGCTTCATTTTGGGCTGAAGACACGAATTACCTGTAACTCTCAGCTTTCTCAGTGTTGGGAGAAATGTCCATCTGGATTCAGTTTCAAGTGTGGGAAAAGATACTGGATTCATGGAAGTTGCTTGGAAAGAAGGTTTATTGATGAACAGGATCACATGGGTTTGAGATCCTGGGCAAAAAAGGGCAGAGATGCTGAGAGTGCCTGGGTTTTATGCCCTCTGCTGGGCTTTTGAATTTGAGCTTGTGTTCTGATTGGTTGTCAGATTCCCATAGGGCCATGAAGGGGCAACTCTGTAGGCTGTCCTGAGTCCCAAGCTTGGTTGACTCTTGCTGTGTGATGATGTAATGATAGGGGTTTGGGATTCTTATTATAGCTCTGCCTGAAGCAGGTAGATCTTTGTTATGTAGAATAGACTGGTCCAGGCCTTAATGGACCATTGACAAAGGGGTGGGTGGGTTTAAGTTTCTGCCTTCCTTTTAGTGAAAATATTCTTTCTTCTTAATATTTCCTAAAATAGTTCATATTTCTAGGAGAAGGGTGGGTGCATTTTCCTACATGTGTAAACAATCTGTACTGGGCATCATTTGCCAAACTGCAATAGCTGGATGGAAACGTGTATGTGTGCTTGACTTATAGCTTCAAAACTATTATTAAATTGTCCACTCTCCCAATAAGGATTTAATGTGTCTGACAGAGAAATATCCTGCCCCTTTAATTGAATGCAGCTGGAAAGGGGAGAGTGTAATAAATCAGTAATATGAAATAAATATTACCAGTTGTGCTTTTTTTAAATTTAACTTTACTTACATTTTGCAAAAAATACAAGCCATTCTGTTTCCAATAGTTTTGATTGAATTCTTCTGGATAATAATAAATGGGACTGGAAGATTATCCTTTGTGCTTCTCTGTCCCTGCATCCAATTTGTGGTGACATATCACTTTAGTATATAGAAGTTCCATTTAGCTGGTGTGGTTAAAACCACTGCTAATCCTTTCATCCATGAAATCATAAAATCTCATTTTTGCAGAGTTTTAATTTTCCTCCCTCGAGCTGAATTTAATATAAGGAAAAGATTCTGTTTATTTGCAGTCTATGTGGGATTTGTTGCCTATAAAGAGTAGTGAACAGAATAGGAAATATTTGACACCTTTATGTTTTCTTTCATTAATTGTATGCATTTATGTGCTTTTCTTGTCCAATGAAGACCCTTCTTAACCCAAACTGTTCCCCCACACCCTACCTGACCCAAACAATACCTCTCATGCACTTCCTGACCTGCACTCTGGTGAAGCCTCAGGCCCCCTTTCCCACCCAGCAGCAGTCACTTATCAGCCTGCTGGCCTTGAAACTACAAAATCCTGCGGGTGGCAGCTCCAGGCCTCTGCCTCTCCCGCAGTGCCATCAGGAACAGACCAATGTCTGTGAGTTCCACAGCATGATCCCAATACAGATCAGCCACCCAGTCAGCAGCCTCTCCGTCCATCACTGCCATTACGGCTGTTCTAGCTTGGTAGAACTCGGGTGACAGAGAGAGGCGAGCCAGGACTTAAAAAGCAGCTGACAGCTTTATTGAATAACAGGTTGCCAGCGCGGCTTCACATTACGCGCGCGTAGCTAACAGGCAACAGCTGTGCCCTGCTTTGACAGCCTTTATATATGCCGGGCTGTCAAACCGGGAACCAATCAGCATCGAGCACAGCGCCCTCTGGTGGAACGGACCAGAGGGAAAACTATAATACATAACAACGGCCATCACCATGTCCCACTGCGACGTATACATATGGCTGCAATTATCCATGTGATTTAACACCTGGCCTAAGAAGAGGGCCACTCACCCTGGGCTACCGTCAAACATAGCGGGAGGGAGGGATGGAGGGAGAGGTGGGCTGTTGCCAGTTCGCACCAGTTCGAATGAACTGGTAGTTAAGATTAAGTGCAGTTTTGCAAACCTGCAAATCCCACCACTGGCTGCCCACACTTGTTTCTTGGCCTGTTTTCTGGGCCATTCTCCCTAGTGGTGGAGGCAGCATCCAGATTGGGTTAACCTTCATCCAATTATATTGAGGACTGGGTCTTGTAATGTTGTTTAAGCTCCGCCCCTGTTGCTAGGTAGATCCCAGCTTCGACTCAGTCCAAAAGCTGAGGACGGACGCGTTATCGTGTTTCTCCGGTGTTTTGATCACTATTGGTATCGTAAAATTGTTTATTGATAACTTGCTGAGTGGATTTGTTTAAGGAGAGTTTGGCTCTACCAACAGCCGATCAGCCCAAAGGTCCTAGCGGCCAGGCTTTTGATTGTGCCTCTAAGCCCTCTCAGGGCAAGCAGGCTATTAAAGGGAGCGAAAGTCTCTGCTGCGAATGGAAAATTCGCCTCTCGAGTCAGCAAGTGTGCTTGTTGTGAAAGGATTTAAATCGGCAGTTTTTTTTTTATTGTCCAAATTTTATTGATTTTAAAAGTTTTACAGGGAAAAGGGGGTTAAGAGGTTATAGAACATTTTGACAGCTACATCGTGCAGGGGGGAGAAGCCCCCCCCAGGTCTCTCAACTTTTACAAAAAAAAATAATAGAAAATTATCAACATTTATATAGATATTAGCAGTTTTAAGTTTAACACAAAATCATCAGTATGTTTCAATCATTTTGCTTTTTATCACTTCCATAAAGGTACATTGTAACAACATTAGCAATGATGTTTCAAATCACTTTTGTGATCTGAGTCTTCTAGTTGTCCCATCCTCCCCCCCCCCCCGGTCCATTGGCAGAGCCTCAGCCCCTCCCTCTGTTTCTTGTATAACATCCCCCATGTCACCTAAGAGAGCAGTATGTTTTTTAATGAAAGCCTTTCCGGCAGTTTTTTGGGCCATTTTAGGCTGAAAACTGGCCCAAAAAACAGCCTGCATTTTGGGCCATTTTTGGGCATAGTTTGGCCTGTTTTCTGGCCCGTTTTCAGGCCAAAAACAGCCTAAAAATGGCCTCAAAAACAGGCCAAAAAATGGGCAGGGCTGGACCAGCTAGTGGTGGGATTAGCCCCAACCGGTCAAATCCTACCTCTGCCCACCTAGTCACCTGACCAATGGCCATGACTACCCAGCCAGATAACTGTTTGTTAAGTTATTTAAGTCCCACCACGGGAGGGTGGGAGGAAGGAAGGAAAGAACAGCAAGGAAGAAAAGAATGGAGGAAGGGAATGAAGGAGAAGGAAGGTAGAGTGGTATAGAAGGAATCCTTCTTGTTCAATTTCTTTTTTCAATCATGCGAATTGTATAGAAGTTTTCATAGTGTTCATTATCTTCCTCTGGTCATTCCATATGACTTTTTGTCCATTGTGGTCATTAAATGTGGTTAAATTGTGGTTGTTAAGTTGATGTTGAATTGAGGTCTTATTAAATAAGTTAAATTGTGCTCATTAAGTGAAGATTACTGGTGTATCTATAACTGAAATCCATTGAAAGACATAAAAAGTGCTTTGTACAAATAGCTATGAGGAAGATTGTCAAATAATATTCATGTGTATATCTCAGTCAGTTTAATTAGATTTAATGTCAACTCTGCTGTAGTCAAGACTGAAGTAGAGAAGTGTGAAACAAACATTGATGTGTCTGTATAATACAGGTCTAATGAGATGCATTGGTTCTGACCAGGGGTGGGTTCCGGCAGCCACTACTGCTGGTTCGCTCGTGGGTGCGCCGCGCACGTGCACAGTACAATAAAAATTGTTCTGCGCATGCGCAAAAGCCAAAGCCAAAATGGTGCCACCATAGGTGCCGCCAAGAGAACTGGTTCTGGGGTGTGGCAGGCCTGGGTCGCTACCAGTTCCATCGACCCAGGCCGTCAAGCTACTACCAGTTCGGCTGAACCCGTCCAAACTGGTAGAAACCCACCACTGGTTCTGACCAAAACATAAAGTTTAAAAAGATGGGAAATGTACTAAAAGAACGGCTTAATATCTCTTGTCCTTTCTGGCTCAAAAATATGTAAAACGTCTCCTAGAAAACAATAATACAAGCAGTTAATCTCTAATATATAGTGAATTGGTCTTGTTTAAAAGGGCACTAATGGATCATACTCACATTCTGAAGCTTAGCTTTGCATTTTAAAAGAACCCGATGCCTCTTTGTTATCCAGCTACTCTGAAGATATTCTCTTTCATAGCACACAATTGAAGGAAAATGAATGACATAGGCAGGGATGGGCTGCTACAGGTTTGCCCAGATTCGGGAGAATCCGTAGCTAACGTTATGGCTGATTTGGAGAAACTCCAAATCCCACCCCTGGTTGACCCCTCCCACCCCACCCCGCCCCTCCCAGGAGTCTCCACATGGCCAGTTTTGGATGTGAGGTAAGTGCAGGGCCCGCACGAAGGCTCAGGGAGAGGTGAAAAACGGGCCTCCCGGAAGACTTCCAAACCCTGAAGGGGGAAGTTTTTGTCCTCCCAGAGGCTCGAGGAAAGCCTCTAGAGCCTGGGGAGAGCAAAAATGGCTCCTCCACCATGGTGCAGGGGTTCCACTATGCCACGCCCATCATGGCCATGCCCACCCAGCAACTAGGCACAGAACTCGTTGCTGAAATTTTTGAAGACCACATAGACCTTCTAAGAAAACTGCTTGGATCAGGAAGTGGTATGTTTTTTACTTTAACATAAAAAAACAATAGAAGTTTTTAAATGTTAACAATCGGTTTGACTTAGGGATTTTTGAAAGCAAAGAAACTACTATGATACTTAGCCTTAGCTCCAATGACCCCTTAATTGCACCCTGTGGTTCTGATGCTCTCTCTATAATTTCTAGCTCTCAAGAGTTCAAGTAAAACGGCCTGATGGGACGTACAGGCTGAGTCCATTCATTGCCCTGCTATTTTAAGCTACAACTGGATGAATATATATTTCATGCTTAATGATAAAGCAAGCATCATGCTAAATTGTGTGTTGCTTGAGGCAATATTTGAATCAAGGCCATAGAGAAGTGGTTGCAAGCTTGCAGAGGCATCAACCAGATCCACACATTGCTCCAAAGTCCAAACTATCATTAAGGTTCTTTAATGTTTGGCTTAGTACTGTTGGAAAAAATGTCCATCTGGGTTCAGTTCCAAGTGGGGAAAAAGACACTGGATTCATGGAAGTTGCTTGGAAAGAAGGTTTATTGATTGTGGACAGGACCATGTGGTTTGAGGCCTGGGGGAAAAGGGGGATCACATGCCTTGAAGATCTTGAAGAAAGAAAAGGACAGGATGCTGAGGAATCCTGAGTTTTATGCCCTCTCTGGGGCCCACCTTATAGTTTCCAGTTCCTGTACAAGAAATGTATCCCATTGGCTGGCAGACTCCCATGGGGCGGAGGTCTTAGCTAACTTTGTATGCTGTCTGTCTTTTGAGTCCCAATCTTGGTTGACTCTTGCTGTGTGATGATGTAATGAAAGGGCTTTGTGATTCCTATTATGGCTCTGCCTGAAGTAGATACAGTAAATCTTTGTTATGTAGAATAGACTGGGTCAGGCCTTAATGGCCCATTGACAAAGGGGGGGGCAGGGAGCTGCAGGGGGCTGCTTTGTCTTTAAAACATGTTTCTCCTTTTCTCATCCAGGGCAATATAATATCCTGTTTAATATTTCCTAAAATATTACATTTTTCTAGGAGAGGGAGGGATGGGTGCAGAGGTGAGTTGCTCCCGGTTCGGCGTGGATCGGGTGAATTGGTAATAGCGGTGGCGGGAGGCTTCGCCCACCCTCCCGGATGTTTCTGCGCGCGAGCAAACCGGTAGTAAAAAAAATAGAAACCCACCACTGGGTGGGTGCTAACTTCCTACAGTACATTGTGTAAGCTTTGTGACTGTTATTGTAAACTGGGGTTTGTGGCTTATCGTGTTGCATAAACCCCATGATTTGTTGCTTATTGTACAAACATGGTTAACAAAACAGGAGATTCATATGAAAGACAGACACAGTGTTGGAGATCGGCTCAATATGAGTGGTTTATTCAGATGGAAGAATGATCAAATCCATCTTCTAGCCTAACAGTGAATCAAGAACAAACCAGCCCTGAGTGTCAGTCACGACAAGATTCAGGCTTTGTTTGGCCAAAGGGAATGGCGATTGGGTAAAGGACCTTATGCAATGCTAGCCACCACTAATTCAATGAAGGGGGGAGTTGATTAATTTTATTTAAGTGGAGGAAGGCCACAGAAGTTCAGTTGCATTTCAGTGGGTCAAAACTCCATAGCTTTGAGAACCCGTAGGGTAAATTATTCACCTGCAGTGTTATGGTTTTTGTTGGGGGGCATTTCAGCATTTATGGAATTTTCAGGATGTTCCTTTCCAAGATCAAAGAAGGCTCCAAATCAGGGGTACGTTCCAGCAGTCACTACTGCCGATTTTTCTGGGGTGCATGGACCCTTGATGCATGTGCATGCTCAGGGCAATAAAAATAGCTTTGCGCATGCGCAGAAGCGGAAAACAAGATAGCGGCAGAAGCAAAAAACAAGATAGCGGCACCTATGGCGGCGCCCTGAGAACCAGTTCAGGGGCATGGCAGGCCTGGGTCGCTGCCGGTTCCAGTGACCCAGGCCACCAAACCACTACTGGTTCGGCCGAACCAGTCCGAATTGGTAGAAACCCCCACTGTAGTTAATATAGTATTTTAAGTATGTATTTCAAGGACATTGGTTTATTGAGAATTTTTCTCAACTTAATTAAATATAGCACTTTACTTAATTAAAGTAGCACTTTAAAAAGGCTTTCTAGCGATTAATCCAAGATTTTGTGGCTGAAAGGATTTTACTGGTTCAGAAAAATAACACATTTATGTTGCTATTGTCCACCATCCAGTCATAGAGCAGCATAAAACAAATTCAACTATTCCAAAAATAAGAATTTAAGGAACAGAGCAGATAATTAATGCATTTAAATAATTATTAACATAAAACAATTAAACCTTATAACATCAAGATCTAACTACAACAATCTTTTGTATTACTGATATTAAAACTATAAATATTAACCTGTTGGGATATAGTATAAATGATATTAGAACATAAATGAAAAGAAAAAAAATGGATTGTTTCATCTGCTCTTTTTAGTCTAGGTTGTACTGTCATCTTCTTGTCAACATTATTACATTTATAGATGGGAAGAGTTCATTTGACCGTTTCTTCACCTCCAGTGCATTTTTAAAAGAATACATTTAAAGTAGCAAGAAATATTCTTTGGAGCCTTTCACATTAAATAAATCTTCTGGGAGACATTATGAATTTAAGAGTCTACTTCATTAGCTTTGTAGGACAGAGTTACACCTTCCCTTTCCTGTGTTTTTTGTATTTTATTTTATGTGTGCTTGATGCACACTACATGTGCATGCACAGTAATTAAAAACAATATGGTGGCACCTACGGTGTTGCCAATAGAACTGGTTCGGGGGTATGGATAGCCAGCCGAGTTACTACCTATTCGGGCGAACTGGTCCAAACTGGTAGGAACCCACCTCTGCTATTGTTGTTGTTGTTAGTTGCAATGTCATGTCCGACCCATCGTGACCCAATGGACAACGTTCCTCCAGGCCTTCCTGTCCTCTACCATCCTCTGGAGTCCATTTAAGCTCACGCCTACTGCTTCAGTGACTCCATCCAGCCACCTCATTCTCTGCCGTCCCCTTCTTCTTTTGCCCTCAATCGTTCCCAGCATTAGGCTCTTCTCCAGTGAGTCCTTCCTTCTCATTAGGTGGCCAAAGTATTTGAGTCTCATCTTCAGGATCTGGCCTTCTAAAGAGCAGTCAGGGTTGATCTCCTCTAGGACTGACCGGTTTGATCGTCTTGCAATCCTAGGGACTCAAGGAATCTTCTCTAGCACCACAGTTCAAAGGCCTCCATTCTTTGGCGCTCAGCCTTTCTTATGGTCCAACTTTCACAGCTATGCATTGCAACTGGGAGTTTATTTATTTACATTTTAATACATTGTGACCTATACCATGACACTGTTATAAAGCTAACTGGTATCCAGTTGAATTGGCTGGAATGGTTTTTTGATATAGCTGGAGATGTCCACCTCTATTTCGTAATCCATGATTGATGGGCTCCATTCAACATGCTGAGCCAGGTTTTCACAAGATGCTAAACAATTAGTCATGGTTAGCAGACCAGAGAGGCTGGATTTACACACATACTAAAAACAAAATACATATTTTGACTCGGCACAGTGTATGACCTGAATCAATATGTGACAGAGAGCTGTATTGCTGTATCATTTATTGATTTTTTAAAAGTATGGTACAAGCCCTTGTTTCATGAAAAGTTTTTTCTAGAGGGCATTGAGACTGGAGAGTAGTGGCAGGCGAAGCGTTGCTAATATTTCGCTTGATGACTAAATTCTTTTTTTAGATATATTTTATTTATACATTTTTCTTTGGTATATATAAAAACACAATATTCACATTGACAGTGTGTTGTCTGCGTACAATTGATTTTGACTAATGATAACAAAAATTGTCATGCTTCTATTTATAACAATTATCATTAAAACATATTAATAATAATATTTACTTATCCTTAATTACTCACCTTACATTATTTAATTAAATATTCTTTTCAATTTTAAGTTAATTTGCTTCTATTTTCTAGCCACTGATAAAACGTCTCCCATGTTAAAAAGTTTCTTCCGTATCCTTTATTTTCATTGTTAATCTATCCATTTTGGCACATTCTAATATTTTCTTTGTTACAATTTCCTCTGTAGGAATATCATCATTTTTCCAATTCATATACAATTATTGCTGTTGTTAAAACATGTAAAATTAAGTACATATTTCCTTTATTGTATTTTTCTGGTAAGCATATGTCACCCAAAAGATTGGCAAAAATGTTTAAAGACAAATCAACTACCGGTAAATGTTGGAAATGTCACCAAACACCTGGGTCATATTGTCATATGTGGTGGACATGTGTGGAAGCAAAAAAATACCCCCCCTCCCAAACTAGGCTGGGAGCTACTTTTCTGACATCCGGTGGTGGGCTCCTACCAATTTGGACTGATTTAGCCGAATTGGTAGTAACTTGGCGGCCTGGGTTGCTGGAACTGGCAGCGACCCAGGCCTGTCACTCCCCTGAACCGGTTCTTCCGGTGGTGCTGTAGGTGCCGCCATGGCAGTAACCCACCACTCCTGACAGCCTAGGACTAGATTTGATCCAGGAGTTCAGATGCTGATCTTTAGGATATCTGACATTTTGTTTTATTCATCTCTTGCTTTTCTGCTTGCAGATTAACTTAACCAACCATCATAATTTTCTTGACTGTTTTCATCCTCTTTCATTTTTAAACTTTTCGATGAAGTGAAACAAATGTGCAGTTTAACTTATGCTGCACAGTTAATTTTGTTTTCTATCTCTCCAAGCTTTATTTGCTTTTGTGAGTTTTGATGCACTGCGTCAAGCTCCATCAATCACCCAGCACCGGTCTATATGAAGGGGTGATTGACAACCACAAGCTGACACCAAGCGAGCCAAGCAGATCAAGTTCTAAACTGAGATGTATTCAATGAATATATTTAAAGCTAGAAATACTTTTCCTGCTCATCTTTATAAATGAGATTACATGGTTTTGTTGATGAAAAAGGAACTTGTCTTTTTACCTTATTCATTTAGCTGTCACTTAAACGATTCAGTTACATTGAGTCTCATAATCTTCCTTCATACCTGTCACATTTATGTGATATTTGGAAGTGTCCTTGGATATAATGTTCTTATTCCAGATCTTCATCAAATGCTCTTATTTCATAGTTTAAATTTCAGAAACCATATGAAATTATGCAATGGAAGACAGAACTGGTACTTCTTGCCTTAACTTTACGTACTTCAGCTTTACGTTCAGTTCTAGCTGTGAGTCTAACAGAGCAAAATATATACCTATTCTGTTTCTAAATGAATATATTCATCTCATGCATTCATTGCCTCGAAATCAACTTCCATGTCGATCTGCTTCCCAGCCATAAAAATACAACAATTCCCCTTAAAATAAAATGACTTTTTCATCACTGATTTTTTTCAGCGGTGAAATTCAAATTTTTTTTTTACTACCGGTTCTGTGCGTGTGGCTTGGTGGGCATAGCAGGAGAAAGATACTGCAAAATCTCCATTCCCATCCTACTCCTGGGGGAAGAATATTGCAAAATCTCCATTCCCATCCCACTCTAGGGCCAGCCAGAGGTGGTATTTGCCGGTTCTCCAAACTACTCAAAATTTCTGCTACCAGTTCCCCAGAACCTGTCAAAACCTGCTAAATTTCACCCCTGACCAAATCCAATGGATTAATATCAGAAGGAAACAAACTCAAGCTAGATATCAGGAGGAACATTCTAACTCTAATCCAATGGAATAGGTTCCATCATGGTGCATTCTCTTTCACTGAAGAACTACAGAGAGAGCTTGTATTGGAAAAACTCTGATGGGTCCTGCATAGAGCAAATGATTAGATTAGCTGATCTCTAATCTCCCTTCCAATTCTATGATTCCAGGGGACAAACTGATTGATCAACTGGCCCTTTATCTGATTCTCCCCACTCCCAATCCTCCATTTTAGTACTCTATCCACTACCCCACATGACCTCCACTCTGTTCTTGGCTTGTATATTGCTCTGACCCAGGCTTAACAAAATCACGAAACAGACGCTTTGTCCCGAAAAAAAACCCTTTTTATTTGGTTAATGTGAATTCCTGGCATTCACATCCAGAAAAGTCCCAGGAATAAGTCTTTCAAGGTTTAATTGCAACAACAAACCTTATCAGTCCTTGGAGAGTTGCCAGGCCGAGATCTTCTATTCGCAATACTGTAAAATGAAATACCTGGCAAAGAGTCTCTGTGAGGCACAAACTCAGATAAGCAAATCTTCACAATAATGAACAAACTAATTGTCTCCTGCAAACACCACTCCCCTTTTGCTCCTATTTATTCCCTATGGGAGGGGCCTTTCAACATCCATTTGTGCCTTCTGCGTTGACCCCTGTTCCTTAGTTGTTCCCTTTTACTGGCAGCTTTGCACATACATGCATCTGGAACAGGTTCCAGCTGTTCTTCTGCCCCACTTATCTCTGACTCCGAAGGCAACTGATAAATGTCAGACAGACCTGGCCCAGGGGTGGGTTGCTCTCTGTGTTACTGCCGGTTCACAACCCACACCAACATGTGTGCATGTGCGCACAAGATGCATGCTGTGCATGCATGCACTGTTCAATGTAAATTCAATGTGATTTACAGTGAACAGTGCATGTGCAGTCACTAAAATCCAAAATGGCAGTGCCCAAGCGACAGCGAGAGAACCAGTTTGGGGGCATGGCAGGCCATGGTCACTGCCGGTTTTGCGACCTAGGCCTGAATTCAGCCGAACTGGACCGAACCGGCAGCAACCCACCTATGCCCTGGCCCCATCTCCTCCTCTGACGCAAAGCTCTCATTAGAGCCTTCCCCAGACTCCAGGATTGGCCCATGTTCCTCCCCAACCTCCTCACTGTCCGGGTCTGCTGCCTGCTCCATTGGCAGCTGGGAGGCCACAATATATATATTCACTAAACTTTTAAAGCCAATGTTACTGCATTTATGTAGAGTTACACTCTGTATTGTTGATATCTTTTTACAAGAAAATATGGAAGTTAGAATAATTTCCAAACAAGACACTTATAACATGATAGAACTTCATAACACATAAGTCAACATAATACAGAACATCAACTACAGATATTATTGCAAGTGGAGTTACCCCACCCGGGCTCCTTGGTTCACCGAGGACCTGAGGGTGATGAAGCGCCATAGGAGATGCCTAGAGGGCAGGTGGAGGTCTTCACGCTCCGAATCTGACCGAACACAAGTAAGAGCCTATTTACGGACTTACCTTGTGGCATTAAGAGTGGCCAAACGCAGACATTGTGCCACTCTTATTGCGTCCGCCGATAACCGCCCTGCCGCCCTGTTTCGGGTGACCCGCTCTCTCTTATCACAGAGGACGCGGGAAGCCCCTTTACAGGGCAGAGCAGAGGAGTTTGGGGAATATCTGCAGGACAAAATCGCTCAGATCCGGAGCGGATGGGCCCCCTTCAGTGGACCAGAGGAGCCGCCAACAGTGAGTCTTGTGAGACCACTCTGGGAGGAGTTTGCGTCTGTTGCCCCCGAGGATTTGGATAGGTTGCATGGACGGCTGCGACCGACCACATGTTTAATGGACCCGTGTCCCTCCTGGTTGGTACTGGCATCCTGGGAAGTGACACGAGGCTGGCTACTGGACCTGGTGAACGCCTCTTTGAGCGAGGGGTCCTTTCCTGCCGCCTTGAAAGAGGCGGTGGTGAGGCCCTTACTCAAGAGGCCTTCCCTTGACCCGATGGAGCTAGCAAATTATCGTCCAGTCTCCAACCTTCCCTTTTTAGCGAAGGTTGTAGAGAATGTGGTGGCACAGCAGTTTCCACGACACCTTGAGGAATCCGAATATCTAGACCCACGCCAGTCCAGCTTCCGGCCCGGACACAGCACGGAGACGGCCTTGGTCGCGTTGGTCGATGATCTCTGGAGGGCCAGAGATAGGGGTTGTTCCTCTATCCTGGTCCTATTAGATCTCTCGGCGGCTTTTGATACCATCGATCATGGTATCCTATTGCGCCGTCTGGGGGGGATGGGAGTTGGAGGCACCGTTTTGCGGTGGTTCGGCTCCTACCTCTCCGACCGGACGCAATGTGTGTTGGCAGGGGGGCAGAGGTCGACTCTGAGGCCACTCACTTGTGGGGTGCCTCAGGGGTCGGTCCTCTCGCCCCTTCTGTTCAACGCATATGTGAAGCCGCTGGGGGAGATCATCCGTGGTTTTGGGGTGGAGTATCATCTGTACGCTGACGATACGCAGCTGTACATTTCCACCCCAGACCACCCCGACGAGGCTGTCGAGGTGATGACCCGGTGTTTGGAAGCCGTCGGGGTCTGGATGGGGGACAACAGACTCAAGCTCAACCCCTCCAAGACTGAGTGGCTGTGGCTACCGGCACCCCGGTTCAGTCAGTTGATTCCATCGCTGACCATAGGGGACGAGCAATTGCCCCCTGTGGAACGGGCGCACAATTTGGGCGTCCTCCTAGATGCCCGGCTGTCAATGGATGACCATGTGGCAGCCGTGGCAAGGGGGGCGTTCCACCAGGTTCGCCTGATGCGCCAATTGCGCCCCCTACTGGACCGGGATGCCCTACGCACGGTCACTCATGCACTGGTGACGTCTCGGCTGGACTACTGCAATGCCCTCTACATGGAGCTTCCCTTGGGACGCGCTCGAAGACTGCAGCTAGTCCAGAACGCAGCCGCGCGGGCTATTTTGGGGAGTACTAGGTACTCCCACGTAACACCGCTCCTGCGCGAGCTGCACTGGCTGCCTGTGGTCTTTCGGGTGCGTTTCAAGGTGTTAATCACCATCTTTAAAGCGCTCCATGGCTCAGGACCTAGGTACTTGCGGGATCGCATCCTACCACACACTTCCCTGCGACCGATTCGCTCTCACAGGGAGGGGCTCCTCCGGGTGCCGTCCACTAGGCAGTGCCAACGGGCGACACCTAGGAGTAGAGCCTTCTCTGTGATGGGCCCAACCCTCTGGAATGACCTCCCCCCCGATATCAGAACCACCACCGACTTTCTCTCCTTTCGATGAAAGCTGAAGACTCACCTGTTTCGTTTAGCCGGCCTGGACCATTCATAACCCTATTATACCTCTTGGCAGATATATTTTAACTGGGTAATTTTAATTGGGTATTTTTTAGGTTTGTTGATATACTGTTTTTATCTGCTTTACCTGTACAGTGTTGTATTGCCTCCTCTTCTATGTTTTTGATGTTTGCATGTTTGTAGTCCATTTTATCTATTTCATTTGACTGTACACCGCCCCGAGTCCCTTTGGGGAGAGGGGGCGGTATAAAAATCGAAATAAAGGTAAAGGTAAGGTAAAGCCAATCTATAATACTAGTAGATTCTTTGATATCTGTCAGCCTTAACAGTAGACCAAACTAAGAAACATTTTGCAGACTTACAGTATTACAGCCGCTCTAGTAACAGAATGTCACCAGTCCGAATGTGCTAACTTTCCTTCCTCTATTATCTTCACGAGAGGAGCCTGTATGAGACATTTTTGCAAATTACTTTCTTGGCCTGGGCTTACTTCACCTAAAATATTGCTTTGGTAGTGGGTCCTCCTTCTGTCTTTCAAGGCAATCCATTTTATTCAGGACAATATCTATATAATTTAGTTCTGCTGCTGAAAAATGCTTTTTGCACAACTAAATGTCTATCTGTAGGGATCGTGCAAACTGTGAGGTCAATTGATTGTAGCTAATGACCCAATAAAACTCATTGTGTTATTTTATGCCTAGACAATATAACTATTGATCATCTTGATTATCTTTTGCTTCAGTACAACAACTGTTTATACTGATCTCCCACAAGAATGACAGTTTTGTGGTGTATGAACCAGCATTTCTCATTTCCTTTTCTTAATTGGGTTCAGGGGTGTCAAACTCACATTGTGATGTCATGTGACATATTGGGACTTTTCTCCCCTTCGCTAAACCGGGTGTAGGAGTGGCCAGCATGAGACGCATACAGCCCACGGGTCTGGAGTTCGACAGCCCTGATCTAGTTCCTTTCTGCAGGACCTTTACCATTGCCCAGTAGTCCATATCTAGTGGAGAGAGATATTTGCAGTTGGTTTGATCCTTCATAAGTTCCATCTACTTATACACAGTGCCTTCATCCTGATATTATTTGGCTCTTTGCAAGCCTGTGAATATTACTGCCTCAGTATTTTTCGGAATATAAGACACTCTGAAGTATAAGACGCACCTAGCTTTAGCGGAGGAAAACAAGGGGGGGGGATCTGCCTCTGCCTCGCAGCAATTTGCCTCCTTGCACCAAACAGCAAACAGTACAGAAGATATACAGTGTTTGTGGTGTTACATTTCAGATTATACTTGTACAGATGCTGTTAAAATTGATGCGGCTTTCTGGAAGTATATGTTATTCTCTGCTATTTAAAAGAAGATACAATAGCACTGGGCCTCTTCAGATCAAGCATTTATTTTAAAAAGCTTCTTCATTTTAGGTTGTCTAGAACAATCAAAAAGCATTCCTTAAAAAAAAAAGCCTAATAATCTGAACATTTTATAGGCATTTATAGTTATTGACTTGCCTCCTTACAGCAAACAGCAAACAGCCTGTTTTAGTTTAGCCTGATTAGAAGAAAAAAAAAAATCAGCCTCGGCCTCCCAGCAATTTGCCTCGGTGCAGCAAACAGCAAGTTTCACTTTCAATTTCAGCACCGGGCTCCCAACTTCTGCCTCCACAAGCCCCATTTTCTCCGTTTACTGCAAGGAGGTAAATTGCTGGGTGGCAGAGGCTAAAGGGTGGGGGCCGGTGGATTGGCAGGGCTACATTTGGTATACAGCACTCAAATTTTCACCCTCTTTTAGGGGAGAAAAAGGTGTGTCTTATACTCTGAAAAATATGGTATATTATGTGTGCTGCAGAGGTGGCATTCAGCAGGTCCTGACCATTTCTGGAGAACTGGTAGCAGAAATTTTGAGTAGTTTGGAGAACCGGTAAATACCACCTCTGACTGGCCTGTCCCCATTTATTCTCTGCCTCCCGAGTCCCAGCTGATTGGGAGGAAATGAGGATTTTGCAGTAACCTTCCCCTGGAGTCGGGAGGGAATGAAGATTTTACAATATCCTTCCCCTGCCACACCCACCAAGCCACGCCCACAGAACTGGTAGTAAACATTTTTGAATCCCACCACTGGTGTGCTGGTGTGTCTGCAGGGTGGGAAATTCAAGATGGCAACCATAATGAATGTGCTCAAATCCCTGCCACTTTCTACATGTGTTTCAATGCACATTTTGACCTCTCTTTGAGCGCAAGTGTGGCAAAATATATAATTTGTTTCATTTGCCTGATTATGTCATGATTTGTGTGAAATTGTTATGGCTTGTATTGAAAATGTGGGGGTCCAGCAGGTTGGAAATGACTGTGTATTTTCCTGAATTTTCTAAGCTTTGGATTAATTTCTCTTTACCGATCTCAGTGGTTTAATATTTTGCATTTTGGACCTGCTACTGAGAAGGAAATTTCTCATTTGCCGCGCTACTTTGTATGGTGAATTACTGTATTTTGCTTTCACAAATTGTTTTAATAGCAATAGAAGCAAACAGGAATATTGTGTAGAGAAGGTGAGGTGGGAGAAAGAATGTAATGGCACCTTAGCTTTTGCTAGAAGTGTTTTCCAGGCATGGCTGAGAAGCATATTTTACTAAAATTAGTAAGTGGCTAGGTTGGCTTTGATGGAATTAATTACTGATTACTGAAAGTAATTCAAACTCTTAACTTGAATTTCAAGGGTTTCTAGAAAACATTGAAAGGTTATACATAACAAATGAATCCAGGAATATAAAAATAAAATTTGTTTTGCATTGTCTCTAATTTGACGTAAGATCTTTCTTTCTATTCAGTCTTCAATAGTGTGATTGTAATGCTTTATGATTTTGCTTTTTTCTTAATAGTTGAGAAAGAAAATCATCAGATTCTTATCTTGGGAATGTTTTCCTTTTCAACTTTAAAAAAATACACATTCATTCTTACAACAAGAAGTGACTGGAGAGAGCACAAAGGACTTATCAGTTGCCCAAATGTTTCAGGCTATTATGAAGGGACAGGAAGAACTGAAAAAAGAACTGACAGATTTTAAAGAGCAGCTCCGAGATGCACAGCAGCAAACAACAGAAAATAAGCAGAGGGTTGGAGTACTGGAGGAGGACGTGGTTGGGCTGAGGGAGGAGGTGAAGGCAACTCAGAAGGGGAATAGAGAACTGGAAAATTTCATGGTAAAGATGGAACTTGAAAGAATGTCCCTTTTTCTCAGATTCTAGAACCTACCTGAGACAGAAGATGAAGACCTTAAGGATATTATGTGTACAATCTTAGCAGAATACATTAAGAGAGATAAAGAACAGTTGTGGTGGGTTATGGACCTGGTTTATGGAATCAATTCAGAATATGCCAGAACACATAATGTTCCAAGGGAAGTCCACATTAAATTTCTTAGGAAGACCATGAGGGATGAGGTTTTGGGAGCCCAAAGGGGGGACCACTAAAATATAAAGATAAAGAAATTGCCATTCTTAAACAAATTCCAAAAAAAATAAGAGAAAAGAGGAGGAAGTATTCCTCCTTATCAAAGAAATTATATAATAAAGGAATTTGGTTTAGATGGTTATTGCCAGAAGGAATGTTGATTTTCTGGGAGGGAAATAGAATTAGAATTAATTCAGTTGTGGAGGCAGAGGCCTTCATGAAAAAACACGGTTCCCTCCTAGAGGATGAAACTATAAGAGATAGTGAAAAAGGTGATAATATACAAGATATGAAGGATGGAGGGGCTGCGGCTCCCCCAGGGGACAAGGGGGAGGGAGCAATACTGAAAAGACTCAGGTCACAAAAATAAATGTATTTGAAATATTATTGTTAATTGTTGAAATATTAGAAAGTGGTAAAAGAGATGATTGAACATATGGTTGATACAATGTATAATAAGATGCTATTTTTGCTTATCTTTTATCTTTTGTTTTTCTTTCTGTAAAAGTTGTGAGATTTGGGGAGATTTCTACTTACAGCACGATGTAGCTGCCAAAAATTTTTGTATATCCACCTACCCTTCCCTATAAATGTTTAAAAACCAATAAAATTGTTTAAAAAATACACATTGTTATAATGAAAAAAGCTTTACTTTGAAGGCTTTAAAGTATAAATCAGTAAATCAGGTGCCAGAAATCTAAAACAGATTAGATTATGCTAATATAGCATCTATGAATATATTCCTCTGTAAATAAGAGGGAATTTTCAATCTCATCTTGACATACAATGAGCAAGCAAAGCTCTGAAAAGCAGAGACTATTTGTCTGTTCCAAGGTATGATAGAAGTAAGATAATCTGAATGTTTCTTTGAAACAGTCACTTGTAAAAGAGAGATTGAACAGGATAGTTAAGGAAAATTATAACATGCTGTCAGAAGAATAATTAGGAGTTCCAACTCCAGCCGGGGGATCCAGACAGCTATGAGGAAATAAGAAATATTTATTCCTAAAAGCAAAACAGTTAAATGTGCAGTTCTAATTAATGGAGTAGATTCAGAGGTGGGTTCCTACTGGTTCGGACTGGTTTGGCCGAGTAGGTAGTAACTCGGCTGCCCATGCCTCCTAACCGGTTCTATCAGCGGCGCCGTAGACACCACCATCTTGTTTCTTGCTTCTGTTTATGTGCAGAAGTAATTTTTCACTACTACGCATGCACACATAGTGCATATCAAGTGCACGCACCCGAAGTGCGTCCTTGAGCATACCAGCAGTAAAAGAATCCACCCCTGATTAGATTACTATCTTTGCCTCCCCCCTCCTTAGTAAAACACTCAGGTAGTATATAACTTCCTAGTAATCAGGTAACTTTTTAAGGCAAATGATGGGAAACAGCAAACATACCATTTCTCAAGGAACACTTAATTTGATGGCAGAACATTAGTTGAGAAAAATTAGACAGATGGATACTATCTGTATCCAAGTAGAAGCAATATGGGATAATAAGTGACTAAATGTTTAGATTATGGATAAAATACATTCATGACTAGGCAAAGTGGATTGTTCTTATAGTATGTTGTAAAACATTTTTTCTTGCTAACCAGAAATCATAACAGAGAATATAAAAGAGCTCTGGACTTACCCAAAGAACTTGTTTAGTTCTATAGTGTTATAAACCATCATAAGAGCAAAGACCAAACAGTCTGTGAGAAATATTCCAGTTAATCCTATAACAGTGACCAGGAAAAGCCTCTTGAGCAACTGTATATTACTGTTATCCAAATAAAGACTTTTTCCTGTGTACAATCCATACTAATATCAAACAAATGAAGTAAACCTGACATTTGATTAATAGAAGGAAGGCAAACTGTGAACAATGTTATGTGATAACAATTGCTCTAATCTTATGATTGGCAAATGGTGGGCAGGACTCCACCTTCACTACAGAGCCATTAATCTCTCGCTTTTTAAAAATGTTGCAAATTGCTTTGAATGTTATTATATTTGAACAGACTTGGAGAGATTTTTAACATCATTTCCCCAGTTGTATTACTTCACATTTATGCATTTTTTGAATGTTTATGATGCTGAATCAATGTCAACTCACAACCATTTCACATAATCAAATATCCATAATGGCAGCATGGATATCCATCTCTTTTTTTAAAAAGGATAAAATATGTATGTAAACATACAATAACATCCCTGTAACACCCAGCATTCAAATGACTGTGGTGGTAAGCATAAAGATATCTATATTAAGTTAACCCATCTATATATATATATAAATGGCTCTGTATGTGTATGTTCCAGCATAACTCTGGAACGCCTTGAACAATTTCAACCAAACTTGGTACACAGATTATTAAGTGCCTGGAAAAAAAGTTATGTGGGGGTAAGACACCCCCAACACCCCTCAGAGTATATGTTCTGTTAAGATACAGCTTGTTATACCTTAAAATGGCTTCTACTGTACTGCCGTAAAATGGCTTCACTGTACAGTGCAGTGGTGTTGCCATGGTAATGGCTTCACAGTACTCTACAAGGGGGCGCCCTCTGGTAAGGGGAAAAATCCAATTAGAAACTACGTTTGGTCTGGGCATTTCCCCCATAGAGTGCTCTCTATGGTGGGCCGGCTGCTGGAAGACTCTGTCCGGAAGACTCTCTGTCCAGCAGCCGGCCCACCATAGAGAGCACTCCTAGAGTGGCTGATGCTGGAAGACTCTGTCCGGAAGACTCTCTGTCCGGCAGCCGGCCCATCATAGAGAGCACTCCTAGAGCTGGACGATTCGGCCCTGAGTTTTGGAGTTTGGAAGTTATGCGCGGAGCGGGGCGGCAGCGGGTGGCGGCAGGCGGCAGCGGTGGCCTGGTAGAGCCTGGCAAGGGCTTGGTGAAGCTGCGGGCGGAACAGCCGCTCGCGCAACCCCCTTCTCCAGCCGGGCAGAGCTCCATGCACTACCCTAGGGGGTATCCCGAATGTGCCAAGCCGCAGGAGCTGGAGGGCGGGCAGAGCACCACATGGCTTGGCACCTTAGGGATTACCCCCTAGGTCAGTGATTGGCGCTCTTCCCGGCTGGAGAGGGGATTTGCCGGGCGGCTGCTCGTGAGCATGGTTACCTCATGGCTGCTTTGCCCCTGAGGCTGTGCCCGGCTCTTCGGGAGCCAGTTCACAAGGGAGCAGCCGCCCGGCAACTCTCCCCTTCGGCCAGGCAGAACGCCACTCCCCAACCTAGCAGTATCCTGAAGGCGGCAAGCAACGTGAGCGCTCCCCCCCAGGCTCCTGCGACTTGGCACTTTCGGAATAACGCTAGGTCAGTGAGCGGTGCTCTGTCTGGCCGGAGGGGGGGGTTATTTTCGGGGGGGGGTGGGCTTATATTTTTGCCCACACGAAAAATGTGGCAAGGGTTTAGTTTCGGGACAGGTTGTATTTTCGGGGAAACACGGTATTTTTAATAGAAAGGTGTGAAAAGGAATTATGTGTGTCTCTCTCTGTGTATGTTTGTGTAAAATCAGTGTTTAAAATATCCAGGGGGAAGAAAATGATAGGCAAATTTAGACTTCAATTGTTCAAAGCATCAGTGTTCCTGGGTAAAATGCAAAATTAATATATTGCTTCGCCGAAAAACTGGATCAGACAAAGTAAGTATTTAAGGTTGACATTTCATTTCTCTTCCTGGTTAGAACTGTTAGATTTTTTAAAAAACAATATTTTACATCCATTTAAAAATTGAAGTATACTTTAAAACCTATTTAATTACATGTGGGCATAGCTTAGATTTCTCTCTATTTTTTTTAATGCAATGGTGCATGAATAAAAATCCAGAGAATTTTCGTTTCATAGGACTAAATTCAGCTGTTTCTTAGTTTGTCGTGGTTGCTTTTCTACTCTGGATTCCAGTGTCAGCGTTCCAAGTGACAACCCCAAAACAATCAAAACTCTGAGGTCTAGAGTTTCCTCAAAGCATAATTTTATTTGGGGTATCATATTGGCACAGCTGGTGAAAACCTGACTCTGAAGGAGTCAGGGTTACCCTCCAATTCAAAGCCCAAAATTCTTGCTCTCCAGGTCACATGTCCATCACATGGTCCAATCAGGTCATAGTCCCAACTCTGGATGGCTTTGGTCCATGCCCTTCCAACACCTGGTAGAATGTCCTTGTTTCCCATGCGAAAGAATGTTATTTTGGCTACACATCCCCCAGCTATCTCTACCCCGCCCCCTTACCAGTGGTGGTATTCACTTAGCTTCCCTACCAGTACGCAAATGTGAGCACGCATGCATGCATTCAGCCTTCTGCGCATGCACTTTGGCTAAAAAAAGAAAGCCTACATGGGATGCCATAGAGCCGGGGCGAGTGGGCAAGGCCATTCACAATTTCCATTACTGGTTCGGGTGAACCGGTCCGAACCGGCCTCTGCCCTTTACGTTCCCACAGCTTCACCCGGCCCCGCTATGGCAGCCCTGAAGATGCTCCCAACATGGCTTCAGGGCTGACATCTAATCTGCTACGTGAATCTTTCTAACCACACAGAGGGGCAAGCAGGAAGTTGGGCTACATATAAATTTAATGTTACTAGATAACCCACGATCCTTTGGGTTGTCCTTTGAGAGATATTTAGTTACCTACCACTTGTGCACGCCCCCCCCACTCTCCTTCCCTTAGTCTCATCACATATTCCTTGCTTTCTCAGGCACCCACTTGCACCCCTGTGCATCCTCTCCAGCTCCCACTGACATGCATCTTTCTTGACTCATGCAACATCTCTTGAACACCATTGTGCCTCTCATTACCCCTATGTACCCTCCCTGATTCATGTGGTGCCTCTCGTATCCTCTCCTCCTTGGCCTACGTGGTACTTTTTGGGCACCCTACACTCCCTCCCCAAGCCACACAGCACTTCCACTGCACCCCTGTCTGACTCCTCACTCCTTCCATGATCTCTCAGCAGCCACATAACTGCCAGCCAAGCAGGAAATTCCAATTTCCTGCCAAGAGTGTAGCCACAATTTTGCCAAATTTCAACCCCTTTGAAGTCATGGATCCTGAACTTTGGATCCAGTCTTTCAGTTAGCCCATTTAAGGTACATTGTGTCAGACCTGGAAGCCATCTTTTACATTGGGCCTTCAGGCCTGCCACAATTTCTACTGTGGGAAAATGGGAGGGGGGATTATATGGAGTATGGGTGAGATACAGTCAAAATAACATCCTTTTTTCAGAGAGTCAAGGACATTTTGCCCTGCAGCTGCAATGGTGTGCTTGGGAGGCATCTCCAGTTTTGGATGGTGCCTGATTGCACCATGTGATGGACATATGGCTGCTGGGCAGGGACTTGAACTTTTTTTTGGATGGGGAAAATCTGGAAACTTTCAGATTTGGGTTTTCCCAGGTGTGCCAATATGACATCTCTAATAAAATGGAACTTTGAGGAAACTCAAGCCTCGGAGTCTTCGTTCATTAGGGGTGTTGCTTGGAACCCTGACACATTAATTCTGCACCTGTTGCCTCATGGTTTCACCCAATTCACCCAATTGAAGGTTACTAACAATCAAACAGACTTGAGAGTTTTAATAGTGTATATTTATTACTATATTGGCTCTGAACCTGGGATTTTTTTACTTGCCCTATCATACTTCAGCTTAAGAATTGCTTTTTAAAAATTATTTTTAAAGTTAAAAAAACAAAATAAATGTCTGCACAAATGTAAAAAAGGCAAACAGTAAATTATTTTATAAAAATAAACTTATTTGATTTATTTTATAAAAAATCTGTTTATAAATTTAACAGAATGTAAAATTAAAATTCTTTAATTGATTAAATATTTCCCACTCTCATATATTCAAGAGATTTTCTTTCCAATATTTTTGAAATCTTTTTACATACAGAACAAACTACATACAGCAAAAATGTCTTTCTATATCATAACGTTTCCAGCATTTATTATTATATGATTTATCTATTTTTATAATTTTGGGTAGAGTTGTATGCCATCGTTAAAACATTTCATACTAGTGTTATCTTATAGTATAAGATAAGGGTAAAATTTATTGAATTTTTCCATAAGTCCTCCCATTGTTGCAATGAGAAATTTTGCATCCACTATACAATACCATTAGTCTATTTCAGTTTCATATTTTAATAGCAATTTATATATACATTCAAGTAGTTAATCTTGGTTCTGCTACAAATTTTGTCATAAAAACTCACATTGTTCCTTAAGGAGAATTCCTGATTAAATAAAGGAGAAAAAGGTAAGATATAAGAGAACAGAAAAACAATCCAGTAAAGCGAAGTACATATAAGTAGATTTATGGGAAAATATTTCAATCTTAAATATCTTAATGTCTTGTTGAACCATACCCAAATCTTTGGAATCTGTTGATCAGGAATTATGGTTATATTAAGGTTAGCTAAAAGAATCATTTTGCAAAATTGGAAATATGATATTGTTGATGTTAAGTAATTGTTGGAAATGTATGATCTCTCTGTTCTGGAAAATGTAATCTATATAAATAAAAATGTAATGTTTGTTTGTTCAAAATCTCAAATCTCCGAAAGTTCTTCACCGATTGCTTTGAAATTTTGAGACAACGTTGCATTCGACTATGCACATGTTCTTATATATGTATATTATATAGATGTCACACCTGTGACAGGTAAAAACATGCTTTTTGTAAAAACATGCTTTTTTTGAAAACCAGCGCCATCTGCTGGACGTAAAAGCAACACATGCTATACCATAGCGTTCATTTCTTGAGTATAGTATATTCGCAACAGTTTGGCCTCTCTCCAGCTTCATCCCAACGGTCCCTTTATATGTGTGGCTGGGCTGCGGCTGCACCCTTTCCCCTTTCCGCCCCTCCTCTGACGAGCTTTGCCATTTCCACCAAGGGGAGCCGAAGCCTTTCAGTCTCTGCCTCCCCTCTCTCCCCTCCCCTCCCACCAGGCCTTTGCTGTCTGCAGCAGGGCCGCACCTGCCCCATCCCTCGGCCGCCTCCTCTCACCCTTAAGCTGGTCTCACCCCACCCAGCCCAGTGGAGTTCTAGAGGAGGTGGAGGTGGAGTGTCTCCTCAGCCCAGCTGGCTGCGCGTGCTCTCCACCCCCCTCGCAGGGAGCTAGGTACAGTCTCGCCAAGGCTGCTCCGATGGGGCAGCCTGAGGCGCAATGGGGCTGGGGCTGGGGCTGCCGCTGGGTTCCCTGTGAGGCAGCGACTGTAGCGGCGATGGCATCTCTGGATTAGGCCGCAGCCAGCAGGGGCTGCCTCATGCCCGTGTCGCCAGGGGTCACTCCTTCCTCCTCCTCCTCCTGCTCCTCAGGGGATGCCGGCTGCCTCCTCTCGCTGCCACCGCTGAGGGAAGCCGGGTTGGGGGGGCGGGCGCCTCCTCCTCCTCTCCTCCTCAGCAAGGCCAGGCCGGGGCCTATGGGAGCATCCTCCATCGCGGCTCTTGCAGGGGCCACATGGCTCACTTCCATGCGGGGGTCGCCTCTGCTGGGGGACTTGCGCTTTCTCTTTTCTTTCTTTTCCATTTAACCAGACTGGGCCACAGCAACATGTGGCCGGGTACAGCTAGTATTTTATAAAAGTTAAGAAAAGCAGCAATATGTATTACTATGATAGAGATGCTGTGATATTTTGCAATATTTTTGTATTAATTACATTATAGTAGTATATTTATTAGTAAGCCAGTGATTCCTGATGACTATAAAATAAAAGGTAGATTTTATTTTTATTTTATTTTCTTGAATTTCTTTTCTTTTTTTTCTATTCTTAGTTTGGGATGGCTTTTTTCTATTTTTTTCTCTATTATTGTTTTAAGTTTAAATATTATTTTGCTAATGGTGTACATTAAGAGTGTTAAATAACAAATGGAGCAACAATTTATTTGTATGTCACAAGAAATGCAACATCGACTAATAATTGGGGCCATACATACATCTTTCCAACATGAACAACTAATTTCTTAGTAATGTAGGAAGTTAGCACCCACCCCTATCCTAGAAAATGAAATATTTTAGGAAATATTAAAAGGGCAGAATATTTCCCCTAAAAGGGAGGCAGAAACTCAGCCCTCCCCCACTTTTGTCAATGGGCCATTAAGGCCTGAGCCAATCTATTCTACATAACAAAGATCTATTTCCTTCAGGCAGAGCCATGATAGGAATCCCAAAGCCCTTTCATTACATCATCTTCCAGCAAGGCTCAACCAAGCCTGGGATACAGGACAGCCTACAGAGTTACCCCTGCATGGTCCTCTGGAAGTGTGGCAGCCAATGGGATACATTTCTTGTACAGGAACAGGAAACTCTAAGGCGAGGCCCAAGAGAGTGTATAAATATACCCCTTTCTCCACTACATGTGCCCTTTTCTTCCAGGATAGGGGTCGGCAACCTTAAACACTCAAAGCGTCACAAAAGTCCTAACTGGAAGTCTCCCCCCTACGTTCAATTCTGGAGCTGACTGGAAGTCTGGTTCCCCCATCATATTTTCCTCCTAGTGTGGCATCCTTTTTCCTTGGCTGACTGGAAGTCGGTTCTCCCACCATAGAGTCTCCTAGGGCTGCATCCTTTTTTCTCTACTTGTCCTACCGAAAGCCCTATCAATTATGGAGCCAACCAGTGACAGGGAGCCACAGCAGTGGGATGAAAGAGCCACATGTGGCTCCAGAGCTGGGGGTTGCTGACCCCTGTCCCAGGATCTCAAACCATGTGGTCCTGTCCACCATTAAAAATCATCTTTCCAAGCAGTCTCCATGTTTCCAGTGTCTTTTTCCCCACTTGGAGCTGAATCCAGATCGACATGTCTTCCAACAGTAATAAGGGTGTAGAGAATCCATTTCTGTTGCTTTAAAATATCAATGAATTCTCTGGCACCTGTTGTGTTCTTTCCTCCCCGACTTACGACCGGGGAATTCCCCCTGTTGTCAGCCAGCAACAGCCATGCTGCGCCTTAGCCAATCAGGCGCGGCATGGCTGAAGGCGGGCTGATCTGATCTTCTGATTGGTTCCTCGGCCTGACAGCTCTCCCTTAAATAGCTGTCAGGCTAAGGAACGGGCGATTCTCTCCTGTATTGCTTGCTGTATTAAATCCTAATAAAATAGAGTTGGACGTTCCTCAGTGTGTCAAGCCTCGTCTTTCCCCACACTTCTTCACTGGCGACGAAGGTGGAATCCTTCTGAGGCGACGACCCTGACGGAACCCGACCTCTTCACACAGCCGCTTGAGTTTAGCTCCCCGAGCCGCACAACTTCAAGCCGCTATGTCTTCGCTTCCTCCGTTCGCTCCCTTCGGAACCGAAGGAGAAGGATGGACAGGATTTTTGGAGCGCTTCGAGTGTTTCCTGCGAGCCAACGGGAAAAGGGGTATCCCGATGGAGGAGAAGTGCAGCTTCTTCCTCAGTAGCTGTGGAACCCCGATGTTCAACGCCGCCCGGGCGTTGGCAGCCCCTTTGCCAGTCCACGATCTCGACTGGGATACGCTGATGGCCAAGCTGAAGGGACATTACGCCCCGACCCCATCGAAAATTACCCGGCGGTACGCTTTCCGCCAGTGCGTCCAGAAGCCGCACGAAGACGTCAGCCAGTTCCTCCAGTCCTTGCGGACCACAGCTATTCCCTGCGAGTTCCCGGACTTGGAGGACAACCTGGTGGAACAATTTGTCAGCGGAATCAGGGACCGCCGGCTGAGGAGGCGCCTCCTGGCTCGGCCAGAAATCACCTTAGCAGAGGCGGTCGCTGAGGCACGGGCGGTGGAGTTGTCCGAGCAATCCGTCGCTGAGATGGACCGCCACCCGTTTCCATCTTCCCCAGCGCACACCTGCCTCATTGATCAGCTGGTGCCCATGCCGAGCCCTGCTGAAGAAGAGGAAGAGCTCGTGGCTCGCCTGGCAGAACTGCAGAGACGCCGCAATCCGCGACCTCCGCGCCAGACCTTGACAACCTGCCTTGGCTGCGGGGGCAGCCACGACCGGTCCGCCTGCCCATTCCGGGCATCCATCTGCCGCCGGTGTTCAAAAAAGGGGCACCTGGCCCAAGTTTGCCGAGCCGTGCTGCCTCCACCACCACCCCAAGGAGCCACTGGCCAGCAGATGACAGCAGGACCGCAGCAGCCCCGCCGCCAGCCGCGCACGAGAGCCAGCTGCTACACCGTGGAGCCAAGCCCAGCAGCCGCCCCTGCTGAGGCGATCTACCAGGCCTCCGCAGGTGCGGACAGAATCAAGGCGTCAGTCCTCATTGAGGGCACGCCTTGCGTAATGGAGGTGGACTCCGGCTCGTCCCGCTCCATAATTGCCTGGGCTGACTTTCACAAACTGTGCCCTGGCGTCCTTAAACGCCAATTGACTGCCAGCCCCGTGGCCCTTAGGGACTATCAGGGGTCACTTATCCCAACCCTGGGCTGCTATACGGTCAGGGTTGAATACGGGGGGTTTTCGGGTTGCCTGTCAGTCCTCGTAGTTGAGAAGCCCCTCCCCGCTTTACTGGGGCTGGATTGGTTCCCCGCCCTTGGTCTCTCCGTGCAGGGGGTGCACTCCATCTCAGACACGCCCCCTGACGTTGCTGCTGTCATCTCCGCCTACGCGGACGTCTTTGACGGTCAGCTGGGACTATACAAGGGCACCCCCATCTCTCTTAATTTAGATCCCCAGGTTGCTCCCATTAGGCTGAAGGCCCGCAGGGTGCCTTTTGCCTTAAGGGCCAAGGTTGATGTGGAGATTGACCGCTTGCTAGCGCAGGGCGTATTGGAGCCTGTTGACTACTCACGTTGGGAGACCCCAATAGTGGTCCCTGTGAAGGCCGACGGCTCCATACGCCTCTGCGCCGATTTTAAATCCACCATCAATTTGGCCCTTCAGGCAAACCCCTATCCAGTCCCTGTCGTACAGCACCTGCTCCACTCCCTGGGGCAGGGCTGTATTTTCGCGAAACTGGACATGGCGCAGGCCTACCAGCAACTCCCGGTGGATGACGAAGCGGCGGCTGCGCAGACTATCGTCACCCACCGAGGGGCTTTCCGTTGCCGCCGCCTCCAATTCGGCGTTTCCGTGGCCCCGGGGATCTTCCAGAGCCTCATGGAGCGATTGCTCCATGGGCTCCCTGGCGTTGTACCCTATTTCGACGATGTCCTGATCGCTGCATCCAGCCGCTCAGGACTCCTCGAAGTACTGGGGAAGGTCCTCGACCGTTTTAGGGGCGCGGGTCTCAAATTGAAGCGCAGCAAATGTTCATTTGCTGTGCCTAAAGTGGACTTCCTCGGTTTCTCCATAGATGCCCACGGAATCCACCCCACCCCTGCCAAAGTCGCAGCCATCAAGAACGCCCCCACCCCCGCCACTAAGGCGGAGCTGCAGTCGTTCTTGGGGCTTTTAAATTTCTACGCGCCATTTCTGCCGCACAAGGCGTCACTAGCCGAGCCGCTGCATCGGTTGCTCGACCGATCGGCGGCCTGGCGCTGGGGCAGCCGCGAAGCGCATGCGTTCGCGGCTGTCAAAGACATGCTGACGTCAGAGGCAGTCCTAGTCCAATATAGTGACAGGATGCCCCTGACTCTAGCGTGTGACGCCTCCCCTGTGGGTTTGGGGGCTGTCCTGAGCCACGTCCTCCCCAACGGCTCGGAAGCCCCCATAGCTTTTTATTCCCGGACACTCTCTCCAGCGGAGAGAAATTACAGCCAGATCGACAAGGAGGCTCTGGCTGCCGTGTCCGGGGTTAAAAAGTTCCACGAATACCTCTACGGACGGCATTTCACGCTCTTCACTGACCACAAGCCGCTCCTTGGGCTTCTGGCCGGTGACCGTCCGACCCCCCCCATTCTGTCACCCCGGATGACACGCTGGGTGGAGTTCCTAGCGGCATACTCGTATGCCCTGGTCTACCGCCCTGGCAAGCAGCTTGGGCACGCTGATGCCCT
Organism: Natrix helvetica; assembly: GCF_964273705.1. Taxonomy (NCBI): domain Eukaryota; kingdom Metazoa; phylum Chordata; class Lepidosauria; order Squamata; family Natricidae; genus Natrix; species Natrix helvetica. The sequence continues at coordinate 97,250,670 of NC_138551.1, forward strand.
CAGCCGCTGCCCCTTGCCCGTCTCCGACCCTCAGACAGTGCCTTGCCTGTCTGTTTTGGCCATTGCAGACCTCGCCTTGCCGCTCTCCGTGGGCGATGTGGCGGCAGCGTCTCTGGCCGACCCCACCCTCTCCCAGGTGATGACCTGGGTTCTGCGGGGATGGCCTGGGGGACCGGTGTCCGACGACCACCGCCCCTTCAAGGCCAGGCAGCTAGAGCTGTCCCTTCACAGTGGGTGCCTCCTGTGGGGGGACAGGGTGATCATTCCACCCACACTGCGCGCACAGGTGCTGTCTCGTCTCCATGAGGGCCACCCTGGCATTGCGCGCATGAAGGCGCTGGCGCGCAGTTATGTTTGGTGGCCCCATCTGGACAACGAGATAGCTACCTGGGTTGCCAGGTGCTCGACCTGCCAGGTCTCCCGCCCAGCGCCTCCAGCGGCCCCGCCGCGGGAGTGGGAGATTCCTCGCGGCCCATGGTCACGCCTCCACCTGGATTTCGCCGGCCCCTTCCGAGGCCAGGTTTTCCTGGTGGTGGTGGACGCTTACTCGCGCTGGGTGGAGCTCATCCTCATGACCTCCACCACAGCTGAGGCCACTGTCCGAGCATTAACGCGCCTGTTTGCCACCCACGGCTTGCCAGACGTCGTTGTGTCGGACAATGGGCCGCAGTTTGCGTCCACCGTGTTCCAGGAATTCCTGGCCACCCAGGGCATCCGGCACGCCCCAGTCGCTCCCTATCATCCGGCCAGCAATGGCCGGGCGGAACGCGCTGTCCGCTCGGCCAAGGACGCCCTTGGACGAATGGACAAGGGCGACTGGCCCACGAGGGTGGCTGCTTACCTCCTGGTTCAGCATTCCACCCCGTGTCCGCTGTCAGGGAAAACCCCCGCTGAGCTGCTGATGGGCCGGCGCCTGCGGACCACCTTAGATAGGTTGCACCCAACCTATTCTGAGGCACAGCCGAGCAACCTGGGGCCCCCTCCCCGCTCCTTTCGTGAGGGCGAGTCCGTTTGGGCTAGGGCTTTCTCCGGGGGTCTTAAGTGGGTGCCTGCCACCGTTACTTCTGTAACCGGCCCCTGCTCTTACAGGGTCCGGACCGCCGACGGTGCAGACTGGCGCCGCCACGTGGATCAGCTAAGGCGTCGCCAACCTTCGGATCCACACAACAACCCTGCAGGGTCGGCCTCTGCCATTCCACCAGAGGCCCTGGGGTTGGCGCCGCACCCGATTCCCCCGCCGTGGCCGTTGCCCAGGCCGCAAGAAGTTTCAACTGAGTTTGTTCCAGGCACCTTCAGCCTTCCACAGCCGTCCATCGGCCCAGCCCCCGTTGGGCTACCAGTTCCGTCTTTGCACCCAGTATTGGCCTTCCCTCAATCAGGCCAGCCTGTTCCTCAAAACAATTCAAACTTCCCTGACTCAAGCCCGCCAGCGGCCGCGCCACCCCGGCCCTGCCTACCTGCTCCTGAGTCTCCGCCTCCGGCTGGGATAGGCCTTCAAGATGGCGCCCGGAGCTCCACTCCCTCCAGGGAGGAGCTCCCACGGACACCACCTCCTCCACCGACGATCTGTCCAGTTCTGAGGCGTTCTGGGCGTGTCCGACGCCGCCCAGCCTATCTTAGCGACTACGCATGCTCCACTGCTACGCATGCGTCCTCGCTAGGGGGGAAGGAGTGTTGTGTTCTTTCCTCCCCGACTTACGACCGGGGAATTCCCCCTGTTGTCAGCCAGCAACAGCCATGCTGCGCCTTAGCCAATCAGGCGCGGCATGGCTGAAGGCGGGCTGATCTGATCTTCTGATTGGTTCCTCGGCCTGACAGCTCTCCCTTAAATAGCTGTCAGGCTAAGGAACGGGCGATTCTCTCCTGTATTGCTTGCTGTATTAAATCCTAATAAAATAGAGTTGGACGTTCCTCAGTGTGTCAAGCCTCGTCTTTCCCCACACTTCTTCAGCACCTAACAAATTATCTCTATTATTCCTGCTGTTAAAATGACTTGCATATTATTCATCCATGCTCCACTTTAGTATCCTTTTAAATATCAGGATATTTGAATAGGGAGTGATTGTATCGATCATATAATTCATAATATGATAACAAGATTCACTCATATTCATATCTAGAGTTTGTAATAAAGAACCTTTCAAGAAATAGGAATATTAGGAACATCCAGGTGGGATTCAGCCAGTTCGCACCACTTCAGAGAATCAGTTGTTAACTTTCTGAGCAGTTTGGTGAACTGGTTGTTGGAAATAATCATTAGGGCAGAGAACCGGTTGTTAAATTATTTGAATCCCACCACTGGGAACATCTCAAAAGAAAAACTGGTTGGTGATACCGATACTTAGCATTTTACCTTGCCAAGACTTGGTGGTCTTACACTATTTCCCCGAAAATAAGACCTCCCCGGATAATAAGCCCAATCAGACTTTTAAGTGCATGCACTAAAATAAGCCTTCCCCCCCAAAATAAGCCCTTCCTGAAAATATTGCAACACAATAACAGCCATGAGGTGACAATGCTCGCTGCCTCCTGCACCTCAAAAATAATAAGACCTCCCCGAAAATAAGCCCAAGTGCTTATTTCGGGGGCAGGGAGGGTTTCTGGCTTCTTTTACTGCTGGTTTGCTCAGGGACACACTTCGGGCACGTGTGCGCTTGATGCGTGCTGTGTGCACATGTGCAGAAGTAAAGAAATTGCTTCTGCACATGCACAGAAACAAAAAGCAAGATGGCACCACTGCTAGAACTGGTTTGGGTACGTGCATGGCTGAGTTACTACCTACTTGGCCGAACCGGGCCAAACTGGTAGGAACCCACCTTTGTTCGGGGGTCAAAAAAAATAAGACCCTGTCTTATTTTCGGGGAAACACGGTAGTCCTGCTATAGAAGCTAAACTGTGACTGTAAACAATTTCTCACCAGACTTATTAGCAAATGTTGCTTAAGGCAAGACTTGACACCACAAACCCATTAATGTTCATTTCAGAGCAATTGCTTTATATTAAAAGAAGCTTTGTATATCTTAATCAGTTATCAGATATATTCCGTGTGCTTGAAGTAAACTGTCATCCTTCCTTTGAGATATGTGTCTTCATGAGGGTTTTTAATCTAAAAATCAAAGACATCAAAGCGCCAGTTTGATGTGGTGAATGTGCTGGCCTAGAAAATAGGAGACAGTGAGTTCTAGTCTCACTTTAGGCATAAAATCCCCCTCAGCTCAACCCCCTCACAGAATTGTTGTGGAGAAAATAGGAGGAGAAAGGTGTATTAGGTATGTTCCCTGCAGTGGTGGGTTTCAATTTTTTTAGAACCTCTTCTGTAGGTGTGGCCTGCTTTGTGGGAGTGGCTTGCCAGCCATGTGACTGGGTGGGAGTGGCTTGCCAGCCATGTGACTGGGTGGGCGTGGCCAATTTGTAAAATGTGGTGAAACTCACTTAACAATGCTCTTGCTGAGCAACCAAAATGTTGGCTCAGAAACTCTGGCATTTGAAGCACGCAAGTCTTAAAGTTGTCAAGTTACAAGACCCTTGCACCCTTAACCCTTTAGAAAAAAAACCCAGGGGTGTTCAAACTTGACAGCTTTAAGACTTGTGGACTTCAACTCTCAGAATTCCTCCTCCAGTCATGTTGGCTCAGGAACTCTGGCATTGAAGTGTGCAAGTCTTAAAGCTGTCAAGTTACAAGACCCTTGCACCCCTAACCCTTTAGAAAAACTCCCCCAGGAGTGTTCAAACTTGACAGCTTTAAGACTTGTGGACTTCAACTCCCATAATTCCTCCTCTCGCTCTTCATTTTGATAATGGGTAGACGGGTGGGGGGAGGGAGCTGGAACTGGTTCTAAACAGCACCGTAGATTTGTGGAGCCTCTTCTATAGAAGAGGTTAGAACTGGCAGGAACCCACCCCTGGTTCCCTGCCTTGAATTATTTATAAAGTAATAAAGCTAGGATGAAAATATAATTACAATAAATAAAAACAAACAAACAAATAAATATGCCATCAATATGTTTCTTTCTTTTTGGGTAAAAATCCAATTTGGTATAAGTTATTATAGGCAAAAATGTTTCAAAAGATAACAATACAGTTATCTCGGTAATGCATTCTCTCACAACCAGATTACTCATGAAGTTTGAAATGGTGGTGTTGGAAGAAAGCCATCTGGTTCAGTTCCAATCCGGGAGAAAGGCACTGGAGACAAAATGGAGGCTGGAAGCTGATTGGAAAGAGGATCCATTTATTAATGAACAGAACCATATGTTTGTAGTTCTGGTGCATGGACTTGAGAGTGGGATGGTGGTGTATTTATATCTTCTCTTGGGCTTTGCACTTGAACTTTCTGTTCCTATGCAAGAACATGTATTCTATTGGCTCTTGTCAGACTCCCATAGGGCCATGTACAAATCCTAGGCGTTTGTCTGAGCTAAGTTTGGTTGAAGTTTGAACTGCTGGGGGTGGTGCAACTGAGATGATGCAAGGAAGGGATTTTGAGTAATTCCTATAGTGGTTGAGGGCTAATCCTACCTTTGTTGGATCTTGGGTGAGAGTAATTGCTTATGAATAGGGAAATATAATATTCTGCCTTTTAATATTTCTCAAAATATTTCATTCTTCTAGGCGAGGGGTGGGTGCTAACTTTCTACAGTGGGTTAAATGTGTTGGAAGCTCTCGGGATCTGAGATTTTTAGCAGAGAGCTAGTTTCCTTTCATAGCTTTAAGATCACATCTCATGCCTGACACATTTACAAAAAGATAATCTGAATTCTTACCATCTTTTCTTCAAAATCATAAAATGTTATTGTGTCACTATCTTTATTGATGTTATGCGAGTGAAATGATGCTTCCAATAGCCAAAGTATCTCTGCAATATCTTACTTAGCAATATTTCTGTCACTTGGCCAAGGTTTACTTATCTAAGAATCAAAGAAGAAATGTATTTTTAAAAGGTACATTTTACGGGCCATTCCTAACGGTGATTTTTACTGATACTATGTCACCTGCTTTTCTCTTTTTCACCAGCCTGTGTGATCAAATGCATTTTAGTAGTGAATTTTACTTTGTTGTAATTAGATATGTCTAGTTTAATGAAAAGAAGGACCAGGGGTGACATGAAAGCTATGTTCCAATATCTAAGGGACTGCCATAAAGAAGAGGGAGTCAAGCCAGGGGTTTGTTAGCTGTGAAAAGGCCCACTGCACTTTAGGAGCTAAATGGTACTTTTCCCAGGGGTGGGCTTCAAAAATTGCAGCAACGGGTTCGCTGCCCTGTTGCTGGGAGGGTGTGGCCATGGTGGGTGTGGCCTAGTCGGCCTCCTGCACCATGGCGGTGGCGACAGGGGGCATTTTTCACCCTCCCCAGGCTCCGGGGGCTTTTATTGGGCCTCCGGGAGGGCAAAAACTGCTTCCTCCGGAGGCCAGAAATAGGCCTATTTCCAGACGTCTGGAACTTCTAGTAGGCCTGTTTTTTTGCCCTCCCGAAGCCTCCGCGCAGGCCTTGCACTTACCTGGCATGATAAATGGGCCACTGCTTCTCTAGGCTGCACGCTTTCCGTATGGGATTTAGAGAAAAGTGGCGGCTCACAGCTGCTAAATTGCACAAGAGATGCTCTTTCTCTTCCAGCAAGAACTGCGGCAGAGAGAAGCAGCTACTGTCCTGCAGAGCAAAAATGGAGCAGAGCAGGCCCTGAAAGGCTGCTCAGTTGACCCTTGCCACGTGGGCATGCACAGAATCCATGTGCCTGTGCATGATCACACACTCATGCTCACATTTTCAACAAAATGGTTGTTAAGTCGGTTGAATTCCACCACTGGATGCCTGTCAATTTTCTCATGATTGTGTACAAGGGGACAAAGATCTGAAAAGAGAGCCATTATGCTTTCCTGAAAGTGTTCACTAGAACTTTTAGTGCAATATAAGGCTAGGTTAGATGAGCCTTTCCTAGCAGAATTTCCAAATATTTTAAGACTATTATTCCCAAACAGTCAAACCAGCAATAGCAACTTCCAGCAGATTTAATCCCAAAATCATAATTATGGAAAATCATTTTAGGGAGACCAGGGCATTATAGGTAAGATTGGGAATCCCATCATGCTCTTTTAGAAATCAGTGTTTCAGTTCTTCAGCTTGGATTCTAAGAGATAACAGAATCAATTGATAAACTATTGCCGAAATCTTTTTTTCTCATAAGCAAATGTTTTAAAAGAAGTGAAATGAAACTTTTTTTTTTTGTCTGATTCAAGATCTGTGCCATTACCAACTTTATGAAGCAGACACATAAGAAAGGGTTTCTGCGGTGTGAAATCTTTTCCACCTGAAATTAATGACACAATGCTAGGTTACATTTCGCTTAGAACCATTATTAAAAAATGTTTATAAATTTATAGTTCTTACATTCTGATTTCAATGGAACATAGAATAAACAGCTGGAAGCAGGGGTGGGTTCTAGATTCTTTTACTGCCGGTTCACCCAGGAATGCGCTTTGGGAGAGCAGTAGTGGAAAATTGCTTCTGTGCATGCGCAAAAGCAAAAAACAAGATGGTGCCATCTATAGTGCCGCTGATAGAACGGGTTCAGGGGCGTGGGCGGACAAGTTACTACCTACCCGGCCAAACCGGTCAGAAACGGTAGGAACCCACCTCTGGTTGGAAGGGATCTCAGAGGTCTTCTAATCAGTAAAGTAACAAAGTCAGTAAAGTTGGATTCTTAATACATACATCTGGTCAAAGGAGTGCCTTAATCTTATTTTATAGTAGTTGGTTTTCAATCAGTTCTTCCTTGCGTTTTTGGCGCTGGATATACAGGATAGATAGTCCTCCTTGATCAACCATTCTAGCCAATAACCCGTCATTGCCCAGGTTTTTATTTATAAGGGAAAATTGTCCAGACCAAATGTAATTTCTAATGTTGGATTCCCCCCCTTACCAGAGGAAGCCCCCTTGTGGAGTACTGTGAAGCTGTTACCATGGCAATTCCAGTGCGTTGCACAGTAGAAATACAGTACAGTAGAAGCCATTTTAAGGCACAACAGGCTGTATCTTAATAGAACACACATCCCAAGGGGTTTTAGGGATGTCTTATCCCCACAATATTTTTCTCCAGAGGGTAAGTCATCTGTGTACCAGGTTTGGTTGAAATTGCTCAAGGTGTTCCAGAGTTATGCTGGAACATACACACACACCTGTTTTTATATATATATAGATTTGGGATCGGCAACTTTCTCATTAAATGAAATAGTCCCTAAGTAGTGACTGTGCTAATGATCTTACTCAGCTTTCTTTTTTTCTCTCGTAAACTTGCCAAGGTCATAAATGTGAGGATTGGCCAGAAAGTTTATCATCGCCTTCATAATTATGAAATGGTCACTAAATGAAACAATCACTAAGCAAGGACTACCTGTAATATTTTTATTTCTAGATAAATCTATAGCCTGTTCTTTTCCTCTATAAAATTATTCATCTCTGAGGCGGATTTTAACGTCACGGTGATACGGTGACTTTTCCGGCTTCTCTGGATAGTCGTCAAATTTGGATCGCTTGGACAGGCCAATCCGGACCTAAACCATCCTGAAGAGACGATGAAAGGTAGGGGGAGATCCTGTGGTCCCAGAGACACCCGCAAAGTCTCTGGTGATCTGGAGAAAGGCCCTTTTGCCAGAGATCGCGAGTCAGCTCCCAGGCTGCTGAAACTGCTGACAGCCCCTATATGCAAGCGCAGAAAATATTGCAGCTAAGAGATGAGCAAGGACAAATTCAGTATGGAAATGCTGAGAAGAAGAAAATTATACAAGACTACTATGCTAAGCTGTGTGAATAAGAGAAAATGGAAGAGGGAGGAGCTAAAAATATTTACAGGACACTAATCTTCCCCAGATACCAGACAAAATTAGAACAATGTTGGAAGGCAAAATAACGATGATGGAGCTAAAGGAAGCACTTAAAAAACAAAATAATGGAAAGGCCCCGGGACCGGATGGATTACCAGTGGAATTCTACAAAACATTAGAAGAATCCTTGTCTCTCCCACTCTTAGAAGTTATGAATGATGTCTGAGAATAGAATATATCATGGTCAGAAGCATACATTACATTGCTACCCAAAGAGGAGACTGATTTAACACAAACCAAGAACTATAGACCAATGACTTTATTAAATTCAGATTATAAGTTATTTGCATCTATATTAGCAGAGAGACTTAAAAAATATCTGAATAGTTTTATCCACTCTGATCAAAATGGTTTTTTTACCAAAGAGACAAATTAAAGACAATATGAGAATGATTTTGAATACTTTGGAGTATTATGAGGCCCATCCCGAAAAACAAATGGCTTTGATGTTTCTTGATGCACAGAAGGCTTTCGATAACGTGAATTGGCAATTTATGTTCTTACAATTGGAACAGATGAATTTTGGTAAGAAATTTATTCAAACTATACAAATGGTAAATCATAACAAACAGCAAAGATAATGGTAAATAGAGAATTGACAGACTCTATTGAAATAAAGAGAGGTAGGAGACAAAGCTGCCCACTATCACCGTTACTTTTTGTCTTAACATTAGAAGTTTTAAACAGAAAGATTAGAGAAGAAGAAGAAATAAAAGGAATGAAAATTAAAAAAGAAGAATACAAGCTACAAGAGTTTGCAGATGATTTGGTTTTTATCCTGGAAGACCCATTAGAGACAGCATTCAAATTGTTAGAAAGAATAGAGGAGTATGGAAAAGTAACAGGCTTGAAAATAAACAAAGATAAAACAAAGATTTTGACACAGAATATACCATTAAGACAAAAGGAAGAGTTGGTGGAAGTTTTGCAGATTCAAGTCACAAACAAGGTTAAATACTTGGGGATATACCTATCAGCTAGATGCAGCACTCTTAAGGACAATTATACTAGACTGAAGCAACAAATTGCGACTGATTTGATAAAATGAGAAAATCTACAACTATCAATGATAGGAAGAATCTCTACAATTAAAATGAACATCTTACCCAGAATTTTATACCTGTTCCAGACAATCCCAATCAGATTGGGCAAGGATTTTTTTGAAGATCTAAACAAAATAGTTTTGAAGTTTATGTGGCAAGGGGAAAAAGCAAGAATAAAGCTCAAATTGCTACAAGATGCTAGAACAGTGATGGCAAACCTATGGCACGCATGCCACAGGTGGCATGCAGAGCCATTTGTCAGGGCACGCGAGGCACTGCCCTGTCAGCTCACCAGTGCACATGTGCGCGGTGGCCAGCTGAGTTCACCGTTTTTAAAAGCCATTTTTCGCCCTCCGCAGACTCCAGAGCCTTTATAGGAGCCTGGAGAGGGTGAAAAGAGCCTCCCCTGCCCCCCCCGAAGGCCATCTGGAGGCTTCATGAGCACAAAAAACTGGCCCTACGGGCAAACCGGAAGTTCGGTAACAGACTTCTGGTTTACTCGGAGGGTCGTTTTGACTGCTCGGGAGGCTTCAAGGAAGCGTCCTGAAGGTCCCTCAAGCCTTCGGAGCACTCAAAACGACCCTACGAGCAAACCAGAAGTCACTTCCGGTTTGCTCGGAGGTTTATTTTGACTGCTCTGGAGGCTTCAGGGAAGCATCCTGAAGGTCCCTCAAGCCTCTGGAGGGCTTCCGCAGGGGCGGGGGAGGCTGTTTTTGCCCCCCCCAGGCTCCTATAAAGCCTCTGGAGCCTGGGGAGGGCAAAAAAAAGCATGCAAAAAATGAGAGGTCATGCCTGTAGTGCGCGCATGCACACTGGGGTGGGTGGGTCATGCATTGCATCATGGGCGCGGCACACCTGCACACTACCCCCCCTGTGCTCTCCCACTTATGGCACGCAAGCCAAAAAAGGTTCACCATCGCTGTGCTAGAACAAGAGGAGGATTGGGCTTACCTGACTGGGAGTTATATTATCAAGCAACAAACCTGATGTGGATTAAGGAATGGATAACATAAAAAAATTCTAGATTATTGAATGTAGAGGGTCATGATTTACTGTTGGGATGGCATGCTTTTTTATGGTATCAGCGAACTAAAGCACATGGTTATTTTAGAAGACATTATATAAGACAGGCTTTGCTATTAAATTGGGAAAAGGTTAAAAGATTACATTACTTAAAAACTCCAGTCTGGATATCAACTATTGAAGTATTTTCATATCCAATAATATATAAAAAGGAACAAACAGTTAGATATGTTGAAATATTGAATGCAGAAGATGAACTCAAATCTATCCAAGAGTTGAAACAAGAAGGAATATAAATGAATTGGTATTCATATGTGCAGATACACTCTAGATATAATGAAGATAGAAAATCAAAAGGTCTTTACAACAAAATGACTGAGCTAGACAAAATTTTAACAGGTACTGATGAAAAAGTAATTTAAAAACTATATGGATATTTATTAGAGGTCAAACTACAAGAGGAACAAGTTAAAGAAACTATGATAGCTTTGGGGGGGGGGGGATTTTGGAAATGGGATTGAGTTAGAGAAATGGCAGAAATTGTGGTCCCAAAATTATAAAATGACAATGTCAACTGCATATAAAGAAAATTTGTATAAGATGTTTTACAGGTGGCATCTACCCCCAACAAGAATTGCTAGAATGTCCAAGAATAAATCGGAAAAGTATTGGAAATGTCATCAGACACCGGGCTCATATGGTGGACTTGCACTGAAGCCAAAAGATACTGGACTAAAATTCACTTGTGGTTGGAGAAAATGATACAAAAACACATAGACCTTAAACCAGAGATTTTTTTATTGGGAATCATTCCAAAAACTTACAATAAATACTTGAAATATCTGATTATAAACATTTTAACAGCAGCTAGAATCGCATTTGCAAAAAAATGGAAAAATGAAACAATACCAAAACAGGAGGAAGTTATTCGAAAGATAACGGAGTGTGCTGAACTGAGTAAATTGACATTTGAAATTAGAGAACAAGAAGATGAGCAATTTTATAAGATATGGGATTTGTTTTATCAGTGGCTTGACAAAAAAACCTGGAAATGAAAAATGTTTTATTTATGTTTTAATTGAAGGAGATAAGTGATAATACAATTATGTTGTTAAATAGATTAATAATGATACAATGAAAGACTGACATATACGTATATGAATTGAATAATTTAGAATATTTTGTTTCAAAATGAAGGATAAGGAAATAATGAATCTATATATATTTGATAGATGATTGGTGATATTATGCATAATTCTAAGTAGTGATGTATATTATAAAGATACCTTGTTGTTGATAAACAGTTTAATAAGGAAATAATGAAAGATTGGTATATGTATGAAGTGAGTACTTAGAATAATCTGTTTAAAAATGAAGGAATAACATTTTTGCTTGAATGTATGATGTACAAGGATAACAATGAACATAAGCATACTTGATGGATGATTGGCAGGATTATGCATAATCAAAAGTAGTGATGTATAAACATAAACAGTTGGAAAATTCTTTTGCACTGTAAAAATAATCAGAATGAGATAAGTGATTATAAAGGTATATTGTTATTAAATAGACAATCAAGGATGCAAGGGAATTAGGTACGCTGAAAAGAAAGAAATATTAACCGTAATTGAATATATGATGTACAATGAAAGTGAGGTACTTAGTTATATTAGATGGAAATTTTGTGATTGTATACGTAATTGGAAATATGGATGCACAAACTCTTGTAACAAAACGACATGCGGTATGTAATGGATGAGAATTTTTTATGTTGTCTTTTATGTTTAAAAATATTTTTTTTAAAATGTTAATTATCTCTTATGGCTTTCAAAAACTTTTCACTTAAAAAAATAATCTTAGGTGAAATGGGAAGGAACTTTCTGCATCCTCCTGTACTCAAGGCATCTGTGAAAAGGATATAGAAATACACAAAGTGATAATTCTTCATTAAAACCATACTCTGTCTCTGTGATCTTGTTCAAGTCCAGTCAGGAGTTGATCGTTGCAGTCTGGGAATATCGTAACTGCTCTTCTGAAAGCATAGCTAGTATCTGAAATTGGAATTCCTTTCTGGAGCAACTTGAAATGAGCATCCAGAAATCAATGAAACCATGAGGAGATAAATGGGAGTTTAGAATTGTACCTTCAGGGACATTAGCAATATTCTTTTATTTTCAATCAGTCAGCTGAAAAACTTCCCTTAGTAGAGATCAGGAAGTTGCAATAAGAAAAATGACTCTAAGGAAGAGATTTGAACTGCTACATTTTTTTTCCAGCCACTTCATAATATGCTGAATCGAGTTTCTCAGTTTTCCAATTTATATTTTCTTCTTCTTTTGCCTCAAATAATTCGTGGGAAGTCATGATTTTGGACTAAGTCCAAAAAACAAATAAACCCTAAACCCACCACATTTTGCCATAATGAAAATACCAACTATTGTTTCTTGAAATAAACTGGTTAACTGTGTACAATATTGCACTTTATTATAATCCCTTGAAATTCTGACAGCCACAGAAACAATTGTTTTATTTCCATAACAACATTTCTTGAAGTAAGAGAGATACAGGTCCAATTTGTGGAAAATGTAAAATACATTTTGTACCTTATTGACTTTTCTTCAGTTTTATCAATATGTGTGGTTTGACCCATTCTCACAGTTATGGCTACTGGGCCAGGTACCACCTATTCTATACCTGTACATTTGGTTTTTCTTGCCTAGGTGTAAAATCTTATTTTTGTCACCATTGAATTTCATTTTTTGGTGTAGTGATTAAGGCACTAGACTAGACACTGGGATACTATGAGTTCTAAGCTTACTTTAGGCATAAAGCCAGGTGGATGACCTTGGGCCAGTCCCTCTCTTTAAGCCCTAGGAAGGAAGCAATGGCAAACCACTTCTGAAATACCTTGCCAAGAAAACTTATCCAGGGAGTCAATACTGACTCAAAAGCACAAAACAAAACAAAAACCAACAACAATAAAGCCACATTAGAGTTATCTAATAGTTCCTTGATAAAGGGAATACAGATAAGTCCTCAATTTATAACGATTTGTGTAGTGACCATTCGAAGGTATAAGTGACATGACCATTTTTCTCACTTACCACTGTTGCAAGCATACCCATGGTTGTGTGATCAAAATTTGGGCACTTGCCAACTGGCATGTATTTATGATGGCTGCATTCTCCTGGGGTCATGTGATCACCTTTTGAGAACTTCTGGTGAGCAGAAGTCCAATGGGGAAGTCAGATTCACTTAACAACCATGTTACACTTCATAACCGCAGCAATTCACTTAACTGTGGCAGGAAAGGTCATAAAATGGGGGCAAAACTCATTTAACAATTGTCTTGCTTAGCAATGGAATTTTTGGGCTCAGTTGTGGTTGTAAGTCGAGGACTATCTGTAACTCGACCTTCTGACATGGCTTTAAAAACTGATTATAACTCAAAACATGAGGAATATTCCTGTAGAATATGCTAAGCAGGCATTCGTGCCATGGAGCATTTTTCCCCTCTGCCAATTCTCATGCTGTGTTTTTCTTTAATTAAAAATCAATTTTGTGTTAAAATTGTCTTCCTGACGAGAAGAACATTATAATGAAATTCTCATGGGTAAAAGGTGACATCCCTGAATTCCTTTAATTATAAATGTGACTGAGAAATCTGTATTAATGTCTAGCGCATACTCCAATTATCTCTCTCCAGGGGTGGGTTCCGGCTGGCTTTACTGCCGGCTTGCTCGTGTGTGTGCTTTGTGTGTGTGGTTTGTGCGCATGCACAGTTCAATTAAAATTGTCCTGCACATGTGCAGAACTAAAAAACAAGATGGCGGCAGTGACGGTGGTGACCAGGGAACCTGTTTGGGGGCATGGCAGGCCTGGGTTGCTGCCGATTCCAGCAACCCAGGCCACCATACCACTCAGCCGAATCAGGCTGAACCGGTAGGAACCCACCTCTTTCTCTCTCCAATGGTCTGTGGCCACCCTTCATTCCCACACTTCTTTTTTTTCTAGTGGAACACAAGAAGGGGCTTCTCAAATTGGGCATTTTACAGACTGGAAGAATGGGCAATTGGGAATGCTTCAAAGCAGTGTCTTCGAAACGTGTCAACTTTAAGACATGCAGACTTCAACTCCCAGAATTCCCCAGCCAGAAGGGGGAAGTCCACATATCTTCAAGTTGCCAAGTTTGAATGATGCTGTGTTAAACTGGTGGACAAACACATAACAGAAACCTATAGCAGTAGCACTCTCAGTTACTTTCAACAATAAGGAAAGTTTAAAAACACAATTGAGACATCTGAAAGAAATTCTTGGAGCAGAATTTGGGCCAAGCATGTTGCCTTCTATACTTGAAGACCAAAGAACTTGTTCTTTCTCTATTCTGAAGTGATTAAAGCCATAGGCTCATCCATTTGAACACTTGCTGTTCTTGTCTCCTGAGATTTTGAAGTAAAGTGCATGTATTGGGGGCAAAGGATTATGCAAATCCTTCTGAATAAAGGCACGGTGTTTATGTGCATTGCATGCAAATGTAGTGTGCTCACATACAAAAATATAATTATTTTATTTTATTTATTTATTAGAATTTGTCAAACAAAAGCAAGAACAAGAATAAAAAAATAAAAATACAGGGACAGGGATGATAGGCACATTAGTGCACTTATGCATGCCCCCTCTACTAACCACTTAAGTATGATGTAAGGCAGTGGTGGGATTCAATATTTTTTACTACTGGTTCTGTGGGCATGGCTTGGGTGGTGTGGCAGGGGAAGGATACTGTAAAATCTTCATTCCCTCCCCACTTCATGGAAAGGTTACTGCAAAATCCCCATTTCCTCCCGATCTGGGGCTCGGGAGGCAGAGAATAGATGGGGGCAGGGCCAGTCAGAGGTGTTATTTACTGGTTCTCCAAACTACTCAAAATTTCCACTACTCGTTCTCCAGAACCGGTCAGAACCTACTGAATACCACCTCTGATGTAAGGTCCATGGAAGTCAATTTGTGACTGAATCTGAAAATTTGTAGCTGAAACAACTGAATCTGTGTAAATTGAATCTACAGCTTTGCCTTGATGGAGACATGTAGTCCAGGTGTTTTTACAGTGCAAAAGTTGTAGATTACAGGAGGCGTTTTTCCTAAAGCCAAACTGTTTGTCAGAGAGCAAGTTGTTTGTCTCTAAGTGGTGACCAATGGATTGGTTTATAATTGATTCCATAACTTTGCATGTAACACAACACCAAGAGATTGGTCTATAATTTTCAACTGAACTAGGGTCACCCTTTTAAAAAAATGGTATAACTATACCTGAAGACCATTGATCAGGCATAATTACCCCAATACTGTTCTAGGATGGTTATCCAGACAGGAAAAGTTGATTAGTGAGTAGTTGGAATAAGCACAAACCACAAATAATGGTGTGTGTGTGTGTGCGTGTGTGTGTGTTTGTGTGTGTGTGTTTGAAATATTTTTGGCTGTTGCTTTCAAAGAACACTGGTATCATTACTGAATAGAAAAGTGAGTCTGATTCAGAAACCAGTGTGATGTGGAAGATTGCAGAATTTTCCCCCGCCAGGCCATAGAATTACAGATGAAGGAAAGAACTGTACAGATGGGAGGTTTCAACTGATTATCAATGAATTGGTTAAGTGGGAATGCTGGGGACTATTTCCATTTAACATCCAGGATAGATAGAAGTGATAGTAACAGAGGAAATTGATGGCAGATCTATTAATTGATACTCTATAAAACCTCAGCTAATACTCTGTTTTCCCAAAAGTAAGACCTCTCTGGATAATAAGCCAAATTGGGCTTTTGAGTGCATGTGCTAAAATAGGCCCTCCCCTGAAAATAAGCCCTCCCTGAAAATATTTAAACGCATGGGCAGCCGGTCCCCACCATTTCCTCTGGTTGCTTGCCACGCAAACAACAGGAGGTGAGGAGAGGAGGCCGGAAGGGAGAAGGGAGGGGAGGAACATACCCCATGCACCCTACACGTAATGGCCACTCCCACAACCCTAGCTACCATGTCCCTTCTGTCACGCTAATGACCGCTGCAAAAAGAGCGGCAGGCCCAGCGATACCCAACACAGCAGCAGCCATGAGGTGACCACACTCGCCGCCTCCTGCACCTCAAAAATAATAAGACCTCCCCGAAAATAAGGCCAAGCACTTATTTCAGGGGTAAAAAGAAAATAAGACCCTGTCTTATTTTAGGAGAAACATGGTACCAAATCTTTTTTCCTTCTTTTTTGGGGGGAGTATTAACAGTATTTTCTTCTTCTTCTTTTCTTAATAATGTCTATAGTGAACTTTAGAAATAATAGATAAAGTTAAAAAGTGAAGTGGCCCTGCTAATTAAGCCAGAAATAACCTTCTTTTCCCCCTGATGCATCTCATGGAACTCCACATTCATGATAATTACTTCTCTGTGAAGAAATATGTGTTGAAAGTCAGGTCACTCTTGATGGTTGACACCGAAATGTTTTATTAAGCAGCTGGTCAACACTGTTCGTGTGTCTGTTATTTTGGTTGCTCTCTCTTTTGCTCCGTTTTCCTCTTGATCTTTATGCCATTTGGGGAGGTTTTGAATAATATTTTCAAAAAGATAATTTCAAGGAGGCTAATTCAGATTTTCGTCCTTTTTCAGATGAATTAGAAATGGGATGTTGTTAATCCCAGATACAGGCAGTTAAGTAGATGACCTACACAAAAGGTTCCAGGTTTTGACCTTCCTTGCCAGCTTTGGTCAACCCTGAACAGGATCCGTACCCAAGATCGTGTCTGTCAGGAGTCATTGTTTAATTGGGGTCTTGTCTCTACCCCTCGGTGTGACTGTGGTGACCCTTGACAAAATATCCACCGCATTGTGTCCGAATGTCCACCAAGAACTTACACCGGTCCAATGTCTGACTACCCTGTCCTTGAATGGTGAGATGGACTGGACATTAACACTTGAACTACTATAAGTCCATGTATTTGCCATAAATAAATAAAGGGACGCAATGGCTTAGTGGTTAAGATGCTGAGCTTGTCCATCAAAAAGGTCGGCAGTTTGGTGGTTTGAATCCCTAGTGTCGCATAACAGAGTGAGCTCCCGTTACTTGTCCCAGCTTCTGCCAACCTAGCAGTTCGAAAGCACATAAAAAATGCAAGTAGAAAAAGAGGAACCAACTTGATGGGATGGTAACAGCGCTCTGTATGCCTTTGGCATTTAGTCATGCTGGCCACATGACCATGGAGACATCTTCGGACAGCACTCTGCTCTTCGGCTTTGAAGTGGAGATGAGCACCGCCCTCTAGAGTCAGGAACAACTAGCACATACGTGCGAGGGGAACCTTTACTGTTACCTTTTAAACAAATAAAATGATGTTACCCATTATTTGAAGGCTAGCAGAAAAACAAAGATGAGGGGCAGTTGCCGTTTTCTTAAACAAGCTTCCTTTCCTTCTGCCAAAATTTTGTTCTTCCTGATTTGAGCAGGATTCAAGCTCAGATTTGTCAGGTCTGAGCTGAAATATGTTCAGGGTTAACTAGATAATAGTAGTATTCATATCAGTGGTGGGTTCCTACCGGTTCGCACCGGATCGCGCGAACCGGTTGAAGACCGAACCCGGAAGTAACCGGGAACCGGCACCGGTCCTGTCACTTTATCCCCCTTGCCATCCCAACGGAGCTCGCTCGCTCCCCCGCCCATCCGCACTAAGCTGGCTAGCCCAGCTAGCCACTCATTGATTGGCTGGAGCTCTGTTTTCCTGGCACTGTCATAGTTTGTGTTTGTGGGTATGTAATGTCCCGCAGTTATCTACACATTAATAATGATCAAGTGCTAATAATATTTCCTTATACATTTTAGTGACCTTTCCTTTCATAATTGGTGTTTTCTTTCATACTTTTAGATTTCTAATTGCTGTTTCTGTTAGTTAGCAATTGATAAAACAAATTCCACGTGAAAAAGTATTCAAAGCCTTCTTGGTTTTAATTGTCAATTTATTCATTCTTGCACATTCTAATATTTATTCATTTTCATATCTTTGTTTTTTCCACTGTTGTGCAAACACAATTCCAACAGCTGTTAACATGTGTAAAATTAAATATGTATTTATTCCCTTTGAAATACAAGTAGTAAGTAGTAAGCTACTTACCTTCTGTAAGTAGCTCTTTTATTGTTTTGTGTACTTATTTTAATCTTATTTAAGTAGTAAGTGCACAAAATAATAAATTTCCTTTTTTATATCTTCTTTTTGTAGATCATTCATTGGGGCAAAAAATTCAGTGACATTGTCTTGGCCACTCCCATCCGGTCACATGACTGCCAAGCCACTCCCACCCAGTCACATGGCCGGCAAGCCACTCCCACCCAGTCACATGGCCGGCAAGCCACTCCCACCAGGTCACATGGCTGGCAAGCCACTCCCACCAGGTCACATGGCTGGCAAGCCACTCCCACAAAGGAGGCCACACCCACAGAGTAGGTTCCAAAAATTTTTGAAACCCACCACTGATTCATATAAAGGCAAAGGGTTTGCTGTGTAGTGGACTTCACTAGGCAAGAACCAGACTAGCATTGCTGCAACAGTAAATGTTCTAATTTCCCCTCCAAAACAGTTGGGGTCATCTAAAGGTTAGTTTCACTTTAGCACACTTAACACAACTTATACATTCAATACATCACAGGGTTTATGTTTTTTAAGGAGATGGCTTTAAGTTTCATTGATAAGTAATCTGATTGGGCGGGATTCCGGAATAAGTGATATTTGGACCCTTTGTCTACTCCAGATTAATTTTGTGGCACTCCCTCAAGGGACGGAGGCTTTTGGGGCCAGGAACGGCAGTAAACGATGTTACTTCATTACAGTAGAACTTTAAACGATCGGCCAGATGCAGTTGCTACATCTTTTCCTCTTTTGTCCTTTACGTACCTTTTTTTTAAAAAAAAGTTCTGAATTGCAGTTCATAAAATAAAAAATGGCAGGCTCAGCTTTCTGGTTTATCCTAAGTAAAGCTTATGAATCAGCAAACACAAAACCCTACTGAAAAATGGTGAGGTAAACACAACTATCTGAGGCGTCTGCAGTCAAAAAGCCACATTCACAACTGTGATGGGCTGAAATTATGTCCTCTGTGTTTATATGCATCACACAAATAATGTGTGTTATAAAGAGGCAGGGTTTCAATTGTGGGTTTGCAGTCACCACCTTCACCTCTCTGTCTGACCCCACAATCCCTCCCCCCTCCCAGGGATGCCGTTGGCTGCAATGTTGGTCCTTGGAGGTAGACCAGGTCAAGAACAAACATTCTTAGATTCCAATAATGACTTTATTGTGGTAAAATAAAATCAGAGTCTTGAAAGCTTGCATGTGTTTCATTGTCTTCCACTTTATACTAAGGAAAATCAAGACAGGGTTATTTTCTTTTTCTTTTTCTTCGTGATTCCTTCTTTCTCAGAACATAGTGTTGGAAGAAATGTCCATCTGAGTTCAGTTCCAAGTGGGTAGAAAAACACTGGAAACAGGGAGACTGCTTGGAAAGATGGTTTAATGTTGGAGAGGATCACATGGTTTGAGGTCTTGAGCAAAAAAAGGGGAGGAGACAGTGGGCCATTAAGGCCTGGGCCAGTCTATTCTACATACTGGAAACGTGATGGCTGCTTGGAAAGATGGTTTAATGATGAACAGGATCACATGGGTTTGAGGTCCTGGGTAAAAAGGGGAGAGATGCCGAGTGTGCCTGGGTTTTATGCCCTCTCTGGGCTTTTGAATTTGAGCTTGTATTCTGATTTGTTGTCAGACTCCCATGGGGCCATGCAGGGGTAACGTTTTGAGTTTTTTGAGTTCCAAGCTTGGTTGAGCCTTGCTGGGTGATGATGTAATGAAAGGACTTTGGGCTATTCCTCCTATGGCTCTGCCTGAAGGAAGTAGATCTTTATTATGTCGTATAGTCTGGCCCAGGCCTTAATGGCCCATTGACAAAGGGAGGAGGGGCTACGTTTCTGCCTCCCTTTTAAGGGAAATAGTCTGCCCTTTTAATATTTCCTAAAAATATCTCATTTTTCTAGGACAGGGGTGGGTGCTAACTAACTGCAATAGTAATCTTTGGTCAGCCCCCCCCCCCCATTCCTCCTTCTATCTTCAGAATTGTGCCATTTTCTTTCCACTGAAATATTCCATCTCTTCTTCAGTTTTGCTGATGTTTGCAGCCTTCTGTTCCTATTGTGGAGGCACAGTGGGTTTGTTTACAGCTCTTTCCTTTGATTTTCCTGACATTTTTATAGTAAGCTATTTTTGGAAGTGATCTTCTTCCTACTGAGTTAGCATTCTGTTATAATGTGGGATTTTTTTTTTAAAAAAAGCATGTTTCCCCTCTATCTGCTGTAGTGAGCTAGACAGCACATGTTCCTATGGTTGTGTTTTATTTTATTTGATCAGCAGATCACTTTGAGACCCTGCCTCATTGATTTATGCCCTTCCCAAGTCAATGAGCCCATCCTTCTCTCTTTGCCTTCGGTCAGAAAAAATGTTTAGGCTGATCTAGAGGCTTCTGGCTCATTCACTTTAAAAAGCCATTCACTTTAAAAAGAATACATTATTTTTGTCAATATAGGCAAGTTGAGAAGTAAAAATAATTTTGTTTAAAGTGCTACCATGTTTTCCCCAAAATAAGACAGGGTCTTATTTTCTTTTGACCCCTGAAATAAGTGCTTGGCCTTATTTTTGGGGAGGTCTTATTATTTTTGAGGTGCAGGAGGTGGCGAGCGTGGTCACCTCATGGTTGCTGCTGTCTTGCGCTGCTGCAGCAGCACAACACATCTGCTTGTCAGTTGTTCACTCCTGAGGCCATGCACACACTTCCAGCCATGCTTTCCAGAACTCTGCACCTCGCCACCGTTGCCTCCCTGTTGTTCGCTAATGGCTTTTGTGGTGGCCATTAGCGTGACAGAAGGGGCATGGTGGCTAGGGTTGAGGGAGGGGCTGTTAGGTAATGGCACATGGGGTGTGTAGGACATGTTCCCCTCTCCTTCCCCCCCTGCAGCCTCACCTCCTCACCTCATGTTGTTTGTGTGGCAAGCAACCAGAGGAAATGGCGGTGACCAGCTGCACATGCATTTAAATATTTTTGGAGAGGGCTTATTTTCAGGGGAGAGCTTATTTTAGTGCATGCGCTCAAAAGCCCGATTGGGCTTATTATCCGGGGAGATGTTATTTTCGGGGAAACAGGGCATTTGCAGAGGAAGTGAAATGAGACAATTTAAAATTAAGCCTGTCAGTCTGTTTTGATTAATTAGATAGCTTGTCTCTAACTGATTCATTAGGCCTCTAGAGACATTGTCCAAGATGCTAGAATGTTAAGATTTTGAGAATGTTTAAGAAATTATGAAACATACAGAATTTATTCTGAAGAGGGAGATAATTTTAAGCAAATTATGTGACTTAAGACTTTGCTAATACATTTTATTCATA
The DNA here is from genome assembly GCF_964273705.1 of Natrix helvetica. NCBI lineage: Eukaryota > Metazoa > Chordata > Lepidosauria > Squamata > Natricidae > Natrix > Natrix helvetica. Next base: position 97,272,073 of record NC_138551.1, read on the forward strand.
TTTCTTAATGCAAAAGGAGCGGGGGGGAGGGTTTCTTAAATGTTTATCTTGCATGGTTGTCAATATTGCTTCTTTTGTGCTGCATTTGCCTGCTAATGTGTTGCATATGCAGCTAACCGTGCACAATGCAACTGTGGGAAGAAATATCCATTTGGTTCAGTTCCAAGCCAGGGGAAAGGCATTGCAGACAAATGGAGGCTGGAGGCTGATTGGAAAGAAAGTCCATTTATTGATGAAGCAGAACCACAAAGCATGTGTGATTCTCTGCAGCTGACCACATAGGAGTTGAGATTGGGGGGGTTTATGCCTTCTCTTGGGCTTTGCACTTGAGCTTCCTGTTTCTACACAAGAACATGTATTCTATTGGCTGTTGTCAGACTTCTCTGGGGCCATATAAGGGTTATGTAGGGGTCATAGCTGGCTCTATAGGCAAAGTACAAATCCTAGGTGCTTGTCTGAGCTAAGTTTGTTTGGGGTTTCTGAGGGTGATGCAATGAGGGGATTTATGTTCTGAAAGGCTGTTGGGTAATTCCTATTGTGGCTTAATGGCTTTTTCCTGTGTGTGATGGCTAACTTCACTATTCTGCCTTTGTTTCAAAATATCATGTCTTGAATAAATTACCAAATCTGTATTTCTAAAATCTGTATTTCTGCTGGGCTTATTAAGGAAAGTCAGGGTTGTTTCTGCCTCCAAAAATGCCCCCCAAACCCATGTTTCTTCATTTCTCCCTTTGGGAAATATAATGGCCCAAGGTCACTCAGAGGCAGGTGTGGGCTGCTACAGGTTCGCCAAGGTTTGGGGGAACCCGTAGCTAACGTTATGGCCCGTTCAGAAAACCTCCAAATCCCCTCCCTAGCTGGACCTTATCAGCTGAATGCCAAACTCAGGGTGTCTGACTTTCAAGGCAACAAACACAGTTTATATTTATATTATATTTATTAAATTTATAGACTGCCCCCTCTCCCCGAAGGGACTCGGGGCGGTGTACAGACCACACAATAAAAACAGTATACAAAATTAAATATTCTTAGATACCCGTAAAATCAAATTAAATACTAGGCTGTACAGTATGATTAAAAATTAAAACAACCTAAAAACCTACCCCTAAAAAATTAAAATACAGGCTAGAGGGACACAAAACTACAGTTAGGCCAGGCCAGCTAAGTTGAACAGGTGGGTCTTAAGCTTCTTACGGAAGGAGTGGAGATCGGTGGTTATTCTAATATCGGGGGGGAGGTCATTCCAGGGGGTCGGGCCCATCACAGAGAAGGCCCTACTCCTGGGCGTCGCCCGCTGGCACTGCCTAGTGGACGGCACCCGGAGTAGTCCTTCCCTGTGAGAGCGAATCGGCCACAGGGATGTATGGGGCCGGATTTATTTGTGAAATAAGTTTACTTATTTCACATATAACTTCTACATATAGATGGATTTAAAGCCAGTTTTATTTTTCATTGGGGTAGGCCTGATTTTGATTGGTTTGTTTTTTTGAGAAGCTATTTCTCTTCAAAGATTTAAAACTGCAGGTTTGAGGAAGTTCAGGAGATACTCATTTACTTTTTTTAAAAAACAGTCTTCTTTGAATCAGTGTTCTACTACTGACAGTTCAGTTGCTTGGCAACCATGCAGAAGTGGTTGGCCAGTGCAGTTTGGCCAGTGCTGCTTTCAATGAAGTATTAAAATGTCCCCATGACTACTATTGGATTTCTTTGTGGACTCTGATCAAAGCAGGTCTGTTGTGTTGTTGGCTTTTTTTTTTTGAGGGGGAATGCAGTTCCTATTGTGGCTGAATGGTTTTGCTCTGAAGGATAATCCTATCATCCTGGACCTGAAGGTCATTTGTTTTGTAGTTAGGCTGGTCCAGTCCTTCTCAATGGGCACCAAATATCTGCTGGGGCCAGTGAGCTGAAGCTCTGAGTTTCTGTCTTTAGAAGCATGTTTCTCCTTTAGGGAAAATATTGTGTAGTGGGCTTCAGTAGGCAAGAACCAGACCAGCATAGTTACAGCAGCATTTATTGACTCAAAATTTGAACAGAAGAACAGCAGGCAAATGCCTGTAATTTATACTCTGTGCCCAAAGGGTCTTAACCAATCATAATGCTTGAAAAAACTGCCCAAATATGAATGTTCAAAGTTTCCCTCCAAAACACTTGGAGCTAACAGGGGTCATCTAAAGGTTAGTTTCACTTTATCAGGGCTTAACACAAGTACAGCAGGGGTGGGTTCCGGCTGCTGCCACTGCCGGTTCGCTCAGGGATGTGTCGCTTGATGCGCGCTATGCATGCATGCGAACTACTGAAAAAATGCAAAAAACAAGATGGTGGCATCTATGGCGCTGCCGATAAAACCGGTTCGGGGCATGGCAGGCTGAGTTACTACCTACTCGGCCAAACCGGTCCGTACCGGTAGGAACCCACCTCTGAACTATATACATTCAATACATAACGGAAAATGCAATATTCTGATTTTTTAATATTTACTAAAACATTTCATTCTTCTAAGAGAGGTTGGTGCTAACTTTCTACAATAGGAACTACACAGTTTCAGTAAACCTGTATCAGCTTCCTTGTGACAGTTTCTGCAAGACTGACCTTTCATTTTTTCCCATACTAACATTTTTTCCTGTATAAAATACATTGTGCAAATTATTCCTGTGATTCTCACCCCAATCCAGTGTAAAGACATTATTATGCTAGCTGTCAATCCTGTGAAATGCCTGTTTTTCCTATACATTATATTATTATTAGAATTTTAAAAAGAAATATCTAGTTGACCGAAGGACTGAATTGCAAAAACTGGCACCATAATTCAGTTAAAAAGTTACAGAAAGAGAAAAAGAAAGTGATAGATTTCAGATTTTATTTGGTTAGATTATGACAATTGAATACACCAACAATTCCAGTGTAGTTTTATCTTTTATGCTTGTGCAAAACATTAGAAATTATATTCTTTGTGACATGTCAAGCAGTCTGATGTTCAAAAGGCAAATCTGAATTCTTCTGGTCAACCCACAGGTACGCCTGACATTGAATTGTGTGCATAGGGGGTTTGATCAAAAAGAAGGAATTGAATTCCTTTCAATTATGATGTCACCTTGGTAAGATTTTTTCTATGTTCTTTATTTTCTCTTTCACTAAAACAAGCTAATGTTGCAGATTTCAAGTGTAGTGCAGTTCAACATTCATTTTAGATTGTATTTGTGATTCCTTATTGACATAGAGAATTTATATTCTAAGCATCTACTGGAATGATTCCTGTTTATCTACCCAGAATGACATATTTGGAGAGACAATTCTACTTTTTGTAGTCACTTTACTAAAAATAAAGGTTAGTAAAAAAAAAAAAAAAACCCAACTAGGATATGATTTCAGATCCTGAGTAAGGGTTAATCCCATCACCCTGAGGCTGAAGGTCTTTTGTCTTGTAGATAGGATGGCCCAGTCTTTCTTAATGGGCACCAAATATCTGCTGGGGGCAGGGAGCTGATATTGAGTTTCTGTCTCCCTTAAGATTTCTATTACTCTTTTTGGGGAAATATAATATTCTGCCTTTTTAAATATTCCTCAAAATATTCATTCTTCTAGAAGGGGTGACTTCTCTCAGTATATTATTCTTGTTTATGCCAGGTATTTCACAGGATTGTGCCAAATTGTCATTCTTAAAGCACCTTTTCCACTGCATCACAAATGTCACAGCATTAGCATAATACAGTATTCAAATGAATCCAGTGATAGAAGAAAAACGCTTTTAAGAACTCACCGAGTTCCTGTGCTTTTGTGGGTTTTTCATTTATTCTATTTGAAATATTTTTATTTACCTTTACCGTTAACTGAAATATTAAACAGAGGCATAATTAAAGTAGCTATTATATACCAATAGATCCTTTGGCAGATGACTGGATAACATGTCTCCCATAATCTCTTCTCCAGAAGTGCCAGAATCAGCTCCTCCTCTTTCAAACCTATGTCCAAAGGGGAGGTAGGTCCATGACAGTCCTTTTCTTATCTGAAAGGATTCTGAAAACCAGTCTGCTTTCTGGTTCTTTGGTCTTGGCGAAAGTTGTTCTCTCTGCTCTTTTGAAAACATGTTTAATTCACTATGCCCTCTTCCAGAAGTTCAGATTAAAAATATTGTTGAATGAACGAATGAATATAGGGACTAAGTTATGGCTTAATTTCTTTTGTAACATGCAATAGGGCAGTGATGTCTAATGTTTTTTAGATTGCGTGTCAAAGCAGGGGGAGCGCAGGGGGTTTGTGCGTGGGTATGCCCATACCCATAATGCTATGTGCGCGACCCCCTGTGTGAATGTCCGTGTGACCACCACCCTCCCCCTGCTTTTGGGGTACGATGGACCCGTTTTTCTCCCTCCCTGGGCTCCAGAGGTTTTGTAGGACTTCCGGTTTGCCCATAGTGCCACTTTTCACCCTCCCGAGGCTTCAGGAGGCTTCCCTGAAGGTTCCAGAGCACAAAAAATGGCCCAACATGCAAACTGGAAGTCCATTCCCTAACTTGTGGTTTGCCCGTTGGGTGGTTTTTCGCTCTCTGGAGGCTTCAGGGAAGCCTCCAGAGGGCGGAAAATGGCTGAAAAAGAATGCTGAAGTCAGCTGGCCAGAGCTGACAGGGCAATGCCTCACGTACCCTAACAAATGGTTCTGTGTGCCATTTGTGGCACGCGTGCCATAGGTTTGCCATCACAGCAATAGGGGGTGTGATAGCTCAGTGTTAAAGATGCTGAGCTTGTCAGTTGGAGAGCTGACTAAGTGCCATGCAATGGGGTGAGCTGTTACTTGCCCCACAGTGGTGGGGTGCTGCTGGTTTTACTATCGGTTCACAACCAATGTTCCCTCTAATTTTTTTTCAGTGCGAGCAAAAAAGTATAGTGTTTGAGCGGCACATTTTTATGCCTGAGCAGCACCTGAACTTTTTTCACAGGTGTCACCTAAGACAACAACAAAATCAGTATTATTTGAAACTCAAAGTTATGTTTATTCAAGGTACCCGCTTAATTAAAAGTGTTATATAGTATCACTTAACAACGCTCCTGCTTAGCAACCAAAATGTTGGGTCAGGAACTCTGGCATTGAAGCATGCAAGTCTTAAAGCTGTCAAGTTGCAAGACCCTTGCACCCCTAACCCTTTAGAAAAAAAAACCCAGGGTCTTCAAACCTGACAGCTTGAAGACTTGTGGACTTCAACTCCCAGAATTCCTCCTCCAGTCATGTTGGCTCAGGAACTCTGGCATTGAAGCATGCAAGTCTTAAAGCTGTCAAGTTGCAAGACCCTTGCACCCCTAACCCTTTAGAAAAAAGAAAAAAACCAGGGTCTTCAAACCTGACAGCTTGAAGACTTGTGGACTTCAACTCCCAGAATTCCTCCTCCAGTCATGTTGTGGCGACGTCATCTGCGTGGATCCATCTTCGGCTTTTTTCACAGGGGGCAGGGCTGCTGCTGAAGATGCTGACGACGAGCCCCTGCCGCCACCAGAATAACAGCTGCCTCCTCCTCCTCCTCCAACAGCACCACCACATTTTGAGTGAAGCCGTCAAAGCTCCCGCTGGCGCCCCCCTCCACTCAGAGGACCTGAGCTGGGCACCGCATTACCCCTGCTGCCTTCTCCTCCTCCACTGTGCTTTTGAGAAGCTATGAGGCCTTTTTCCCCTGCTCCCGCCCCCTCCGCCGCCTTCCTACTGGCTCCCACGGCCTCATGGCTCCTCAAAAGCACAGCAGAGGAGGAGGGGGCAGGGGTAACGTGGGGCTCAGCTCAGGTGCTCCGAACAGAGGGGGAGGCGATGCTGCCATGGGCGGGGTCGCTGGCGGGAGCTTTAGCGGCTTCACCTCAGCCACAGCGTCGGGCAGCAAAAGTGGTGGTGCTGTTAGAGGAGGAGGAGGTGGCAGCAGATATTCTGGTAGCGGCAGGGGCTTTGGGGGTTTACTTTAGCTGCAGCGCCGGGTGCAAGCAGCTAGGATTGGCCGCCCACAAAGGACCTCCCCGGGCTTGCTTTCCTGGCGTCAGTTGCCCCGCGCTCACCAAAACAAGTCCGGGGAGGTCCTTTGCGGGCGGCAAGTTCTAGCCGTCTGCAAAGGACCTCCCCAGCCTCCGGCGCCTGTGACAGCAGAAAGCACTGCGCAGCAGTTGGAAACTGCTGCGCGGTGTTTTCTTGCCACCTGCGCGGCCGTGCAGCCGCGCACCTTAGAGGGAACAGTGTTCACAACCCGGGCATGCTCGCTTCACTCACACATGCACACTGTTCAATGTAAATTGTTTTTCATGCATGCGCAGAACAATTTACAGTGAACTGTGCACAGGCAGTCACTAAAAACCAAAATGGCAGCAGCCCAGTAGTGGCGAGGGAACTGGTTCGGGGACGTGGCATGCCTGGGTCCCTGCCAGTTCTGCAACCCAGGCCTGAATTCCATTATGACCACCAAAATGTTTTCAGATAACACTGGCTCCAACACTAAAAATTTTTAACCCTGTTAAAATTCAGAAAACACTGAATTAGACAAATTGTGAAACATTGGATACTTTGCAAGTTATATTCATCAAATGTTGACTTCCTTATATATTTTATATCACTCAATTAGCTTTCTGGAGAAGCCTTCCGATGTATTGCATAAAAACATTTCCCATTTCTGAACAGGGAAAAACAACTACTACGGAAAACTCCAAGTATCTACCTATTTTCATATATAAGAATGCATTTACATTACACTTGTCTCTGCATGATGCAGGTCCCCAGAGCTAATGAAGATGAGTTGCTGCCATGTTTTTTAACTGGCATGATTCATTTGTTTCTTTTTGTCTTTTTTTCCTTCATTGTTGCTAGGATATAAATAAATGACAAGGATACAGTAAACATTGCATAATCCAGAGGCACTGCCAGCAGAAAAACATTCTATGTTGCAAACTTTTCCTTTCCTTACTTAGAGAAGAACATTGTTCAGTCTAAATCAGGGGGTCAGCAACTTTAAACACAAAGAGCCACAAAGGTCCTAACCAGAAGCCCCCTGTTCAATTCTGAAGTCCGGTTCCCCCACCATAGAGTGTCTTCCTAGCACGGCATCCTTTTTCCTCTGTTGACCAGATGTCCGGTTCCCCTACCATAGAGTGTCTTTCTAGCACAGCATCCTTTTTTATTTACCTGTCCATTTACCAGAGGGAGCCCCTTTGTGGAGTACTGTGAAGCCATAACGATGGCAACTTCACTGCGCTGCACAGTAGAAGCCATTTTACAGCAGTACAGTAGAAGCTATTTTAAGGCACAACAGGTTGTATCTTAACAGAACACACACCCTGAGCAGTTTTAGGGGTGTCTTACCCCCATAATATTAATCTCCAGAAAAATATTGTCATCTGTGTACCAAGTTTGGTTGAAATTGCTCAAGGCATTCCAGAGTTATGCTGGAACACACAGACAGACAGACAGACAGACACACACACAGAGAGAGAGAGAGAGAGAGAGAGAGAGAGAGAGAGAGAGAGAGAGAGATATTTATATAATAATAATAATAATAATAATAATAATAATAATAATAATAATAATAATAATAATAATAATAAAATATTTATTTCTTAGCCGCACCCTCTCCCGAAGGACTCGGGGCGGCGTACAATAAAACATAGGAAATAAATATATAAACAAACATACATATAACAAAAACGTATACCAAGACATATACATATACAAGGAGGAGGTGAGCTGATGAATAAAAAACAATTAAAAACACAATGTTTAAAAACCCCTAAATAATTTAATACAATTAAAATACCCCAAATAAAAAACCCGTCAGGAGCGATATAGTTGGATCAAAGTTGAGCCAGGCCAGCTACTTGAAATAGGTGGGTCTTGAGCTTTACACGAAAGGAGCGGAGGTCAGAGGTATTCCTAATATCCGGGGGGAGGTCATTCCACAGGGCTGGGCCCGCCACAGAGAGTATGTATACATACATACATACCTAATGACTGGTGGGTTCTGGATTCTGTTCCAACCGGTATGGTTGGAATGGCCCCGGTGTCACCCACATGATGAGCGTGTGCATGCGTTGCAGCTGCAAACGACACTTCCGCAAGCCTCCGCGCGACACTCTAGCTGCTCAGCGGAGCATTGCACAGGTGCTGTATGCGCCATGTGCGTGCGCGGAAGCGCCAAAAGCTTTAAAACACGGTAAGAAGCTTGGGTGGGCAGGTGGGCCCTCCGGAGCACCGTACTGGAACGGTACCTGGTGCTCTGGGCAGGCTCTGGTTCACCCGTACCGGGCCATACCGCCTGCAACCCACCACTGATATATAGATTTCAGTCCTTTCACCAGCAATATGTTTAAAAATGTACTAATCTCTTCAATGCACATTTTCTGAATTTTATTTTAGGATTAAAAAAAACCCCAACAGATATAGAAACAGGTGGATTGACAATTTCTTGATGGATGCTTTGGAATTATTCAATAACTTGGGAAAAAAATATTGCTGATTGGAAGTTTTTTTTTTTTTTCAAAATTTTTTATTGGTTTTTCAACATTTATAGGGAAAAGGGTAAATGGACAGGTACACAAATTATGGCAGTTGCAAAGTGTGACAGGCGCCCCTCTCTCCATACTCATAGTATACATTTATATATAATGCATTGGTATATAATTGATTACAATCAGCATATTAGTTCTGTTACTAAATTCAATCAGATTAGACATTACAATATAAAATCCAGATATAATTCCATTATCACTTTCGGTCAGTTTATAATAATATGATTTTCTTGTTTATTTTTGTGATCTGAGTCTTCTTGCTATTGCCCCATCTCCCTCCACTGGCAGAGCTCTGGCCCCTCCCGTGTCCTGCGTGTCCGCTGTAGTGTCTCGTGTTTTTTTAGGAGTGTTCTGTTTTTTTCCATAAAGGCCTGTGCCTCTATGGGTGAATTGATTCTAATTCTTGTCTCCTCCCAGAATATCAGCATACCTTCAGGCATCAACCATCTAAACCACACCCCTTTCTGGTATAATTTATTCGCTAATTGCGAATAATTCTTCCTTTTTTCTCTAATCTTCTTAGGGATCTGCTTCAGAATGGTTATCTCCATATCATGGTATGTCAATGCTTGCCCCCTTTGTACACCCAGAATTTCATCTCTTGTGCTTTTTCTAAGAAATTTAATGTGAACCTCCCTGGGTACATTGTGAGTTCTAGCATAAGCTGAGTTCACTCTATAAACCAGATCTATATCCGACCCCATCTGTTGTTTTTCTTTATGTGTGTAGTCAGCCAGGATGTTTATCATGATGTCCCTTATGTTTTCCCCATCTTCTTCTATAACATTTTGAAATCTAAGGTAATAGGACATTCTCTCAAATTCTATTTTCATCTGTTGGATGTCAAGATCTTTGTTCCCTTTCTGCACAGCTTCTACCCCCCCCTCACCTCCTCCACCCCCCCCTTCCACAAAATTCAGTCTTTGTGAGTTCTTATATATTTGGGCTTGATTTTCTTTAATTTCATCTTTCATTTCCCTTAGCTGTTTCTTGATTTCCTCCTGGCCCTGTAAAATTTGTTGAAGCATTTGTTGAAAGTCCATCTCTGTAGTCTTATGTTGCATCAGTTCTGTTATCTTTGACTGTGTGGCTGGACTGGATGTTGCGGATGTTGGAGCAGAAGTGGCAAAGCCAGGTTTTCCAGGAGGGGGTCTTTTGGATGCCATCCTTTATAACGTTAGAAGTTCAGTCCAAATATGAAGTAAACAGTTAGAAAAGAAGGGTAGCCAGGTGAATCCGGGAGCAGAAGAACCAGGCAGAGGAGAGTCTCTCCAGTAAGTCTGGCAATAGATAGAAAATTTCCCCTAGAAGGTTTAAAAAATACCAATCCACAAGAGATTCCTCTGGGAGACACGGAGACAAAGACCGGAAGCCTGAATTTTAAAGGTGGAGTCAGGTTTCAGAGTTCATAAAGACAACGGAAGTGTGCCATCTTGCCCTGCCAGTTTTGGGCACAGAGGCATAACAAAGTTTTAAAAAGTTCCAAAAGTCCTCAAATCATTGTAATATGTAGGATTAAATTGAAAAGAAAATCATCTCAGCCTAAGTGAGGCTTCATTCGTTGGCTCTCCCCCCTCCTCCTTCCCCGGGGGCTGAGAGCAAAATTGTTCCTCGCCGCTTGTCCAAGGGGGGGGGAAACCCCCCTCCCTCCAGCCGCACCTCCAAAATGCTCCGAAAGTTATTTTAAAGTTTTAAAAGGCTGAGTAAATCTTCATGCAGAATAAGGGATGAAGAGAGAAGCAACCTCACTGCACTGCAGCTGCTTCCTTCAATTGTTGCATTCTCCAGTCGGCTTATAGCGAGGCGCGAGGCGTAGGAACGCGAAGCGCCCTCCGAGCTTGCTCCCCGGTGCCTTGGGCGCGCGAGAGACCTCCCGCCGGCTGCCGCCGCTGCAGGAGTCCTCCGCGATGCTGCCCCTCCGGCAGGACCCCTCTGCGGGGTGTCCAGAGCCCCCCAAGGAGTGGGGAAGCCCACCGGGGAGCCGGAGCGGGCAAAGAGCTGCCCGCCGCCGCCGGAACCGGAACTCTCGGAAGTTTGTTTTGATATGCAAAACTGGCTACAACTAAGAATATTTCACATTATGCCTTAATATTTATCTTGCACACCCACAGTTTCAAAAGAACCTATGCCCTCAGTGAACCTGTTAGCATCAGCTACTTAGCAACAGCAAAGTGTGACTACTAGTCATAATCTGAGATTTCACATCCCAGGGTAATCCCAGGCCAAGTTAAATTCCAAGGCTATTTCCATACAAAGTTGATTTTTTTTCCTCCTCATAAAATTAAATACTAAATCCTGGAATCGAAAACAGGCATGTGAGATTTTGAAATGGTGGCTAAATTTAAAAGATGTAATTAAGAATCCATAAAGAGGTTCTACCACTAAATGCAGTCTGTTTCTTTAAAAAGAAAACCCTGTTAATTATATGAAAGGTAACAAGAAGGCAAAGAAAAATATGGCAAAGGTGGACTATATTTAATGCTGCATATTTTAACAGAGGCAAGACTGGTTTTTGCACAAAAATGAAAAAATAAGGAAACTCCCTCGGAACAAGAAATAATAAATAAGATACTGACATATGCAGAGATGGACAGACTGACTCTAGAGCTCAAAGACAAGGGTGAGGCAGAATATCACGGAATCTGGGACAAATGGTACCGATGGTTAAAAATAAGGAGAAAAGGTTGAGACAGAAAAACACAGACAAGTTAAGAATTGGAGAACATGGTATTAAGAATGTTTAATAGGTAGGAATAGGATATGTATTTGTATGATTAATAATTATATAAAAGAAAGGATCAACGGACAGGTAATCTGACTGACTACATATACCTATGTAATGGATAGAAAATGTAATTGTAAGATCTAATCACTATATGGAAATGTTTATGCCAGAAATGTCACACTATGTCCAATGTTTTTAATGTTTAACTAATAAAAACTAAAAAAAAGAAAGGTAACAAGAAGACAATAATAGTTTTGCTATATATTTGTTTTTTCTTTGCCGTAGATATATGGAAGAAAAATGGGAAGGCAACCAGCCCCGACGAATCCCGATTGAAGTATAGAAAATCCTCAGCCATCAAGGTGCCAAGATTCTTGTTGCCCTCTTTAACCAAATCATTGAGGGTACAGCCCCAGCAGCCGGTGCAACCCGTACCATGGTGCCAATTTGGAAGGGCAAGGGTCACACCATGAAAATATTTGAATAGATTATCGATACTAGACTCCACAAGATTGTCACCATCACTCCAAACCAATGTGACTTTGTGAAAGGGAGTAGAACGATGGATGCCATTCATGCTGCTCGGTTGCTTTTGGAGAAGCACCGTGAGAAGACCAAGCCTGTCCAAATGGCATTCCTTGACTTGGAAAAGGCCTTTGACAATATCCCACACAAACTCATTTGGCACACTCTATGTTCCCACAATGTCCCGGAAGCCTACGTCCAGTGGATTCAACTATTGTACCATGTTGTCACTAGCATGGTCCTATATACAGTGGGAACCTTGTGCTCCCTTCACCATTAACATTGGAGTACATCAAGAATTGGCACTTTCACCCCTACTCTTCGTCCTTTCTATGGACACTGTGATGGTTTCTCTTCAGATCATATAAATCTTTCGCCTTTTGCCAATGACATCTTCTTGATGAATAAGCAATGTGAAGACCTCCAAGAGTGAACACAGCAATGGAATGAACGGCTCGGTGAATTTGGACTTAGACTGAACATCAAGAAAATGGAGTATATGAATGTGGTCATCAAACCAATGGAACAATCAGCATTGGTGGAGAAGACCTTAAGAAAGTAGAGCAATTCAAGTCTCTTGGCTCCCTCATATGCAACAATGGCAATAGCTTTCCAGATGTCCGTGCCTGTGCCAAAGCTGCCTGGATAAAGTGGCACTAGGTGACTGGAATCCTGTGTGATCCTCGGTTGCCCATATGCCTCAAGTCAAAGATTTACAGAACGGTAGTGTGCCATTCATTTCATATTGACTTGTGATGCTTTCATGACAACCTCCCTGGAGTTGTATTGGCAACAGCGTGAAAGCGGATTCACTTCCAGGATATGTTTCTGACTTCTCAGTTTGGTCTGTCCATTTGGGATTCTCTGGCAGCCTCTCATCCAAATATTAATAAACTTTTTGAAACCCATCAAGATCACTAGATGTTGTACACTATTCTTTTCCTTACGGCAGTGATTCTCAACCACAGCAACTGTGTGGACTTCAATTCCCAGAATTCTCAAGCGAGTATGTAGGCTTGGAAATTTTGGGAGTTGAAGTCCACACACAACTTGATGTTGTTGGGTTGAGACGCAGTGCCTTATGGTACTGTTCCCTGAAACACATTTCCCTTTTAACATATGCTATTTAATTAATTTAATTAATTTAATTAATTAATTTAATTAATTTAATTAATTTAATTAATTTAATTAATTTAATTAATTTAATTAATTTAATTAATTTAATTAATTTAATTAATTTAATTAATTTAATTATTTAATTATTTAATTATTTAATTATTTAATTATTTAATTATTTAATTATTTAATTTGTCAATTGTTTACAAGATAATAGGTATAAGAATAAACATGAGTATGAATGAAAAGGGTACAAATAAGTGGGGATGGTAGGACAGGGGCGGTAGGCAAGATGGTGCGCTTATGCACGCCCCTTACAGACCTCTTAGGAATGGGATGAGGTCAATAGTAGACAGTTTAAGGTTAACATTTTGGGGATTTGAAGATGTAACAACAGAGTCAGGTAGTGCATTCCAGGCATTGACCACTCTTTTGCTGAAGTCGTATTTTCTGCAATTAAGTTTGGAGCAGTTTACATTGAGTTTGTATCTGTTGTGTCCCCTTGTATTATTGCTATTGAAGCTGAAGTTGTCATTGACTGGTAGGACATTGTAGTGGATAATTTTGTGATTATGCTTAAGTCCGACCATAGGTTGCGTAGTCCTAGGTTGTCCAAGCCCAAAATTTCAAACCTGATGGTGTAGGGTATTCTGTTGCGAGCAGAGGAGTGTAGTACTCCTACATGTAGCTCTCTACATGGGGCTTCCCTTGAGATGCACTCGGAGACTACAATTGGTCCAGAACGCGGCCGCGCGGGTGATTATGGGGAGGACTAGATACTCCCCTGTAACACCTCTCCTGCGCGAGCTGCACTGGCTGCCTGTGGTCTACCGAGTGCGTTTCAAGGTTTTGATTATGATCTTTAAAGCGCTTCATGGCACAGGGCCTAGTTATATGCAGGATCGCATCCTGCCCCACACATCCCTACGACCAATTCGCTCACACAGAGAGGGACTTCTCCGGGTGCCGTCCGCCAAACAGTGCCGGGGGGCGACACCCAGGAGCAGAGCCTTCTCTGTGATGGGCCCAGCCCTATGGAATGACCTCCCCCGTGACATCAGGATGATTTCCGATCTCCGCTCCTTCCGTGTACAGCTGAAGACCCACCTCTTTCAATTATCCGGCCTGGCTCAATCGCAATCGTAATTTTCCCATTCCTCCAAACTGTTTTTTAAATTGTTCTTAAATATTAATTTTATTGGGTTTTTACAATTGGGGTATTTTAAAGCAGATTTTTAACTGTCTATTGATGTAATTTGCTTCCTCCTCCGTGTATGTATGTGTGTTGTGTATGTATGTACGTTTGGTGTTGTTATATATGTTTCATGTTATATGCTCCATTGTACGCCGCCCCGAGTCCTACTTGGAAAGGGAGCGGCTAATAAATCCAAATTTATTATTTATTATTATTATTACTCTTCTCGTGAAATACTTCTGGACTTGCTCAATTGTATTGTTTACATATACAGTGCGGATTCCAGACAGATGAGCTGTATTCAAGAATTTGTCTGGCAAAGGTTTTGCATGCGCATGTTAGCAATACGATATCGCTAACAATATTGGAGGAGAAGCTTCATAAGATCAGATTAAAAACTCTTAATGCCTTTTTGGCAATGCTGTTATTTATAAAACTAATTCTTTAAAGTTACTTCTTAAACTAAATTCTTAACTGCCATCTGCTTCTTTAAACTTAATATTAAAATAAAACAATTGTTTTAAGGAAAGTTTTGAGACAATAGGAGCATATATTTTGCACCAAACTATAATAGGGCCACTTCCTTTTAATTGGTAGACATTAATTGAAAGTTTATATGATTATTGAAAGAACTCAGTTTAATAAAAGACAGCCAATTTTAATCAGAAATGGTGTGGAATAATCGTTAATTCACTTAACTTTGACTGTTTGATGTCTTTGAATGTGAGGGGCTATGTTTGAAAATAAGCTAGAAAAATTCAATTAATCCAAAACATGGTAGCTTACATTGTAATTCTTCTGACTTTGGTCGTTTGTTTGCAGATGTTTCATTACCCAGCTAGATAAGATTTTGACAATGCTAGGCTATACTAATGTTAGGAATGGAAGCTTGTCATTCAGACAAGTCAACTATTAATAGATATATAGCTATAAGCCACATTTACATACCATTCAAAAGAGACAGCAATAAACAAAAAACTACTAACGAAATACAAAGTCTAGAATACACCCCTTCAGCAACCAGCCTTCTAATAAACAGGGAACAACAGCAGACAAGTAGACTTGTAATAGGAAGACAAGCAGGAAACAATAATCAAGGGACCACCAAGGAGGAAACCCCACCCAAACTGAGAGGGCAAGTTATTATATAGAAAAAGGCAGCAAATGAATGCACTGATGAAGTTACCTAGCTGGGTAATGAAATGTTGGCAAGCAACCAACCAACTACTGTATTTTTCAGAGTATAAGACGCATCAAGATTTTGAAGAGGCCAATAAAAAAACTTTTTGCACTCTACAGACCTCCCCAAAAATGGCCCTTTTTTTGTGAAAACAGGCCCTTTTCTTTTTACAAAAAAGGGCATGAATAGCCTTTAGGAGGCTTGTAGAGTGCACCTGGGAGGTAGCCCCCCCCCCCCCAATGAGCAAAAAATGGCCTGTTTTTCGCGAAAACAGGCCCATTTTTTGTTTAAAAAAGGGCATGTATAGCCTTTAATAGGCCCGTTTTTCTCTCATTTCTGCCGTCCCCAGCCCCCAGGAGCACTCTGGAAGGCTATGCACGGCCATTTTGGTGAAGGGATGGGGTTTCCAGAGGCAAAAAATGCTGTATTCAGTATATAAGATGCACCCAGATTTTCAGCCTCTTTTTTGAGGGAAAAATATGTGTCTTATATGCTGAAAAATACGGTAAATTCAGAGACTATCAAAACCGCACAGTTTAACCCTGAGCTGCATATATTCCCTTCTATTAGAAAGTATTGTTAGTACAATCCAATTATATCTATACTTGGCATTTGTTTTGACTGGAGATCTGTCCCTGGATCCAATTTAATGTCTGCTCTTTAATTTTAAACCTTCCAAGTGCTTTGGGACCATTTAGAAATAAAAATCCTTATAACCTACCAAGACCTTATTCTGCTTTAATTGTCCTTCCTGAATTAGAGATGTCAAGCTGATGAGCATAACATGGAGGCTTTATTTTTAACAGGGGAATGTCATCTGAGTGATATCCTTCCTTTTTCCCCAAGTCACTTGCCCCTGTTTCTCTTTTTATTTTAATTTTATTACAAATTCCATTGTTTGATCCCTGCTGCTGAGTTGGTCTTTGGTTGGTTTATTGCCATCGTTTTATTATGTTTTGATTTATTTGTCCACAGACAATGTAGTTTTGGTCACACAGAGTAGTTTAAGTGCAAAACTGAAGCTGCGGAAATTTTGATTTGAAAGAAATGATGAATGAATTTGAATGAAGGGCTTTTATTTATAAACACATGCTATTTTTGATGAAGGCATGCTTTTTTCCCCCTTCTTGGGGGAAGCACAAAGTATCTTTGCAAAAGCCAATTAGTTGAAAAAGGGAGACGAATGGAATTCAATAAGCAAAGTTGTTTGTGAGAATGATACTCCATCCATGGCTGTCTCTCCCTCTGTTAAGCTAATTAGGTGGAGCATAATTGATAATATAGTTAGAGAGAATCATTTCTCTGTGTACTGTATTGCTCTCCTCTCATAATCGATAAACAGGAAGTGAGGAAGTGTAATTGAGCAGCATTTTACAAGAATCATTATAGAACTGGATAGTCTTATAAATTTAATGAAACCAAAACAAAGGAAGGAAGGAAGGAAGGAAGGAGGAAGGAAGGAAGGACCTTTCATTTAATTGATTCTGCTTTTCTTTCTGTTATTTTTTTTGGAAATCATTGAAGGTTTGAACTAATGTAGGATTTTGTCGAATTATTAGCTTTGAGAACAATTTTCCCTAATGTCATGCAGTGGGGGAAATCTGACTGAAGCTTATTTTGGGGAGACAGAAAAGATTGTGTGCACTTAGATTTCGACATCTTTAAGGAGGACATGGTGCCTCATTACGGCAGGGGTGGGTTCCAGCAGGCACTACTGCTGCTTTGTGTGCGCTGCACACACACGCGCAGTGCGATTAAAACTGTTCTGTGCATGCGCAGAACCAAAAAA
Source organism: Natrix helvetica (assembly GCF_964273705.1). Taxonomy (NCBI): domain Eukaryota; kingdom Metazoa; phylum Chordata; class Lepidosauria; order Squamata; family Natricidae; genus Natrix; species Natrix helvetica. The sequence goes on from NC_138551.1 coordinate 97,289,125, forward strand.
CAAGATGGCGGCACCTATGGCGGCACCGGGAGAACCAGTTCGGGTGTGTGTGGCAGGCCTGGGTAGCTGCCGGTTTCAGCAACTCAGGCCGCCAAATCACTACCAGTTCAGCCAAACCGATCTGAATAGGTAGGAACCCACCACTGCATTACTGGTCCTGTATCCACGCCCTGCTGGGTATGAAGGTAAGAGAATATCATGTAAATTTTAAACCTTAAACCTTAAATTTTGGGGTAATGAGATTCAGCTCCAAACAGTCTCAGTCTTTCTCACCCTATCTTACAGATCCATGTCTCAGGTTTGTAGCACTAACTATCCAGCACCAGTGGACCTCTTGGGTGGAAGACCTATTTTGCTGTCCAACTGAAAATCCCATTTGCCATTTGGCCAACTCTTTTGAGATTGGTTAAATAAAGAAAACCTTTGTTTTAATATAGCAGTCTGACTTTATGTCCCAAACCTCTGAAAGTAGTCTGCATGTAGTCTGAAGACCATAAATTTTACATCCATTAAATTCAGTGAGGACAGGGGTGGGTTCCGGCCGCCATTACTACTGGTTCAGTAGTAAAAACTTTTTTGCGCGTACGCCAGACATGCATTCCGCACGCATGCACATTTTTATTTAAAACGATCTGTACATGCGCACATTAAAAAATGAATAAAAATTACATTTTTAAAAATGAAGATTGTTCTGCGCATGTGCAGAACAGAAAATCAAGATGGCGCCACCGATCATAGAACCAGTATGGTCACGTGTCCGCCGGAGTTACTACCTATTCGGCCGAACCAGACCGAATAGATAGGAACCCACCTTTGAGTGAGGGTATGTTCTTAGAAACATCTGGTGGCATCCCTCCTTTGTTTTCCTATGTTCTTGATAATAATAACGTGTTTCTCCAAAAATATGACCTACTCCGAATGTAAATTCTAGCTTGATCTTTACACATGCACCCAATATAAGCTCTATCCCCAAAATAAGCCCTAATTAAGACCCACCCACTACAGAGTGCACAAGTAAAAATTAAGCTAGGGTGTGGATGGGGGTGTGTGGAGCTGCCCTACTACTTACCTTCAGACAGTTGCAGCTAGGCCTTGCATACCTCAGCCATTTCTTCCGCAGCTGGCAAGGCTTTCCCGAAGGCCTCTGTAGTCGATAACAGAGCTCCGGATTAATCTGGAGCTCTGTTATCGGTTGCAGAGGCCTTCGGGAAAGCCTTGCTGGTCTTGCTGGCCAAATAAATTCTTGAAGGCCTCTGACAGCGAAAAGGAGGCCGTGGGTGACGCGCGCAAGTGAGGTGAGTCAGTAGATGACATCCCCTCAAAAATAAGACCTCGTGTCTTTTTTGGTGGCAAAAAAAATATGAGTCTTATTTTCAGGGAAACACGGGTAGATTGTTCCCTATATCAGAATTGTATACTTAGCTGTTATTTCTGGGAATGGGAAACTTTATCACTGTGTTTACCTATCACAGGGGTCGGCAACCTTAAACACTCAAAGAGCCACAAAGGTCCTAACTGGAAGTCCCCCCATTCAATTCTGAAGCCGACTGGAAGTCTGGTTCCCCCACCATAGAGTCTCCTCCTAGCACAGCATCCTTTTTCCTCTACTTGTCCTAACCAATGTTCCCTCTAATTTTTTTTCAGTGTGAGCTGCCTCTTCCTCCTCCTCCTCCTCAAACGGCACCACCACATTTGGAGTGAAGCCGCCAAAGCTCCCGCTGGCGCCCCCGCCCATGGCAGCGGCGGCGGTGCGTCCCCCTCCACTCAGAGCGGAGCACTGCGTTACCTGCCTTCTCCTCCTCCGCCGTGCTTTTGAGAAGCCATGAGGCTTTTTTCCCCTGCTCCCGCCCCCTCTGCCACCTTCCTACTGGCTCCCGCGGCCTCATGGCTCCTCAAAAGCACAGCAGAGGAGGAGGGGGCACCAGGGGTAACGCGGGGCTCAGCTCAGGTGCTCCGAACAGAGGGGGAGGTGCCGCTACCACGGGCGGGTGCGCCGGCGGGAGCTTTGAAAAGGCTTTGGGGGTTTACTTTAGCTGCAGCGCCGGGCGCAAGCAGCTAGGATTGGCCACCCACAAAGGACCTCCCCGGGCTTGCTTTCCTGAACTCAGTCCCCCGCGCTCATCAAAACAAGTCCGGGGAGGTCCTTTGCGGGCGGCCAGTTCTAGCTGTCTGCAAAGGACCTCCCCAGCCTCCGGCGCCTGTGACCGTACAAAACACTGCGTGGCAGTTGGAAACTGCTGCGCTGTGTTTTCTTGCCACCTGTGTGGCCGCGCAGCCGCGCACCTTAGAGGGAACAGTGGTCCTAACCAAAAGCTGTATCAGTTGTGGAGCCGACCAGCGATGGAGCTGCAGCAGAGGGATGAAAGAGCCACATGTGGCTCCAGAGCCACAGGTTGCTGACGCCGGACCTATCAGAAGAGTTTGAAAAGATTTGATGGGTAGTATTTGGGGAGCATTCTTACATTTCTGAACTACAAATCTTTGGAAAGGAGTGTTATATAAGGGAACATTCCTCTTCTAACACTCAGAAATGACTTCCCAAAACAAATCAATATGAACAAAAGCTTTCTAATTTGATAATGGCATTCTATTTCATGACTTTAAGTCAGAGTTTCTCATCCTCGTCAGTTTTCAGATGTGTCGATTTCAAATCCTAGAATTCCCCAGAGAACAACCCTGTTGTTGAGGAGCTCTGCTTTAAGTATTTGTTTATACCAATTACACAGTCTTCTTACAAGGAGTTCAGAACAGTGCAATTTTTTCGAGGAATGCTCTGAACTCGTTAGAGTTTATAGTTCTTTAGGAAGAATCTTATTATCTGAAGTCTTTTACATATTTATTAGAAAGCCAAACCAATTGAGCTTCTATCTGGGAAAACATGATTGGAATTGGGCTTTAAATCACAATGTTCTTGTGCAAATTTGGCAATGAATTTATTTAGCTGGAAGGAGGAGGGATACTAGACAGAGAAAAGCAAACTTACACCCAAAGTTTTCAGCAACAGGTTTTCTATCATATGTATTACAGATTTAATTCAACTGCTGGGAAAAAACAACAACAACCAGTTTTAAGCAGCAAGCTGTAGCACAAAAACCTATTTATAAAGTGAAATTGTTATTGAATTAATACTAAGGTATTTATCATATTATTGGTAGATGCTTGAGGTTGCTTATGATAGATGAGAATGGTACCCAGTGATAGCCTGAGATAATAAATACTCAAGTTATGGCTTGAAGGTTTATAGGCAAGGAAAGCTTTCACATATCCTTCACTACAAAATTGGACTAGCTTTTTTTCAGACATAGCTATAGCACTGTTATTTTTCCTTTTTTCCCTTTATGGTCTCAAAATTCAGCTTTGTTAGTGTTAGGTTTTGTGCAGCTCAGAATCTGAATTAATCCAATGAAATTCTGAACACGAGGCAATCTGATATTCAGCTTTATTATTGATCAAAATTAAAGCCAGGCCATCGTAATCTCCCCTCCCCCCTCGCTTAAACAGTAAGGCAAGGAGAGAAAAGTATACATGCAAAAACCCCACACTTTTTCTCGAACTTCTTATAGTTTACAAAGCTCGCACAGATCATCATAGTGTTGGAAACGTAATTTCTATCCATTAGTTCATGCAAACCTCATGATTTTCCCAGCACTCTGAAACAAAGGACCTCAGAAAGGGGAAAGCAATACACACCATAACACACTTCAAATTCAATGGCAAAACCTATCATCAAATACAAGGCACGCCGATAGGATCACCTATAGCAGAAGCAGCAATACAGAAACTTGAATGCACAGTCCTGCCAACGATCCAGCCAAAATTTGGGTATGTTACATGGATGACATTTTTGCCATAATCAAATGCACCAGACTTGAAGAGACACACCATCTACACAACGACGTATTCACTGGGATCAGTTTTACACATGAGGAAGAAAAAGTATAACAACTTTCCTTCCTAGATATTCAGTTAAGTATTAAATGGCATGACCAAAAATCCCTGATCTCAAACCGCATTGACAACTAGCTGGATACCTGTGCTCTGCTACGAGACTATGTGATTGGGCTTGATAAATCGACACTTACAGCTTGAAAATTAATGAGCTGTTATGATCGGCCTCTTCTCTCCCCTTCTCTCCCTCAGGCTGGCCCCACAGAAGCCTCCCATATCCTATCCCCTTCTCCCCCTCAGGCTGCCTCCATTGATCCTCTCCTATCCGCTTCTCTCCTTCAGTCTAACTCCTTACCATCAGAGTGTTTTTCATGTGGGGAGGGGGAGTAGAATGTCTAAATTGCCAGCCCGCAGGCCAGATGAGTCATGTGTTGAGCCATGCCCAGGCCCAAGTGGCAGTTGGAACAGAGTTCTTTTCAGGTGGAGAGGGGGCATAGAATGTCTAAGTCCTTAGCATCAGAGTTGTTAATAATAATATAAGAAATACTAATTATCTGATGGTCATTTCAAAAAATCCTTTCTTGCCAATCACCTAGAAGCAAAGTGGAACATACGTGCCAAATTCCAAGTTTGTAGGTTCTGGAGTTTTCGTGGTGCTGCATGAGTGGTATTTTGCTTTTATATCTATAGATGAACAATACCAGTTTGATTGGGAAGGAACAAAAATCACCAGGCCATATACCAACATCTGCCATGCACATGAATTTGTTGAAGCCTGGTTTTCTACCAAAGGAGCAATTAACAAGCATATTGATCCAGATCCAGTATATGAATACGTAAGAAACCAGACCATTCAAATGACTGATTAACAGGAGATCCAATCAACTGCAAGGAATTTAAATATAGCTCCAAACGAACAAGCAATCACATGACCAACTGACCAAACTGGCACACAAGACATGTATAATCTAAGGAAAATAGGGCAAGAAAATCCTGATGATGATGTTACATAGTCTGGTAACGAAACGTTCAGAAACTAAATTAAAACAAGCTTGGAGAGCAAACCAGGGGTGGGTTCTGGCTGCTGCTACTGCCGGTTTGCTCAGGGACATGCTGCACGCTATGCACGCATGCACAGTACTAAAAAAGTGTTTTTGCACATGCGCAGAAGCAAAAAACAAGATGGCGGCACCTATGGGGCTGCCTAGAGAACTGGGGGCGTGGCAGACTGAGTTACTAACTACTTGGCCAAACCAGTCCGAACTGGTAGGAACCCACCTCTGGAGCAAACCATGGTCAAAATCTAATATCGAGCTACAAGTATTTTCTATTATTTCAAAGCATAAATGAATGTTTAAAATGAATAAATAAACATGAAATGTCATTTCAGCATCTATAATATTTCCAGTTCAATCAGTCAACTTAAAATAGATGTAGTATCTTGACATTCCTTGTCAGTAATCAGGCTTCCTTTGAAACTTACATACATACCCATCATGCTCTTCACTTTCAGGGTAAACAACATTATGCAAAGCACAGTAAAGGAATAAGAAATAATAACCCAAAGAAATTAAATGCATGAGATAAGAAAAAGAAAATGTGTGGACAGCAAAAACGTTACTTCGAGGTTGGAAATTAGCCGGCCTCAGATTTCCCATCTTGGAAGCTTGACCTGTACTCTGTTTATGAACAGGCTTTCTATCAATGCAATGAAAAGATTGTTCAATATTTTTCTGCATAGTCTGGATTTAATAATTTGCTTAACAATTAGGTTGAGTGATTTTCTATATGTAACGAAGGTTTTTGTCTTTGATTGTTTGTCTTTGAACCTGTTTGTCTTTGATTGTTCCCTTAGTCTCCCTCTCCCCACCTGTGTACGTCAAACACATTAAACAATAATAATAATTAAAAAAAAATTAAGTACTCTGCTGTGATTTTTCAATTAAAATTTGCCTGAAGCTATTGCTAAGGTTTAATGGAAATATTGATCTTAAAATTATCTTTTAATCAACAGACATTTAGTTTTCGTTCAAGAACGAGATGCATTTCTCCGTTAGAGAAGTCTGAAGAATTTTCGGGATCATTTTGAGTAATAATCAATATACCCAGTGCTGATCATCAAGTGAAGCAGTGTATGCCTCTTGCAGAACATAGAATAAGAGGGTTGGAAGGGACCTTAGGGATCTTCTAGTCCAAGACCCTATGCCATTTTGGCCAAATGACAGTCCAGTCTCTTCTTGAAAACCTCCTGTGATGGAGCATCCCTCCATCACAGAGCTAAATGTTCCAGTGATTAATTGTTCTGTCGGGACATTTCTCCTTAGTTCTAGGTTGGATCTTTCTCTGATGAGCTTTCATCCACTACTTCTTGTCCTGTCCTCAGGGGCAAAATTTTTCGGGCACCGAACCAGTACTAATGCCAGCAGAAACACACCCCTGTGCCCTATGTGTTATTATGTATATAAAGAAGTTAATGAATCCTGCTGAATCAGTTACCTGTGTGTGCTTTCTGGATGAGTTTGCTGCAAACTCTGACAAAACCCAAATTGGAAACATACATACTTGTATACTTCTTGTTTTCCTGAGAACTCAATGGATTCAAAAAGTCTTACCAGTTCCGGCTCCCAAGAGCGATGGGCGTGTTTCGCTCACCCTGTGCGCTCTTGGTGGGCTCCCTCCTAATCGGAGGGGCGCTGGGTGCCTTGAAGGGGTGCCCAGCCGAGGGGGCGGCTAGCTGGGGGTCCCCTGTGTTGGTGGCAGCAGCGGGGGGTTTCCTGGCATTGCCCTAGGTGCCAGGAGGCGAAAGGGGGTGCGCGGGAGCTCCATGCTTCCGCGCGCTTTCACGAGGCTGCCAGACGAACTAAGCAACTTGAAGGCTGCAGCTGCGATGTGGTGAGATGGAAACCCGCCCTGACTCCTTTTTTTTTTGACTGTTTGGTGAAGGATTGACAGCTTTTTAAAGACTTTCAATCGGTTTCTGGGAAGTGTGATTGGAGGGAGGGAGATTTCCCCCCCGGATGGGCGGCTTTGGATTGCTCTCTGCCCCTGGAGGAGAGGGGGGAGAGCTTTGAAATGAAATCACACTCATAGCAAGCAAGCAGGTGAATACCCTGCTGCAATTGTGAAAGAAACGTGATGATCTGTTTCTTTTGAAAACTTTTGAAAACTTTTAAGTTTGCTGCCTTTTGATCCCGTGCTGGCAAGGCAAGATGGCACACTTCCGTTGTCTTTGTGCACTGTGAAATTTGACTCCACCCATAGAAATTGCTGGCATTTTGTCTTTGTCTCCATGACACCCAGAAATATCTCTTGAAATACTGCACCTTGGACTTGGACTGATGGACTTTATTGTCTGGATTTGAACTATAGAAAAGGTCTCTATTATTGTCTGGACTGCCTGTCTCATGATCTCTCTCGGCTATCCCCTGTTCACGTTGCCACCCCATCTTATGGACACAGACACCTCTGAGTTTCTCTTTACTAAGATGGCACCGAAAAGACCCCCACCTGGGAAACCAGGCTTTGCTGGCTCTGCTCCAACATCTTCAACGTCTAGCCCCAGTGGACAACAGACATTAACATCTCTACTACAAAACCCCCCTGAGGAGGACCTAACCCAGCAGTTGCTTCAAAAGATCTTAAAGGGGCAGGAGGAATTGAAAAATCAACTGAAAGAAATGAATGAGCAACTCAGAGAGAACCAAAACCGAACGGCTCAAAACTCACAGAGACTGGAACTTTTGGAGGAGGGGACGGCTGAGATGAGGAGGGAGGTGAGTGGGGTCCAGAGAGGAAACCAAGAACTTGAGAACCATCAGATAAAAATGGAGTTTGAAAGGATGTCTTTTTTTCTTAGATTTCAAAATGTAATTGAGGCTGATGATGAAGATCTGAGGGAAATTATGACAAAGCTATTGGCTGAATATATTAAAAAAGATAGACAACAGATGGGATGGGATATTGACCTGGCCTATAGAGTCAACTCAGCCTACACTAGAACACACAATGTTCCAAGGGAGGTTCACATTAAATTTCTTAGAAAGACTACAAGAGATGAGATTCTGAGTGCACAAAGGGGGGAAGTGTTAAAATACAAGGATAGAGAGATAGTCATCCTGAAACAAATCCCAAAGAAAGTTAGAGATAAAAGAAATTTTTTTTTGCTTTTAGCGAAGAAATTATACCAGAAAGGGATTTGGTTTAGATGGCTTCTCCCAGAAGGTATGCTGATATTTTGGGAGGACCCTAGAGTTAGAATTAATACAATTATGGAGGCTGAGGCCTTCATGGAAAAAAACAAAGTGCTCCTAGATAAAACTGATGACATCACACGGGATATACAAGACACGGGAGGTGCCGGAGCTTTGCTGGGGGGGGGGGGGGGGAGAGGCAGCATCGAGAAAACTTAGATCACAAAAGTGACTTAGAAAAACACTGCAATTGCTGATACAGGGAATTTTCTTTTCTGTTGGATATAAAATAGATTGAAAATATTGGAAGATATAAGGTAAACATGCTGTCAAAAATGTTAAGTAGTATTTTACTTAATATATTAACAAGTGAGGATTATGAGAGTCGGGGGGAGTGCCATTTCTTGCACAATGTAGCTGCCATAATTTGTACCCTTCTCCACCACCCTTTTTCCTAAAAATTTTGTAAAACCAATAAAATTTTTGTTCAAAAAAAAAAATCTTACCTAGATTTGCAATGCTAGCCCAGATTTGTCAGAAGTCATTGAGATCCTTAGAAGTCGTTGAGACAACCCTATCTGCTACGTGTGTTGAAATGCCTTTGGACCAAGTGTCATTCCATAAAATAGATTTCTTAAATGGAAACAGTGGTACATTTCACTCAAGTGATCACCTCTGAACAACCTGTGGATTTTTTATTTTTTAAATGAACACAGACAAAAAAAAAACCACACAAAACCATATTCCATTACAAATTGTAGAAAGTGTGACGGTTGGTTACAAAAACTTCCGTGCGTCCCTTCCACAATCATCACCTATAATTCATATCGAATCACATATTTTTAAATCAGGTATGCAGTATTTATATACATTGCTTTCATCATACCTCAGCCTTCATTTGACTGTAATCCATTAACTCCTCCCAACATCCTACAATAAAATTGCATCTTTATAACATGTTCTAAATAAAAAAAATGATTATGTTTAATTTCTAAACTTCTTTTCATAATCTCCATTTGCAATTTATGTAGAATTTCCTTTTAACAAACCAATACATATATATGGATTATTATTATCATTATCACTCATTTATTTAACTATAACCATTATCACTTCATTTTATACATAATACTCTAAATTTAACTAAATTTTACTTACTTTTTATTATCAGCTTTCATTACATCAACCTTATCTTTCCAGTAATAGTGCAGTCTTATGTCTTTTGACATTTGTAGCATTAGCATTCTGATTAATTTCTTGGTAAGTCTTATATAGACTTTTCTTCACAAGTTATTGTTCACTTAATTTTTTATGTAAACTCGAAACCGTCCATTTGTTTCTTCAATCAGCTTATCTTTAGTTATCACTCGTGCTTCTGATAAAGTTTTTCTCCTTACTTCCATCAATTTTTCTCTCTTTTTTTCTTCTGTACTTTGAAGTCTGGGATAGAGTTCCAGTTCATCTATCTCCCCTTTCCATATTCCACTCTTTTCATTTCCAGCCAGGCTCAGTTTACTATCAATATCAACAGTTTTCTTGTTTCTTTGATTATTTTTCCCTTCAGTTTTTAGAACTCTGTCCTCCACTTTTTCCATTTGATAAACATCCTCAATTTTTCCATCAAATTTTACTGTGCTGCATTCTATATTCTCCAATCTCTTCTCAATTTTTTCTGTTACTGCTAAGATCTTTTGAATTCCAAACATAATCATTTGCAATGTTAAGGTTTCTTTTTCTTGTTGCACCATTTTCCAATTTGTAAACACTGCCACTATAATATTTGAAGCTTTTTGTTAGATTTGAAGTGAGTTCATTTATAATCTTTCAAAGTCAAGGTCTCTCCTCTCTCCACTCCAGCTATTGAAAGAACTCCCAAAGAGCACCTGTATAAACAACCCATGCTCTTCCCACTATCACTCACAGTAAACAAGCTGAGAGACCTTGAAGTATAAAGCAAATGATCAAAAGGAAAAAAATACAATATTTCCAGCATCCAGTCTCCAAGTGGCAGTGTTACTTCCTTTCCTTCTTTTGTTACAGACCTCTTTGTATTCCTTTTAATAACTTCTTTATAATCCAAACTTACAGAGAAAAGGGGAAGAAAACTTCTTAAATGGAGAAAAAAACCATCCAGTCCAGCATTGTAAAAATAAAGGAAAAAATTCTTAATCCATTGGTATATAAAAAGAAATAAAAGGTAGTAGAAGAAAAACCAATCCATTCAGTTTAAAAAATAGGAAATATTTGCAAAAATTCCATCCATGAAAAAAGATTTTAAAAAACAAGGATAACACACTGTTTAATGTAGCTTAATTTTGCTGTTTACTTTCTTCTGTTTTCAAATTTAATTTAACTGATTTTTTGGGGTAATCTCTTGTCTAATAATAAAATTTCCTCACCAAACGGCACTCTTTCTCTTTCCGCTTTCCTCCCATTCCGGAGCTGTCCCAACTTCAGCAGCTTCAGTGGCTGCGCTTCTATCACCGGCAAGAAAAGGTTATCCTGGATCAATCAGGGATTTTGTGGTATCCCTGAGATCAGCAGGACATCCACTATCTCTTAGGGATCCTAAGCACGGAGACGGCCTTGGTCGCGTTGGTGGATGATCTCTGGAGGGCCAGAGATAGGGGTTGTTCCTCTATCCTGGTCCTATTAGACCTCTCTGCGGCTTTTGATACCATCGACCATGGTATCCTGTTGCGCCGGCTGGAGGGGTTGGGGGTCCGGGGCACCGTTTTGCAGTGGTTCGGCTCCTACCTTTCCGGCCGGACGCAACGTGTGTTGGCAGGGGAAGAGAGGTCGACCCTAAGCCCCCTTACTTGTGGGGTACCACAGGGGTCGGTCCTCTCGCCACTCCTGTTCAACACATATATGAAGCCGCTGGGTGAGATCATCCGTGGTTTCGGGGTGGGATATCATCTGTACGCTGATGATACTCAGCTGTACATTTCCACCCTGAACCACCCCAACGAGGCCGTCGAAGTGATGTCCCGGTGTGTGGAAGCCGTACGGGTCTGGATGGATGACAACTGACTCAAACTCAACCCCTCCAAGACGGAGTGGCTGTGGATACTGGCTCCCCGGTTCAGCCAATTAATTCCATCTTTGGCCATCGGGGGCGTTCAACTTGCCCCCTTGGAGCGGGCGCGCAATTTGGGCATCCTCCTGGATGCCCGGCTGTCCATGGATGACCATGTGACAGCCGTGGCAAGGGGGGCGTTCCACCAGGTTTGCCTGGTGCGCCAATTGTGCCCCCTACTGGACCGGGACGCCTTACGCACAGTCACTCATGCGCTGGTGACGTCTCGCCTGGACTACTGTAACGCTCTCTACATGGGGCTTCCCTTGAAATGCACTCGGAGGCTACAGTTGGTCCAGAATGCAGCTGCGCGGGTAATTATGGGGAGTACTAGGTACTCCCATGTGACACCTTTCCTGCGCGAGCTGCACTGGCTTCCTGTGGTCTATAGGGTGCGTTTCAAGGTTTTGATAACGATCTTTAAAGCGCTCCATGGCTCAGGACCTAGTTACTTGCGGGATCGTATTCTGCCCCATACATCCCTGCGACCAATTCGCTCGCACAGAGAGGGACTCCTCCAGGTGCCATCCACCAGACAGTGCCGAGGGGCGGTGCCTAGGAGTAGAGCCTTCTCTGTGGCGGGCCCAGCCCTGTGGAATGACCTCCCTCCGGATATTAGGACTACCTCCGACCTCCGCTCCTTCCGTGTAAAGCTCAAGACCCACCTATTCCAAGTAGCTGGCCTGGCTCAACCATGATCTAACTATATCGCTCCTGACGGGTTTTTTATTTGTGTAATTTAATTGAATTTATTTATTTATTTAGGGGTTTTTAAATATTGTGATTTTAATTGTTTTTATCTATTTGCCCACCTCCTCCTTGTACACGTCTTAGTACACGTCTTTGTTATATGTATGTCTTGTCCAGATATGTATTTTATATGTTTTATTGTACGCCGCCCCGAGTCCTTCGGGAGAGGGTGCGGCTAAGAAATAAATATTTTTTATTATTATTATTATTATTATTATTATTATTATTATTATTATTATTATTATTATTATTATTATTATACGATTGTATCACAGCGGCCAGTTGATTCGCCGGATTTGGCATTGATTACTAGTCGGGCCCCACCCAGGGGCCTAGGACGTCGTAACGTATTTTCGTAATATACGTGCAGATCCAAGCAGTGCAGCTTTTTGCATTTGACTGATGGTGATTTTGTCAAGTTTTAACTGTTTTAAATGTAATTCCAGTGCTTTTGGAATAGCACCCAGTGTGCCGATTACCACTGGAATTACCACTGCTGGTTTGTGCCATAATCGTTGGATTTCAATTTTTAAGTCCTGGTATTTCGCGAGTTTTTCATGTTCCTTCTCCTCAACTCTGCTATCACCTGGTATTGCGATGTCTATGATTGTAACCTTCTTTTTCTCAACCAGTGTGATGTCTGGTGTGTTATGCGCTAGTACTTTGTCTGTTTGTATACGAAAATCCCACAGGATCTTGACCATCTGATTTTCGGTGACTTTTTCAGGCTTATGTTCCCACCAGTTTGTTGTTGTTTTTTTAATTATTATTATTATTATTATTATTATTATTATTATTATTATTATTATTATTATTATTATTATTATTATTATTATTATCATCCACTGTCTCTTAGGGATGGTTAGGTCCAAAAGGACTGTCCAGCGGCAAAAGTATTGACTGTGATCTTGGAGCTCCATGATCACACGTCGTCTCGTTGCGACGTTAGCTTCCCCTCTCCAACCTGTGGATTTTGATGGAGCGAGACCTTAGAACAGAGGTGGATTGCTGCCTGGTCAGCCCAGTTTGACTGAACCGGTAGTGGAATTCAGGCCTGGGTCGCAGAACTGGCAGCAGCCCAGGTTTGAGACACCCCTAAACTGGTTACCTCATTGCAGCTTGGGTGCCGCCATTTTAAATTATAGTGACTGCGCATGCGCAGTTCACTGCAAATTGTTCTGTACATGCATGCAAAACAATTTACACTGAACAGCACACACACGCGCATGGTGCACGTGGGTTGCGAACTGGCAGTAACTCTGGCCTTAGAACTCTCCTTTTTTAATTTTCAACTTTTTCCTCAGTTTTCCTTTTTATGTTGAAAAGCGATGATGGAAGAATAACCTTTTTGCCTAAGGTGGTGTTTCCCAACTTTAGCGTGTTCATGCTTTTGGAGATATCACTGTTGTTGCCACTAAACCATCTCAACCTTGCAGCATTTCTTCTCTTGCACCACTTCTCTGCTTTTAGATCAGTGGTGGATTGCAAGCGGTATATCCTGGTATGAGCGTACCAGAGCCTGCCCGGAGCACTGGGTACCGTTCCGATATGGTGTTCCAGAGGGCCAACCCTCCCGCCCGTGCTCCTTACCTGTCTTTAAAGTCTTTGGCACTTCCGCTCAAGGTGCATACAGCGCCTGCGCGATGCTCCGCTGAGCAGCTGGAGAATCGCAAAGGCTCGCAGAGGCATCACTGGATGGTAAGACGCATGTGTGCACTGCACACATCCATGTGGATGATGCTGGGCCCATTCCAACTGTACTGGTTGGAACGGAATCCGGAACCCACCACTGTTTTAGATATTGCTTGGGGAAGTAAGACGGGGAGAGGAGGTGCAAAAGCATTACCTGCACATACAGTTTCATGCCCGTACATGTATAAATTGGAAACTCTCAGAAAGTATTAGAAAAACAGTGCAATGTATTTTTAATTTCTAGTTTTCTATCATCATAAAGGTGACATGGAAGTTCTGAATTTATGCAGGGCTTTCCCTCTAGCCATCAACAATTGTATATCTCAACATTCCTTTGCAGTTAGTCCTCAACTTACAACTGTTTGTTTAGTTTGGAGTTACAATGGACCTAACAAAAAGGTATTATAACCCAGATTCTAAGTTCCAATGGCCACCATCCCCTGCGTCTATATGATCACATTTAGGGCGTTCGCCAAATGGATTACTTGCCATTTGCAGAGTGCCTGTCACATGACTGCAATTTTTGCCCCAAACTGGTGTTTACTTCTAGTTTCCAACAAAAAAAAACCCCATTATGGACAGTGGATTTGGTTAATGATTGTGATGTTTGCTTAATGAATATGAATTTGCTTCACAATTGCTGCAAAAAAGCTGTAAAATCGGGTCAGTGGTAACTCGCTTAACAACCAGGATGATTTATAACTGTAATTCCAGGCACAATTATATTTGCAAGTTGAGCATTACCTGTAACTTCTCAAGTGACACAATGTCACAAAAGCCCATTTTCCCCATTTTCTGAATGGAATAAGGAATTGAAATCCATCATTTTGCCTAAACAGTGGAGTCTGTCTTATTTCAATATTTTTTAGACTTCAGCTTTTTTTAACAACTTTTTATAACATTTACTGGACCCCACCACTACATTTGTATAAAAAAGGAATGAGTAAATCATATTGTTGGAGTTGCAAAGAGTTGTTTTTGAGTTTTATATTCCAGAAATATAAAATAGATTGTATATATCATTTTAATTTTGAGAGGTTTTAATGATTCTAAATGTCACACTCAATTTCATTGAGGGCCGCATCAGGGTTGTGTTTGACCTTGGGGCTTGGCCAGGGTGGGCATTGCCAACTCGACGTCACTTTTGATCAAATGTCACTGTCAGGCCTGCAGCCATCTTTTCTTTTGGATTTTTGGCCTGCCACACTTTCTATTATTCTACTATGCATTTTCCATTGTGGGAAAATAGGAGGGGGGGGGGTTGTACGTTGTTAGATGATATTTAGCCATAACAAAATTCTTTCTAGAAAGCCAAGGTCATCCTTTGTCTTTGCACCTCTGCACCTGACCGGAACTGGATTGGTGGAACTGCAAGCATGGCAGTGGGAGATTGGACCATGTGATGGACTTGTGGGTGTGGGGAAAAGATCTTGAATTTTCAACTAGGTGGGGAAAACCGGGAAGCTTTCAGATTCGGGTTATCCCAGATGTGCCAACATGGCTCTCTTAATAAATTGGAACTTTGAGAAATACTTTGCCTTGGACTCTGATTTACTTTTGGATGGTATTTGGAACCCTGACGGTCACTTTTGCTAGTAGTTTGTTTTACTAGCACTCTGCCAGTGAAAATGGAGCTCATGAGGGCTGCGTGTGGCCCTCACTAGCTCCATTTTGGCTGGCAGAGGCATCGTGGGCTGGTCCTTCTCTGTTTCCAGGGCGGCCCTATGGGTCAGAGCCAAGCACCCCATAGGCCGGATCTGGCTTGCAGGTTTTGGGTTTTACACCCCTGTTCTAAATACATCAATCACTGGACAATAGAAACAGATTCTCTACATCCTTCTTATTAGGATATTTGTTATTTAACAATGAAAATAATAAATGTATTGTCCCAGTAACTCAATAGATTTTAGACCTAGTGTAACTTGTGGGCTATGATTTATGAATGAAGTGCTTATAGATGTAGACTATGTAGGGACAATTATAAAGAAATATAAGTTGCTGAAATGTAAATGTAAAACATTTGGTACATCATAGGGCAAGAGTTTT
This sequence comes from Natrix helvetica, assembly GCF_964273705.1. Taxonomy (NCBI): domain Eukaryota; kingdom Metazoa; phylum Chordata; class Lepidosauria; order Squamata; family Natricidae; genus Natrix; species Natrix helvetica. The sequence goes on from NC_138551.1 coordinate 97,304,770, forward strand.
TCAACCAAATTACCTCAAAAGGCTAACTTATAGAATGCATCCAAAATCTGGGACTCATGACTCCTGTGGACTTGAAATTTGTTAAAAACATTTGATGACATAATTTGCATATTTGTTGAATATTTGAATATTTTTCCATCAATTCTTTTTATATTTTCATGAATACAAAATTGAAATGGAGCCAACAGTCTTGAGATCATCTTTCAATGGTAATCACATCCAGTTTAATCTTAGCATTTTGTTTAAAATAACTTTAAAAGAAGAGTTATTGCTTGATATTAGATGGCTTTCATTTTTTTGGTTAGCTGTTGCTGATGTTTTCTATAGTCAGTAATATGCATCTGTTTTTTCACAGAAATATTTTTAGTCTTGTGTAGAACGAATGTAATAATAATAATAATAATAATAATAATAATAATAATAATAATAATAATAATAATAATAATAATAAATATTTATTTCTTAGCCGCACCCTCTCCCAAAGGACTTGGGGCGGCGAAAATACAGGTTTTCTGTTTCGGAAGACCACTGAACACACCCAGACATACAGAAATTTTTGTCTCTGTATCTGTGTTTAGATCAGTGGTGGGATGCAACCGGTTTAACAACCGGTTCCATGAGAGCGTGCCTAACTTGCTTGCACGCAGTATTCAAAATGCAGTAATTTGAATCTCAGCTGCTTACCTTCTAAGGCAGCCCCGGTAAGTAGAACTGTAGAGGATGTGGAAATCAGCTATGACATACAACCCACATTCTTCTACTTTATCTAGTAGTAAGTTATGGTCTACTTTATCAAATGCCTTACTGAAGACCAAGTAAACTATATCGACGGCATTCCTCTGGTCCACTAATTTTGTCATTGTCGAAGAATGCAATAAGATTAGTCTGGCATGATCTGTTTTTGACAAACCCATGTTGGCTTTTGGCTATTACTTTGTTTACTTCTAGGTGTTCGCTAATTCGTTGCTTGATTATCTTTTTCAGAATCTTCCCTGGTATTGAGGTCTGGCTGATAGGTCTGTAGTTTCTTGGATCTGTTTTTTCCCTTTTTTGAAGATGGGAACCACATCAGCTCTTTTCCAGTCCTCTGGCGGTTTCCTGGTGCTCCAGGATTTCTGAAAGATATAGTTCAATGGTTCTGAGATCTCGTCTGCCAGTTCCTTCATTTTTTTTAAAACTTTATTTCACTTTTTAAAGCATTTTTAACTACCTATTCATCAGAACCAGTAGTAAAAAATGCCTTAAAAAGTGAAAAAAATGGTTCTGATGATCGTGCAAGTCAGCTGTGAGCTGCACGATTGTCAGAACCATTTTTTCACTTTTTAAAGCATTTTTTTCATGCCAGTTTGAATAGGTAGGAAAAAATACTTTAAAAAGTGAAAAAAATGGTACTGACGATCGTGCAGCTCACAGCTGATCTGTGCGATCGTCAGAACCATTTTTTTCACTTTTTAAAGCATTTTTTCCTACCTATTTGCCGGAACTGGCAGAAAAAACATGCTTTAAAAAGTGAAAAAAAGTTAGCCACACCCACCCAGTCACATGACCTACCACCAAGCCACGCCCACAGAACCAGTGGCAAAAAAAATTAGATTTCATCACTGCCCTAATCCCTAATTATTTAGTATTCATAGTGTAGCCTTCTCTCTCCCAGACCATTACCCCATTGTAGTTCCATATGAAGTTTAGACTCTCCCCCCCACAAAAAAAGATTCACTTTGGTTTCAGTAAGTGCCAAGAGGCACAGTCAATTGTATGGTAGTCAATTCCTTTCAAAGGGAAATGGATGGACTCATTAAATGGATGCTACAGAGGAGTAATGAGGAAAACAGATGGAGCCATTCAAAATAACAAACCTGATAAAATAAGCAGAGGTTGCAGACTATAGTTGCGAGGCTTTATGCTTAAGCTAAAATCTTTGAAAGTTGTTTTAGTTTATCATAATAACAAGTACAAACATTGTACTCTCAAGAGAGGGCAATTTTCCTTTTCGGCAACCCAAAGTCTGCGAATCTATAAGCTAATGTGGTTTTAGAGTGCCTAAGAAGCCATTGCTTGAAGTACTGATATGCATTGCAATTAATTACAATGAAATCGCACCATTTGCATACAATTACATACCCTGAGGGCATGATGCATCAAAAGTTCCTCCAGCCTCCCACTATTGCCCAGCAACCAGGGGTGGGTTCCTGCCACCATTACCACCAGTTCGGCGGCCAAAAAAGTGTGTGCGCGTGTGCACGTGTGCATTTGCACTTAAAATGATCTGCGCATGCGCACAACATTAAAAAAGGAATAAAACGTACATTTTTTCAATGAATTGTTCTGCACATGTGCAGAATAGAAAATCAAGATGGTGCCACCAAGGATAGAACCGGTACAGTCACGTGTCTGGCAGAGTTACTACCTATTCGGCCAAACTGGACTGAATAGGTAGGAACCCATCTCTGCCAACAACCTACCAGTAAGCTCCTTGGGGCTGGGCAATCATTTGGCTGGGAGTAGGCAGGCAAATTCTCCCAAAGCCCTCTGGAGTTACGCAGGAAGTACTTGCTCCTGGTCGCTATCTTGACTACAGTACCCCCAAATTGTATTTTGTTGGATAGAGCCCAGTGTTCAAGTCTGTCAAGATCCTTCTTCTAAATTGTTGGCTCTTCCCCTCAGCTTGGTGTTGTCTGCAAATTTGATGATGAGAATACAAATAGCGAAACAGATTACATGTGGAGCCAAAGAATAAATATAGATAGGGCACTGGGTAAATGCTCACAGAATCTTTTTCTGTTCATTGCTTGGGCAGCGTCTAGTGCTCCTTAAAATGGATCCTCCACAATTAATCTTTTGACCTATATCCAGACACTTGGAGACATCTTGTTGCCCTGACGCTTTTCATTGATGCAGTATAAAAAAAAACTAAATGCAGACTGGAACCCTCTTCTAAATTCATCACCAAGAGAGCCTTATTTAAGGACCTTCTCTTGTCTGTGCCAAAGTCTCTTCAGTTTCTCTTGCCATAAATCAGAATTAACAGCTGTTGCTTTTATTGCTAATTTAATACATCAAATCTGGTTTCACTGACATAAGTTTGAGTGAATTAGAGATAACTCTGTCATCTCCCCACTTTGCTCTAAAAGAAGCAGAACAGGGAAGTTTGAAAAACAGGCATATATCTCTAATTGGCTCCTTTTTACATTTATGTAACACAACATATATCTGGTTATATAATTTATTGTTTGGGTGATGACTTTATGTATGGAAGACTAATCCAACTCATTCAGCTCATCCACTTTGTGTCTGAAGAGAGAACATATGGCAATGAAGTCTGGCATCTTCTCCTTGTTTATTGGATTGGACATGCAATTTTTTTATTCTGTCTGTCTGTCTGTCTGTCTGTAACCTTTCTTTCTTTCTTTCTTTCTTTCTTTCTTTCTTTCTTTCTTTCTTTCTTTCTTTCTTTCTTTCTTTCTTTCTTTCTTTCTTTCTTTCTTTCTTTCTGTCCAGTCCGTCCGTCCGTCCATCCATCCATCAATCATTCTATCTATCCAGTACATCTATACATCAATACATCAATACATCAATACATCAATAAATCAATACATCAATACATCAATACATCAATACATCAATACATCAATACATCAATACATCAATATATCAATATATCAGTATATCTACATATCTACATATCTACATATCTACATATCTACATATCTACACATCTACACATCTACATATCTACATATCTACATATCCATCAATCTAGTGGTGGGTTGCTCACGGTTCGGCCCAGTTTGGCTGAACTGGTAGTAGTGGCGGTACAGCGTGCGGGGGAGCAAGCCCAAACCGGTAGTAAAAATATTTGCAACCCACCACTGTATGTATGTATCTATCTATCTATCTATCTATCTATCTATCTATCTATCTATCTATCTATCTATCTATCATCTATCTATCTCAAGATATATGGTCAGCCTTCATGGTGCAGAAGTAGTGAACATAAATTAAAATTTAAACATTAACATTAAACATTAATACCTAAAAATAAGTTTTGGCAATTTTCAGATCTGGAGACTTCTACTGAGGTTGAAGGGAATAGGGAATTCCTATTGGGAATTCTAGGATTTGAAATCCACACATCTGAAAGATGCCAAGGTGGAGAAATGCTAATCAAAGGAGAAAGAAATGGCAGCCAAGAATTAAAAAAATTAGAACAATGACAATCCACAGAGACCTCAGCAAGTCCCCAACCCATGTATCTGGATAAACAGCCAGATCTTAAGCATTTTCCAGAAGGCCAAAGGGCTGTTTTTAATCTAAAGTACTCGGATGTTAGTTGTCCTATGGGTGAACTTTTCCAGAATATGGAGGTCTGTCCACATCAATCACAAATTGCACAAATCTTTAGCGTAGTTATGGAACTGACGGGTGCAAACCAATGTAAAGCAGGAGGAGAGCTTTTGTGATTTCAAGGAAGCATTTAAATAATTAAAGGCCAAGAAAGAGAAAAGTGGAGCTACATCTTGAACTAAAAGATGGACTTCTAGAAAGAGAAATTAGAAAGAGAAAGCAGCAGTGATTTCCCCATTACTTAATTATTCTGTCTTCTCAATTCATCCAGATGCTGTAGAGTTGTTATAATCCTTGTCCTGATCACTGGTATTTTTCATAGATCTAGAAAATGCTATGAGTAACAAGTGAGAAGAAAAACAAGCCTTAGAAGACAGTTTAGCTTTGCAATGATATTGACATTCTTTCAGGGGTAGGCTTCCAAAGAGGCATGGTTTTCTATTTGCAGATCAATATTATGCCAGTTAAGGGTGGCTCAGTGACTAAGATGCTGAGCTTGCCAATCGAAAGGCGCGTAATGGAATGAGCCCCTGTTCCTTCTCCCAGCTTCTGCCGACCTAGCAGTTCAAAAGCATGTAAAAATGCAAGTAGGAAAAATAGGAACCATCTTTGGTGGGAAGGTAACAGCGTTCCGTGTGCCTTCATCATTTAGTCATGCCGTCCACATGACCACAGAGACGTCTTCAACAGCGCTGGTTCTTCGGTTTTGTGACAGAGATAAGCGCCGCCCCCTAGAGCCAGAAATGACTAGCACATATGTGTGAGGGGAACCTTTACGTATTATGCCAGTTAGTTTGGTCTTAAGAAATTTCCTTCTGCTCAAATCTTAGCCTTCCAGATTTCCTCATTTCCTTTAACTTCCTGATTTGGACACATTAAAGTTTATGTTAATATGTTACCCTGTATATGTAGATTAATCCTTCAAACAAGAGCTGCAGTCCTCTTGAATAGTCTGGAGGCTTGTGCCAAGGGAAAAGGATAATCGTCCTTCTGCATGAGGCCACAGATGAGCAGAAAGTCTGAGAAAGTCAAAAACTAAATTGGTCAGGGGATAATTTTACTTTATCAGCCCTAATCTGTGTGCTACTTTTCACTCAGCCCATAAAAATGTCCTAGATTTTCCCCCTAAGAGTTTATTTATATATGGATGTTGACAGACCTGAACACTGGGCCCTATCTGACAAAATAAAATTCAATGTGGAGAAAAGTAAAGTCTTACACTTAGGCAAGAAAGACCAAAAATGCACATATAGACTGGGTAGCAGTAACTGTGAGAGGGATCTTGGAGTCTTAGTGGATAACCAGTTAAATAGGAGTCAGCAGTGTGCAGTGGCAGCCAAAAAAGCCAATGCAAACCTAAGTGGCATTAACAGAGGGATACAAACAAGATCAAGTGAGGTACTAATGCCACTCTATAAAGCCTTAGAAAGGCCATACCTAGAATACTGCATCCAGTTTTCATCCGGACATCAGAATCCGGACATCAGAACTACCACCGACCTCCGCTCCTTCCGTAAGAAACTTAAAACCCACCTGTTCAATTTAGCCAGCCTGGCCTAATCCCAAATTTTAGTCCCTCAAGTCTGCATTTTTAAATTTTTAGGGGTACGCTTTTTAGCTGATTTTAACTTTTATTATTCTGTACAGCTGAATTTAGGTTTAATTCGCTTTTAAGGGTATGTCAGGGTATCTATTTTTTGTATCTGTTTTTAATGTGATGCCTGTACACCACCCCGAGTCCCTTCGGGGAGAGGGGGCGGTCTATAAATTTTGAAAATAAATAAATAAGTTTTGGTCACCACATTATAAAAAAGATGCTGAGATTCTAGAAAAAATGCAGAGAAGAGCAACTAGGATGATTAGAGGATTGGAGACTAAAACATACGAAGAACAGTTACAGGAACTGGGCATGGGCTAGTCTAGTGAAGGGAAGGACCAGGGGAGACATGATAGCAATGTTCCAATATTCTAGGGGCTACCACAGAGAGGAAGGGGTCAAGCTATTTTCCAAGCCACCCAAAGGCCAGATAAGGAATAATGGATGGAAACTGAACAAGGAGAGATTCAACTAGAAATGAGTAGAAATTTTCTGGCAGTGCGGACAATCAACCAATGGAACAGCTTGCCCTTGGACGTTGTGGGAGCTTCATCACTGGAGGCTTTTAAGAAGAGACTGGACCGCCATTTGTCAGAAATGGTGTAGGGTATCCTGCTTGGGTGGGTGGGGATTAGACTAGGACCCAAAAGATCCCTTCCAACTCTGTTAATCTGTAATTTCTGCTAAAAAGCATGGCCTTGTTTTAAAATGAATCAAATATCAACCTTGCTTAGGTTAGTATCAGTCCTGCAGTTTGATTTCTCTTGCAGCACTTATTGTTAGGAATTTCTTTTCCCTTTAGAGAGATGCTAGGGGGGGGGGGGATAGCTGAGTGATGCACTCCAAACTTTGCTGTCAGAAAAGGGAATGCAATGCATTCCAAAGCCCACAAGTTGAAATGGCAACCTCTGTCAGCATAGAGTGTAACATTATCAATGATTATCCTTCTGATCTTCTGGAACCAGAACATGCAAGGGTACTAATGAAGTTCATTCTGTGTCATCATTCCTACTGGAATCAAAATAGCATCCAAAATGGCTTGACATGTTGGCAAACTGCAGCCCTTTAATTATAGCCAAATCTGCTTCTGGACCTTTTTTTTTTAAGCTTCCTGGTCTATTTAGTTTAAGCCAATCTATCGCTAACATGCTTTACCTAGTTCAGATCTTTTTCTTATTTGAAACATCTAGGACAGTGATGGTGAACTTTTTTTGCCTCGGGTGCCCACCCCCATTATTTAATGCCTCCGCACCATGCCCCTGCACATGCACGTGTAACCACCTCCACCCTGCTGCCCTGCGCATGTGCGCATGGCTTTCTTGGAGCCTGGGGAGGCTGAAAAACGTCCCAACACGCAATCTGTTTTTATGTTGATGGTATTTATAGTTCCTTTTTGATATACATATTTTATTTTAACATATATTCTCCTTTCTTAAAAAAATTGAACAAAAAATATTGTCAGGCCTGTAATTATATTCTTTTTTAGGATCTTTGGCCTGCCACACTTTCTTATAATTTTCTATGCTGTTTCAATAGTGCAGTAGTTGGGCGGGGGAATAGAAAGGAGTAGGATTGTAGAATGGATTGTTGACATTCTTTTGTAGAAGCCAAGGTCATCTTTTGTTTCCGCACATCGACACCTGGCCGGAAGAAGATGGGTGTACATGCCAGCGTGGAAGATGATGATTGGAACATGTGATGGATTTGTGGGTGTGGGGAGAGATCATGAACTTTAAACTGGGTGAACTTACAGGATGTAATTCAGAGTTGAAAATTTCCATAGCCGTGCTAACATGCCTGCGGAATAAATTGCACCTTAAAGGATGTTTTGCCTTGGACAATGATTTATTTCTGCATGGTATTTAGAACCCTAACATTATTTCAACTCTCTACTTTAAAAATATTTCACTAGCTCCCTCCCCCTATCAAGGGGGAAGGGCTGGTGATGGAAGATCTGGTGATGGGGTCTTGGCATTCCCAATGCTGACCGGGACAGCGTAAATATCAGCGAAGAATAAATGAGAAGCTTTTGGTGATAAGAAGCTGAGTGCGGAACTTCAAAGGCAATGGAATGCTTCTTCCAGTTTAATTGCATCAGGAGGAATGCAGGAGGAGACACGACAAGACGAAGGAAGGTCGCAGAAATATTTCTTCAGCAAATTGTGAGTGCATGCTCCCCCTCCTTCCCCCCAGCTTGGAAACAAGGCTTGGAAAAAAAAACCCCCTAGAACAGAGGTTTGGGCTCCTTCCAGATGGCAATAAATGAAATGGCTTTAGACCCTGCAACTAGCTGGGAGAAAGATTCCCTTTCAAAATGGGAATTTCAAAGGAGGCAGGAAGAAGGGATTTTCCCAGCATCTGTCACTTGCAAGCCACCACAAATGGGGCTGCAACCAGTAAATGAAGCAAATTGGGCAGTAAATTGGGCTTTCCTCCCAGGACTTGGATGGAAGAGATGCTACTTACAAACTCCTTTGCCATCAGCATGGGGAAATGCTCCAAGCCAGCAGAGGGCACCTACTTGGCCCATAACTCATCCAAACCAGCAAAGGGCACCTACTTGGCCCATAACTCCTCCAAGCCAGCAGGAAGGTCCTTGGCACGTAAAACCCCCTAGCCAGCCATCATTGGTTGAGCTGCAACCTGTGAAGCAGGCAACCCCGGGATGGGTCTTAACCCCAGGTCATGGATGGGAGGGATGCCAGCGGGCACCTGCCCTCCCTCAGCAGATGGCACCATGGCAGAAAGCTGGGCAGTGGCCAACCGAGGGATTGACCTCCCCACCGGTTCCAGTCTCCCCTGCAAGGCCAAAAAGGGTTCTTACCAGACCTTCCTACAGAAAAGAAATCAACATGGAAGAAGGGATTACCAAACAGAGGCCTGCAGTGTGGATGGCGGGAGAATGTGCGCCTGCAAGGCCCCAAGTGGTTCTTACCCCACCTTCCTACAGAGTAGCAATCACCAACATGGAAGAAGGGATTACCAAAGCCAGGCCTGCAAGATGGGAAGCGGGACAAGGTGCATCTGCAATGCCCCAAAAGGTTCTTACTCCACCTTCCTACAGAGAAGCAATCTCCACCATGGAAGAAGGGTTTACCAAGGGGGCAGCTGCAAGTTGGAGAGCAAGGCAGTGTGGTGAAACGGTTCCTGAGTTTAGAGATGTAACTAGGTTCCATTCCTCGTGGGGCCCAATTAAATGCCACCATTGTTGTCAACTTGGCCACAGAGCGTCAGAGTGCTTGGCTCCAGCCCCAATGCCACAAACGTGCGCACCAACCACCACAGCGGTAAAGAGAGGGTCCCAGATGCCACCACAGAAGAGTCATCTGGGCCAACAACCTCTGGAAGAGGATCCCCAACTTAAGGTGAGGAAGTGTCCTACCAAGGGGGAGGCCTCGGAAGAGGAAAAGGGCAGACATTCTCCGGAGGAGGATCCCCAACTTAAGGTGAGGAAGTGTCCTACCAAGGGGGAGGCCTCGGAAGAGGAAAAGGGCAGACATTCTCCGGAGGAGGATCCCCAACTTAAGGTGACGAAGAGTCCTACCAAGGGGGAGGCCTCGGAGGAGGGAATTGCCGAAGAACAAATGTGTGTACCAGTCGCCATGGTGGTAAAGAGAGGGCCCCAGATGCCAGCACAGAAAAGTCATCTGGGCAAACGACCTCTGGAAGAGGATCCCCAGCTTAAGGTGACAAAGAGTCCTACCAAGGGGGAGGTCTCGGAGGAGGAAATTGCCGAAGAACAAACGTGTGTACCAATTGCCACGGTGGTTAAGAGAGGGCCCCAGATGCCCGCACAGAAAAGTCATCTGGGCCAACCGCCTCTGGAAGAGGATCTCCAACTTAAAGTGACAAAGTGTCCTACCAAGGGGGAGGCCTCGGAAGAGGAAAAGGGCAAACAATCTCCAGAGGAGGATCCCCAACTGAAGGTGACAAAGAGTCCAACTAAGGGGGAGGCCTCGGAGGGGGAAATGCCCAACCAACCTCTGGAAGAGGAGCCCCAACTTCAGGTGACGAAGAGTCCTACCAAGGGGGAGGCCTTGGAGGAGGAACAAGGCCAGCCGTGGATGATTGGATCCAAGAGCCCAGAACCTACAGCACCTGCAGCAGAGAGCCCGAAACGGCCATGGGAAGAGGTCGCAATGGACTTCATCATGGAACTCCCAGACAGCAGTGGGCATAAAGTAATTTGGACTGTTATTGATTTGTTTTCTAAGCAGGCACACTTCATTGCTTGCTCAGGATTGCCATCCACAAACGAATTAGCGAAAATGTTTGTGAAACACATTTATCGCCTGCATGGAGTACCCAAGAGGATCATTTCAGACCGCGGAGTCCAGTTCACAGCCAAGTTCTGGAGAGAGGTCCTGAGATCTATTGGGTCCACACAAGAACTGAGCTCAGAGGTTCATCCCAGCATGAACGGCGCAGCAGAGGGAGCCAATGCGGTGGTGGAACAATACATCAGGTGTTTTGTGGACTATCAGCACGACAACTTGTCGGACTTGCTACCCTTCGCCGAAGTGGCGTACAACGATGCGGTCCACAGCAGCAGAGGATTAGCGGGTTTCCAGATTACCAGTGGCATGGAAGTTGTTGCCATGCCTGAGTTGCCTAGAGAACCTCCTTCTTTCATGTCTTTGAGTGAATGGATGGACATGCTAAAGAAAGGATGGGAGAATACGAAGAAGGCTCTAGCAGTTGCAGCAGAAGCCTACCAGAAGCAAGATGATCAATGTCGCTCACTCCTAAACCCCTACCGTGTGGGGGACAATGTTTTTGTATCTACCAAATACATAAGATTAGAAATGCTTAGCAAGGAATTGGGTCCAAAATTTCTAGGTCCATTCCCAATAGTGAAGATAGTTAACTCAGTTACAGTTCAACTCAGTCTACCCAGAAGTCTAGGGGAAATTGACCCAGAATTTCATTGTAGCTTGTTGAAATCAGTAATTGGGTCTAACAGAAGAGCATCCACCCAAGCTCAATCTCCTCCTTTAGTGATGGAAGGGGAAACACAATCTGAGGTGGAAAAAATTGTAGATTTCAGGCTGAATAGGGGTTGCTTACAGTACTTAGTGCATTGGAAGGGTTACCCTTGGTCTGAAGCTAATTGGGTAAACAGTGGGAACCTGAAAGTGGAGAAGTTAGTAAAGCAATTCAATGGGAAGTTTCCCGAGAAGTCAAGGGGTTCCCCTGGGTGGAGAAGAGGTGGTTAATTTTGTTATGTTAACTTTTATGTTATTCTCTTTGCAGGAAACATTTTTCTTTTGAGGAGAGGCCGCCTGTCAGGCCTGTAATTATATTCTTTTTTAGGATCTTTGGCCTGCCACACTTTCTTATAATTTTCTATGCTGTTTCAATAGTGTAGTAGTTGGGAGGGGGGAATAGAAAGGAGTAGGATTGTAGAATGGATTGTTGACATTCTTTTGTAGAAGCCAAGGTCATCTTTTGTCTCCGCACAGCGACACCTGGCCGGAAGAAGATGGGTGTACATGCTAGCGTGGAAGATGATGATTGGAACATGTGATGGATTTGTGGGTGTGGGGAGAGATCATGAACTTTAAACTGGGTGAACTTACAGGATGTAATTCAGAATTGAAATTTTCCATAGCCGTGCTAAATTGCCTGTAGAATAAATTGGACCTTTAAGGATGTTTTGCCTTGGACAATGATTTATTTCTGCATGGTATTTAGAACCCTAACAAATATACATATGTAGTCATTGTACTTTTAATATATTCCATGTTCCCTCTCCATTTTTCCATATCTTGGATTAGATTACCCTTAAATTGTCTATAAATAACAAACGTCACTGTTTAATGTTCATTACAATTCCCTTAATCTATTATGTAAAATGTAAACATCTCACTTTATTCACCATCTTAAAAGTTCTATATATATCTATGTTTCATATATTTTAACCCATTTTTAGTTATCCTTCTGTTGTCATTTTCAGTCAATTCGCAACTCAGTTTAATTATGATGTATAAAAGTGAAACACAAACCTCTGCTTTACAACCTCCCCATATCAGTTTCATATTTATCCATATTCCATATATTTTGGCCTTTTAAAGTTATCTTTCCATTATTATGTTCAATCAGTTAGCAACTCCATTTTATTGTCATATTTAGGAATAAAACCTTATCTTGCTTTATATTTTCCCATATCTAGATATTTGATTTTTTTCATAGTAAGTCTTTTGTCCCATTTCTCTGTTCTTGTCTTCTCCCTTTTCTTTATTTTGACACCTCCACTCCCATCAATTTTCCCCAAGCCACCCTCACAAGAGTATTTTATATTTATCTTTGTTGGGGCATAGTCTCCTAGTTCAATTTTCCTTATGCCACTAACAACCTCCAAAAACACTTTTATCTGTTTCTCATTCCCTTTCGTTGGGATACCTCCTCTTTTTACAGTTTCCCCTATACCACTGCCAAGACTGATGGAGTTTTTTGTCTGCTTTTTATTTACCTCCATTTCTCCCCCTTCGTTGTCTTCCCCCCTTCTTCCTCTTTAAATTCTTCCTTAGATCTCTGCTTCCCTGGGTTCAGAATTCTATTTAGGTTTGATTTTAATGATTTATGCATATTTTTATAATTTCATGTAGTTCTTCTAATTCCCAGTTCTCCATGATGTCCAGTTCTAAAATTATAGTTAGTTATACAATTCTTGTTTCAGAGTTCTAGTATACCTTAAGTTTATCTATTTCAACTGCTGTGGGGAAAAGCAATGGGAGCCATCTTAGTCTTTTGTTCTTCCTTAATATCCAGTTCCAAGATTGCAATTAGTTATACATATCTTATTTCAAAATTCTGGTCCATCTTAAATTTAGTTAATCCAACTACTTTGAAACCAGAAGAGAAGCTGACGCCATCTTAATCTTTTGCAGAAGAGAGGGAAAAAAAAGAAGAGAAAGGAGAAGAAAAAAAAACTCTTTATATTTTCCAAGTTTTGAGTCTGATGTTTATTATTTCCTTTAATAACTGTTCAAAATAAATCACTTGTAGCAAGCTTGTAATCAGCCAGAAATTTTTCTTTGCCCCAAATTCTGATTTATGATAGTTGGTTAATTAAAACTTCCTGCACAGTCAAGGTAAAGTTATCCGTTATCAGTATGAAGACATGCTTTTTTCTTGGTTATATTAGCTGGAAGGAATTCAAACAAAGTAAAAGTAAACCCTTCTGGGTATTGGTTTCTATTTAAGATCCAAAACTAAATTTAGAGTTTATAATTGTGCTGGTTTGTCACTTCTCTGCTTTCTATTCTTCTGTCTGAAAGCATTTTAAAACAAAGAGCTTTTTGGGGGGCTGGTGTTACAACCCTCGACCTTCCTTTCTTCCGTTTCTTTTGGAGAAAGAAAGTCCCGATCTGACCATCAATATTATTTATGTTCTCAAAATTTCTTTGCTTTTTCCAGGTTTAATTTATAGTTATGGGTTAGATAAATTTTCTTACCCAGTCTTTTATCTCTTCCACTCCCCTCCTGTTCTATTTGCTTTGACAAAAAGCCAGCCATGTTGAATGCTGCTGCCCCGACTCAGATTCATAGGGAAATCTCTGACCTGCGAGGGATCTATTGCTTCCCTCAGGGTCTGATGAGACGCTGCCCTTCTTCGCCCCCACCTCCAGTGGGGGGTTCTGATCCAAAAGGATCTTCAGAGATGGTTTGTCAGACAGGGTTCATGTGAGACTCTTAAGAGCCCACCCCCCACACATCTGTCCAGCTGGAGAACTTCCTATCGAATCCCATGTTGGCTAACTGCAGCCCTTTAATTATAGCCAAATCTGCTTCTGGACCTTTTTTTTTTTTTTTTGGAAGCTTCCTGGTCTATTTAGTTTGCAGCCAATCTATCGCTAACATGCTTTAGCTAACTCAGATCTTTTTCTTATTTGAAACATCTAGGACAGTGATGGCAAACTTTTTTTGCTTCTGGTGCCCACCCCCATAATTTAATGCCCCCCGCACCATGCCCCCGCACATGCAGGTGTAACCATCCCCACCCTGCTACCCTGCGCATGTGCGCATGGCTTTCTTGGAGCCTGGGGAGGGTGAAAAATGGCACAACACGCAATCTGGAAGTTTTGGAATGGACTTCCAGATTGCGCATTGGGTCGTTTTTCTCCCTCTGGAGGGTGAAAAACAGCCCAATGCGCAAACCAGAAATCTGTTCCAGAATGTCCGATTTGCGTGTTGAGTGGTTTTTCCCCCTCCAAGACTTCAGGAGTCTTCCCTGAAGCCTCCGGAGGGTGAAAAACAGCCCAACGCACAAACCGGAAGTCTGTTCCAGAACCTCCAGTTTGCGCATTGGATGGTTTTCCGCCCTCCAGAGGGAAGCCTCTGGAGGGCGAAAAACGCCCCAAAATCAGCTGACAGGGCAACGACTCATGTTCCACCTTTGGCAAGCATGCCGTAAGTTCGCCATCACAGATCTAGGAAGAGCCAGGGCAAAATTTAAAAAAAGGCTTTCTTTACATATGGAAAGGTACACTAGTGCCAAAGTAATCTGGTGAAAAAAAAAGTTATCTAGAAAAATAATTTTTCTCTTGCAAACAAGTCAGACTCCTTGTCAATCAGACCTTCTTTCTGCTGTATTATAGTCATATCCTTTCATTCAAGTCTATCTGCTTTTACTTTGCCATTATCAATTTCTAGCTGCTGTTTTATGCCAACATTAATCCTGTGAATAGGAATCCCACAGCAATGACTTTTTACCTTCCGTTGGCTTGAAGACAAAGGAAGGCTGACTCGGGTTTCAGCAAGGCTTCCAATTTGTGATGATCTCACTCCGCACAGGAACCTGCTGGAGGAAATCCAGAAACATTGAAAAGGTAATCAGAAACTTCATTTAGAATGAGTCTGGAAGTGATTCAAAAGTGAGCTATCAGTGACAATTCCCAGAGAAAAGATGGATTCTGTGAGAACTAAGCTGAAGGCTCTATTTATGATTAGCTCAGAAAATTACTTTAAGACTTTACAACCGTGATGGCGAACCTATGGCTCACAGAGCCCTCTCTGCGGGCCGCCAGGCATCACCCCAGAACAGCTCCACTGCCCATGCGCACACACCTCCCATCGGTTAGCTGGTCTTCCAGTCTCTGCCACGCATGTGGGGGAGGCGCTCGCATTGCATTTTGGGGATTTGAAGGTGGGCGCACCCCCCGCACACCATCTTGGGCATGGAAGGCCTCCTGCACCAACCTGGAAGCCAAAAATGGGCAGGGAGTGCAGGGGGCATGTATGGGGGCGTGCACACATGCACGGAGTGCACACATGGGCATATACACAGGGGGTGCTTGCATTGCATTTTGAGGTTTTGCACATGTGCACATTTACACACGCCCCCACACACCATTGTGCTATTTTTAGCAGCAATGAGGCTTGAAGATGTTAGCTGAACAGGATTCTGAAAGCCTGCATGGTAATTGATCTTTTACTACTGTCTGATTGATTATGTATAGGATTAAGTTGGTGATTGCCCTGAAGCACAGCTCATTAAAAGGTTTTGCTGTAGACTTTGCAGACCTCTGGCCATTTGGATCATCATAAATATTCTCACTAGGATTGGATGAATTATATTTCACTAAGGACTCTTTTGAAAAAGTGGCAACTGAGCAGGACACAGTTCTTGCTTTAGTAATTCAGTAAACCAGTGTGGATTTGTCAAAAACAGATCATACCAGACAAACATTATTACCTTTTTTTGGCAAAGTGATTGAATTAATGGATAAGGGAAATGCTGGACACATAGTTTCTTAGACTTCAGTAAGGTATTTGACAAAGTAGACCACAACCTACTTCTTGGTAAGAGAGAACAATGTAGAACAGATTGCCTCACCACCAGATGGATTTGCAGTTGGCTGATCAACTGTATCCAGAGAGTAGTCTTCAATGGAACTACATCTATATGGAGGGAAGTGTGTGTGTGTGTCTGTGTACCTCAAGATCCTATCTTCAACATTTTTGTAATGATCTAGATGAATGCAGAGAAGGGTGAACTCATCAGTTGATACTAAGCTGGGGGGAATTTGGAAATGGACTCAAGATTCAGAAGGACCTCGACAGACTTGAAGATTGAGCTTTATCCAACAAAATGCAATTCAGCAGTGAAAAAAGTAAGGTCCAAAACATAGGCAGGAAAAATCAAATGCCTGGGTATAGAATAGGTGGTACCTCAATAACTGCAAGAGGGATCTAGCTATTCTAGTGAATCATTACTTAAATAGGAGTCAGCAGGGCACTGCAGCTACCAAAAAGACCGGTACAGTTCTAGGTTGCATAACTTGATAATTTCAAGATCACATGAATTGATAGTACTACCTCATACTGCATCCACTTCTGCATCATGGTCACCACGATACAGAAAAGTTATTGAGATTTTAAAAAGAGCACAGAGAAAAGCAACAAAGATGGTAAGGAATCTGCAGATTAAACCATATGATGACTGAGGAAACTAGCTATGTCTAGATTAACGAAGGAAGGAGTAGGGATGATATGATAGTAGTCTTCCATTACTTCCATTACACAGAGAAGAGAGAGGGTTGACTTATTCTCCAAAGCATCTGAGGGTGAGGCAAGAAGTAATAGGTAGAAGATCATTAAAGAGAGATCCATCCTGGAACTAAGGAGAAATTTCCTGAAAGTGAGAGAACATCACTGGAACAGCTAACCTGCTGAAGTTTTTGGTGCTCCATCATTGGAGGCTTTCAAAAACGGATGGGACAGCTATTTGTCAAGAATGTTATAAAGTCTCCTGCTTGAGCTGAAAGTTGCACTAGGAGGCCTCCAAGGGCCATCCAACCCTACTATTCTATTATTTAATGACTATCTTTACTATATTTTATGATCCCTGATGTAAATGCTTTACCTGGTTCATTCTCTCATGTTTTTTCCTCAGCATCTGCTATTGAAATAATTATCTGCATTTAGGGCACTATGTTAACAATATAATTTTTATACTATGTTGCTAGCTAAATATAATGCAATCATTTATTAAGAGCAGACAATACCTTTACGTCAAAGAACTAATGACTTACACACAGTATGTATTTATTGAACTTTAACGAAATGATATGAATTGCCAGTCAAGGAGAAATTGTTAAATTGCTTTATTCAAAGAAATATGAGATGTTTTGCTATGAAACATTAAATGAAAAATAACACACATTTAATTTGTTATTTGGAGATACAAATAAATTAAAATAGTGGTTACATTAAAGAGAAGACAATGTTTTGTAATGAATTCTGAAAAACGGTGTCAAACAAATGAGTATGTTGTTTCAATTTCTGTCAAAACTGATAATATTAATATTAATGAAACAGACATAAGTTTGCAGAACATGTGGCTAACTGATGTCAGACTCAAAATAGTGAAATAGAACTAATTAGGTGGGATGAGAATGTCAAAAACACAAAAGAAAGAAAATCTGAGTGCTAAAACTGATTTTAATTGCTTACATAGAAGTAATACCACAGTAATGCAGTGGTTAGAATGTAGTATTGCAGGCTGACTCTGCCCAAAGTCCAGAATTCGATCCTGACTGGCTCAAAGTTTACTCAGCCTTCCATTTTTCCATGGTTGGTAAAATGAGGACCCAGCTTGTTGGGGGCAATATGCTGACTCTGTAAACCACTTAGAGAGAGCTGCAAAGCGCTATAAGTCTAAGTACTGTTGCTATAATAAACCCTGAAATAGAAATGTTCACATTTTATAGCTTAAGATTTTAAACCTGAATCCCCTGCAAAATCATTTGAAGCAGGACATATCTTGCATTTGCCCTGTTCCCACAGACAGGGAATATATGCAATAGCCAATAGCATATTTATAGTAACTACATGCTTGGTGCATGCGTAGAGAGGAGTTCTAACATCATTAGTGAATAACAGGTGTGTCTATCATAGTCATTCTTGCAATCAGATCTCTATATGCTACCCCATTCACAAATGCTTGTATGAGTCAAGGACATCTAGGGGAGATTGCCTCTTTTCACAACAGAATACCACCAGGCTCAAAAATTTGGGCTTGGACAACCTAGAACTAAGCTGCCTACGGTCTGACCTATGCATAGTACACAAAATTATCCGCTACAATGTCCTACCTGTCAACAACTACTTCAGCTTCAACCGCAATAATACACAAGCACACAATAGATACAAACTCAACGTAAACCGCTCCAAACTCGATTGCAGAAAATATGACTTCAGCTCTGTTGTTACATCCTTTAACCCCCACAGCTTCAACCTTAAACTGTCTACAGTTGACCTCACCCCAATCCTAAGAGGTCTGTAAGGGGCATGCATAAGTGCACCAGCGTGTCTAACATCCCTGTCCTAATGTCCCCATTTATTTGTACCCATTTCCTGTGTTCTTATTCATGTTTATTCTTATTCCTGTTATCTGGCACATGAGTGACAAACAAAATTAATTAATCAAATAAATAAATAAATAAATAATACAAGATGGTGGCTAAAACTCTGCATTTGGAGGTTCATGCCTTTTTCTTGCTAAAGGGGAGACTCTTCCCTTCCTTAGTTGTGTTGCTGTATTGACTGTTTTAGCCTCCTGCAGACATCCCTGGAGTAAATAATGAAATTGTGGGGGCTAGCTAGAAAGGGACATGTACTTTTAATCACAGATGTCGTTAGAATCCAGGTAAGGATCTTGCACTGTGACAGTACTTTCTGCCATAAACACTGGGTGACATACTGCAAAATCCGGGATGGCTTTTAGAAAATATGTGCATTGACATCTGTTAATTACAAAAGCCCACACCGCTTGCATTTGCACATATACTACCCCAATACATTATGACAGGGCAGTGGTGAAATTCAATTTTTTTTGTTACCGGTTTTGTGGCTGTGGCTTGGTGGGCATGGTGTGGCTTGGTGGGCGTGGCAAGGGAAGGATGCTTCAAAATCCCCATTCCTACCCCACTCTGGGGCCAGCCAGAGGTGGTATTTGCCTGTTCTCCAAACTACTCAAAATTTCCGCTACCGGTTCTCCAGAACCTGTCTGAAACTTGCTGAATTTCACCCCTGTGACAAGGGTGTCAAACTCAAGGCCTGGAGGCTGGATCTGGCCCATGGGGTGCTTAGATCTGGCCCATGGGGCCGCCCTGGAAACAGCGAAGGACCAGCCCACGGTGCCTCTGCCAGAGAAAATGGAGCGGTGGGGCATGCATTTTCACTTGTAGATGGTTGCAAGAGGCCGTCCCGGCCAAAAACGTCCTCCCCCCCCCCCCCGCTCAGTTTTCAATGGCAGAGGGCTAGCAAAACTAAAACTAAAAACAAAGCAAAAGGAGAAATGTTTCCCCTTTTGCACTTGGGCATGCAACAAGGGACAGGAAAGGAGAAAGGGAACGAGGAAAGACAAAGAAAAAGAAGGGAAGCTGGGAAGAGAGCAAGGAAGGAAAAATAAGGGAAGAAGGGAAGGAAGAAGAAAGGAGAATCAAGAGGGAAGGAAAAAGAAGAAAATGAAAAAGAAGAAAAGGAAGGGAAGAAGGAAGGAAGCAAGGAGATTATAATGAGAGTATCAGGCCTACAGGTAGTTCCTTTTGGGATCTTTGGCCTGCCACACTAATATTCTACTATGCTGTTTCATTAGTGGGGAATTGGGAGGGGGAATAGTAAGGAGTAGAATGTGATGTTGTCAAAATAAAATCCCTTTCTAGAATTCAAGGCCATCCTTTGTCTCTGCCCCTCTGCACCTGACCGGAACTGGATGGGTGAAACTGCCAGCATGGCAGTGGAAGATCGGACCATATGATGGACTTGTGGGTGTGGGGGCAAGATCATGAACTTTCAACTGGGTGGGGGAAAGCTCAGGAAACTCAGATTTGGGTTTTCCACAGATGTGCCAACATGACTCTCTTAATAAATTGAAACTTTGAGCAATACTTTGCCTTGGACTCTGATTTAATTTTGGATGTTATTTGGAACCCTGACAGAGAGTGAGAAAGGGTCTGAGGGAAGTCCTGCCTTAGCACAGGTGCCCCGAATACGACATCAAGCTGACCACGCCTACCCCATCCACGCCCACCCCAGTGCCCCTAGTTCAAACGCAACCCTGATGCAGCCTTCAATGAAATAGAGTTTGACACCCCTGCATTGTGACATCCTAGCTTCTAGGGAAGAACTTTATGCATTTGAGAACATCCACTGGCTAGATAACTGGCAGCAATAATTTCATATTTGTATGTATATAATAATAACAAAATGTATATGCTGCCCATTTCCCTGCAGCTCTGTATATTCAACAGTGTTACTAGAGAGATTAAAGGTGGGCACAGATTGATCACATTGGTCAGGATTATAGGGAGTCGTTAAACATTATAGAAGGAATCTGAGCATGTAATTCAGTGGTTGGTTCGTACTGATTTGGACTGGTTCGGCCGAACTGGTAGTGGTTTGGTGGCCTGGGTCGCTGGAACCGGCCACACCCCCAAACTGGTTCTTCAGGTGGTGCTATAGGCACCGCCATCTTGTTTTTGCTTCTGCGCATGTGCAGGACAATTTTTTTTGCATTGTGCATGAGCGCACGCAGCGCGACCAGGAGCGAACCTGCTGGAACCCACCCCGATGTAGTTGTTACATTCAAAAGATAGTGTGACTTGCCACCCCCCCTTATTTCTGTTAATTTGTACAGCTTTCATCTCACTGAACAATTTTATGTACAAATGTTCATCTCTTTTGAATATGAATGTGTGTATGTTGAGTGTATGTGAGCACAATATAATATACATTTTCTCCATGATGATCTTCCAACAATGATCCAATTGCCACTATAACTGAGTCCATCCACCTTACTGCCAAAGTTCAATACTTCTCTTTCTTTTTTCAGAGATCAGCCAAAGTAGGTTAAGTGCGGTAATTGCCTGTGGCTCTTTTAGGATCCCCCCCATTCCCCATTTTCCCTTTTCATGTTATGAAGTGTTTTATGGGTTTAGTACACAGGATTCTTTTTCTTTTTTCTTTTGCGAATTACCACATTTTTCTGACTATAAGATGCAGCAATATTTCAAAGAGGTAAGTAAGAAAAAATGGTTTTTGTCCTCCCCGGCCTCCATGAGCACTTTGCAGGCTTTCAGCAGGGCTGGGGGAAGACAAAAATGCCCCCATTTTTGCGAAAAATTGACCTTTTTTTGCAAAAATGGAGGCATTTTTGCCTTCCCCCAACCCCGCTAAAACCTGCAGAGTTCTGCTGGAGATGGGGGAAAGCAAAAACACCTCTGTTTTTGTGTAAAACAGTCTGTTTTTTGCCCGTTTTTCACAAAAGCGGGATGTGGGGGCAGGACTTTGAGAGGCTAAAAATGTCTGTATTCGGTATATAATATGCACCATTTCCATGCTCTTTTAGGGAGTGGGAAAGGTGCGTCTTATATTCCAAAAATATGGTACTGTTTTGTAATTCTGGGACATTCACACTGCCATTGTTAAATGGCCGATTCTTATATGGAGGGACACAAAAGAAAAAGTGGTGCCTGAATTTGTGACTCCTACAATTTCCCATAAACTCTGTCTTTCTCTTACTCATACCTACACGAATGACATACATAATACATACATTTATACACACATGCACACACACGCACGCATGCACACACAGACACTCACTTAGAAAGGAAGGATGTTTTGAAATATCTTCCAGTTCAGTATAATATTTTAACTGGGAGGGATTAACTGGGAGGGATTAAAGGTAAAGGTTCCCCTTGCACATATGTGCTAGTCATTCCCGACTCTAGGGGGCTATGCTCATCTCTGTTTCAAAGCCAGAGCCAGCTCTGTCTGAAGCAGTGACATGCGGTGAGGTTTATGGCTGGTGAGGCACTGGCATCATCACAATCTTTTTATTAAAATGCCTTTGTAATACAGGGTTTTTTAATATAAGGATCCGTGCCATTTTGTCCTGTCCTTGCGCGTTTCGAAGGGGTGGCGGGCAAGAGCGTATCGCCGAGGACCATATGCGGTGACCCCCACGGCCAACAACAACAAAAAAAGAGATTGGGGGGGGGGAGCAAGGAGCCAAGGAGTTCCTTGTTGTGTTTTCCACAAGGGAGGACAGTCCCTCCGAGGGGGGGGGGAGGAGAGAGAGAGAGAGATGATGATGATGATGACAATTAAGTATCAAAAACCTTTTGGGTTTGACAATATAATACATTATCCAAAATTATAAATAATCTTATTTTCAGATGCATTTTTTTGCCATCTGTTATTTTCTTTTTAAAAAATCAGACTTGCTTGCAATTTGTGCCTTCTGGCAAAGTGCAGGTTTTTTGGCAAGAGATCTAGCTTGCCATTGCTTTCGTCATAGGTCTGAGAAAGTTAGTTTCTTTCTTTCTTTTCTCTTCCTTTCTTTCCCCCTGATTTGTTTCCTTCTCTTTTCTCTCTCTCTCTCATTTTCTCCCTTCAGCTCTTTCATTTCTCTCTCTCTCTGCCCCTTCTCTCTCTAATTTGTTTCCTTCTCTTTTCCCTCTCTCCCATTCTCTCCTTCCAGCTCTCTTTCATTTCTTCTATCTCTCTCTCTCTTTCTCCCCTTTTCTCTTTCATCTCTTTCTTGTGCATGCAAGCAAAATACCCCAGGATCACGGTGGTGGGGACAGCAACTCCTTCCGCTGCACTGCGGAGAAGAGCCACGCTGTGCAGGAGACTCCTTAGCGCTAGACTTAGGTCAGCGTGAGCCGCGGTCCCATTCCCCTCCTTCCTGAGCCAACATGAAGGGGACCGCGATCGACAAGCCCAGTGTCTTAGCCACTGAGCCACCGCGCCCCTTAGGGAGGGTTAACAAACTTTATTAATACCAAAAGAGCTTCAGCCTCTTCATCCTTGCATTACAGTTTCTTTTCTGATTGCTGGTTCCTAGTCTCATTGCTCTGCTTGGTTCCAAAATCAGGACTGATTCAAGTTTCCAAATATATATCACTTCAAATCTGTTAGGATCAGGAAAGGATTACTTAACTGACATTAAAAAAAATATTTTTAAAGAATCTTGTCCCCTCTAGTGTTCACTTTATAAAATCATCACTTATCTGTTGGGATGGCTCGCAATCTATTTTGTATGATGATTTTTAATAGGTTATTTTTTTTTTTACAGTTAATTCAAAATGCTTATAGTAAAAACCAATAGTTCAAATGTATCTATACCAGGGTGTTCATTTAATTCTGAGAAAAAAATGGAAGTTGCATGGTGCCAAGTCTGGACTGTAAGGCTGATGGGACAAGACTGTAGACCCAACTTTCCATTTGCCTCCTGGGTATCTTGTGAGGTGTGAACAGAGGTGGTTTCTACCCATTAGGACTGGTTCGGATGAACCGGTAATGGTTTGGCGGCTTGGGTCGCTGGAACCGGCAGCGACCCGGGCCTGCGACGCCCCCGAACGGTTCTCCTACAGGGCTGCCATCTTGATTTTCGGTTCTGTGCACGCGCAGAACAATTGTAATTGCACAAATTTAATTTTTTTCTTTGTTTAACATATTGCGCATATGCAGACCTATTTTTGTGCAATTACACACACACCTGGGTGTGAAGTCTAGTATTGCCACAATTTCCTTGAATTTTCCTGCAGGCCTAAATTTTGATTCCCCCCCCCCCCATAGTATTATGACAATATTTCATGGACTGATGCTTCATTTTGGGTTCATAATGATGAGCCCTTGTTTTGTCAACTGTCACAATGTTGTAAAGTAACCTTTATTTTTGTCGCATGACAACAATTCCTGGAAAATATAAAGTCTTAAATTTTCCTTCTCTGCTGTCAGCATGTACGGAACCCATTTTGCACATCAGTACCTTCTGATATTAAGAACACCAATATTTTGACCTACATGTTCCTGTGAAATGCCAAGGAATTTCCATTTGGGTTTTCTGTTTGTCTTTAATTGGTTAATTGGCTTTTTTTTTTAATGTGAAGCTCATTGGAAAATATTTGCAGACCCCTTCCATCCTGGACATAAATTGTATCAACTCCTACCCTCAGAACGATGCTATAGAGCACTGCACACCAGAACAACTAGACACAAGGACAGTTTTTTCGCCATCACTCTGCTAAACAAATAATTCCTTCAACACTGTCAAACTATTCACTAAGGCCGCATTACTATTAATCTTCTCATCGTTCCTATCACCCATCTCCTCCCACTTATGGCTGTATGACTGTAACTTTTTTTCCTTGTATCCTTACGATTTATATTGATATTGATTGTATTTGTACCCTATGACTATCATTAAGTGTTATACCTTATGATTTTTGATGAATGTATCTTGTCTTTTTATGTACACTGAGAGCTTATGCACCAAAGACAAATTCCTTGTGTGTCCAATGAAGTGTCACTTGGCCAATGAAGAATTCTATTCTATTGGTTGCTGTTACAGGTCATCCATTTTCTTCCTGCTTACATAAATCACCTCTTCTTCATAATCTTTCCATTTCTTTTGGCTCAGCAATGCACAGAACTCAGTTGTCACTATTAACAGTGTGCAGTTGGTGGTGAGGTTCAACTGAAGGAACTTTTTAGCAGTCAAAATTCAATCTTGGTGTGTTTCTTCAAGGGCACTGCCATGTTCTCCCTGTTTTATCCTAGTTCATGAACAATAGCAATAAAATATTTCTCACCCCATCCCACAACAACTGCTTTCCAACTGGAATGAAGGAACTCACCAGAGCTTTTGATGCATCAATCCTGCCATCTGTGATGATATAACATTGGAGGCACTACCTGAGCAGCAGAGAAGAACTCTTACATATATCTAAAATGGAGTTTTGTGTGGGAAAAAAGGGTGTCAGGCCTGCAGCCATCTTTTCTTTTGGGTTTTTGGCCTGCCACACTTTCTGTTATTCTACTATGCATTTTCTACTGTGGGAAAATAGGAGGGGGGATTGTAGGAGTGAGATGTGATGTAGCCATAACAAAATTCTTTCTAGAAAACCAAGGTCATCCTTTGTCTTTGCACCTATGCACCTGACCAGAACTGGATGGGTGGAACTCCCAGTGTGGCAGTGGGAGATTGGACCATGTGATGGACTTGTGGGTGTGGGGGCAAAATCTTGAACTTTCAACTAGGTGGGGAAAACTGGGAAGCTTTCAGATTCAAGTTTTCCCAGATGTGCCAACATGGTTCTCTTAATAAATTGGAACTTTGAGCAATACTTTGCTTTGGACTCTGATTTACTTTTGGATGCTACTTGGAACCCCGACAAAGGGACTGTTTTAACCAAAGGAAAGGAGAATGTTGTTTTATTCAGGTATACCCGCAAGAAAATCAAGATACAATTAAACGATGTGAATTAAAATATATTAAAATTTATCAAAAGTGAATTAAATATTAATCAAGGGGATAGGCAGGAAGCAGCATTCTCATTTCATTCCCTACCTAACATTGGCGCCTGAAGAAAAAAGAACAGACCATCGGATGGAAGAACTTAATCGTTGATGGTTAGAATTATATCTCATAGCTGAATTCATAGGATTTTACCATTTACTAAATGCTTTGGGAGCAAGAGGTCTCATTTCATACAACATTTCATGAGATAAAAAAAGACTTATTGAATGACATTTCATTTGATTTTTCAGTATGTAGAGTTTAAATCTGTAGATTATGCAAGAGACAATCAACCAGCCCAAAAGAGAAGAAAAATACTTCAGCACCTCTCCACCAGTAATCAGCACTCAGATCAGCATCTTAGACTTCAAAACCGAAGAGCCAGCACTGTCTGAAGATGTCTTCGTGGTCATGTGGCTGGCATGACTAAACATCGAACGCGCACTGAGCGCTGTTACCTTCCCACAAAGGTGGTTCCTATTTTTCTACTTGCATTTTTACATGCTTTCAAA
The DNA here is from genome assembly GCF_964273705.1 of Natrix helvetica. NCBI lineage: Eukaryota > Metazoa > Chordata > Lepidosauria > Squamata > Natricidae > Natrix > Natrix helvetica. Next base: position 97,330,538 of record NC_138551.1, read on the forward strand.
CTGCCAGAAGCTGGGACAAGTAATGGGAGCTCACTCCATTACGTGGCCCTAGGAATTCAAACCACTGAACTGCCAACCTTTCTGATCGACAAGCTCAGCATCTTAGCCACCTGTTGAAATAATGTGGGGCACCTTAATTTTTTGTCCTTAAAGCTTTCTTTTCGGTTTTCGAACATAACTATAAAGGTCTTTTTTTGTCCCCTGCCCCTTAAATGTTAATCTTAAAATATATTAGCGTGGTAGAAAAGATGGATGTATTCTTTAAATATTTGGTGGATGTTGCTTTAGGAAGAAATCCACTTCCTATTTGATGGGAGTTCAAAATAACAGTGGTGCATTTCCCCCCTGTTCGAAGAAATGTCCATCTAGGTTCAGTTCCAAGTGTGGAAAAATACACTGGAAAAATGGAGACTGCTTGTAAAGATGGTTTAATGGTGGGCAGGCTCACATGGTTTGAGGTCCTGGGCAAAAAAAGCAGATGGGTGAGAGAGTGAGAGATAGATTTATACCCTCTGTTGGGCTTTGAATTTGAGCTTGTATTCTGATCGGTTGTCAGACTCCCATGGGGCCATGCAGGGGTAACTTTGTAGGTGTCTTTTGAGTACCAGGCTTGGTTGATCTTGCTGGGTGATGCAATCTCCCCAAATATAATATTCTGCCTTTTTAATCTTCCCTAAAATATTTCATTCTTCTAGGTGGAGGGTGGGTACTAATTTTCTTTGCCCCCTTTTTGCTTCCTCCTCTACTTTTTCATTTACTATTTAAAAAAAAACCTCAATTCCATATTTATAATGATATGCATGCTTTCATTTTTAATGATCATCTACTGTTCAATTACCTAACCCTAGAACACAAGCTTTCAGTAGGTTTTAACACCAAGGACATTTTGACATTTCCATAACAGCATAACTTGCTATGCTTTTTCATAAGCAAATTGACTAAGAAAATAAAAGTTAATTAATGCAGTTCAGATTAACCATGAAATTGTAATATTCATTGTTATGGCTTGAGGGCAAAAACGGCCTCCCCCGCCCCTGGAGGCTCTCCGGAAGCTGGAAATGGATTGTTTCGAACTTCCCATTGGCTGTTGGGGCCATTTTTCGCCCTCCCCAGGCTTCAGGAAAGCTTACGGAGCCTGGGGAGGAGGTCTGCGTGCATGCACGGGAAAGGGGGAGGTCGCGTTTGAATGCACAGGTGGGCAGGGAGGATTGAATTGGTGTGGCTATCATGCACGGGCACGCATTAGCACATGTGCACACAATTTTGGCATGCCATAAGAAAAAGGTTCACCATCACTGGAACAGAGAAAATCCAATGTCGTTCTAATATTTTAAAGATGTGGACTCAGGAAACTACAGGCCAAATAACTTGACCTTACTTCCTGTGGAAATCAATGGTGGGTTGCAAGCGGTACGCCCTGGTACGGGCATACCGGTGCCTGCCCGGAGCACCGGGTACCGTTCTGGTACAGTGTTCCGGAGGGCCCGCCCGCCCGAGCTCCTTATCTGTCTTTAAACTCTTCAGAACTTACACGCATGCACACGGCACGTACAGTGTCTGCACGTACAGCGCCTGCGCGACGCTCTGGCAAGCAGCTAGAGTATCGCGGAGGGTGCTGAGGTGTCACTGAAGGGTAAGATGCATGCGCGTTCATGTGGAGGACGCTGGAACCCACCACTGGGGGAAATACTAGAAAAAATAACCAAGCAGTGAGCTTGTGAGCACTTAGAAATGAATGGGGTTCTTACCATAAATCAGCCTGGATTTGTCCAAAAACAGATCATGCCAGGCAAACCTAATTGCTTTCTTGGACAATTAACGGACCAAGGGGAGATTGTGGATGTAATGTAAGCCATTTGATAAAGTATACCGTGGCCTCCTTTTTTTGATAAACTGGAACAAAGTGAGTTGAATGGTCCCACTACCAGATGGATTCACAGTTGGCTGAATGAATGTAGCTGACAAGTGATCCTTAATGGTCTCTGCCCACATGGAGGGAAGTATGCTGCCGGGGCACCTTAAGGCTCTACCCTGCATCCAGTAATGTTCAACATCTTCATCAATGATTTGGAGGAGGGAATAGAAGGCATGCTCATCAAATCTGCACTTCTGACTGCCTTCAGAAGACTTCTAGAATGAGGAACATGGTAAGATGTTTTCTATAAGGTATTTCATGTGACAGAACATGATAATACTTAATTGCTGCTGTCATTGAAAGTATTACACTTAGTGGGAGATATAATTCTAGGCAATGGCCAGCATGGTATAATAATAAAGTTCTGGGCCTAGTAATAGGGATACCATGAGTTCTATTCATCGCTTAAGTCAGGGGTGGGTTACTATTGGCATTACTGATGGTTTGGTGCATGTCAAGCGTTTGCTCCGCGTGCGTGCACATTGGCACATAAATAGGTCTGCACATGCGTGAAACATTAAAAAAAATAAAAAAAATAAATTTGTGCAATAAAAATTGTTCTGTGCATGCGCAGAACCAAAAATCAAGGTGGTGGTACCATAGGAGAACCAGTTCAGGGGCTTGGCAGGCCTGGGTCACAGCCGGTTCCAGCGACCCAAGCTGCCAAACCATTGCCGGTTCGGCCAAGTCCGAACCGGTAGGAACCCATCTCTGGCTTAACTACACAGTTGTAGTCAACTGATTGACTTTGGGCCAGGTGTTCTCCCTCGGCCCTATATTGGACCTAGTTACTTGCGGGATCGCATCCTGCCCCATACATCCCTACGACCAATCCGCTCACACAGAGAGGGACTTCTCCAGGTGCTGTCCGCTAAACAGTGTCGGGGGGCGACACCCAGGAGCAGAGCCTTCTCTGTGATGGGCCCAGCCCTGTGGAATGACCTCCCCCTTGACATCAGGATTACTTCCGATCTCCGCTCCTTCCGTGTAAAGCTCAAGACCCACCTTTTTCAATTATCTGGCCTGGCTCAACCGTAATTTATCCTTTCCTCCTGACAGTCCTTTTAAATTTGTAATTTTATTTGGGGTATTTTTAATGGTTAATTTTATTATTATAATTGTGATATATGTAATTGTTACCTCCTCCGTGTATGTATATGTATGTGTATGTGTGTATGTGTATGTTTATATGTATTTATGTATGTTTTTATTGTACGCCGCCCCGAGTCCCTTGTGGAGAGGGAGCGGCTAACAAATTAAATTATTATTATTATTATTATTATTATTATTATTATTATTATTATTATTAGGAAATAAACAAAACAAAACAAAAACATTAACTAACCAGCCTGGACCACATAGTAGATTAGAGTTCATAAATATCAATTAATTCATCCAACAGTACATTGATTTGAACTAATAATGTTCTGAGCAAGTAGTTGTTTTTAGAATTCCTGAGTAGCATTCAGACTATGGAAGTAATGGGACTTTAGTTAATTATTATTAATTATATTCTTCATCAGTCCAACTCCTATTTCATACCACTATATTTGGGATGATATTAGTAGAGAAGAGATGAATAATAATAAAAAAAGGTTTCAAGCAAGTTAATTAGATGCCAGGTTACATTAAATTGGTATTTGCATTCATGCTTCATCTCCTTCAAGATACAAAAGAAACAATCGATTGTGTTCCTTATTAACTTGAAAAGAAATAGCTGCCTAAGAAATGGTTTTTGAGCTTTAGAACAATCAAAAAGACATGCTATCATTTAGCTACAGAGCTTGGATTAAAAATTATAGCTTTTGCATGGATAATTGAGGTGATTTGGACTTCAGTTCCCAGAACTCCTAGATAGTCTGAGACTATGGGAACTGTAGTCCAAAATATTTGGAACATACTGCTCGTATTATAGATGTCACTGAAAAATACCCAAAACCAGAAAGCCAAAAATACTGCAATATAATGTATAATACGTTAAGTGAGCAGGGAGAAGAATGTCTCGGCCATGAGTATCTTGGAACAGAGTTGGGAATAAAATCAGATGTATGTAATGTACCAAGTGAATCATGGGTACCTAAAGTAAGGTTGAGTTGCCTGAGCTAATAATTTGAGTTGCACAAATTATTAACATAAAAGGAAAGGAATTCAAGTCATCTATTTTCTGTTTGAGAGTGTAGGAAGTTTGCACCCACCCCTCTCCTAGAAAAATGAAATATCCTGTGAAATATTGAAAAGGGAGAATATTATATTTCCCTGTATGAGAAATGGACAAAACATGTTTTTACGCAGGAAACAGAGTCACTCTTAATAGCCCCCACCTTTGTCAATGGGCCATTAAAAGGCCTGAGCCAGTCTATTCTACATAGCAAAGGTCCCCCCTTCAGCTCCAGGAAGATGGGATTAAGACATGATAGTATTAGCCCTTTACCCATCTCATCACAGGGCACCTGGGAAGAAGCAATGCTCAACCAAACGTGGACTCAAAACACAGCCTACAGAGTTCCCCCTGCATGGCCCCATGGGAGTCTGACAACCAATCAGAATACAGGGTCAAGTCCAAAGCCCAGAGAGGGCATAAAACCAGGGACTTTCAGCATCTCTCCCTTTTCTTCTTCACCCAACATCTGGAAGCATGTGATCAGTGGTGGGTTGCAGGTGGTACGCCCTGGAATGGGCGTACCGGAGCCTACCCGGAGCACCGGGTACCATTCCAGTACAGTGCTCCGGAGGGCCCACCCACCCACCCACCCTCCCACAAACCTTACCAGTCTTTAAACTCTACGGCGCTCCTGCGCATGCGCACGGCACATACAGCACCTGTGCGACGCTCCGCCGAGCAGCTGGAGCATCGCAGAGGCTCGCGGAGGTTTTGCTGGATGGTAAGATGCATGCGCATGCTGCCCATGTGTGCACGAGTGCTGCACGCATTCATGTGGAGGACGCCGGACCCCGTTGCAACCGTACCGGCTGCAACAGGATCCGGAACCCACCACTGCATGTGATCCCCCTTTTCTGTTCAGGAACTCAAGCCATGTGATACTGTCCACATTAAACCATCTTTCCAAGCAGCCTCCATGTTTCCAGTGTCTTTTCCCCCACTTGGAACTGAAGCTAGAAGGACATTTCTTCCAACAAGAGAAAGAGACTCAGCCAATTAATCAATCTAGTAATCTGGAATATAATATTTATATATATATATATAAAAGAGGTGGTGCTTGATATTCGCTGGTAAACAACATTCTAATTTCTTACTTGTTTCTCTGGCTGTGCACTATTTTTAAATTATCTGAAACCTTGGATAGGAAATGGACTATTGGATATTGCTGATCTTGAGATGCTTCTCTCTGGACCCGTTTTGCACAAGTAAGCTTTTGTGCCTATTTTCTCCATAGAAAGTTTGAGTTTGCAGAGGGCTTTGTGCTCCTTTTGTGAAAGATTTATGTTTGCAATAAATACCTTGAGTTCATTATCAGAACTGGCTGTATGTGTATCACTGGCAGCCCAGAGCAAGATCAGTAACTAGAAGCATCAATCTTTTCCTTCTCGCTGTTGCTGAATGCTCAACTTGTACACTTGAAAGATCATTTCAACAACTATTTTTATATTATTCCAGGTAAATAGAAATTTCAAAGTATAGAAAGAACACAGGACAACTGTATAATCCAGATAACTCTTTTTGGTTGCTGTTTCTAATTCATAGAAAAGTATATTTTTTATATTATGAAAAAAATGCTTGGAATAGGATGTATAGTTCTAGTGAAAGAAGCTAAAAAATATGTGGGGAAAATGTTTTGGTAAAGAAAGGCAAATAAGCTGTTCAGATACATTATCGCTCTTGAAAATGGATTTCCTACTTAAATGGGCACGGAAAATTCTTATCCACTGCTTGTTAATGCTTGCAAGAATGTTATAATACAGACAGATCTCTAAGCAGTGGTGAGATTCAATTTTTTTTACTACTGGTTCTGTGGGCATGGCTTGGTGGGCATGGCTTGGTGGGCGTGGCAGGGGAAGGATACTGTAAAATCTCCATTCCCTCCCCACTCCAGAGGAAGGTTACTGCAAAATCATCATTTCCTCCCGATCAGCTGGGACTCAGGAGGCAGAGAATAGATGGGGGCGAGGCCAGTCAGAGGCGGAATTACACCAGTTCTCTGAACTACTCAATATTTCCACTAATGGTTCTCCAGAACTGGTCTGAACCTGCTAAATACCACTGCTGTCTCTAAGAGATACTGTATTAGTAAAAGATCTGAACTTTTTTTTAACCAAACACCATCTGAGACTGAGACCTGTTACTTAAAAGAAATAAAAATCTAAAATTACAAATTAATAATACAAATAATACAAATCTAACAAAGCAGTCCAATACTGTCTTACACATATACAACCCTGCATGAGATCTGTTTGATTCCCCCAATTCAATGCCTTTATTTTGCAATTACAAACAGAACAGTAGAAGATTTGTCTCTCCCACTTTCACATCTACCTTATGTGTGTAGCTCTGATCTGTAGAAAGTTAGTACCCACCCCTCCTAGAAGAATGAAGTATATTTATATTATATTTCCCTGGATGAGAAATTGAGAAACATGTTTTTAGGCAGGAAACACTCTTAATAGCCCCACTCCCTGTCAATGGGCCATTAAGGCCTGAGCCAGTCTATTCTACATAAAAAAGATCTACCTCCTTCTTGGAGACAGAAGCTCAGAGCATCAGCTCCCTCATTCTCCCCCCCCCACCAAGCAGATACTGAGCTGGGGCTGCTTTAGAAAGATTTGGATGGCAAAAGATTTTTAATGGATGGCAGATTTGGCCATCCATTACTGCCTGAAGCAAGGTCTGGCTCTGAACAAAAGCAGAGCCATTCAGCCACAATAGGAATTGCCCTTCATTGCAACACCCAGCAAGCTTCAACCAAGGCTGGTACTCAGACAGCCTACAAAGTTAGCAGTGACCACTACAGCAACCAATAGAATACATGCTCTTGCCACAGGAACAGGAAGCTCAAGGACAAGGCCCAAGAGAGGGTATAAATAACCCTCACTCTCCACTCTATGTGGTCAGTTGCCTCAAACCTATGTGGTCCTGTTCACCAATAAACCATCTTTCCAATCATCCTCCATGTTTCCAGTGTCTTTCTCCCCACTTGGAACTGGACCCAGATGGATTTTTCTTCCCACAGATCATTTCTCAAACCATGAATTAAGAAGCGTTGACCCATTTTCCACATTGTGAAGGGAGAGAAAATGTAGGATTACGGCATCATTATTCTGGCTCCAGTCTTCATTAGGTGGACTGACTCCTACAAAATGGCTACAAAAGAAATCACGGTTTGTTTCTTAGAAGTTCAGACCAGCAGATAAAAGGTAGTTCCAGATGTGTACAAGGGGAATGATGCAATTCTGAAGACGTCATGTTTTTTTCTTGAGTTCTTATAACAACCCAACAAAGGTTTCAGAATGAAAGTCTCTATGAAATGTTAACAATTGCAATTTGTAATTCTAAAAGATTTGCAAAACAATTAACTGTATGTAAAATGTTAAGTTTGATTTTTGGCTGCAATGTTAAGAGGTATTCACACCCATTCTCTATTCTAGCTACTAAAATCCAGAGATGGGTTCGGACCGGTTCAGCCGAGTAGGTAGTAACTCGGCAAATGGTTCCATTGGCTTTTTTGCTTCTGCACATGCGCAGAAGCATTTTAAAATAGTACTGCACATGTGTCCGTGTGCATGCAGCACATGCTGAGCAAACTGGCAGTAGTGGCAGCCGGAACTCACCCTTGATAAACTCATGTATTATTTCCAGAAACTAGAAACTCTTGTTCAATTCTTATTAAATATGTTTTAAATAAAATCACTCCACTGGCAGAGTTTGAGTTTTCATGTACATAAATGCTGAACCTATTTGAAAGAATATGTAACAAAATAAACCCTCCAACTTCATTAACTTGAATTTATACAAAATCTGTTATCCTACAGTTGTTCCACTGAACTCTTTAATGTCCCATGTCACAAAATATACCGTATTTTTCGCCCTATAAGACGCACTTTTTTACTCCAAAAAAGAGGGTAAAAATCTGAGTGCGTCTTATTAGCTGAATGTAGCCACCTGGGTCCACTGTTCCCTCTAAGGCCGTGATGGCGAACAAGCAGCACGCGGAGCCATTTCTGAGGGCACGCGAGGCATTGCCCTGTCAGCTCCAGTGCGCATGCACCCGCTGGCCAGCTGATTTTGGATAGTTTTTTTTAAATCTCCGGATGATTCCCTGAAGCCTCCAAAGGGCGAAAAACAGCCCAATGCAAAGAGAGCTGCCGGAACGGGGAAAGACAAGCGGCAAGGAAAGAGGCTTCTTTCACTCGTGCTGGCTGCTCTGTTCCCCCCTCCCCCCTGCTACTAAAAAGGATCCTGCCCGATTGTAGAATCCACAGGGCGAAAAATACGGTACTTGTCTTTTGAAAACGAAAAGAATTAGATGATGTCTCAGAAATGGCCTAAAATTCAAATAACCAATTTTTAAAAACTGTGATATCAACTTATAGTAACTTATAGGGGACCCGTAATAATGAAAACAAAAAGTAGGTAATAAAAATAAAAATACCATGCTTAAAGCTACTAATAAAGCTACTGAGACAGCTAGTAATGATGACGACTGGGGAAACCAGATCTCCTCTCCTCCCACCTTCTCTTTCAAAACTGCAAAGAAGGAAAGGGAGAAAGGAAAAAGGAAAATCAGTATAGTTAAGAGGTGTTTCTGGGCAGGCTATGCTGGTGCTTTAGTTTCAGGTGATGCCTAAGAACCGTCTCTTGTTTGAGGTAATATATTTCCAGTTTATGTTGTTTAATTTAATTATTTTTGATGTTTTTATACTTGGCTTTTATGTGAAGTGCATGATTTTCTTTTTTGTTCTCTCTCCCTCCCTCTCTCCCTCAGCCTCTCCCTCTCTCCCTGTCCTCCACCATCTCCCCCTCTCCCTCCCTTCCCATCTCTCTCTCTCTCTCCCCCTCTCCCTCCCTCCCACTCTCTCTGTCTCTCTCCCTCTCTGTCTCCCCCTCTCCCTCCCTCCCTCTGTCTCTCTCTCCCTCTCCTCCTCCATCCCCCCCTCTCCCTCCCTCTGTCTCTCTCTCCCTCTGCTCCTCCATCTCCCCCTCTCCCTCCCTCTGTCTCTCTCTCCCTCTGCTCCTCCATCTCCCCCTCTCCCTCCCTCTGTCTCTCTCTCCCTCTCCTCCTCCATCTCCCCCTCTCCCTCCCTCTGTCTCTCTCTCCCTCTGCTCCTCCATCTCCCCCTCTCCCTTCCTCTGTCTCTCTCTCCCTCTGCTCTTCCATCTCCCCCTCTCCCTCCCTCTGTCTCTCCCTCCCTCTCCTCCTCCATCTTCCCCTCTCCTTCCCTCCCTCATCTTTCTTGCTCCCTCTCCATCTCCCCCACTCTCTCCCTCCCTCTGTCTCTTTCCCTCCCTCCCTCCCTCCCTCCCTCTCCATCTCTCTCTTCCCCCTCCCCTCCCTCCATCTCTCTCTCTCTCTTCCTCTCCCTCCGTCTCAGTAGTATTTTAGTGTAGAATTGTTATCCTCTACTTTTACCATATATCTTGTAACAGTTAAGATGAGAGTACCTTCTATCTCTCCTTTCTGCCTTCCTTCTAGTTGTGTATTTCATTCAGCCAAAGCCTCTTTTCCTGAATCTATCTTTCACAGGCTACTCACCCCCTCTCCTTTTCAGATTCTCATACAGACAAGAAGAAGAAAAAAACCATCCAAGTTAAAGCCACAGCGCATCGTGTTTCCCCTGTGCCCTCATGATAGTGGGAAGGGAGAAGGACCATTTCAGTTCTATATGACAGTATGCTTGGGAAGGAAACTGAATGGGAGCCGAGAGAGGGAGATGTCACTGATGTGAGGAGAAAATGTGATGATGGTTGCTTTGTGGGAACCTCCAGAAGAACAAAAAAGTTCGCAATGTAATAACTTCCCTTGTAGTCTTGATTACATTGCATATATATTTTATTAAATTGTAACGACTTTTCAGAATTTTTATCTAGAATGTTCTTAAAACTTATGAGACAGAGGGAGACCGGGGGGGGGGGGGAGAGAGAGAAGGGGAGAATGTTTGAGGAATTGGGGAGTTTATTAAAAAGTCAGTGAAAAATACGGAATTTGTTTTTTTTAAAAATCAAAATCCCAGCAAATATGATGGAAATAAGAGCCAAATAAACAAACAAGAGGCTTATTGAAGTTATAACAGAGTCTATGGCATGGAAAGATGATAATACAGAATGCACAGAACCAACAAAAATGGGCAAATATAAAAAACATATTTCAAGAGTTATACCTGTGCACACTGTCAGGAAGATGATAAAAGACCAAGTTGTACAACAATACTCCAATCCCAAATTAATTCTGCCATCCCCCCTTCCTCCCCCCACTCCCTTCCCTATCTATCTATCTATCTATCTATCTATCTATCTATCTATCTATCTATCTATCTATCTATCTATCTATCATCTATCTATCTATCTATCTATCATCTATCTATCTATCTATCTATCTATCATCTATCTATCTATCTATCTATCTATCTATCTATCATCTATCTATCATCTATCTATCTATCTATCTATCTATCTATCTATCTATCTATCTATCATCTATCTATCTATCTATCATCTATCTATCTATTATCTATCTATCTATTATCTATCTATCATCTATCTATCTATCTATCTATCTATCATCTATCTATCTATCTATCTATCTATCTATCTATCTATCTATCTATCTATCTATCATCTATCTAGGTTTTCAATAACAATTATCAAGCAAATGACATTCAGATGATGTTGTGCTTAACAAGTGTGCAGGATGTGCTTAAGGATGGCAATCAGAACTGGTTTTATAAGTCAGCCTGGTCAAGCAAGCATCACTTGTATAAGACAGGTGTCAGCTGTTAAGCAAGCATCACTTGTATAAGACAGCAATAACATAACAATTTAAAAACAATATGAAAACATATATTTAAAAAAATAAAAAATAATGGACATTGCCAGTTTACCTCCCCAGCCCCTGCATTGTTTAAAAAGGAAAAATAAATTCTTGAAGTGGAGTTTCTGGGTGCAAAAATATTTTCATCTCATGCACTAAGCAACAGAGTCACAAGTTGTATTCACAAGATGCTGTATCATTTGGTAGCAGGGCGAAGATTTGAGTTGTCTGCCCACGACACTCATTTTAGTCTTCTGTAGCCTTCCCTGGCATCTCCACTCTTGTTGTTAGTCGCGAAGTTGTGTCCGATCCATCGCGACCCCATGGACAATGTTCCTCCAGGCCTTCCTGTCCTTTACCATCCTCCGGACTCCATTTAAGGACATGCTGACTGCTTGGGTGACTCCATCCAGCCACCTCATTCTCTGTTGTCCCCTTCTTTTTTTTTCCTCAATCTTTCCCAGCATTAGGCTCTTCTCCAGTGAGTCCTTCCTTCTCATTAGGTGGCCAAAGTATTTGAGTTTCTTTAAAAAAACATTTTTATTAAACATTTTAACCTTTAAAAACAGGGGGAAAAACAAATACAGAAAAAGCAACACACATAACAATATAAAATTGTTACAGCCTTCTGTATCAGCTTACATATTTAGGTTTTATAGTTCTCTATTCTACATTGCCTTCCTATCGGTTTTAGCATCTGTAATAGTGTAATAACAGTTATACTCACAGTTGTAATGATAATAATTTGTTCATATCACCATTGTATTTACATTATGGTCAATACTTTAAGTTTGATAGTAATTAGTAACTTTGATTAATTTTTATTCAATACTAGCTTAGAAAAAGCAAAAAAACCGTTCTATTTCCTGTTTTGGCTTCTGTTTTCTAGCCACTTATACATTCTATTCCATATTTTATAATAATTCAATTGTTCTCTTTCTTTTAACTCCATGGTTATTTTGTCCATCTCTGCACATTTGAGTACCTTTCTAATTATTGTTTCATCTGTGGGTGTATTGATTTGCTTCCAGTTTTATGCGAAAGCAATCCTAGCTGCAGTGTGTGTGTGTAGTATTATGTATCGAGATTTTTTTGTCCGTTTTCGAGTCTAATATTCCTAATAAGAATGATTCTGGTTTCAGTTCTATCTTTTGTTCCATAATTTCTTCCAACCATTTCTGAATTTTACACCAGTATTTACTTGTGATGGGGTACGTCCACCACATATGGTAGAATGTTCTAGACTTGTGGCTACATCTCCAACATTTGAAGGATAGATTTGGATACATTTTGGCCAATCTCGCTGGAGGCAAATGCCATCTATAGAACATTTTATAGAGGTTTTATTTGTAGGCTACTGTCATCGTAAATTTATAATTTCTTTCCCATAGTTTGTCCCATTTTTCTAACTCTATATTATGACCAAAGTTTCTGGCCCAGCTAATCATTCTCTCCTTTACTGTCTCTTCCTCCATTTTATATCTTAAAATGAAATTGTATAATTTGGTAATCATTTTTTCTCCCATTCCTAGTAATATTTTATTTAATTCCAATTGTTTCTGATGTATACCATATTGTTCCCAATCTTTTTAAAATCTTGTTTTGATTTGTAAATACGGCCACCATTCCATATTTATTCCTTGTGTTTTCAGATCTTGTACTGATTTTAGTTCTCCTTTTTCATCTAAGAGTGCTGCATAACTTACCATTTTACTGAGATCTATGGTATTTGGCATAAGGTGACCAACCGTCCTCCTTTAGGGAGGACAGTCCTTCTTTTGTAAGTTCTGTCCTCCTTCGAAAAGTGTCCTCCTACATGTCCTCCTTTTTGATATTTGAAGGCTAATCTGTTGCGCGTTATGTGACGTATTTTATTAAACAGTTTTTAATGGTGTTTTTTTTACTTCATCGCAAGTATATTGAACAGATATTGAATCTTGTGTTGAGTTTTTATCTAAAGAAATGCCAGACATTAAAATAGACGACAATTGTCTATTTGAAGAAATTAGAAGACTGAATGTATATTTAAATTCTGAAAAATTAATACAATGGGAAAATCAACGTGTTGAAATTGATAAAAGATGGGTGGATATTTTCAGCCATTTCAAAAATGAACATATTCCATGTGAACATTTATTTATACTTGTTCAATTTACATTGTGCTGCCCTGGAACTAATGCAGCAGTTGAAAGAGTTTTTTTCAATTGCCAATGATTTTTCGACAAGTGAGAAATCGAGATTGAATGTTGATACTCTAGCTACAGCACTTGCCGTAAAATTCAATATGAAGGATATTTCTTGTTCAGATATTTCCAATATATTGTTAGAAGATGATACATTGACAAAAAATATTAATTCAATGGAAAAGTACTCATTTAAATAATAATTAACAGGCATGTAAGCATAATTACAATATAAAATGTTGCAAATGTTTTTATTATGCATATATCATATTTTAATGTATTATTGTTGAAATGAATAAAATATTTCTTTTATTTACGATATATTTTTTCCAATTTATTTGGCCTCCTTTTCATTGTAAAAAAGTTGGTCACCTTATATTTGGATATGTCATTGCCTCCATCATTGATAACAAAATTGGGATTTTCATATAGTGGTTCTTTTTTATTTTTTCCCAAACCTTAAACAGGGCATCTCTTACTATGTGTCTCTGGAAGTATGAATGGGTATTTGAGTTTCATCTTCAGGATCTGGCCTTCTAAAGAGCAGTCAGGGTTGATCTCCTCTAGGACTGACCAGTTTGATCGCCTTGCAGTCCAAGGGACTCACAGGAGTCTTCTCCAGCACCAGAGTTCAAAGGCCTCCATTCTTTGACACTCAGCCTTCCTTATGGTCCAACTTTCACATCCATACATTGCAACTGGGGAAAATTTCCACTCTTATATCTTCTCAATTCTGAGATTATAGGGTAGTTCTTCTCCGAGGTGAAGGGCCTTCACCACGTAGTCCCGTTGATGCCACCTTTCAACTACAATCCAGATCACCACCCAATTTAAATGTTCAAAGATTAAGGTATGATTTATTTTGACCTGGGAAGGAAAACATTTAAAGAAATTGCACATGTCATTTGGGAACACATTTAGGTGACTTTAATGCATGGCTGAAAAACTGCCTTACGTCCCTTGCTTCTTTGCTCCTGGAGATCTCTTATCACAGCATCTGCTCTTTTCTCATCCCATTAAGCAAGGCTTTCTTTATGACAGCATAAACAAAGCAGGGACTTTAAATACCCTTTCAATGCACTTCAATTAATTCAGCACTGTTTGGTTATCTGTAACATGCTCTGAATAGTACCAAAATGGTATGTTAATGAGGTGTTAATAACCACTCGGAAAGGCATTGGTATGCAGACTGGAAAATGAAGCCTTACTTTAATCTACAGTACAGAAGAAAAAAAGACAGTTGATGCTTAGAAACCTATTAAGCTTGGTGTGGGCGTGGTTGGGGAATGATATTCTGCCATGCATTATATTCCCATGCCGTTTAATGATGTGATAATAAAATGATAATGAATTAATGTTCATTTATTTCATTAGCAGATTAAAGAAGCAAAGTTGCTTGCATCTTGTTTTGTGGTTTACTATGTAAATTAATCAGTCTGATAATGAAGATTATAGTCTTGTTTCTCCAGTGTTATTATTTGTTGTTTTTGAAGGCTTAGTAGTACCATCCTCTTAGTCGAAGCTATCATCAATCATAGATGCTTTATCTATTTTCTTTTGCTCTGGAGAGCAATATTCTTTGTTCACAAGAGTTACTAATGCAATTTAGCATTTTGAATAAGCAAAGCAATAGAAATCAGGATGAGGAACTTCTATTTTAATCGGATGTTTTCTGATAAGTTGTTTGAAATGATGGTGTAGCTTATCTATATTATTCAGGTTCTATTTGTTTTTGAAAAAAATTGAGCAATTTGATAGTAATCTCTCCTGCTTTATATGATTAGAATATATTTTGGAAATTATAATATTGTTATAGAATTTCCTCTTGTGAAGAAGTGAGAAGTTACAAGTGTACAAGTTTAATTTTAGTTTTCTTCAGATAAGAGAACATTGCTGGACATATTGCGTATATATTGGCCTATAATGCTACAAGGCCCTGCTTCCTGGGGATCAAAAATGTCAAATGGCTGGGCAACGTACAGAATTCAAGCCAGAATTATTTCTATTAGGCATTAAAACAGAAGGCTATAGCAAAATGTCAATAAACCTAATACTTCATATCCTAACAGCAGCGAGAATGGTGAATGCACAGCAATGGAAAAATGAAAATACCCCTTCAGAAAAGGAGTTAATAGGGAAGATATTAACATGCACAGAAATGGATAGACTAACGTTAGAATTAAAAAACAAAGGAGACACAAAATATTATGACATATGGAATAGATTTTATCAATGGCTGAAAACACAAGGTGGGAGTCGGAACATGAAAAAAATAGGCTAAGTAGAGCTGAAATGAGAGATTATATATGTATTAGAATGAATAAGTTGGTAAAAAAATAATTGTATAAGACTAGCACTGTGTAAGTAGTATATATGTTACTTGTCTTGCACTTTGGTTTCTATGGCGGATGAAACACCAGAATGGTAACATTGTGTTTGATATACTTATTTGTAAATAATAATAAAAAAAAATCAAAAAATGTCAAATGGTGTTTGCAAAACCCTGCCCCTTTTTAACTGTATCACAGGATAAAAAGAGCAGGACTTTGATCAGATAGTTGCAGTTGTCATCTTGACTTTGACACTTCTGTTACAAGACTTGCCCTCGGGGCCTGTCACAGATCCTTGGCAGTAGCTTGCTAGTTCCTCTCCTCACCCCTGAGGTAACTTTAAAAATGACTGGAGCAGCAGAGATTTTGCTCTCATTTTCCTGAGTTAGAAGTAGATGCTTAACCATCATTCCAGCTTCAGATTGTTGGAAGAAATGTCCTTCTGGGTTCAGTTCCAAGTGGGGAAAAAGACACTGGAAACATGGAGGCTGCTTGGAAAGATGGTTTCATGGTGGACAGGATCACATGGCTTGAGTTCCTGAACAGAAAAGGAGGATTACATGCTTCCAGATGTTGGGTGAAGAAGAAAAAGAGAAAGAAGAGGTTTTCTGAGAGTTTCTGAGTTTTTTATATTCTCTGTTCGGTCCCACCTCTCTGTTTCCTGTTCCTGTGTAAAACATGTATTCTGATTGGTTGTCAGACTCCCAGGGGTGGGGGATCTTAGCTAACTTTGTAGGTTGTGTGCCTTTTTGAGTCCCAAGCTTGGTTGAGTTCCCAGATGCCATGTGGTGAGTTTCTGTAGAAGGCTAATTCTACTTTTGTTATGTAGACTAGCTCAGGCTTTTTTTATGGCCCATTAACAAAGGTGGAGGTTATTAAGAGTTAGTCAGTTTCCTGCCTAAAAACATGTTTCTCCATTTCTTATCCAGGTAAATATAATAATCTGTCTTTTCAATATTTCCCTGGATATTTCATTTTTCTAGGAGAGGGGTAGGTGCTAACTTCCTACAATATAATCCATGGTTGATGGACCTCTATAGAGAAACAGATGTGTGAGTCCACCACATCAAGCAGCCAACGAGATGTTGTTTTGGTTTAACTTCAGCAAATTTACAATGTGCGCAGAATCACATGAGCTTTGAAGTCCTCATCTCAAATTTCATTTTGGCAAAAAAAGAGCCACAAAAGGACCATTCAGATTTCAACCCCCACAAGCCCCGGATCAGGACCCATATGACAGCAAGTGGAGCACATCATTCAGTGAGGCTCCTTGCTAGGCAATGGGCGAGGCCTGAGTAATTTCAGCAAGCTGCCAGCAGACAGATGAGGCCACTTTGCTTTCAGCCTTTGTTAGAAGCAGTCGTTTGGTATTCCAGCTTTGTGACTTTTCTTCCTGTTTCCTGTTTGTAACCCTTTGCTGTTGGACTGGCTAGCAATTTGGCATTCTATGACTTTGGAAGTATCATATTTTTGGGAGTATAAGATGCTCCAAAATATAAGATCCACCTAGCTCTTGGGGAGGAAAACAAGAAAAGAAATCTGCCTCTGCCTCCCAGCAATTTGCCTCCTTGCAGCAAACAGCCTGTTTCAGTTTTAGTTTCAGCACAGCCTAATTAGCACAAGCAGCTGATTGTCGGTTGGATCAGCCTCCGATGACCAGCTGTTTCAGGGTGCAGGGATTGCCATTGCCTATTGCCACATTTGCGTGCCCCATTTTTGATCTCTGCATCCCATTTTCAGCCTCCGCATGCCCCATTTTCAACCTCTGCATGCCCCGTTTTCTACCCATTCCAGGCAGTGGGGATCAGAATGGGCAGAAAATGGGCACTGCGGTGGCCGGAAACAGGGCACACAGAAGCCAAAAATGGGATGTGGAGGCCAAAATTGATGCATGCAGAGGTGGTAATAGGCTATGGCAATCCCTGCAGCCTGAAACAGCTGATGGTCAGGAGGCCGATCTAACTGACAACCAGCTGCTTGTGCTAATCAGGCTGTGCTGAAGTTGAAGCTGAAACTTGCTGTTTGCTGCAAGGAGGCAAATTGCTGGGAGGCAGCAGCCAAAGGGTGGGGCTAATGGGTATGCGGGTATACATTCAGTGTATAAGACACACCCAAATGTTCACCTTCTTTTAGGGGGGAGAAGGTGCGCCTTATACCCTGAAAAATATGGTATTTAAAATGTTTTCTTGCTTCTTGGATTATAACTTACACTTTTCAGGCAACCACTTTCTACTAAGTATTTGAATTAGGATCCTATCTGCTACAGGGACGTGCGGTCAGGGGAGGCAGGGGAGGCAGAGACTCACCACTCTCATCGTGAAAAGAAAAAAAAAGGGAAAAGGGAAAAGGCACACGTGGTCCGATTTCCTGCCTTCCTGAGTCAACATGAAGGGGACCGCGG
Source organism: Natrix helvetica (assembly GCF_964273705.1). NCBI lineage: Eukaryota > Metazoa > Chordata > Lepidosauria > Squamata > Natricidae > Natrix > Natrix helvetica. Next base: position 97,348,348 of record NC_138551.1, read on the forward strand.
AGCACATTCCACCGGCTCGCGCTCCGCGGTTCCCTTCATGTTGACTCAGGAAGGCGGGGAATGGGACCACGTGTGCAGGAGGCTGAGGCTGCCTCAACCTCCTGCACATGTGGTCCCATTCCCCGCCTTCCTGATGATGTCACCAGCCTCACCAGCCACAAACCTCACCGCACGTCACTGGTCTGCTAATATCTGTCTAGACTGCAAGAAAAAAATTCAACTCCTTAGTAACCTTGTATAGATCATAAATTATCTAGATATCAGGGTAGAAGGGGAACATCAAATTTGCAAATAATGACTCAAAGCTGGTGGGAATTTAGAATTTGGAAGACAGACTCAAGATTCAGAATGATTTTGAAATACTTGAGCATTGGGCCCTATCCAACAAGATGTGCAATTTAGTGGTGAAAAAGTAAGGTCATGTAGGTAAGGCAGAAACAAAACAAAACAAATGGATAGGCATAGAATAGATCTGGCTCCAGAGTAATAACTGTGAGCGGGATCTAGATGTCAATGCAGCTTAGGACTGCAAAGTTGATGCAGTCCCAGGCTGTATCAACAGAGGGATAGCATCAAGATGTTATCAAGAAGTGATAATATCATTTTATACTGCACCAATGTGGCTGCACTTGGAATTCTGCATCCAGTTTTGGTCACCATAATTAAAAAAAATACTGAGACACTAGAAAGAATGCAGAGAAGAGCAACTAAGATGATAAACAGTATTGGGGCTAAATCTCTAGAAGGCTAAATATAGTGGATAAGTATAATGAACAGTTCAGGCGACATGGTAAATATCTTCTAGTACTTGAGGGACTGTCATAGAGAAGAGTCCTTGGACTGCAAGGCGATCAGACTGGTCAGTCCTAGAGGAGACCAACCCTGGCTGCTCTTTAGAAGGCCAGATCCTGAAGATGAAACTCAAATACTTTGGCCACCTAATGAGAAGGAAGGACTCACCGGAGAAGAGCCCAATGCTGGAAAAGATGGAGGGCAAAAGAAGAAGGGGGCAACAGAGAATGAGGTGGCTGGATGGAGTCACCCAAGCAGTCAGCGTGACTCAAATGGACTCCAGAGGATGGTAGAGAACAGGAAGGCCTGGAGGAACATTGTCCATGGAGTCGTGATGGGGCAGACATGACTTCGCAACTAACAACAACATAGAGAAGATGAGAATAGCTTATTCTTCAAAGCACCAGAGGGCAGGAGAAGAAACAATGAGTGGAAGCTTGTTAAAAAGAGATCCAATGTAGAACTCAGGATAACTTTCCTGACAGTACAGTTAATCAATGGAATAGCTTGCCTCCCAGAGTTGTGAGTGCTCAGTCCCTAGAGCTTTTCAAGAATAGACAAGACAACCATTTGATGAAGATGGTATATAAGGTGTCCTACCTTAAGCAGGGAGTTGATTAGAAGACCACCATGTGCTATGATTCTATGAGGCCTGGAAGCCACCTTTTGCATTGGGCCTTTAGGCCTGCCACATTTAATGCTGGGGGAGATTGGGAGGGGGGATTATATGGAATGTGAAAGATATAGTCAAAATAACATTCCTTTCTCAGAGAGTCAAGGATGTCTTTCCCTGCACCTGGAGTGGTGTGACTGGGAGGCATCTCCTGTTGGGACGGTGCTTGATTGGACCATGTGATGGACATAAAGGTGCTGGGCAGGGACTTGAACTTTCATTTGGGTGGGGAAAACCTGGAAGCTTTCAGATTCTGGTTTTCCCAGATGTGCCAATATGACATCTCTAATAAAATGCAACTTTGAGGAAACTCAAGCTTCAAAGTCTTCGAAGGGGTGTTACTTGGAACCCTGACAAATTCTATGTTGTATGTTCCCTGTATGGGCCTACAGCCTTGAAAGAGAACAATACTTGGACTGGGCAGTGGGAAAAGTCCTTAAAAGTGGGGTGAAGGGTGGGAGATATATAACCTTAAAAGTAAACGGTGTCCAACTTTCTAGTATATCAGCTGTTGGAATGTAGTCTATAAGCCATGCAAGAATGATTTGCCTCTGTGTGGAGGTTGGTGCCTAAGCTATTTAGGAGGTTGGTGCCTAAGCTAAAGCAGATGTGTTCCATCTGGATCTGCAACATTCCAGGTGCAGATGTTGCCGGTTTGTGCTGTGGACAGAATGAATGTCTGGAAGCAGGCTAGGATGACTTGGAAAGACAAGATATGGGTCAGTTAGATGCATACATATTACAGTGGGGAATTTGTCCTGAACAAGGATTTGTGTTGGATAAGACTTGAAACAAGCATGAGGTTCTGGGTTTCAGCTTGTCTGGGCCATGTTTGACTAGAACCGATCTATATCAAATCCTGAACGTGGAACTAAGCACATTTTTCTTTCATACGTAGTACTAATATATAGATTCATGGTTTTTACCAGTGAATTGTGTGAGCTGCAGCTTTATGTGTGGAGATCCACTCATAAGTCCAAAGAGCTTTCCATTCATTTTCACAACCACTGAGCAGAAAAATTCTCCTTTTGATGTTCTTTGTTCCAAAATAATGTACATTTTGCATCAAGGCTGTCCCCCCCCCCCAAATCTTTCATTTACCTGAAAGAATTATGTTCTGGGTTTTTTTTTAATGCAATTTGAATGTAAGTTGCACCACTAGCTGGGGAAGAATTCAGCACTTATCACGACTACCTTTTACTAGGCGGGTTCTCAGCCAGGAAACTGGAAAGGCTGAATGATTTCTCCGTTAGCCACGAACTGAAGATGTGGAGGCGGCACTATTTCAATTTCTTCTCCGTGGGGTCTGTAATGATGGTTAGAATAAACTTTTCCAAGCAGGGAATGTCAGGTCATGTGTTACCTATTGTATCACTGGCCATTGTCACGAGCACTTTTACAAGCCCAATTTAACATGTCAGCATTAACCTTTAAAAATGTAAATGGCTTCAAAACAAGCTGCCACTATACTTTTAAGATAATCATCTGAAATCTGAACCACACGCCTGAAATAATGGAGACAATTGAATTGGAAGTCACAAGGGAGTAGGCTATTTCACCCACATCTCTATATTCAAAAGTTTGCTTTTGGATCATTAGATACATTGCATTTTCCAAATTTCTTTTTTCAGAAGTTTGTAAAATTTAACTTGGTGGATAAGTCAGTGGTGGGATTCAATTTTTTTTTATTGTTGGTTCTGTGGGTGTGTCTTGGTGGGCATGGCTTGGTGGATGTGCCAGGGGAAAGATAATGTAAAATGTCAATTCTCACCCCACTCCAGGGGAAGGTTACTGTAAAATCTCCATTTCCTCCCAATCAGCTCGGACTCGGGAGGCAGAGAATAGATGGGGGCGGGGCCAGTCAGAGGTGGTATTTACTGGTTCTCCGGAATATTCAAAATTTTTACTACCAGTTCTCCAGAACTGGTCAGAACCTGCTGAATACTGTTCTAGCTAGGGAGAACACCGGGTGGACAGACTGAGGCAAGCCAGGTCTTTCAAATACTAACAACTTTAATGCTTAACAGGTTGCCAAACGCAGCAATTCACAATTCGCGCATCTCAGCTAACTGGCAACAACTGAGCCCTGTTTGACAGCTCTTTATATACACCGGCTGTCAAACAGGTAGCCAATCAGGAGTGAGAACAACGCCCCCTAGGCAGACGGACTGAAGGGAGAACTACTGCACATAGCACTCCTTCACACTTAGAATGTGCTTGCGTAATCTTCTAAGTAGACTGGGCGGCGCCGGACTCGCCCAGATCTTCTTAGTGTTCCTTGGATCATCGGAGCTTGTGGATTATTTGAAGATGACACCATCCTTTTTTCCAGAGAGGCTTCTTTGCTGCAGGACCTGGCGATACTGGAGTGGCACTGTGAAGATCAGGTAAGTCTATGGTTGGTTCTATTTCAGTGGCGTCGAACCTCTCGGGGGTAGGTGAGCGAGATCGTGGTTCTCTTTCCTCAGAGTCGGTTGTGGCTGTCTGCAGGCCTTGTTGTTGCATTTGTTGGGCCTGCCGAGCCCTTAGCTGGTTGAGATGTCACCTCCAAATCCTGCCCCCTTCTATCTCTACCTCGTAGGAACAGGGCCCTGTAATTCCTACTACTACTCCTGGCAACCATAGTGGATGGCCTGAGTAATTCCGGGCATAGACCTTGGCCTATAGGCCGAACCCTTTAAGCTGTCTATGGGAATCTAGGGGCCTTTCTGGGGCATAGTCTGGGTGGAGGCAGTCTAACGTGGTCCTTAGTTTCCTGCCCATTAACAATTCTGCTGGACTCTTATTGGTGGTTGTGCATAGGGTGGCATGCTCCCATAATAGGAACTGGTCAATGTTTTCCTGCCAGTTGCCAGACCCAAATCTATCCAGGGCCTCTTTAGTTGTGTGGACCGCCTGCTTGGCCAGGCCATTAGCCGCACGGTTGAAGGGGGCGACAAAAGCATGGCGGATTCCTAATTCTGCAAGGAAGGTGGCCAACATGGTTGCTGCGAACTGGGGCCCATTATCTGAGATGATTAAGTCTGGCAACCCATGGGTTGAAAACAACCTTCTCAAAGCTTGTATAACTGCTGGTGCTGTGGTCAATGCCATTGCCACCACCTCAACCCACCTTGAAAAAGCGTTGACTACCATTAAAAATGTTTGACCTTTAAAGGGGCCAGCCAGATCGATATGGACATGGGACCAAGGTGCTTTAGGTTGCTTCCAGGATTGAACAGGTGCCCGGGCAGCCAAGGGTCTAGATTCCTGGCAGGGAGGACACCCCAAAAGCCAATGTGAAATGTCCTGGTCCATTCCTGGCCACCAGTCATAGCTTCGACCCAGCGACTTCATCCTGACTATGCCTGGATGGTCCTCGTGTAGAGTAGTCAGGACAGCTTCTCAGAGGGAAGGTGGAATAACCACCCTGCCTCCCCAGAGCAGGCATCCCTGTTGCATTGAAGTTCTTGCTGGTGGAGAGCAAAAGGACGTAATTCGGCACTTACTGGACCCGCTGGCCATCCCCTTGTAGACCATTCTAAAACCTTGGACAGCAACTTATCACGGGTCATGTGTTTGGCAACGTTGGATGCGGTGACAGGCAACTTTAAATCGTCAATTAGGAGAATAGCAGAGGCAGGCTCTGGATCCACAACAGGAATAGGCAAAGAAAATGGCTTAAAGCGTCTGCGTGGCAAATATGCCTTCCTGGCTTGTGGTGCAAGGTGTCATTGTATGCTGCCAGGAACACAGTCCAGCGGGTGAATCTTGGAGACAGAATTTGAGAGGTTTGCCTATCTCCAGCCAGCATTCCAAGCAATGGCTTGTGGTCTGTCACTAAGTGAAAATGGCAGCCATATAAATATGCATGGAAATGCTTCACGCCTGCTACTATAGCCAATGCCTCCCGACCGAGTTGGCTATAGTTTCTCTCAGGGGGGGATAGCATGTGAGAGAAAAATGCAATTTGGGCTTCCAGACCTGAAGGCAGTTGATGGCTAAGTACCGCCCCAACCCCATAGGGGGAGGCATCACATGTCAATACCAAGGGCATGGATTCATTGTACTGCACAAGGACACTGTCGGATGTAACAAAGTCTTTGACAGTTCGGAATGCCGCAGCTTCAGTCTTTCCCCATGTCCACCTAGCCGATCGATCCAATAGGTGGTGTAGAGGCTCTACTAGTGATGCCTTGTGCATTAGGAAAATATTATAAAAATTTAACAGCCCAAGAAAGGCCTGCATCTCAGTTTTGTTGGCTGGTGGGGGGGCTTGCTGGATGGCTTGCACTTTGTCGGGGGTAAGGTGGAGCCCTTTAACATCCACTAAGAACCCCAGGAACTCAACTTGTGGCACCGCTGTTTTGCACTTGGTTGTTTTCAGCTTCAGGCCGATGCTCCAGAACCGGCGAAGGATGGTACGGAGGTGAGTGAGCAGGTCAGCTAGGGAAGTGGCTGATAGCAGGATATTGTCAAAGTAAGGGATGATGACTGGTATACCCTGCAGTAATCTCTCCATAAGGTACTGAAACAACCCTGGAGCCATGCTGACTCCAAACTGGAGTCGGTGGCATTTAAATGCCCCTCTATGAGTGACGATGGTTTGGGCTTCAGCAGTTGCCTCGTCAACCGGCAACTGCTGATACGCCTGGGCCAAATCAAGCTTAGCAAATACAGTACAGCAGGTGCTGCATCACTGGCACAAGGTATGCACTCTGTTGTAATGCTCTGTTCAGCGTACATTTATAGTCAGTGCATAAGCGCATAGGCCCATCGCTCTTAATCGGGGTTACAATGGGGTCTCCCAAAGGCTTGTTCCACGGGTTCTAACACCCCCTGTACTAATAATTTATCAAGTTCCGCATCTACCTTAGGTTTTAAGGCAAATGGAACTCTGCATGGCTTAAGGCGTCTGGGAGGGACCTGAGGGTCCAAATTAAATGAAATGGGTGTGCCAGTGTATTTTCCTAGACCTTCCCCCCAAACGTCTGGAAATTCCTTGGTTAATAATTCAAGGTAGGGGTTGCATTGAATTTGGTCGATGCCAGTGACTCGCAACCCTAGGGCTTCAAACCATTCCAGCCACAGTAGACCCTGTACAATAATAAGGGGTAAGCTCCTACAGAATTGTTTAAACTGCACCTTGCAATAGCGTTTGCCCAACACTGGGATTGGATTTCCTTGGGAATCCTTCAGCCTCAACAAACAGGGCTTAAGCCGCTCTTTAACTAGAACTAGGGATGAGCCTCTTGGCAGTTGTCCAGGACACTATATCTGACCCAGCATCTACTTCCATGGGGCATAGACTGCCCTCTAATCTTACTGTGATAACGATTTTCCCCTTAGCACTAAAAGAGATCTCATCAATTTCAGTCTCCTGGCCATCATCCTGTACAGAGAAACAATTTTCTCTTTTCCTGGGAGAAAATTCCCTAGGGAATCTGTTTGTTCTCTTAGGATATGCATTTGTATTTGATGATGAGCCCTCAAAAGCAGTAGCACAAGGGGCAGCTGCTCTGCAAACCTTAGCTACTGTAAATGTCCCTGTTTGCCACAGTGCAGATAGACTGTGTTTTTAAAATGGCAGTCTGCTCTAGCAAGTTTGCCCCCATACCCTGGGCAACTATTTAGGGGGACTGGGGGCTTATCCTGCCAACCGCTCATCTGTCCCGCCTTTAACCGGTGCACTTTGTCATCATCATCTGTTACGTCTGGGCTGGCATCTTCATAGTGGATTTCAAATGGTTTTCCTGCGAATTGGCGGTTTGATTTTCTCTGGATCTCCTCTGCTGATTGTGTTGACAGTTCCATTGCTCGGGCTTCATCTAGCGCAATCTGCAGGGTCAGGTCTGGCTTGGCCAATAGGCAGCGCTGTATGCGGAGGTCTTGTACACCACCGACGATCTGGTCCAGAAGGACATCATCCAGGTCTCTGAAATTGCAATGCAGAGCTGTGACCCTCAATGCTGCTACATATTCATTGATCAATTCCTCTTCACGCTGGTTCCTTCTGTGGAAAGCGTGCCGGCGGACAATCCGGGATGGTGCTGGGACATAATGCTTCTTGAGTTTGGCCATTAACTCATCCCAGGTCACTGTGTGCACTGACAGGGGAGCCACTAATGTGCCTGCCATATTAAACATCTCTGTGTCACACAAGTTGAAAAAACACGATTTCTTTCTGCTCTCAGATAAATTGGTATAGTCATTCGTTTCCAAGAAGCATTCAAAATGGGATATATATGACTCCCAGGTTTCTGTGGCTCCATTAAAGACTGCCAGTGTGTTCATAGAGGCCATCCTGAGGTAAAAATAGGAGCTCTCAGTCAACGCTCACTAACTGTTTAGTGACTTTACTCAACCTCTCGTCGAGTGAGTTCCTCTGAGAGGAATTTCAGCTCTGAGTGACTCGGCTCTGTAATAGTGACCTTCACCAGCTCTTTGCCTGGCCTCTACCTCAGCACCCCACCCTCATCGCCAATGTTCTAGCTAGGGAGAACGCTGGGTGGACAGACTGAGGCAAGCCAGGTCTTTCAAATGCTAACAGCTTTAATACTTAACAGGTTGCCAAATGCAGCAATTCACAACTCACGCGTCTCAGCTAACTGGCAACAACTGAGCCCTATTTGAAAGCTTTATATATATATACCAGTTGTCAAACAGGTAGCCAATCAGGAGTGAGAACAACACCCTCTAGGCAGATGGACTGGAGTGAGAACTACTGCACATAGCAAATACCACCTCTGGAATAAGTTGGTATGGTAGGGTTATGAGATGGTCAGGATTTTGCCATCCTCCTTCATGCTTCCGATATCCAGTATTTAAAAGCACAATCAGAAACCAGAAAAGTAAGAAAAACAAAAGAAATTTAGAAAAGGGATTTACAAAGAGGGAATAAAAAAGTCAAAGTAATAGTGTTAGATTAATATCACACCTTATATCAGTCCAGTATTTTGTATTAATTTAAGGCTTTAGAAAACAATTCAATAGCCAGTATAATATAATATGGATTGTAAATCAAAATGAAGAGTTAACGAAGTTTAACTAAGTTTCTGTTTAACCTAACAATTCTACCCTTCTTTGGTAATTTGTCTCATGTTTTCTAAATGTGTCCTCTCTGTATATCATATTGACCTTGACTGGTCTGTTCAGATGGCACATTAGCCTACTGTTAAGATCAATCATTATTGTGCCAAGTGCTCCTATCTGGCTCGCTTTACTATCAAATATGAGTTGGCAGACAGGATGTGGAATCATTAGTGATCTGGGATATAGAGTCTAAGATCCATAATTGTACATCTCATATGAAACCAACTTATTTCTTGCAGAAAATGAGATTTTGAGAAAAAAATGTAGAGTGCAATTTTCTTGACTGGTCTGTAAACACTTTATCAGAAAGAAGAGAGAAAAGTTGCTGATCAAAAAATAAGGGTCGGTATAATGGGACTGGGGAGTGATGTCCACTGGGAAGATCCTGGGAAGATAATCAATGGATCTGCAAACCAGCAAAGCTATTACTAGAAGCCAATATGAGTTTGTCAAAAATAGATCATGTCAGACAAAGGTTATTACATTTTTGACAAAGTGACTAAATTACTGAACCAGCAAAACGCTGTGGACATTGTATATTTGGACTTCAGTAAGAATAACAGAGTTGGAAGGGACCTTGTAGGTCATCTAGTCCAACTCCCTGCCCAAGCTCTATACCCGGGATGGCGAACCTATGGCACATGTGCCACAGGTGGCACACGGAGCCATTTGTCAGGGCACATCAGGCATTGCCTTGTCAGCTGGCCTGCGCGCATGCGCGTGCCAGCCAGCTGGCTTTAGCCTTTATTTGAGGACATTTTCACCCTCCCCAGGCTCTAGAGGGTTTATAGGAGCCTGGGGAGGGCAAAAACAGCCTCCCCCACCCCCCGGAGGCCCTCCAGAGGCTTCAGGAGCTTCCCTGAAGCCTCCAGAGCACAAAAACCCGGCCCTATGGGCAAACTGGAAGTTTGGGAACGGACTTCCAGTTTGCTCGTAGGGCCGGTTTAAGCCCTCCGAAGCCTTCAGGGAAGCCTCCTGAAGGTCCCTGAAGGCTCCGGAGGACTAAAAATGGCCCTTAGGGACAAACCAGAAGTGACTTCCAGTTTGGTCATAGGGTTGTTTTTCATCCTCCAGAGCCTCAAGGGAAGCCTCTGGAAGGCCCCTGAAGGCTCCAGAGGGCTAAAATTGGCCCTACGAGCAAACAGAAAATCCAGTCCTGAACTTTTGGTTTGCCCATAGGGCTGGTTGTTTGCACTCCAGAGGCTTCAGGGAAGCTCCTGAAGCCTTCGTAGGGCCTCTGGGTGGGGGAGGCTGTTTTTGCCCTCCCCAGGCTCCTATAAAGCCTCTGGAGCCTGGGGATGGTGAAAAAAGCATGCAAAAAATGTGAGGGGGAGCACCTGTCATGCGTGCATGCATGCTGGGGGTTGCACATTGCATTATGGGTGTGGCATGCCCACACACAACCCCCCCTGCGCTCCCCCCCACTTTTGGCACATGAGCCAAAAAAGATTTGCCATCGCTGCTCTATACCATTTCTGACAGTCCAGTCTCTTCTTGAAAGCTTCTAGTTACAAGGCTCCCACAATTTCTGAAGACATTTGATAAATTAGATCACAGCCTACTTCTTGGCAAATATGAGACAGACAGCATCACCACCAGATTGGATTCCTAACTGGCTAACCAACTGCACTCAAATGTAGCCCTCAATGGAATTCCCTCTATGGAGGGAAGCTTGCAGTGGGATACCCCAAGGTTCTGTCTCAGTATTTTTCAACATCTTCATGAATGTTTTAGATGAAGGGATAGAATGGGAGCTCATCAAATTTACAGAGGACATGAAGTCAGGAGGGATAGACAACACTTTAGAAGAAAGGGTCAAGATCTGGAAAGATCTTGACAGATTTGAACATAGGGCCCTATCTAATAAAATGCAGTTCAGTGATGAGAAAGTAAGGTTTTACATTTAGATGAGAAAAACCAAGTGCATGAACATAGAATAGGTGGTATATATCTCAACAGCAGTAATAGTGAGAGGGATCTAGGAGTCCTAGTTGACAATCCCTTAAGTATGAGCCAGCAGTGTACTACAGCTGCCAACAACAACAACAATGTAGTCCTAGGCTGCATTAACAGATGGATAGATTCAAGATCACATGAAGCATTAGTACCGCTATATATTGCCTTGGTAAGACCACACTTTGAATATTGCATCCAGTTTTGATCACCACAGTTTACTAAGCTAAGACTCTGCAAAGTGTGCAGAGAAGAGCAACAAAGATGATTAGGGGACTGGAAAATAAAATATATGATGAATAGTTGCAAGAACTGAACATGTCTAGCCTAATGAAGAGAAGGACTAGGAGTGACGTGATAGCAGTTTTCCAATATTTGAGGGGTTGCCATAGAGAGGGACGTAGTGGCTCAGTGGCTAAGATGCAGTTCGGCAGTTTGAATCCCTAGCACCGCATACATAACAGAGTGAGCTCCCAATGCTTGTCCCAGCTTCTGCCAACCTAGCAGTTCGAAAGCATGTAAAAATGCAAGTAGAAAAATAGGGACCACTTTGGTGGGAAGGTAACAGCGTTCTGTGCGCCTTCGGCATTTAGTCATGCTGGCCACATGACCACGGAAACGTCTTCGGACAGCGCTGGCTCTTTGGCTTTGAAACAGAGATGAGCACCACCCCCTAGAGTTGGGAATAACTAGCACATATGTGCGAGGAGAACCTCTACCTTTACACAGAGAGGAGGAGGCCAACCTGGTCTCCAAATCACCCGAGGACAGGACAAGAAATAACTGTTGGAAACTTATCAAAGAGAGATCCAATCGAGAACTAAGGAGAAATTCAGTGGCTATGAGAACAATATTAAAAGTGTCTTTGCCAGTAATTTCAGAAAAAGTCAAAATATGTATACACACATGTAGTTTTCTTTCCTTCAGCAGCCACCTCATTCATGCAAATTGACCAACTTACGAGTTTTCACTTAGCAGTGATCTTCCATTTAAAAACAGTATTTTTCTCATTTGTTTCTTCCCCGCCCTCCTCTGTTAATTGGGAGATGTAATCCTCCCCCAAAAAAGATTTTGCAGCAAATACCACACATAGACTAATGAAGTGTCAAAGAGTTTAATTAGATACTGAAGTAGACGTTACAGGCGTTATTAAGTGCAAAAGCAATGCCTGCAACTCAGAAAATATAAAGCACTAATTAATATTGAATTGAAGTTGTTAGTTACTTTTTTTAAAGGAAGTAGAGAGGCCAGTCACAGAAATCACAAAATTAAAGGTATCCATTCCTATTCTATAAAATCCTGCCATGGAACTGTTTTTAGTCATGAAAAGGCAGGTTAGGATTTAATCAGTAGATAGAAGGAATCTATCTAATCTTATGATTTGTGACGAATGTATCTTTATGTATACTGAGAGCCTATGCACCAAAGACGAATTCCTTGTGTGTCCAATCACACTTGGCCAATAAAGAATTCTATTCTATTCTATTCTATTCTATTCTATTCTATTCTATTCTATTCTATTCTATTCTATTCTATTCTATTCCATTCCATTCCATTCCATTCCATTCCATTCCATTCCATTCTCTATTCTATTCTATTCTATTCTATTCTATTCTATTCATCATGCTGAGCTGGAATCTCCATATACTCATCAGCCTAAATCAGTATCTTAGATCAGGGGTCACCAAACTCTGGACCATGACTGGTACTGAGCCATGTCCCATTAGGAACTGAGCTGCACAAGTGATGGGCAAGTGCGTGAAGTTTTATTGGTGCATGCACAGGATTGAGTTATGTGCCCAAAACCATCCCCTCCCTCCCACCAAGACCCCCGCTGCCGGTCCATGAAGCCAAAAAGGTTGGGGGCCACTGTCTTAGATCCCTTTGAAATCAACACAACTACTATAATGATTTAATTATTTAAATTTTAATTGCGTTTAACTGCAATTAGCTGGAGTTAGAAGAGGATTCATTGACCTAGAGGTTTAACTTTTTGTTCTATGAAAAAAAAAAGGTTGACAAAAGTTTCTATGTTTCTTTAAAGTTCATTTGGTGGCATAATTGTACATCCCATCCTCTGTCTACCAAATTTTAATGGTAGAAACCAATGCAGATCATCTATGAGAACATTCTGTGATCACTAAACAAAAGCAAATTGTAAAGTGAGGGAGGAAAATCCACATCCATCAATGTCTTAGTGAATACCACCATCTGTTGGATTTTCAAAGCATACCCACAAATTGAATTATCATAATGCCAGGATCTTCTCCCAACTGGGGAGAGAAGATCACCAGGAAAAGATGTGGGGAGATGTGGGGAAGAGGAGGCTCACACTGGCTTCTCTTCCTATATGTTCTCCAAGGATGTTTTACTTCCTCCCTCATGGATGTTGGCCAGCATCCAACTGCAAAATGGAAGAGCACCTTTCACTCATAGTGAAACCTGGTTCTCAAAGTAGAACAGAGATGTCAGACTCGATTTCATTGAGGGCCGCATCAGGGTTGTGTTTGACCTCGAGGGGGGGGGCAGAGTGGGTGTGGCCAGGCTGGGCATGGACCCAAGTCTCTTGTGTCAGGAGCTCCTGTGGTGGCCCAAGAGCTCTGCCAGTGAAAATGGGCTCCCAACAGGGGTGGCTGCTGCCACTGCCGGTTCAGTCAGGGATGCATTGCACGCACATGTGTGTGTGTGTGTGTGTGTGCTTGATGCACACTATGCCTGCATGTGCAGTACTGAAAAAAACAAGATGGCAGTGCCTATGGCACTGCCGATAGAACTGGTTTGGGGGCATGGCAGGCCCGAGTTACTACCTTCTCATCCGAACCGGTCCGAACCAGTAGGAACCCACCTCTGGCTCCTAAGCTCCGTTTTCAGCTGCAATGGCCTCCTGCAACTGTCTGACAGCTAAAATGGAGCTCAGGAGGCTCCCCCCCCAGCTCCATTTTCGTTCGCAGAGGTACCACGGACAAGTCCTTCGCTGCTTCCAGGGTCTCCCGTTGCCAGAATCTGGCCCCCAGGCCTTGAGTTTGACATTCCTGAAGTAGAAGATCTAAACTCTTTCTGCATATTGTTTTTTTTTTCTTCCAGACTGTGCACCTCAAGATGTATTAGAGGTCCAACTATTTTTTGACTTTAAAACTAGAATAACCACATAGAGCCTTGGTAATTAATAAAATTCAGGCTAAGAATTAAAAATAAAATGCTATACGTTATGGGATAGCTACTAAATTTGAAAGTAGAAGAGGTATTTTTACTGTTTAAATGTATGTGGATCAGCCAAACTTTAATTTCTATTTTACATGTATAACAAGGAACAACTTGGTTGACTGGAATATGTATTCAGTGAAGAAAGCTAAAGAGAGTTTATTCTGAGTTAATAGAAAATTGGAAGCATTTCCATGTAATTTCTGAAAATAAATAATGGATCTTGGGTGTCATCAGGATAAATAAGTAATTTACATTAACATTTGAATAATGAATTAATATGGCAGAATCAAAATGTATGGACATTCTGGATAGAAAGAGAAAATATTAATCCTATATTTTTTTTCATGATGAAACAATGGCAGCATTTTGACATTGAGTGCTAAAATATTGACCATAGCGAATGTGGTTGGAGTATAGAATAGCTGTTTAAGAAAATAAAACTGAATAAGGGGTAGTAGATGGGTGGGTAGGGGAGAAAAACATAAGTTCTAAAAATGGAAATGGAATTTAAACTGCTATTTCAATCTTAATCCATCTATTGCATGTTTGTGTCTTCAGAGAGGCTACAAAGTCGAGAAAATTGCTTTTGATAGAAAATGACATTTCTAAGTAAGAACTCACTGTAAACCTAACAATTTTGTTCCATCACCTTCGTTCATTCACAGTGGTCCAGTGTGTTCTTCATTGATGATATGATTCAGTGGTGGGATTCAAAAGTTTTTACTACCAGTTCTGTGGGCGTGGCTTGGTGGGCATGGCTTGGTAGATGTGGCAGAGGAAGGATACTGTAATATTTCCATTCCCTCCCCACTCCAAGGGAAGGATACTACAAAATCCCCATTTCCTCCTGATCAGCTGGGACTTGGGAGGCAGAGAATAGATGGGGTGGGGCCAGTCAGAGGTGGCATTTACCAGTTCTCCAAACTACTCAAAATTTCCGCTATCAGTTCTCCAGAACTGGTCAGAACCTGCTGAATATCACCTCTGGTATGATTCCAGTTTTGAACACACTTATATAGACATGCATTTCCTAGGTGAAAAACTGAACAGGTGAGAAATCACTATTTAGCAAGTATCTACAATTTAATACATTTCCTTCCAAACCTTGGTGTGCTTCCATAAGCAATGTTGGATGATCCTCCCAAGATATGGCTCTCATTGTAGGCATTCTGGGGCATAGAATGGGTGAGAGCTGCAATGAGAATTGGTAGAAACGCCCAATAAGTAATATGTTCAGTATTGCTTCCCTTTTAAGTCTGGTTGTATTCAAATTATTTTTGATACATACATCTTTCTGTTATCATCAAGTTATTAGCAGTGGTGGGATTCAAATAATTTAACAAGCGGTTCTCTGCCCTAGTGACCAGCTGGGTAAGCAGGGCTCGGTGGTCATGGCACCATCTGGGCATGGCCAACTCAACATCACTCATGTCGATGGGCGCTTTGCCTTAGCTGTTACAATGTAATAAGGGTTAACCGGAGAAGCAGTTTCTGTAAGCAGGGCAATAAAGATTAGGCTAGAAACAATACCAGAACGTTTCCTTCCTGCCTTCCTTACAGGATTACCCCCATAAAGTGGGGAAAAAAAACAAAAGGAGATTTCTTCCAAAAACCAGTTCTCCGAACTGCATAGAAAGTTAACAACAGGTCCCCTGAATAGGTGCGAACTGGCTGAATTATTAGTATTATAATACTGGCTATTAGCATTGTATTTTAGAGTGTCACTTATTTATGTGAATGGACAAATAGGAAAGATGGACTGCATATCTTATGCAGCATGTGGAAAATTACCAGACTGAAGAGTTCTACAAATATACAAGAAAATATATTCTCAAAATAGGAGATAGTTACCATGTCCACTAATTAAAGCAATGTCACTTGAATAGATAACTCAGGGTAGTTCAGTGAATCAAGATCATATGAAATGTTAATATCAGTTTAGAGTATAAGTCTTTGGTAACACACACTTGGAACACTCATCCTGTATTGATCACCACAATATAAAAAAAAAACATGTTGAGACTCTGGAAAGAGTGCATAGAAGACCAACAAAGATGACTGAGAGGCTGGAGAATAAAACATATGAAGAATGGTTGCTGGACTTGGGTAAGGTTAGTCTAATGAAAAGAAGGACTAGGTGATATGATAACAGTGTTCCAATATTTGAGGAGCTGCCACAAAGAAGAAGGGGTCAACCTATTTTCCAAAGCACCAGAAGGCAGGACAAGAAGCAATGGATGGAAACTGAACAAGGAGAGAAGCAAGAACTGAGGAGAAATTTCCTGACAGTGAGAACAATCAACTAATGGAACAGCCAGCATTCAGAAGTTGTGGATGCTCCATCATTGAAGGAGCTTTTAAGAGACTGGATAGTCACTTGTCTGAAATGTTATAGGCAGGTAACCTGCTTGAGCAGGGGGTTGGACTAGAAGACCCCAAAGGTCCCCCCCAACTATGATGATGTTCTATAGTGGAACATAAAACATGTTCTATGTTCAATCTAGAACTGGAAAAGTGATGGCAGAATTTACATAAATAGTTGGGAATTGTAGTACCTTAGGTTCATTATGCAGAATGTGGTGCCAGGAATGTTGGTTTCCTCCAGCCTCCATTTTCCTGGATATCAAACGTAGCCAGGGGAATTCAACTGCATTCTAAACAGGGTCTGGGTCTATGCAATAGTTTTCTGAGTAAAGCTTTTAGTTTGAAAATAAAAATTAAGTGTGTTAAATTGCATTTGTTTCTACATGTCCCAAGGGTCCAGATTAGGGGTGTCAAAGTCATGTCAACACATTGTCACGTGATGTATTGTGACTTTCCCCCCTTCACTAAAATGGAGGTGGGCATGGGTAGTGTGTTATGCATCCGGCCCTTGGGCCGTGAGTTTGACACCCCTGCTCTAGATAAATAAAACAAGTTGCTCTAGAAATGCCTTAAGATCTTGACACTTTGCATCTGATTGTATCAAACATTCAAAATATGTTTCCACTTACATAATCCCTGCCTGCATTAAAGGATAGAGAGAATGATGAATAATTAATTAAGGTTTCACATTGCTTAACGTGAATCAAGGAAAAGTGAATAGTGTAGATAATGATTAAGAAGAAAGCCTAAATATGACATCAATCCTCACATTTTCTCAAGTCATCTTCCATCTCCCTTTTGCATTCTGGACAAAGGAACTACTACCCCAAAACAAGCGGAATGATGTGTTCTACCATTGTATTTCATGATAGCTTTAGGTAAAAGGTAAAGATTCCCCTCACACATATGTGCTAGTCATTCCCGACTCTAGGGGGCGGTGCTCATTTCCGTTTCGAAGCCAAAGAGCCAGCACTGTCCAAAGACATCTCCATGGTCATGTGGCTGGCATGATTAAATGGTGAAGGCGCATGGAATGCTGTTACCTTCCCACCAAAAGTGGTCCCTATTTTTCTACTTGCATTTTTACATGCTTTCGAACTGCTAGGTTGGCAGAAGCTGGGACAAATAATGGGAACTCCCTCTGTTATGCGGTGCTAGGGATTCGAACCGCCGAATTGCCCACCTTTCTGATCGACAAGCTTAGTATCTTAGCCACTGAGCCACCATGTCCCTCTCTGTGTCCTCTCTGCGGCAACCCCTCAAATATTGGAAAACTGCTATCACGTCACTCCTAGTCCTTCTCTTCATTAGGCTAGACATACTCAATTCTTGCAACTATTCATCATATATTTTATTTTCCAGTTTAGTCATACCAGCCACATGTCCATGGAGACATCTTCGGATAGCACTGGCACTTCGGCTTTGAAATGGAAATGAGCACCGCCCTCTAAAATCGGGAACGACTAGCACGTATGTGTGAGGGGAACCTTTACCCTTACCTTTATCTTTATGAACAGAGTAATATTCCTACTACAGAAAATATGCAGATTGTGTATTAATATTAATACCGAATCTGTATTCATTTATATTCTGCATCCTCTTTAGTGGTTTTTAATAGCTATAATGGTTTTATATTTGAAAGATTATATAATAATGGTATTCATTTTTGATATATAGTATCTGTTAAAATTAAAACAAAATGCTGAAGTGTTCAGTCATTATAATTTTATGTTTGGATCTTCCATTGCGGTTTTTTCTCCCTCCAAATTTCAAATAATTCACAATATTTATCTTTCTTTTAGCATGCAATCAAAGCTGACTGCTAAATATATCTATTCATGATATTAGCTTGTATGCACATCACTTTATTATCCCTGATGTCATAAAATGAAACAGTTCACTTATGGAAAGCCTCATTGTCTGGCCATTCAGGGCTCATTTCTCCCCTTTTATTTTAATATTTTTGCATGATTTTTAATTCAAATTGGCTCTAAGGATTCTTACAGCAATTAAAATACAACCTAGATAATACACCGAACTAATCTCACCAGTGAGTAAAAATGAATTTTTCAAGTCATCCAGGGAGAATCTGAACCAACTAGATAATTTGTTTTGCTAACCCAGCTGAAGTGAGAAATGTTCATTAGGAATTCTGTGAGTACTGTCTGTGGTGAAAAAAATTGCAGGAAGGGAGGGAAAGGATTTATGGAAATAAGCAATTCAGGAGATAGAGGATCAGAGCTGGAAGTACAGGAGCAGTATTTTATAATTAATGTCTAAGAAAGCTTAGCAACTAATTTTTAGATATCAACTAGCTGATAGCCTGTTGTTTCCCGGGTATTTATTTATAGGGGGGGGGGAATGTCTGGACCAAATATAATTTTTAATGTTGGATTTTTCCCCTTAAAAGAGACCCCCCTTGGGGAGTAAGAGCAACGTCTTCCTGATATCTGATTTTGGCGACAATTAAATTAGTTAAAAATGTTTTTCCTGTGCCCCCAGAAGCATAATTTCTGATGTTGGATTTCCCCCCTTACCACAGGGAGCCCCTTTGTGGAGTACTGTGAAGCCGTTACCACAGCAATTCCACTGCGATGTACAGTAGAAGTCATTTTAAGGCAGTACAGTAGCAGCCATTTTAAGGCACAACAGGCTGTATCTTAATAGAATACTCCGAGGGGTTTTAGGGGAGTCTTACCCCCACAGTATTTGTTTCCAGAGAGTAAGTCAACTGTGTACCAAGTTTGGTTGAAATTGTTCGAGGCATTCCAGAGTTATGCTGGAACATACACATACATGCACACATGCACA
This sequence comes from Natrix helvetica, assembly GCF_964273705.1. NCBI lineage: Eukaryota > Metazoa > Chordata > Lepidosauria > Squamata > Natricidae > Natrix > Natrix helvetica. Next base: position 97,367,216 of record NC_138551.1, read on the forward strand.
CATGCACACACACACACACATACGTTTTTGTATATAGATTGACACCAGCCTAAGTCTGGTGGTGCTACTACTGCTCTATCCAGATGTGTCCATCCTTGGCACAAGTCTGGAATCTTCAATATGGCTTCTGACTTCTTAATCTTAATCACGTGAAGTGTCAATACCCCTTTATAATGCCTTGGTAAGGCCACACTTGGAATACTGCATCCAGTTTTGGTCGCCACGATGTAAAAAAGATGTGGAGACTCTAGAAAGAGTGCAGAGAAGAGCAACAAAGATGATTAGGGAACTGGAGGCTAAAACATATGAAGAATGGTTGCAGGAACTGAGTATGTCTAATAGAAAAAAGGACTAGGGGAGACATGATAGCAGTGTTCCAATATCTCAGGGGTTGTCACAAAGAAGAGGGAGTCAAGCTATTTTCCAAAGCACCTGAGGGTAGGACGAGAAGCAATGTGTGTAAACTAATCAAGGAGAGAACCAGCCTAGAACCTTAGTTCACATTCACAACCTTAGAACCCAGAAATTTCCGGACAGTTAGAACAATCAATCAGTGGAACAACTTGCCTCCAGAAGTTGTGAATGCTCCAACACTGGAAGTTTTTAAGAAGAACTTGTCTGAAGTGGTGTAGGGTTTCCTGCCTAAGTGGGAGGTTAGAATAGAAGACCTCCAAGGTCCCTTCCAACTCTGTTATTCTATTCTATTCTTCCCCTCATCCAAATACTAACAAGGCATTATCCTACTTAGTTTCCAAGCCCAGTCACAGTCAACCAGATTTAATGCAGCAATATAAAATGTGTCTCAGTAAGGTCATTCTGTACCTAAAAGGCTATTAATTTAAAGAGTAATTTCTCAGTGGATTAATAGAGGCAGATTATTTTACTGCTTGGGAAATCATCTTAATAGCTACAGCCCTGCTGTTCATTGTAATCACATGGAGCAGGTGTATTGCCCCCACCAATTGATAAAAGATAATCTCTCTCATTATCATGTGATCAATCATATAACATACACATGCATATATTCCAATTATGCATCATTGTTTGGGGCTTTACAAATGTACATTTTGATCATAAAGTGCTTTAACATTTCTTACTGCCTAGAAGAATTAATCAGGGAGTTTGTGGCACATTTTTTTAAACAATAGAGGGTGATGCTGTTAATTTGGTTTCTCTTGGAAAAACTAATAGGCTGGGAGCTGCTGTGATCTTTGAGGGAATGCTTTTCCAGAGAAATAGTGAATGTCTCTGTGTCTTTGAGGACAAAGTTGCTAGAATGGCAACAGTGGGTAAGACACTGAGCTTGTGGCTCAGTGGGTAAGACACTGAGCTTGTGCATCAGAAAGGTTGGCAGTTTGGCAGCTCAAACCTCTAGCACCGTGTAACGGAGTGAGCTCCCATTACTTGTCCCAGCTTCTGCCAACCTAGCAGTTCGGAAGCACGTAAAAATGCAAGCAGAAAAATAGGAACCACCTTTGGTGGGAAGGTAATTCCGTGCACCTTCAGTGTTTAGTCATGCCAGCCACATGACCACAGAGACATCTTCAGACAGCGCTGGCTCTTTGGCTTTGAAACGGAGATGAGCACCGCCCCCTAGAGTCGGGAATGACTCACACGCATATGCAAGGGGAACCTGCTAGAGTGACGGCTTTAGAACAAGGGCATTAAACTCGCAGCATTACATTGCCATCATGTGACGTCTCCACGACTTTTTCCCCTCTGCAGAGCTGGGATGGGCATGGCCTGCATGTGATGCATCCGGCCCGCAGGCCACCAGTTTGACACCCCTGCTTCAGCAGGTCATTCTTATGAAGGATAGGTCAAAAGGGCAATAATGAATGGTAGCTTTGGGTAAACCACAGTTCTGCCTCTATGTATGTATGCTTCTTAGAGGGCGATTCTTGAATGAATAGCATTAGCATCTAATCCACAGTCTATTTGCATTCATTAAAGTAGTATGAATTGGATATCAGGTATATTGTGGGAGGTTTCCTTCCCTATTGTTATTTTATTACAAACTTGCTGATAACCCAGTATTGCTCGAGTATTTATTTATAGGGGGAAAATGTCCAGATCAAATGTAATTTTTAATGTTGGATTTTCCCCCTTACCACAGGGAGACCCCTTGTGGAATACTGTGAAACTGTTACCATGGCAAGTCCACTGTCCTGCATAGTAGAAGCCACTTTATGGCAGTACAGTAGAAGCAATTTTAAGGCACAACAGGCTGTATCTTAACAGAACAAACACTCCAAGGGGTTTTAAGGATGTCTTAAAACCCGCCCCCCAGTATTTGTTTCCAGAGGGTAAGTCATCTGTGTGCCAAGGTTGGTTGAAACTGGCCCTGCCACCATCTATTCTCTGCCTCCCAAGTCCCAGCTGATTGGGAGGGAATGGGAATTTTTCAGTAACCTTCCCCTGGAGTGGGGAGGGAATGGGGATTTTACAGTACCTTTCCCCTGCCACGCCCACCACAGAACCAGTAAAAAAAAAATTGAATCCCACCACTAGAATCAGAGAAGCAGTTGACTCAGTGGCCTCTGCTTTATGAGGCCTGACAGGAATCAATTCTCTCTCCTACCTTTTAAGTATATTTTTCTTAGGTATAAAGATGTAAGAATACAACCAGAGAAAAGACAAGAAAAGTACAAATGGGATTTACAGATTGTAAAAAGCAGATAGGAATTTTATAACACCAATTAAAATGGGAAAAATCCTTTATTATTCTACTAGTAACATTAAGATAATATATAATCATAAACCAATTTTGGTACTTTAGCAACTATTGTTAGAGTCAAATCAAAGACTAACAAATACCACTAAAATCATTGGTCAAAATAATAGGAATTGACAAGTATTTTAAAGTAATCTGGAACCAATTGTCCTTTACTTTATCACCAGTGAGAAAGAATAATGTTTAATTTGTCCTTTTGCCTTGTATGCTTTATTTTTATTCTCTTTTAAGTGGAAATCTAAGTCACTGACTATACTGTGATAGAGGTGGGATTGCCAGACTGCAGGCCAGACTGACTGTCTGGAGTTTTAATATCTTATGTTAAAAGAAATCTGATTTACAATTCATATTCCATAAATAGCTTCCAACTTAAAGTTAATATCGGACCCATTTTGAACAATAAAAATATCACAAAAGTCATTTTGACATTCATGAACCTTCGCAGAGCTTGGTCTACGATCCTCTATTTAAGAAATTGAGTGTAATTTTCAAGGTGAAGAATGAAGTACTCTAGGCATTGTCACCACACATAAAGATAACTACCATTTTTATTTATCAAATTTATTTGCTGCCCATCTCATGGTTCAGGTAACTCTAAGTGGCATTCAGGCAACCCAAATGTACAGTATTTTGTAGAAATGTGGGAGTTAGTGATGCTTAATAGAAAAACAGCTGACATAAAAGAAAAGTTTTGAAGTGTGTTTAATTCCATGTTGAAGCATCTTTCAGAATTGCTCGGCTACTTGATGTTGCCACCAGATATGAAAATACAGCCCATTATATTTCTAATATTTTTTGAATATTTATTATTTATTTTATTCATGTAATTTGTCGAACATGTACTAGATAACAGGTATAAGTATAAATATGGACATGAACAAGGAATGAGTGCAGGTAAATGGGGACAGTAGGACAGGGACGGAAGGCATGATGGTGCACTTATGCATGCCCACTTTTACGGACCTCTTAGGAATGGGGTGAGATCCACAGTAGACAGTTTGAGGTTGAAGCTGTGGGGTTTAGAGGATGTAACAATGGAGTCAGGTAGAGAATTCCAGGCATTGACCACTCTGTTGCTGAAATTGTATTTTCTGCAATTGAGTTTGGAGCGGTTGACCTTGAGTTTGTATCTATTGTTTGCCCATATATTACTGAGGTTGAAGCTGAAGAAGTCATTGACAGGTAGGACGTTGTAGCGGTGTAGATGATGCGTGCATCATCCATTTTGGCAATCAACACTGGAATATAATGATATACCGTCTAAAAAAAAAGTTTTGCACCAAGTTTTATCTGAGCGTAGTGTTCACAAAAAATTGAATATTTATCTTCTATTGATGTTCCCATTGTCACATATCAATTGTGCTATTTAAATTCTGCATCCTTTTCATCATGCAATCTTTGACTTGTTCAGTTTTTGAAACATATTTCAATAACAATTTATCTAGGTATATTAGTCTTGTTAGATATTCTGGATTTTCTGTTATAAACAATTAAAGTTCACCCAGGCTCCATTTCATTTGGCTTCTTCCTTTTGAAATGTAATGCTTATTTGAAGGTACTGAAAGCAATGAAACATTTCTGGCTATACCAAGCAGAGATTCTCAAAAGATTTCACTTTTGTTTTATTAAAGATTAGATTAGACCGTGCAATCTATATGAATTATTATGTCTCCACTGATCCAATGTTTTAGCATATTCATCTTCATGAAAGTAATTAATATTGAAGTCAGAGTAATAAGCCTTGGCTTATTCTTTTATATGTATCCTACACTTTCAATAAGCTATTAGAACTGATTGATCTCTTATGCACAGAACATTTTATTAGACCAAATATATTCATGCAGACCTTCTAGATGTTCTGCTCCTTTCATAGAGGAATTTCAACATTAATTCTGTTCACCACCTTGGGTTATTTTAAAAAATAATAAAGGCAAAATAAAACATCTCAACAAACTGTTCTGATCTAGGCTTCCCCAAACTATGAAGCAGACTCCTTGTTCCAACAAAACCCCTTTTTATTAAGTTACTGTGAGTTCCTCTCATTCACATCCAGCAAAGTCTTTCAAAGGTGAATTTACAATCACAGACCTTATCTGGCTTGGAGAGCTGCCAGGCCGATTATCTTCCCAACTCAATGTTGTACAAGAAAGTACTTGGCAAGGAGTCTCTTAGAGTTACAAATCAATTAAGTGAACTAATTGTCTCCTGCAAACTCCCCTCCCCTTTCACTCTTCTTTATTCCCTATGAGAGGGGCTATTCAGTGTCCACCTGTGTCTTTACTCCCGAGTCGGCCCTTGTTCCTTAGCTGTTCCCTTCTCCTGGCAGCTCTGCACATGCAGACATCGGGAATAGGCTCCAGCTGTTCTTCTGCCCCACTGATCTCCAACTCCGAAGGCAGCTGATAACTGTCAGGCGGCCCTGGCCCCATCTCTGCCTCCAATGCAGATCACCCATCAGAGCCTTCCCCAGACTCCAGGACTGGCCCATCTTCCTCCCCAACCTCGTCACTGTCTGAGTCTGCCACCAGCTCCACTGGTCACTGGTGGGCCACAGCATAAACAATATACAAGTAACCCTCAACTTCAAACATTTATTCAGCAACCATTCATAGGGATGTGGAATGAATCGTGCTTATGACTGGTCCTTGCCGTCCTAGCTGCCTCAGCTTCCCCATGGTCAAGTGATTAAGATCTGAATGGTTGATATCCAGCTCACACTTATGCATGACTGGTTCCAGCACCCTGCAATCACTTGATCACCATTTGTAACTTTCCCTTCTGGATTACCCAGAAAATCAATGGGAAAATCAATATGGAAGGTAGCGGGTTTCTTGCATAAATCTCCCCTGTCCAATATGCGCACTTTCCCCAAGACCTTCTGTGATTATACCATGCTGGCTACTTGTGCACCCTCTTGCCCCCTCCTACCCCATGCATCCTTTCTTGCACCCTTACACATCCTCTCTACCTTTCTTGCATCCTCATGCATTCTACTGACTTTTATGCCTCCCATGCACCCTTGTACCTCCCTGAGCCTTACTGAACTGACATCCCTGAAATGCTCACCATGGTTCCCTTACGTATTATCCCTGAACCTCACTGTGTCTCTTTCACACCCTTGCTCTTTCCTGCACACCTTCCCTGAGGCTCGCCACATTTCCCTCACCCTTGCATCCTCCTTGAGCCTTGCCACACCTTTCTTGTACTTGTGCACACTCTTACCAATCCTTGCTGCATTTCCCTTGCACAACCCTGTGCACTTTCCTCAAACTTTGCTATGTCTCTTTCACACCCTCAAGCAACCGCTTGCATCCTCCCCTTGCTGGCCTGCTTGCAAGCCACTTGCAAGGAAATTGCAATTTCCTGCTGGCTTCCCCACTGACTTTTGCTGACGTTTCTTGTGAGAAACTGGTAAGAAGTTGCCAGTTGGCAGACGACAAAGTTTCAGTTAATGACAGCAACCAAGAGTGCAAGAACTGCCATTACTAAACAATGCAGTTGCATTTTAGGACTGTGTTGCTTGGCAATAGAAATTTTGGTCCTAATAGCCATTGTAATTGCACTCCAATATGTAACCCAAGGCAATATATTAGCTTGATGATATATTTTAAAACTTGGTGCAACTAATCCACTTTTTTTTTAGCATCTTCTAGGATCCTTATTTGGTCCTCGGTATTTTATGAAAATATTACACAGTACTCTCTTTTCAGTCCTTTTTCTTCATTTTTATTTGGATCATTTGCAATGATAAATAAAATCCTTGATAGGATTTTAACTTTTTTACTGCTGATCCTCTTTCTATTCAAGATTTGTTTAACTTTTTCTATCCTAAAAGTTCTGCCATGTTTTTCCTAGATCTGAGAACAAGTAGTTTTGAATAAATATTCATTGTTTTTAGTCAAGTAAATTCCCAGGTGCTGATATTAAGCCCTGTTTGTTGCAAATCTTGCGTTTACTCTTCATGTAGATTCCATATGACAATGATGGCAATCTTTAGTACCCAAACTGCATGTGTGCGCATGCCCAAACTGAAAAGTGCACACACACAAACATGCACCTGCTCAGATACGTAGGTGCATGCATGGACATACATAAGCCCGAAGAGACCCGAAGACCAGTTGGCGGACGGGAGGTGGGGCATCCCAAAACCAGCAGCACGGCAAGAGATAAGATCTTTTGTGAGCTTCTGTTTCGCTTTTTGCAGGGAAACATAAGCTTACAAAAGAAACACCACTGAGATCTGATGTCACACGTGCCAGCAGAAAGGGCTCTGCGTGCCGCCTCTAAAACGCGTGCCATAGGTTCGCCATCACAGCCATATGATAATCGGTCTTTCCTGCTACAGAAATGTCCATTACTGATTCCATGGAATCCTTTGAATAAGTAACCACGACTACAATATTTTTTTTTAAAAAAGTCATAAATGTAAAAAGCCATTCCAAAGTATCAAAATGTTTCCTCCACCTCAAATCTTATCCACTTTCTTATTTTTCTGATTAAAATTATCGATAGCATTCAAGGTGTATTTGGTATTGTCATGTATCTCTTTGAGACTAATATAGTCTGATCAAAACTAAAAGATTGTTAAGCTTCTTTGCTAGGATACATGTAAAAAGCTTGTAACCCACATTTAATAATAAAGAGATAGATCTGTGTGAGTCAGGATGACTTGGCTCATTATGTTCTTTGTAAATCAGAGTTACAAAAGCCTTTTTCCCATGGAGGAGGAAATATTTGACTTTATGGATATCTTTTTCATTACCTGAGTTAGTGATTTTGTCAAAATTTCTTTGCATGTTTTAAAGTAAAACCATCTGGTCTTGAAAATTTATTCAGTTTTAATGTCTTTTCTTTTGTGCCATATGCTGTGATTACCCAGTTAAATGCTTTCTTTTGTTGATCTGTACATTTCAGGATCTGTGGGGTGTCTAAGCACTCTGAAATCTTCTACACGCCTAGTATCTGCTTTCCATATAGATGACAAGGCTATATGACAGACTATTTCATCAACCCTTATGAAATTGAACCGTATTTCTTCCCACCCGAAAGTAAATTACCGTATTTTTCAGAGCATAAGATGCACAGGAGTATAAGATGCACCTTAGTTTTTCAGGAGGAAAATAGGGGAAAAAAAGATCTGCCTACCAGGTATTCATTTTTATTCCCATAACACCAGAAAAGCAAGCAAACACAATAGTATAAAAAATGACACTTTTTGCCACTTTTTTTCTTTCCCCAGGCAGCCGGGGAAACTCTTAGTATGCTTAACTAGATGTCTGGGCATTCAACCAAAAGCACTTCACACCTTGTAAAAATATAACAAAGCTGAATCGCAAACCAGCCCAGCCCTTGCCTGAAGGAAACCATTGAGAAAACAGACAGCCAATAGGAAAAATCTCTTGTCTTACCCTTAAAGGGATTATCTCCAAAAGAATAGAAATCACAAGTAATCACAGGAATTCTCTGCCTTGCTCTTGAGAGGATTATCTCCCAAAAATAGAAAGGATCTTTCCTGCTTTGCCTACAGGCAAAGCATGGAAGATCAGAAGATCGCTTCACTTGTTAGCACCTCATTAGGGCTGAAAAAAGCTTCTAAAAAGCTACATTCAGAATATAAAACACACCCAAATTTTTAGCCTTTTTTAAGGGGGGGAAAAGAACATCTTATACTCTGAAAAATATGGTAGTTATTTTCTCAGTTGGCCAACAATTTATCTAGCATTCTTTTAATTCCTCTGCTGAACAGAATCTATTTCCTTATACATCTAGTTTACTTTCAAAAGATCTAGTTGCACATTGCCTTATATCCAATATCAGATTTTGCTTGATCCTGATTCCAATTGCTTCAAGTCATTCAACAATATAGCCTTCTATTTCAGGATGGATTTCTTTCTATTCGATGCCAAAGAAATGAATCATCTTTTCTGGATTTCCATACTGTGAATAAAGAAACATCAGGAGTTTAATTAATTGGAAAGAAAGTTTATAATTCCAGGTTGTCAATTCAGTATCTTCTGATACTGATAGTAATAACATCTTTAATGTGAATTGGGATTTATCAAAATTTGAGGAGAAACAGAATTTATATCTCCACGAATCAAGATGTTTTCTGCAAATTTCAAGAAGGAACTAGAAATATGTTTAATAAAAAATTGCTTTGTTATCATTCAGAATATAAATTGGAGCAATTGTAATTTTCCCCTGTCCAATTTGAAATGTAATACAAATTTCCCTACTTCATCTTTATAATGTGATAAATTTCTGCTATATATATGACAATATACTCTCCCACTTTCAAAATTTACATAAAACTGCTGAAGAGACTGTCACTTTGTTGTATAGTACCATCAGTGGGTTGATGGGAACCAGGATTTCATCACTAGTTGGATTGCATGGAAGATACTACGAATATTTTATTCTTCTGCATGGAAGCTATAAGTGTCATGGCTGGCCAGCGGAGCTGGTGGCAGACTCGGACAGTGAGGAGGTTGTGGAGGAACATGGGCCAGTCCTGGAGTCTGGGGAAGGCTCTGATGAGTACTCTGTGTCAGAGGCAGAAATGGGACAACTCACTGCGGCCCCACTTGCCATGGCTACCTTGATGTAGCCATCTTGCCACAGGACACCTCACCCAGAAGTGGGTTGTTGCCGGATTGGCCTGGATTGGCCGACTTGGTAGTAGCGGTGACTGGAGCTCTGCCTACCCACCTGGACACTTCTGCACATCTGCAGAAGCTTCGCATGTGTGTGGGAGCAAGCACAGGAGCGAGCTTGAACTGGTAGTAAAAGAATTAGCAACCCACCTCTGACCTCGCCCCACCAACTCACCTCAGGGACAATTTGCTGAGAGCCTGGACCTTCCACTCTGGTTTCTAAAGCTGGCCCACCTTAAGGGAAGTGAAAGTAAAACCCATATGTGCTCATGCACGCACACACACACAATTAGAAATGCACACCCCTTTTATGCACTCAAACAGTGTTGGGGAGAAATAAAGCAACCAGAGTAAACAATAGAAGTACCAGGATTCCAAGTAACACCCCCAATGAAAGAAGACTCTGAGACTTGAGGTTCCTCAAAGTTCCATTTTATTAGAGATGTCATATTGGGACATCTGGGAAAACCCAAATCTGAAAGCTTCCAGGTTTTCCCCACCCAAACAAAAATCCAAGCCCCTGCCCAGCACCCACATGTCCACCACATGATCCAATCAGGCATCATCCAAAACAGGAGATGCCTCCCAGTCACCTCATTGCAGCTGCAGGCCGGATGACTTTCTGCGAAAGAATGTTATTATGGCTATATATCACCTGCACTCTGTATAATCCCCCTTCCCATTTTCCCACAGTAAAAAATGTGGCAGGCCTGAAGTCCCAAAAGTAAAAGATGGCTTCCAGGTCTGACAAGCAGATCTTTAGATTTGGGAGTCCTAAAACCCATGGCTACTTGTCTTGTTAGGGCAGAGGAAAAGTCAGATTCAAACTCATAACCAAGGGGGTGGAAAAAGTTCAGCCTCTCTCTTTTTTGGCCCTTAGGACTCCCAGGGAATAAATATTTGGGACTACCACTTGAGTGGTAGTGATGGAGCTTCGTAGAGTTTAGGAAGCAGAACGGGTTTCTGAAGACTTTTACATGTGAAATGCCTCTATTTTACCCCCTGAGACTCCTAAAAAAAATATCCTGCCCCCTTTTGGAACATGTTGAGCAAAGCCTGGTGTCATCCTTTTGTCAACAGAAGTTACATATCCCAGCCATAGCCTTCAGATTTCAAACACAGGACATCAAAATATCAAATATCCCAGATGGCCGGCTATGAAACAGGATAAGTAGAACAGAGCAACTGCCTCGGGGCATGTTCTGTAATGTTAACGCAAGATTAATTGCTTTAAGTCCTAAGAACTTTCTGAATTACAAATCAACCCGCAGTGATTCTTCCTCCACCCTCCATTTTTCTTTCATTAGTTTACTTTTATCTTAATGTGCATCTGTGTGTGTATTGAATATTGATAATTCGGTATTCAGCACCAACATTGACAATGACGTTTAGCTGTCTTATGCCTTTCACCAGTGATTTATTGCAAAACATTTCTCTGCTGACTCTGCTATCTAACTTTTTTTTTTGTCTTAATTGTTAATTGAGGGTGAGCCATTGCATGCTGAACAGTTGATCGCTGAATGGGCAATTGGCTTTTCTGGGGTGGCCCCTCAGATTTAATCACCTTGGCTCCAACTTTGTTACTTTATAGACAGGTTAAGCAAAGTTTTTATTCTGTTTTAGGGAGTTTAATTGGTGGGCTTTTTTGAATCTGTATATTGTATACTATATACCAGGGATGGCTAACCTTTTTGTCTTCGCGTGCTGAAAGCATGCACATGCATGCAATAGTGCGTGTGTGCATGCCCACACCCATAATGCAATGCACGCGTGACATTACCCCATGCAGGCCCCGCCCCCATTTTGGGCCTAGCGGGGCCTCCCTGAAGCCTCCTGGGACCAAAAATGGGTCGTATGGGGTGCTGCCCCCGGTGGCCCCCACACATGCTCACACGACCCCCCCTGGTGCATCTGCGTGAGTTTCCCATATGCATGGCAGAGACCCGAAAATCAGCTGGCTGGCAAGAAGTGCTCACGCATGCGCGATAGACCCGCACTATGCGATGGCTTGCGTGCCCTCAGAGAGGACTCTGTGTGCCACAGGTTCACCATCACGGCTGTATAATGTATATCAGGGGTGTCAAATTCAAGGCTGGCGGGCCGAATCCGGCCCACAGGGTACTTAGATCTGGCCCATAGGGCTGACCTGGAAACAGCGAAGGATCAGCTTGCGGTCCCTCTGCCAGTGAAAACGGAACTTGGGAGTGCGTTTTTGCTGGCAGAGCACTCAGGCCACCACAGGCACCCCCAACACGAGTGACGTTGAACTGGCCACGCCCACCCTAGCTTCTTTTCCAAAGAAGATTGTTCTGCGCATGCGCAGAAATGAAATTCAAGATGATGGCACCAACGATAGAACCAGTTCAGGGGCATGGCAGGCCAAGTTACTACCTATTTGGCTGAACCAGTCTGAACCGGTAGGAACGGACCTCTGCCCTGATGATATTGATTTTTTAAAATTGCTTTCTGAATTGTATGTGTTTATTGCTACTTCAATTTTTTTTGAAAAAGAAATAAGATATGTAATACAACCCTATGCTAGTTTGTCTAGAAACAAGTTATGCGGCACCCAATGGGACTTACTCCCAGAGTAAGTACACAGTATAATGCTACTTTCTTCTTGTGAACATTCATTTTTATTTATTCAGAAGTGCCACATTTTTGTAACCTTTGCTCTTTTCTTTTAAGCCACATTGAAATAATTGCCTTACAGGGTGGATTTGATTTAAATCAACTTGATTTAAGTCACAATTTATATCACTATTTAAATCACTTTAAAAAAAGGCTTGATTTGAATCAACTTGTTTTAAATCATAATTTTTCAAGAGCGACCGTCATCTCTGTCCCGCAATGGCTCCTCCTCTGACTTGCTGTTGTCCACACACTATGCCAATATTGCAGAATATACAGCCTCAAGCTATGTATAACTAAGCTCCATTTCATGCTGAATAAACTAAACTATTAATGTATCTTAAATACAAAACAATCTTTAGATTGATTTTTACCCCAAAAGCATTTTATTAAAATAATTTGGTAAAAAAAAATCTGATTTAAATCAAGTCTTTCTTTCCTGAGTGGAGTGTAGATGGGCCCTGCTCTGCATCTGGCTCTGAGGTCTCTTGTTCTTGGAGCCTTCTGCTGGCTCCGATGGTAACCCAGGCACTCCCTCCATATCCTCTGACTCATCTGGCTGGACCGCCATCTCCGCTGGCAGTCGACAAGCCACAACACTAGCAGTGCGGTGGACTGAGGACCATTTTCTGTCAATGGGAAGCAGAGAATTGTGAGACTGTCAAGAGCCAAGCCAGTGATGAATTTATGAAGAAGACTATTCCGTGCGCCTTTGGCATTTAGTCATGCTGGCCACATGACCATGGAGACGTCTTCGGACAGCGCTGGCAGTTTGGCTTTGAAACGGAGATGAGCATTGCCTCCTAGAGCCAGGAACGAGTAGCACATATGTGCGAGGGGAACCTTTACCTTTTATAGAGTAAAACAAAGTAACTCTGATTTCTGTTCTAGTCTAGTACTACTCTTCCACAACTGAGTGATGCAGAAGGCACCCATTGGACTAGAAAAGTAAATTAAAATCAATTTTAATTTTGAAAAATCCTCAACATTTCATGCCACTGCTGTTTTTTCCATGAGATGTTACAACATTTCAGCAGGGAATACCTAGAATATATGTGAATCCTCTCCTCCCCCCAACACACAATTCTTATGTGAGATTAAATCAACATCCTCAGAGTATTTTTGTGCCTAGGGAGATAACAATCTGTTATTGCACGTACGCCTTCAAAAATAGTGCACTCTCTTCTTTCCCCTTGAGACAGAGATTAAGGTGTTCTTACTTCTACCCATCAAAGTGGTACTGTATTATCAACAAAGATAAAGCTATTTAAGTTTTTATAAGCAATTTTAATTCCAATTTTTGTTTCTTCTAATCCAGCATTTCCCCTGATACTTTCTCCATATGTTAAATACCTAAAGAGACAGAGTAGAAACCCAGCATTTTCCATTCCTAATTCTGAATCACTCCAATAGAATAGAATAGAAAATGTGGAATGGAATGGAATGGAATGGAGTGGAGTGGAGTGGAGTGGAGTGGAGTGGAGTGGAGTGGAGTAGAGTAGAGTAGAGTAGAGTAGAATAGAATAGAATAGAATTCTTTATTGGCCAAGTGTGATTGGACACACAAGGAATTTGTCTTTGTGCATATGCTCTCAGTGGACATAAACAGAAAAGATACACTCGTCATAAATCATAACTTAATGATAGTCATAGGGTACAAATGAACAATCAAATCATATTAGGAAATAATCAATATAAATAATAAGGATACAAGCAACAAAGTTACAGTCATACAGTCATAAGTGGGAAGAGATAGGTGATAGGAACGGTAAGAAGATTAATAGTAATAGTAACACAGACTTAGTAAATAGTGTGACATTGTTCTCTGTTCAGCAGTTCTATCTTCCATTCCAACTGTTTCTTCATTATAGTTACCCATTCTTCAGAGTCAGATGAATGATTTGGTCTGGTCTATTTCTGCTTTTAAGGGCTATCCATAATTTACTATAGATTATGCAACCAAAAATGTATGTATATTCAATAGGTATATTCAGTAGCAGACGTCTTTTTGAAACTCTCTTTTCTTGTCCTCAGAGGGAAGAATGAAAGGAGAGAGACTGAGCACCGGACTCTCATATGGACTTATTCCACTTTTGGCGTGCCGCACTAATCTACATTTTAGCATTACTTGTGGTCATTATTGTTAATAACTCTGAAAAATATATATTCTTGGTTTCTTGAAAAACCTGGGAACTATCTAAAGCAGCTTTCCTCAAACATAGCAACTGGAATTCTGGGAATTATATCTAATACATTTAAATACATTTAATGATATTTACAATGACATTAATTTAATTCTAAGCTGCATAAACAGAGAGATAGAATCAAGATCACGTGAAGTGTTAATACCTCTTTATAATGCCTTGCTAAGGCCACACTTGGAATACTGCATTCAGTTTTGGTCGCTACGATGTAGAAAAGATGTTGAGACTGTAGAAAGAGTGCAGAGAAGGGCAACAAGGATGATTAGAGGACTGGAGGTTAAAACATATGAAGAACGGTTGCACGAACTGGGTATGTCTAATTTAATAAAAAGAAGGACTAGGGCAGACATGATAGCTGTATTCCAATATCTCAGGGGCTGCCACAAAGAAGAGGGAGTCAAACTATTCTCTAAAGCACCTGAGGGCAGGACAAGAAACAATGGGTGGAAACTAATCAAGGAGAGAACCAGCCTAGAACTGAGGAGAAATTTCCTGACAGTTAGAACAATTAATCAGTGGAACAACTTGCCTCCAGAAGTTGTGAATGCCCCAACACTGGAGGTTTTTAAGGAGATGTTGGGTAACCATTTGTCTGAAGTGGTGTAGGGTTTCCTGCCTAAGCAGGGGGCTGGACTAGAAGACCACCAGGGTCCCTTCCAACTCTGTTATTCTATTCTATTCTATTCTATTCTATTCTATGCTATGCTATGCTATGCTATGCTATGCCATGCCATGCTATGCTATGCCATGCCATGCCATGCCATGCCATTCCATTCCACTCCACTCCACTCCATTCCATTCGATTCTATTCTCTCACATTAAACACCATCCCAGTTGGCAGTGACTATGATTCAGAAAGATTAATATAACAGGTGATGAGTTATCCAAGTTAATCTGTTAAAGATCTGTTGTGGCCCAGCCGGTGCCGCTGTCACCAGACTCCGAGAGTGATACTCCATACGAGTCAGCTCCAGAGGAGATGGGCGATCCTGGACAGGATTCGGAGGCTGAGCAGGAATCCGAGAGTCTGGTCGGTCACCAGGTGGCGCCAGAGGCATGGAGCAGCGGTGAGAGCCAGAGGAGGAGGACTCCCGATGCCCTGCCTTGGAGCAGCGGAGAGGACAGTGACTCAGGACTTAGCAGGGCGTTTCTAGATGCCCGTTTCCGGCGCGCCCACAGACGCAAGGAGCGTGGGCGTAATTATAGGCAGTAAAGAGCTCTCAGGTGCTGTTTGGGAGACGCCCTTTTTAGGTTATAAAAGGGTTGACTCTGGAGAGGCTCTGCGTAGCAATCAACAAAGGACTTAAGCCAGCAACTCTAGTCTGGGATCCTGGCAAGCTGGATAGCTGCTTTTGTGTGTTCTATCTCTGTGAGTTCTGTCTTGGTGGCTTGCTGCCACAAAACCTCTTGTCTGTTGGTGTAATAAACCTTGTTCCCATGTACTGTTCGGGAGTGTGTGTGCTGTGTGGGCAACGGAGGAAGGGGGGGTCAGAACAAAGATCTATTAAATCTAATAGGATTTGAAAACCAATATTGTAGCCACAGCAGTGTGTATTGTGTTGATCCATCTTCCTCTTCAGAACTGTCCAATAAAAGTAAGATCCCTGATTCTGTCCCCACAGAATGTATGTGTTTATGAAATAAGGGAGTTTGAAATATTTTCTTTCATCCAAGGTTATGATAGAAGGAAATGCATTAATTGAATTAATCATGATTTAGCACAAAGCCAGTTGATATTGATATCTCCTTGGGAGAAGAGGCATTAAAGGAGTTATTGTTGTTATTTGATTAAGAGGAATCAACTTCTAAATGAAAGTAAATAATCTGAAATTGAGCCAGCAGTGTGCAGCCGCCGCCAAAAAGGTAAATGTAATCCTAAATTGTTTTAACAAAAGGATACAATCAAGATCAAGTGAGCTACAAATATCACTCTATAAAGTCTTAGTAACACCACACCTAGAATACTGTATCCAGTTTTGGTCACCACACTATAAAAAAGATGTTGAGACTCTAGAAAAAGTGCAGAGAAGAGCAACCAGGATGATTAAGGGACTGGAGACTAAAACATACGAAGAGCAGTTACAGGAACTGGGCATGGCTAGTCTAGTTAAGAGAAGGAGCAAGGGAGACATGATAGGAGTGTTCCAATGTTTGAGGAGCTGCCACTGAGAGGAAGGGGTCAACCTGTTTTCCAAAGCACCTGAAGGCCAGAAAAGGAATAATGGATGGAAACTGATCAAGCAGAGATTCAACCTGGAAATAAGGAGAAATTTTCTGACGGTAAGAACAATCAACCAATGGAACAGAAGTTGCCTTCGGAAGTTGTGGGGGCAGTGGCGTAGCTTGGGGGGTGCAGGGGGGGGCGGCCGCACTGGGCACAACATCTGGGGGGGCGCGGAGGAGAGGAGAGAGGGGAAGCGAGAGGAAGAAAGAAAGGAGGGGAGAGCGAGGCGGGGAGGGGAGGAGGGGGAGAGAGAGGAGGTTGGGGTTGGGGAAGGGAGAGAGAAAGAGTGAAACTGGATTCAGGGAATGTGGGCCCTCCAGAATCCCCTCCCCGCCTTTTCTCTCCCGGCGATAGTCGGGCGCTTGCAGCTGGCGAAGAGAAGCAGCTGGTGCAGCCGAGAAGGGCTGTTACTGCTTTCGCGTTCTCACGCTCTCCCAGTTGAAGAGTCTCAGGCGCGCTGTTGGGCTAGACTCTGTCAGGAGTTGCTCGCTGAGAGTCTCTCTCTCTCTCTCTCTCTCTCTCCCCCCCCCCGGTTTTCCCGGCCGCGCTCTCCCTTTTTCTTTCCTTCTCTTTCTGTCTATCTCTCCTTCCAGCACACACTTACGCGCAAAAAAACTCGGGCTCCCGCGACTCGGGTTGTAAACGAAGGGGGCTCGCTCTAGCTTTCTCTTGCGGACACACTTTCCGTGCCCAAACACTCCAGCGGGGAAGGGAGGGCAGTGAGGTATGTATTTATTTATGTATTTAACGTGTGTGTGTGTGTGTGTGTGTGTGTGTGTGAGAGAGAGAGAGAGAGAGAGAGAGAGAGAGAGAGAGAGAGAGAGAGAGAGAGAGAGAGAGAGAGAGAGAGAGAGAGAGAGAGAGAGAGAGAGAGAGTGAGAGTGTGTACAATATACGTGTGCAGGCCTTCCAGAGAACCGGAGAGCTGAACCAATCGAGGTGAAGAACTTGAGGCGCGGGTTGGAAGGTTAAGCCAAAAAAGACAGCGAAAGGGTGCCTGATGGGTACAATTGAATCCCGCCCCTGGTTGTGCTAAGATGGGACCGTCCAGGAATAAATAAAAACAGCCGATTTCGAACCATTCTCCGCTTCTGACTGCCCCACCTTAAGGAACAGAAGACGGCAGAAATGTGTTGGGCCAAAATAGTCGATCATGTACTTTCTGTGATGGAGTAGCATGGTAGGAAGGAGGCACCAGATTTTCAATGTTGTTCCATTTCCTTTTCTCCATATGAATAGGAGCTAGGCTAGATGAGCCTTGTCCTTTCCTCAGTATTGTGTAAAAAGCAGGGAAACAAACAGAAGAATAGAGTTATTCTTCAAAGCTGTTTCCTCTTATTTCCTACACACTTCCTCTGGAGCCTGACTTTCCAGCAAGCATCTTACAAAGAGAGGTGTGTCAACAGGTAGAAAATTTGCACATGCCCATATGACTGAAGGCTGCTCCTCCTTTGGTATTCCATTCTGAGAGGAATAAAGGGCAGTGGAATAGGAATTGCTTCTTTTGATCTTCCCTGCACACCAAAATACCAGCATTTTCAATTGATGATTATAAAGAACAATTACTACATTTCAGATTGTTTATATGCATTTTCACTTTGGTATCTAGTTAGTTCCTTGCTTTCTACATACAATGGTAATAAATATATCAGGTTTTGTACTTATTTGAAGCATTTTATTACCCATGCTTGAAAAAGTGAATCCCACAATGGTACATAAAAATAAATAAAGCATAATTTGTCAGATGTGCATAACCTATATCCATCTATAGGTCCCAAGGCATTAAAAACCAATTTAAGAAAGATGTCTGCTTGATAAAAAGTTACGTTGGGCCCAGTGGTGGGTTTCAAATTTTTTTGGAACCTATTCCGTAGGTGTGGCCTATTTTGTGGGCATGGCTTAGCAGTCATGTGACCGGGTGGGAGTGACCAACTTGTAAATGTGGTGAAACTCATTTAACAATGCTCTTGCTTAGGAACCAAAATTTTGGGCTCAATTGTGATCATAAGTTCTCTTCCTTTTTCTTTCTTTCTTTTTCTTTCTTCCTTCCTTCTTCCTTTCTTTCTTGTGTCTCTCTCTCCCTCTTTCTTTCCTTCCTTCCTTCCTTTCTTTCCTTCCTTCCTTTCTTGTGTGTCTCTCTCCCTCTTCCTTTCTTTCTTTCTTCCTTCTTCTTTCTTTCTTGTGTCTCTCTCCCCCACTTACTTTCTTTCTTCATTCCTTCTTGTGCCTCTCTTTCCCTCTTTCTTTCTTTCTTTCTTTCCTTTCTCTTCCTCTGTCTTCCTTCCTTCTTTCTTTCTTTCTTGTCTCTCTCCCCCACTTATTTCCTCCCTCCTCCCTCCCTTCCCTCCATCCTTCTTGTGTCTCTCTCTCCAACGTTCTTTCTTTCTCTTTCCTTCTTTCTCTTTCTTTCTCTCTTTCTTTCTCTTTCTATCTTTGTCTCTCTTTCTCTCTCTCTCCCTTCCTTCCTTTCTCTCTTACTCTTTCTTTCTCACTCTCCCCCCCTCTCACACACACATACCTTCCAGTTGGCAAAAAATTCTGTTTTGCCAGCTGGGAGGCTGGCAAAGAAGCCTCGTTTTGCCTGCCGCCAGTGGCACTTCACTTGCTGCAACTCGGACAATGGGGAGGTGGGAGTAGCGCTGGGTTTGAGGAACGGATGTTCCTTCTGCTCAGCTTACGCACTTGAAAAGACCCCACAGTTCCACATTCACAGCTGATCCCTTCTTGGTCAAAAGGGCACCTTTTCGGTCCCAGCTGGGCGTCTGGAAGAGAGTGGCCGAAGTGGCTTCTCTCTCCTCCTCCTGCAGCCGAAGGAAAAGCCCCGGGGAGACGGGCTCCACGCGCTGCAGCCCGGCAGAGCAGCGCGCAGAGCTCGCCTCCCCGGGGCTTTTCCTTCGGCTGGTAGGAGGAGGAGAGAGACGGACTCCGTGCGCTGTTCTGCAAGGCTGTCGCAGCCGATCCTCCGCTGTGCTGCAGCCGAAGGCCGAAGTGGCTTCTCTCTCCTCCTCCTGCAGCCGAAGGAAAAGCCCCGGTGAGACGGGCTCCGCGCGCTGCAGCCCGGCAGAGCAGCGCACAGAGCTCGTCTCCCCGGGGCTTTTCCTTTGGCTGGTAGGAGGAGGAGAGAGACGGACTCCGCGCGCTGCTCTGCAAGGCTGTCGCAGCCGATCCTCCGCTGACGCCTAAAGAAGAAGCGGTGGTGGATCCTCTTCTTTAGGGGTCAGCGGAGGATCGGCTGTGACAGCCTTGCAGAGCAGCGCGTGGAGCTCGTCTCCCCGGGGCTTTTCCTTCGGCTGGTAGGAGGAGGAGAGAGACGGACTCCGCGCGCTGCTCTGCAAGGCTGTCGCAGCCGATCCTCCGCTGACCCCTAAAGAAGAAGCGGTGGTGGATCCTCTTCTTTAGGGGTCAGCGGAGGATCGCCTGCGACAGCCTTGCAGAGCAGCGCGCGGAGTCCGTCTCTCTCCTCCTCCTACCAGCCGAAGGAAAAGCCCCGGGGAGACAGGCTCCACGGGCTGCTCTGCAAGGCTGTCGCAGCCGATCCTCCGCTGACCCCTAAAGAAGAAGCGGTGGTGGATCCTCTTCTTTAGGGGTCAGCGGAGGATCGGCTGCGACAGCCTTGCAGAGCAGCCCGTGGAGCCTGTCTCCCCGGGGCTTTTCCTTCGGCTGGTAGGAGGAGGAGAGAGACGGACTCCGCGCGCTGCTCTGCAAGGCTGTCGCAGCCGATCCTCCGCTGACCCCTAAAGAAGAGGATCCAAGCAGGGGTGGTGGTAGCTCCAAGCCTTCTCGCCTTCAGACAGAGCTGATTCTGTACCTTCTACGTTGTCCTGGGCATGCGCCCACCAGCTTGCCTGTCTTGTCTTACACAAGTTGGCCAGCTGAAGCCTCCCGCCTTTCCTGAGCAGCTGGCACCTGCAAGAGGCGCGAAGGGGAGGCAGGTGGGGTTTGCAACCCGAAGGCTGGCATTTCGTCTCTGCAGCGTGAACCAGCTTGGGTGCGACCGGAGAAGCTTCCTTAGTGGAGCTCCTGAAAGGGACGCAGGCTGCCACCGCTCCACTGAAGACATTTCTGAGAAGAGAAACTTCTCCGGTCGCGCCCGAGCTGGTGGAGCGCAGGCAAGCGCCGTCCCGTGAAAGGGGCGGGGCAGGAAACTTACTTCCGGGTTCATTGGCCAACTGGATCGCGCGATCCGGTGCGATCCGGCAGAAACCCACCACTGGTTGGGCCCCAAGATTAGTCTCAATATGCAAAGATGGCCATTCTATTCCTTTTTTTTCATCCTGTTATGGTCATGCAATTTTCTTTGTCTATGTCACCTTCTCAGTATTATATATTCTTTGGTTATTATTTGAAAGTAAATTCTAATTTACATATTGGCTACCAATTAAACACTTAAAAATCCTGTTCACTCATAACTATATTTAAAATATAGGATTATATTTAAATATGCCACAATTTAGATATGGACAGAGACATGTTAGTTCATTCCACAATGTTGGCTTTTAGAAGCCAGTTATCCTTCTAGCAGCAGTCAGCTTTAGATTTGCTTCGCTGGGTGTATAAGTGGAAGCTGCAAGAAAGTTTAACTAACTTTGTTGTCACATTAAGAATCTTTCTTACTATCACTGTTGTGCGAGTTGTGAAAGAAGTTTCTCAAAACTTAAACTAATCAAAACATATCAGAGATCTACAATGAGCCAAGAAAGACTGAGTAATCTAGCAATACTGTCCATTGAGAGAGACTTTAATGTAGATTTCAATTCCGTTGTTGAAAAATTTGCGCTAATTAAAAGCAGGCGAATTTAAATTAATCTGTATATACAGATTGATATCTTGCACTTCTATTAAAGAATTACAATTAGAGGTACAGGATTGAGGAAGTTGGCTCCACTAGCCCAGTCTTGGATCATCTCCAGGGTATGGTTCCATTTTGATGTTTAGTTTTTGTTCTTGATATTTTTTGTCGTTTACGATGGTTGTGAGGCGACATATAATAGCATGGCCCATGCTAGGTTACTACATTTGTAGATTTGTATTCATAGACCTGCTGAAAATGTGGAGAATGTGTAATGCATGTTCGCACTCAATAAAGTGTTTGAAAATAAACTTGTATTTAGATGCATTTTACTTTAATTGCATCAGTATTTTCATAACAAACAATACATGTGCTTAGGGGGTAAGGGTTTTTTAACTAATCTAGTGGAAGAAACTCGAGTGCTAAAATCCACGGGTTAGGGGGCGCAAATTACTTGCCTTGCCCCGGGTGCTGACAACCCACGCTACGCCACTGTGTGGGGGCTTCATTATTGAGACTTTCAAGAAGAGATTGGACTGCCATTTGTCAGAAATGGTGTAGGGTCTCTTGCTTGGGTAGGGGGTTGGACTAGACAACCTGCAAGGTCCCTTCCAACTCTGTTAATCTGTATAATCTGATTATAATCTTACATAATACCCTTCCAGTTACCTACTGGAAGAAGGCTAGCATAGGAGAAAAACAAAATTTGACATATGAAGATATTTTTTATGCTGATGTTTTAAACCTGAGTTTGTTCTTTCTTGATACATTATAACAAAGGATGCATACTGGCTCAATGGGAAACATTTGTAATAAATATAGTGAATGATCTGCCTCATTTATTATCTGCCAGCTAGTAAATTTCTCCATAGGCGAGTAGGAAGTGGAACATACATCGTTAGATAGGCTATTAAGGAATACAAAGAAACAGATGCCAAATTCAACAAGTAACAGCAGGAGAAGTGATCAGAATGAGGGCCACTGTTGGTATTTTATTTTGGACTATTTATCATCTGTTAACATGCTGAGAATCTGCTTGATCCTGGAAATGTCACATGTCAGCTACCGAGTAAGGAAATGAAAAGGAAATGTGTGTGAAATGTCCACAGTCCAAAGGTTCTTCTCCATCTGCTCTGAATCAAAATATTCCCAGATGTGGCCTGAGGATTAGTCACGTTTGTCTTGCACTCAACTACCTTTGGGTAGTGATCTGCCTTCTCTTGAAGTTTGGGGAAACTCCAGGGCAAAGCTGGGAGAAACTTTTAAATGTTTCAGGACCAACTTGGATACAATAGTTGGAGGTGCAGAAGAGAGTTGTTTTTTTTTTTTTAAAAAAAAGCACAACCAAAAGTTTTATTGCCTAACTAGTGGATAACCCAGCGATGCTTGGGTATTTATTTATCCCAACCCACCTTCCATGAATGTCACCCCAATTTCTAATGTTGGATTTCCCCCCTTACCACAGGGATCCCCCTTGTGGAGTAACATGAAGCCGTTACTATGGCAACTCCACAGCACTGTACAGTAGAAGCCATTTTAAGGCAGTATGGTAGAAGCCATTTTAAGGCACAACAGGCTGTATCTGAACAGAACATGCACTCCAAGGGATTTATCACTCCAAGTCTCCCTTTGGATTAGGTTGGTTAAAAAACTGGACAACTTTCTCACACATCTCAACAGCCTAAACCCCAAAATACAATTCACTATGGAAATAGAAGCAAACAACAAACTTCCCTTTCTGGATGTCCTAATCTACAAAAAACTCAATGGCTCCCTAGGACACACCATCTACCGGGAAAAAAACACACACCAACTGCTGCTTAAACACACAATCCCATCACCACCCTGCACAGACCAAATCTGTAGCCAAGACCCTCATCTTCAGAACCAAACGCCTAGCCAACAAAGACCACCTGAAAACTGAATTACACACTCTCACAAACGTATTAATCTCCAACAGATTCCAAAGAAAAACAATTACCAACCTAATCCAAAGGGAGACTCCCCCAAAAAACTGAGACACAGAACAGGACAACAGCATCGCCCTCCTCCCTTACATCAAAGGCACCACAGATAAAATCAGCAAAATTCTCCACAAACACAATATCAAGACAGCCTTCAACACTGACCAAAAATTAGCCAACATCTTAAGAAACCCCAAAGACAAAATCCAACTAGAAAACCAAGGAGTCTATGAAATACCATGAAAAGTCTGCCCTGCAACATACATAGGACAAACGAACAGGAGAATAAATGCACGCATCGCAGAACACAAGAATGCAGTAAGAAAAAAAGAAAAAAAACTTCCTCCCTTTTCCAGCACCTTAAAGTTACAGGACATAAAATTAATTTTGAAGGAACCAGGTTAATCTCCAAAACTGAACACTTCAACAAGAGAATAATTATGGAAGCTATTGAAATAGAGAAACACCACCACAACATGAATAAACGTGATGATACCTCCTGCCTACCAGACATCTGGAAACCAGCCATATTCAACAAACGAGCCCACCCACCACCTAGGCCATTACAACACAGAACAACAACAGACACACAGCCAGCACCAATCAGCACCAATCTACCAATCATGATACAGCCAGACGACCAATCATTCCACTTACTGAAACAAAGCCAGCACTCCACACACACACACCCCACCAAGATTTATAGAAAGACAGCAGCTCCGGCCACACTTTAAGGCCAAAACACCAGCTTGAAGATGGCGAGTGAGACCTCACCGCAACGTTGCCAAGACAATCTCAATCTTACATGGGAAAAGACCCGAATACAACAAGACCAGTATGTGTGTGTGTGTGTGTGTGTTTGTGTGTGGTATTTGTGTTGTGTGACACAATATACACACACACATGCACACAGACGTATGTATGTATGTACTGTACGTACTGTACGTACTGTACGTACTGTACGTATGTATGTATGTATGTATGTATGTATGTATGTATGTATGTATGTATGTATGTAGTTGCTTCTTTCTACCAAGAATGATCTGGGAACAACCTCACAAGGCCAGATGCTTCAGACCAGTGAAGCAGTGTGAAAGAGAATCAGATGGTATGTTTCCCCTCCTTAAACAAATTAGAAACTGGAGTGAGACTAGGGCACAGCTGTCATAACCTGAAAATGAAGCAGGCAGGTTAGCAGAAAGGATAAAAGCCAATAATCTTGTCAAAATGATTCCTTCGGGAGTTAGATAAGAAGGAAGCAAGTCGTTAAGGATCTAAGGAAAAACTGTCACCGAAAGCAGACAAAGGAGTTTGAACAATGAGCAAGTGGAAAACCCCACAAACCCATCTTGACAGTTACAAGACTTGTGAATCAACAAAGCAAGGATTTTAGAATAACAGCATTGGAAGGACCTTGTAGGTCATCTAGTCCAACCCCCTGCTCAGCAGGAGACCCTACACCATTTCTGACAAGTGGCTGTCCAGTCTTTTCTTGAAAGCCCCAGTGATAAAGCACCCACAACTTCCGAAGGCAACTTCTGTTCCATTGGTTGATTGTTCTCACTGCCAGAAAATTTCTCCTTATTTCTAGCTTGAATCTCTACTTGATCAGTTTCCATCCATTGTTACTTGTCTGGCCTTCAAATACTTTGGAAAATAGATTGTCCACCACTTCTCTGTGACAACCCCTCAAATATTGGAACACTGCTATCACATCACCCCTAGTCCTTCTCTTCACTAGACTAGCCATGCCTAGTTCTTGTAAACGTTCTTCATTTGTTTTAGCTGCAGGCTCCTAATCATCTTGCTTGCTCTTCTCTGCACTCTTTCTGGAGTCTCGACATCTTTTTTATAGTGTGGTGACCAAAACCGGATGCAGTATTCTAGGTGTGGCCTTACTAAGGCTTTACAGAGCGGTACTAACACCTGACGTGATCTTGATTCAATGCAATTTAGGGTTGCATTGGCTTTTTTTGGCTGCAGCCACACACTGCTGGCTGAATTTAATTGATTGTCCACTAGGACACCAAGATTCCTCTCACAGTTACTGCTAATAAGCCAGGTTTCACCTAATCTGTAGTTTTTCTTGCTTAAGTGTTTTTCTTGCCTAAGTGTAAGAATTGACTTGTCTTGACTTTTCCTTATGTTGAATTTCATTTTAAGGGATTACTGTGGTTCTGAAATCCATCAATTCTTTGAATCACTCTGGATCCAGACCAGTGGTGGGTTACAGGTGGTACGCCCCGGTACGGGCGTTCTGATGCCTGCCAGGAGCACCGGGAACCGTTCTGGTACGGTGCTCCTGAGGGCCCACCCACCTGTATTTGAGTTCTTTGGCGCTTCCGCATACACTCCCAGAGCGTACGGTGCCTGCACAATGCTCCATCAAGCAGCTGGAGCGTCACGGAGGTGTCACGGAGGTAAGGATGCATGCACATGTGTGCATGCATGTGCTGCATGTGTGCATGTTGGGGACATCGGGCCCCGTTGCATTGTACCGACTGCAACGGGATCCGGAGCCCATCATTGATCCAGACTTGGTGGCTTCTGGTCCCTCAACCTGTCTCATAACCTAATTGACAGTTGATGAATCTCTGTCTCTCTGTCTCTCTCTCTGTCTCTCTCTGTCTCTCTCTTCTCTGTCTCTGTCTCTCTCTTTCTTTCTCTCTCTCTCTCCCCCCTCTCTCTCTCTGTGAGAAAGAGAGAATATACAAAGTTTTGCTGCCACTTTGAATCTCTGTATATTCCAGAAAAACCTAATGTACCTCAGTGTACATTGGAATGTCATTTGTGTGTAATCATTTCCTAGCTATTGACTAGAGCTGTGTGTCTTGTGCGCTCTAGCTTTCCCCTCTGGAAAATGCAGATAGAAAGCAAAGCGAGGGCCCATAAGCCAACCTGGCAGTCCGTATAACACTGGCCTGTTTAATAATCACTGTCTTCCTTTCCTGAAATGTCAGTGTGACCATCGACCAATTCACATTAGCCGGACAAAATGGCAGGTTAGGTCTGTTTTAAGAGTGCTTATTGCTGCATCAATTTTGAATTGTCAGACCAGTAATAATGGTATCTGGCTAGGAAGGAAGCAATAATAAGTAGAATCAGTTCAAAATGAATGCTTGGGTATAACTACACAGGAGTAAAAGTAATAATTCTCAATCATCTTTAGCCATTGTTCACAGCAAGAACCTTTTCTTCTTTTGGAAAAGGATAATAAAACCCAGTTCTGTTCAGCATGAATACAGTATTCCCAAACAAGCATACTGTCAAGCGTTTCCATGACTATCAACTTTAGAAGGGAGGAGAATTCCATGCATACCTTGGGTCTCATATTTCTACAATCCAATTGGAGAATATGATTTATGATGCAGGACAGAAGGGGGGAGGATGACCATGCCAAGTACTGGAAAAACCTCTGGTAGCCAGCTTGTATGTCAAGGTATCAAAATGCAAATTCCGCCATGCATGGTTAGACTACCTGGGTTACTGAGTGTCAAATGAGGAAATAGAGATGGACCCAGCCAAAGTGCAAGCCATCCTAAGATGGCAACCCCCTCGCACCCGCAGACAGCTACAAAGCTTCCTAGGGTTTGCGAACTTCTATAGGCTATTCATTCCCTCCTTTGCAAAGATTGCCAAACCCCTGACAGACTTCCTGAATACAGGGATCCCAGGAACGAAACCTCATCCGGGACAACCCCTACAGTGCGACCTAACCTGCCAAGAGGCGTTCGAAATACTAAAAGAAATGTTTGCAAAGGAGCCGGTGCTGAAGCATCCTGACCCCAAACAACCCTTCTTGATCCAGGCAGATGCCAGCGACATGGCAGTGGGAGCGGTGCTACTCCAAAGAAACAACCAAGGAAACTTACAATCCTGCACCTACACCTCCCACAAGCTCACAGACACAGAGACGATGGGCTGCATGGGAAAAGGAGGCTTTTGCAGTGAGATGGGCACTGGTAACCTGGAAATACCTGTTGGAAGGGAGCCAGAAACCGTTCAAAGTCTGGACTGACCACAAAAATCTGGAGGCGCTTAGGACCCCATGGAAACTATCACCCAAACAAGTCCGATGGGCTCAATACTTCAACTGTTTTGCTCAATACTTCAACTGTTCTGACTTTGTTTTAAAGCACATTCCAGGCAGGAGGAACTTTCAAGCTGATGCCCTCTCCCGCATGCCTCAGTACAAATGCGAATGGGAGCACGTAGTGGACACCATCATTCCCTCTACTCAAACAGCTGCCGAAGTAACCACCAGGCGGCAACGCCATGACCAGCAAGACCAACCTGCAAGCGACCTAACCAAAAGACTTAAAACCGAACTGCTAGCAGACCCCTGATTCCAAAACAACCAACACATCTTAATGAAAAGAGATGACCTGGAAGGGAAGGGGACGAAACTCTACGTCCCAGAATCCCTACATACCCTAGTTCTCCAGAGGAGTCACGATGCCAAACTGGCAGGCCACTTTGGGTTCCTAAAGATTTTACACTTAGCCCGGAGGCAGTTCTGGTGGCTTGGCATAAAGAAAGATGTGGATAGTTACGTGAAAAGTTGCACTATCTGCGCCACAATGAAGAGACAACCGGGAACCCCCTCCCAGGACTGATGCAAACAGTAGCAGAGCCAACGAGGCCGTGGGAGGAGATCGCAATGGACTTTATAGTAGAGTTAACAAAAAGTGGGGGAAACACGGTGATTTGGACTGTAACAGATCTGTTCTCCAAACATGCACACTTCATACCCTGTAGCGGACTACCCTTGGCTCACAAGCTGGCTAAACTGTTCATGAAGCATATCTACCAACTGCATGGAGTACCTCAAAGAATTATCTCAGACAGAGGGGTCCAGTTCACGGCTAAGTTCTGGAGGGAGTTCCTGCGGTCCATTGGGTCATCTCAGGGTCTTAGTTCAGCTTTTCATCCGAGCACTAATGGGGCAGCAGAGAGACTGAACTATATGATAGAGCAGTACCTGACGTGCTACGTGAACTATCAGCAGTCCAATTGAGCAGACCTTTTATCTTATGCTGAGGCCATGTACAATAATGCTGTTCACAGTAGCACAGGACTCATGCCATTCAACATAGTGAGCGGTATGGACTTCATCCCAATGCCTGAGTATCCCAGGGATCCCCCCCTCCTCAGTTAGCTTGACTGATTGGATGTCGATGCTGAAAGCAACCTGGGAAAATGTCAAAAGGGCACTGGCTAAAGGGGCACAAACTTATAAGAAACAGGCAGATAAACACCGGGCTCCGCAACAGCCATTCCGGGTGGGAGAGAAGGTTTACCTCTCCACAAAATATCTGAGATTAAAACTGCCTAGCAAGAAACTGTGGCCGAAGTTTATGGGACCATTCCCCATAGTAAAGATAATCAACACAGTCATAGTGCAATTGAAACTACCTCGATTGTTGGGAAAGATACACCCAGCATTTCATAGTAGCCTCTTGAAACCTGTGATTGGATCCACTCTGAGACCGCTACCCCGTGAGCCCCCGGACCCTATGGTCATAGCCCTAACCCTAACCCTAACCCTAACCCTAACCCATTATGAAGTTCAATGAATCCTTGATTCAAGGTGGCACAGGAGATGACTACAATAGTTAATCAAGTGGAAGGGCTACCCCTTATCAGAGGCATCTTGGGTGAAAAGTAGAAATATCCAGGCTAATCGCCTTATAGCAAAATTCCATGCAGAAAATCCAAGCAAGCCTGGGGGAGGGACACATCCCTAAATTATACACCTGTACTCAAATTGGTTTGTTTTACTCAGGTCACTGTCAGGAAAAGGGGGGGGGGCGGATGTCAACGTCTAAAGCGTTTCCATGACTACTATCAACTTTAGAAGGGAGGAGAATTCCATGCACACCTTCGGTCTCATATTTCTACAATCTAGTTGGAGAATATGATTTATGATGCAGGACAGAAGGGGGGAGTTAGGAGGGTAAAGTTCAAAGGCAATTAAGCGAAAGTCACTTTAGGCTCCACAGAAGTAATGCTAAGATGTTGATCCTAATAAATGAAGGGGTTTTGTTTGAACTCTGTCTCGAGGCTCGTAAATTAATTAGGTCATCTCTTGGGAACTTCACACATACATGCAACGTTACCTCTGGCGAGAAGATGTTGGTTCAAAATGTTGGTTCACTCTTGAAATATTGGAAGGTTGATGACCCTGACATTGGAACAGTGTTGAAATCTAATTTTTTGCCACTGGTTCTGTGGGCGTGGCTTGGGGGGGTCATGTGACTGGGTGGGTGTGGCCAACTTTTTTTCACACTTTTTCATAGCTTTTTTTCAATTCAGGTGAATAGGCAAGAAAAATACTTTAAAAAGTAGGGGGGGAAGCTTATGACAATCCCGCGGCTCACAGCTGATCCACCCAATCGTCAGAACTTTTTTTTTTCACTGTTTAAAGCATTTTTCCCTGCCAGTTCAGGTGAATAGGCAGGAAAAAATGCTTTGAAAAGTGAAAAAAAAAGGTTCTGAGGATCGTGCGGCTCATCTGTGAGCCGCGTGATCATAGGAAGCTTCCCCCCTGCTTTTTGAAAGCATTTTCCCCCTGCATATTCACCTGAACCTGTTCTTTTAGAAGAATGGCTTGGCCTACATACCTTGTGAACAAAATGGCCAATGGAGACGCCCTGTTGAGTGGCAGCAGGGGTGAAATCCAGCAGGTTCTGACCGGTTCTGGAGAACTGGTAGCGGAAATTTTGAATAGTTCAGAGAACCAGTAGCGGAAATTTTGAGAGACCTGGCAAATGCCACCCCTAACTGGGCCCAGAGTGGGGTGGGAATGGAGATTTTGCAGTATCATTCCCCTGCCACGCCTACCAAGCCATGCTCACCAAGCCACACACCCCCAGGCCACGCCCACAGAACTGGTAGTAAAAAAAATTGAATTTCAGCCCTTAGTTGCAGCAGATATGATGATGTCACAATAGTTATGTAACATTTAGATAAGTGTGCTTAGCAGGCCAGTATGCAGATTTGGTTGCACTGTGTTCTCAAACACTGGGATGCTGAGAAAACTGATACCCAACATTCAAGAAATGTTTAATGTTCAAAAAAGGCTTCTGAAGCCTGATTCCTTACTGCTCTTTATCTGTGTCAGATACATTTTCCACTTGGATGTTTTTGAAAATGCTTAATGCTTCTTATTTCTCCACTCTAAAGTGATATTATAATTTTTCTATTTAATATATCTCACATGGAAGCACAGATCAAAAAAAGAACGCGTACTCCACTTCCTAACTCATTTAAACTGGTAAAATTCAAATTAGCAGTCCCTGGATGTTAAGAATATTTTCCTCTTTTGTGTGTCCTGTAGTTGCTAAGAGGTTCACAAGTATTTCCAAAATAGCTTTGGAGTCTCGCGACTTGATTTTCAGAATTATTCATAAATGTATTCTTCTATAGAAAGTACTCCAAAATTATTCATAAGGAATGCTGTACAATCCATCCTATGTAAATAGTTGATAGGGAAAACTAATTTTAGGTTTTTACAAGCTTTTGTGTACTGATTATTAATATATGGAGAAAAGGAGGGGAAGTTTGCATAGGCCTTTATTGCATTTGAAAATATCCTTAACAATACCATTTTTGATGTTTATATAAATACTGGGCTAGATTATATTAATATTAAAAATTTGACCAATGTTATCAGAATGCAAAAGTCCCTCTGACCATTTAGAGAGTAGCAAATCAGTGTCCCAAACTCTAGCCCATTGCTGCCATCCATTGGTCATTGGATGCTTTGCAGCTCAAATCTAATGCCCTCATCATCTGACATCTTAAAATTATGCAATTGTCCCAGCATGCAAGACTCATGCAAAAGAATATAGCTCATTTATGACAATGAACCTGAGACATCAACAGGTGCATCTGATTGCCAGCCTCAATGTGGTACCTGCCAGAATTGCATAGCATCAGCCCTTAATGATAGTCTGAATCAGTGACTATGAAAGTATTTCAATTTTTAAGTACTTTTTCATAATTCTAAACCATCAGTGTACTAGGATCTAGATGGGTTTTAGCTATTGCGACATATTCAACAAACCACTACAATTTGGTTTATGAGATTATTTCATTGTGTTTGCAATCACAACTACACGTTTAAACAACTGGAAACTTAAGATGCACCCCATCGTCTCTGTCTCTGTCTCTGTGTCTCTGTCTCTATTTCTCTCTGTCTCTCTTTCTCTCTATCTATCTGTGGTAAAGGTTCCCCTCGCACATATGGTCTAGTTGTTCCAGACTCTAGGGGGCAGTGCTCATCTCCATTTCAAAGCGGAAGAGCTAGCGCTTTCCGAGGATGTCTCTATGGTCATGTGGCCAGCATGACTAAATGCCAAAGGCACATGGAACACTGTTACCTTCCCACCAAAGGTGGTTCCTATTTTTCTACTTGCATTTTTACATGCTTTTGAACTGCTATGTTGGTAGAAGCTGGGACAAGTAAGGGAAGCTCACTCCGTTACTCCGCACTAGGGATTTGAACTGCCAAACTGCCAACCTTCTGATCAACAAGCTCAGTGTCTTAGCCACTGAGCCTCCACGTCCATTTTATATATATATAAACTTATGAGGGAACCTTAACTGAGAAACAGCTGGTTACCCAACACTTCAATATAGTGAAGAGGAAGCTGCTCTCACAACTTGAAATAGACCTTTGAAATGAAATACATTTCATCCCAGATTCAAGAAGGCCTAGAGGAACAACCGAATGTGCAATCAACCCTGAAGCTGGAATGTCACTACCACCTTGTTCATTATAGACCACAACACCTAATATGAAGCATAAGATCATGGATAAATTAGCTACAGTCAACTCATAAGACCAATTATTAAAGCTCAATAGAGAAGTATTAGCAGATAACATGCTAGAAAATGCCAAAAAAAGTAAATATTTAGTAACTCTTTAGATACCAGCTATATTTAAGTTAATAGTTGCTTTGTCCCTTCTTTGCTGTTTCTTGCTTTAAGTGGAGGGTTATATTGCATGGAGCTGATCTCTGACTTTATGGCATCTGTTTTTATTGTGGCTTCGTTACTGTGAAATTGCATTTTGTTTTTAAAATGGTTCTCTGCTGGTGATGAATGTGATAAATATTGTTGTAGAAGAATGTGAAATGTTTATCAGATTCCTCTACAACAAAGAACTAGGGCTGATTGGGGTTGAGGAGGCACTTAAATGGAAATGATAAATAATGCAAAACAAGTTAAGAGCTTCAGCATTTGTTGATTAGGGTCATGGGAATTTTTCCTTTGTTTTTCAGGCTCTGAATATTAAATTCTGTGTATTTATAAGATTCTTTCTTCTCCAATATTGAGTAATGCTTATATGTAAAATTGCCCTTAAAGAACTTTAAGTATTTTTTTTGTTAATTATACTCTTGCTAACAAAAAAGCAAATAACCTGAGACTCAAATGAAAATGCATTATTCACATGTTTAATGCATATATCTATTCTTTTTGTGCTTTTTCCGAAAGGGCTTAGGAAAAAAATGAATTCTATGGAGTTTGGAACAGGGTGAAATTCAGTAGGTTCTGACAGGTTCTGAAGAACTGGTAGCGGAAATTTTGAGTAATTCGGAGAACTGGCAAATACCACTTCTGGCTGGCCCCAGAGAGGGGTGGAAATGGAGATTTTGCAATATCCTTCCCCCAGAAGTGAGGAGGGAATGGAGATTTTGCAGTATCTTTCCCCTGCCACTCCCACCAAGCCACACCCACAGAACCAGTAGGAAAAAAAATTGAATTTCACCACTGGTTTAGAATGATAAAGAATCTATCATGTATCATTATCTCTCCTTTATTTGACTGTGTCCTTTATCATAACATTTCCCCCCTAATAAACAAAACTTAACTAAATTTAACTTAGTTCTTTTTATTAACCTTTGTATATAACCAAAAAAAGTCAAATCTTCCTTTCATAGGTACCATTCAATATTCATATCCAATTATTACTTATCATAGCAATACATATGTATACATTATTATCATTATCAATTATTTATTTAACTATATCTATTGTCACTGAATTTCACTAAGTTTAACTAGTTTTAGATTATACCCTTTCGTCTATCAACCTGTATCTTTCCAGTAACAAAACAATCTCATGTCTTCTGTCATTTGTAGTATCAGTCCTCTAATCATCTCCTTACTCAAATTTGTATGGACTCCTCTTTGCAACTCATTGCTTATTAAGTCTCTCATGTAATTTCGATGCCCTTCTTCTGTTTCCTTAATCAGCTTATCTTTAATTGTCAGTGGTGTTTTCAATGATGTTGTTTACAAAATTTCTCTCTTTAAATCCATAAATTCTTTTATTTTTTTCTTCTTCTGTATCTTGCCATCTGAGGTAGAGTTCCCCTCCATTTAATTCCTCTTTCCATATTCCACTCTTTCCATTTCCAAACACAAACCAAGCACCATAGATATCAGCGGATTTAATTTCTTTGTAGTCATTTTTCTTTTCAGTTTTTAGGACTCTAAGCTCCAATTTTTCCACTTGATAAACATCTCCAACTTCTTCATCATATTTTATTGTTAGATGCTCTAGATTTTCCAACTTCTCCTCCATCCTCTCAATGTCAGCATTCCAAATATCATGCAGCATTAAATCAGAGTCCAAGGCAAAACTATCCTTAAAGTTCCAATTTAATAAGTCAGACATGTTGGCACATCTGTGGAATCCCAAATCTAAAGCTTCCTGGGATTGCACCCAGTTGAAAGTTCATGATCTTATCCCCACGCCCATAAATCCATCACATGGTCCAATCTTCTTCGGCCACGCTGGCATCTCCACCCAGCTGGTTCCGGTGAAGTGCAGAGGTGTGGAGACAAAAGATGACCTTGGGCTTCTAGAAAAGAATGACAGCAACACATTCCACAATTCTACTCCTTTCTATTCCCCTCTCCCAACTACTACACTAATGAAACAGCACAGTGAAATAATAGAAAGTGTGACAGGCCAAAGATCCTAAAAGGAACATAACTACAGGCCTGGCACTCAAATGTGTTTGATAATTTTTGAATTTCTAACATTATCTTTTGCAAACTTAAAGTTTCTTTCTGCTGTTGAGGTTGTGCCATTATCTCCAGCTGACAAACACTGCTGCTCTGGCTTGGAAGGTTTTTACAAGATTAAGCATAAATTCACAATAAGGTCTTATTTTCACTTTTCTCTGGTTAAAGATATACTTCAAAGGAACATCTATATGCCTTTCTTCTTATCACTCTCTATAGACAAAACAGTGAGACCTTGAAGTGCCAAGCCAGAATAATCAGTGAGGAAAATAAAAGTGTTTTGTTTCCAGTACACAAACCTCCAGCCTCCGAGTAGCAGTGTCATCTTACCCTCTGTTGTTACAATTTTCTTTGTTGCTTTTTGTATCTTTTTTATTCCAAGTTTTAAAAAAGTCAAATACTTGAATGAAATAGAGAAGAAAAAGAGAAAAACACATACAGTAATGAAGAAGAAAAGTTTTAGTCCATAGATAGCAAAAAATAATAATGAAAAAAGAAGAAGAAAACTTAATCCATTCATTCTAAAAGGCTTGCATAAGTTCCATCCATGAAAATAACATTTAAAAAGTAAGATAACCCACTGTCCAAAACCATTCAAAGCTTCATTCCGCCACTTATTTCTTCTGTTCTCAAATTTAAATTAACTTTAAGTTTTTTATAGGCAGTCTCTTTTAAAATGGTAAAAATTCCTCACCAGCTGGAAACACTTTCTCTTTCCATATCCTTCCATCTTGGAGCCACCCCAACTTCATCAGCCTGGTTGCTGGACTTTTTGTCGCTGGCTTGAAGAACTTCTCTTGGATCGATCAGAGACTTTGTGATGTCATATTCTTCTCTGTGCGACGGTTTAGGTCCGATTGGACCACCCAGCAGCAAAAGTATTGCCTGTGGTCTCAGAGCATCGAGACCGCATGCCCATATCGTCACGATGTTGGCTCCTCCCTTCTAAATTTTCTTGTATGGATGGAATTTTTGCAAATATTTCCTATTTTTTAAAGTGAACGGATTAGTTTTTCTTCTTCTACTTGGAAATGGGAAGAGTGGAATATGGAAAGGGGAGAGAGATGGACAGGAGCTCTACCCCAGATTTCAAGGTATAGAAGAAGAAAAAAGAGAAGAATTGATGGATCTAAGGAGAGAAATTTTGTCAGAAGCACTATTGATAACCAAAGATAAGCTGATTAAAGAAGCAGATGGAGGGTTTCGAGATTATATAAGATATGCAACAAGCAACAAGTTGCGAAGAGAAGTCCATACAAATCTTATTAAGGAAACAACCAGAAGACTAATCCCACAAATGGCAAAGGACATAAGACTGCACTATTACTGGAAAGACACAGATTGATATATGAAAGCTTATAATAAAAAAAAAATAAGCAAATTTAGTTAAATTTAGAGCATTATGTAAAAAATGAGTGATAATGGATATAGTTAGATAAATAATTGATAATGATAACAATGTATACATATGTATTGTTTGATAAGAGGAAATTTGATATAAATTGCAAATGGTTACTACAAAAGGAAGTTTAGAAATTCTGTTATGTATGAACGCTTATAATAAAAAATTAAGTCAAATTTAGTTTAAAATAATGTATATATGTACTGGTTTGATAAAAAGGAAATTGGATATAAATTGTAAACAGTGATAAAGAAAGGAGGTCTAGAAACTTTGTTATTAAATATCAATTTTTTTATTTAGAACATGTCATGAAGATGTAATGTTATCGGATAGTAATGGAAACAGTTAACGGAATGCCATTATGTGATTTTTCTTTAAATTTTGGAATATTTTATATAAAAGGACATAAAAACAATTATAGTCAAATGAAGGTTGAGGTATGATGATAGTAATATATAAAAATATATTTGATTTAAATTATATAACTTGTATAATTGTAGGTAATGACTGTGGAAGGGATGCACAAAAGGGTTTTTTTAACCAATTGACACACTTTCTACAATTGGAAGATGGTTTTGTGGTGTTTTTTGAGTTTTGTCCCAACTTCTTGTCCTAATTGTTTTTCTTTTGAATCTGTTGGAGATTAATACGTTTGTAAGAGTGTGTAACTCAGTTTTCAGGTGGTCTTTGTCGGCTAGGT
Organism: Natrix helvetica; assembly: GCF_964273705.1. Taxonomy (NCBI): domain Eukaryota; kingdom Metazoa; phylum Chordata; class Lepidosauria; order Squamata; family Natricidae; genus Natrix; species Natrix helvetica. Next base: position 97,403,557 of record NC_138551.1, read on the forward strand.
GTTTGGTTCTGGAGATAAGGGTCTTGGCTACAGAGTTGGTCTGTGCAGGGTGGTGATGGGATTGTGCGTTTAAGTAGGATTGGTGTGTGTTTTTTTCCGGTAGATGGCGTGTCCTAGGGAGCCATTGGGTTTTTTGTAGATTAGGACGTCCAGAAAGAGAAGTTCGTTGTTTGCTTCTATTTCCATAGTGAATTGTATTTTGGGGTGTAGGCTGTTGAGACGTATGAGGAAGTTGTCCAGTTTTTCTTTCCCGTGTGGCCAAATCATGAAAGTGTCATCAACATATCTAAGCCAGAGTTTGGGTTTGTGTTCAGATTTATCTAAGGAGTTAGTTTCAAAATGTTCCATGTATAAGTTTGCGATGATGGGTGAGAGGGGTGATCCCATGGGTTCTCCTTCTATCCATTTGTATCTTTGTCCATTATGGATGAAGTATGTGTTGGTTAGGCAGTGGTTGGTCAGGTCCAGGATGTGTTTGGGGGTTGTGTTTGTTCTGAATAGCACTTGGGTGAAGAGGGATATGACATCGAAGCTCACGAGTAGGTCGCTGGGTTGTAAGTTTTGTTTCTTTATTGTTTCTGTGAAGTGGAGTGAGTTTTGTACGTGTGAGGTGATGGATTCTGCATAGGGTTGGAGTTGTTTGGTGAGGAATTTGGCAAAATTCTGTAGAAGTGAGCCTATGGAGCTGACTATGGGTTTGAGTGGTCCTTCTTTGTGTATCTTGGGGAGGCCATAGATTTCTCTCTGGGGATGAATCTTTGCTGGATCTCTTCACTGATGGGCGAGGCTTTTATTTTGGTTTTGGTGGTTTTTTCCAGGTAGGTGGTGGGGTCTGTGTTTAGAGGTTTGTAAGCGGGGTCTTGGAGTAGGTTGGATAGTTTGGCATGGTAGTCAGATGTGTTCATCACCACTGTGGTGTTACCTTTGTCTGTTGTTGTTTTTCCTCAGGTTGGTGAGTGCTATTTCTTCTTGTTGCTGTAAGGTGCTCCTGGGTGGATTACTGGAGCAAAGGACGTTGCTGACTGCAAGTCTGATTTTATTGCCTTCATCTGGGTTGATTTTGGTGAGTGTAGCTTCAACTCCGCATATGATGTCTTCAGTGGGGATGCGTTTAGGGGCAACTGCAAAGTTGAATCTTCTGGAAAGGACATTGGTTTCAGCTGTGGTGAGGGTTCTGTCTGATATGTTGTGTACTGTTTGTTTCATGAGTTGCTGTGGAGGGGGTGTTGGGCTTCTGTTGTTTGTCTAGTCTGTGGAGTTTGTTGGTGTGTGTGTCTGTCTTGTAGGAGGTTTCTGTTTTGGCTCTCCAGAGGGCTAGTTGTTTGGATTTGTCCTAGAGTGCTGGGTGGATTTTGTTGCTGAGTTTGAGGTAAAGAGTGAGTAGGTCCCGGTTGGTTTGGTCTAGTAGGAATCTTTTCCTGTGGAGTTCATTTCTGATTAGGGCTAATTCAGGCCTTTTCAGGATCCTTTCAGTGGCTGAGGTTTTAGAATGGAATTTTAGTTGGAAGCATGTGGGGATCAGGCTTTTGTCTCGGCAGTTGCATAGGAATGTGAGATCACATAAGATTGTGGCTCTTCGGACGTCAAGTTTTTCGTATGTCCTAGTAAGCAGGAAAGTTTCCTCCCTGTAGAGGTAAGGTATTTGTTTTCGTAGATTTTCACGGGTGTAGGTATGATGGTCTTGTTGTATTCAGGTGTTTTCCCATGTAAGATTGAGATTGTCTTGGCAATGTTTCGGTGAGGTCTCACTCGCCATCTTCAGGCTGGTGTTTTCGGCTGAAAGGGTGGTCAGAGCTGCCGTCTTTCTATAAATCTTGGTGGGGTGTGTGTGGAGTGCTGGTTTTGTTTCAGTAACTGGATTGATTGGCTGTGTGGTTGTATCATGATTGGTGCTGGCTGTGTGTCTGTTGTTGTTTTGTGTTGTAATGGCCTGGGTGGTGGGTGGGGCTTGTTTGTTGACTAGGGATGGTTTCCAGATGTCTGGTAGGCGGGAGTTATCATCACGTTTATTCATGTTGTGGGGGTGTTTCTCTATTTTGATAGCTTCCATAATTATTCTCTTGTTGAAGTGTTCAGTTTTGGAGATTAATTTGGTTCCTTCAAAATTAATTTCATGTCCTGTAGCTTTAATGTGCTGGAAAAGGGAGGAAGTTTTTTCTTTTTTTCTTACTGTGTTCTTGTCTGCTGCGATACATGCATTTATTCTCCTGTTCGTTTGTCCTATGTATGTTTCAAGGCAGATTTTGCATGGTATTTCGTAGAATCCTAGCTGGATTTTGTCTTTGGGGTTTCTTAAGATGTGTGTGTGTGTGTGTGTGTGTGTGTGTGTGTGTTCCAGCATAAACCAATTTCAACCAAACTTGGTACACAGATGGCTTACTCTCTGGAAACAAATACCGTGGGGGTAAGACACCGCTAACGCCCCTCAGGGTTTGTGTTCTGTTAAGATACAGCCTATTATGCTTTAAAATGACTTCTACTGAACTGCCGTAAACTGGCTTCTCCTGTACAGTGCAGCAGGGTTGCCATGGTAACAGTTTCACAGTACTCCACAAGAGGACTCCCCATGATAAGGGGGAAAATCCAACATTAGAAATTGCGGCGACATTCATGGAAGGAAAATTATGTTTGATCCAGACATTTTCACCCTATTAATAAATACTCGGGACTTCCGGGTTATTATTATGCATAATAAATTTAGAAGATGGGATTAATGAGATATTGCTACTTTAAGAGAAACCTATATTATGATTTATATATGTTTAATTAATTTAGATGATGGGGTTATTGGGCTATTGTTACTTTAAAAGAAACTTATACTATGATTGTTGGGAGGCGAGTGGGCACAATATTTGATTGAGAAATCTACTTTAAGATGGGGGGAGGGGAGGGGGTAAAGTATTTGGTATAATATTTGAATGAGAAATTTTTTGGGGGGTTGGGGGGAGGGGAGGGGGCATAGTATCTGTATGTGAATTACACTGTATGGTGGGGGGGTTAAAAGGGGGAAAATTTGTTTGTATAAAACTTTTTCAATAAAAAAAAAGAAATGTACAAACTACACAAATATGTAGCTTTCAATCATTTTCCTCCATAAATAAATGAAAAAGTATCATGAAAAAAATAAATACTCGGGCAATGCCAGATTATCGGCTAGTTATTGATAAAGACAAAGAGAACCATTTCTGCAGCCATTTTGGCTTCTTCTTTCCTCATCTTTTTCCTCGTTGTGCTTTGGTATCCCCTTTGCTTGGAACTCCTAAATATCTTGCATTCCTTTTCTTACAATGCAATTCTAGTAATCATTGTTCTGAGGTCATTAGAATATATATATTTGAATTCCACAGCATGTGTTTGACTAGGTTCAGCTTTGTTTTCCCTTAACATTAAGAAAGTCAGCATGACATGGTGGCCGCGCATGTCTGCCTGACATGTGGTAGAACATTTCGTGCCCATATAAGCCTTACCAGCCACCTGTGGACACATTGTGGGCAACCCACAACCTGTTAGATGTCAAGGTCCCCTTCGAACACGTCGGAAGAACATACAACACCACTCCACCAGAACCTCCACATCATATCCTGCTTGTCTTGCCACAAAACCATCCTATTTTGAGGGACCAGAGATGGGGTTCTGCCAGTTTGGCCAGTTTCAGGCGAACCGGTAGTGGTGGCAACGGGAGGCTCCGCCCACCTGCCCGGACGTTTCTGCTCATGCACAGAAGTGTCACATGAGTGTGCGTGGCGCATGAGCAAACTGGTAGTAAAATAAATTGAAACCCACCACTGTGAGGGACATATTCCCAACCCATTTCAGGGGACATATTACTTCAACCTTGTTCTCATTTTACCTGCTATCATTTAAACCTAAATATATTTTTCTCCTTAATTGTGTAATTTCAATAGTATATCCTATACAAAAATACCGACATTTTGTTCACTGATAGCTCACTGATTGTATTGTTTGAATTACTTCATCAATTAATGTCACGAACTGCCGTGACTGACTGGTCAATTAGGCTCCAAATTGGAGCTCTTTTTATGAATTAAATAAAAAGTAAATAAAGGCTTGATATTCTAATGTGCGTTCCTGAAGAAATGCAGGTGGATAACTATTAGGACTGCGGTAATTTTTAATCACTTTTATTGTTTGGTGAGGCTTTGTTTATCCTAAAATCCTTATTTTTAAGATACAGCTTAGTACTGTTTTAAAAATAAGAACATATTCTTATTGTAAACAATAACAGGTTCAATATTTTTTACTGTTCTGGAATAAGCATTGGTGCATTATTTTCTCGATTGTTTCAGGTATTTTTCAATCGAGTAAAGGAATTCACTTTGATTCACCTTTTATGCTGAATATAATTTGAGTGCATGAATTATTAAATCATCTTCGAGTATGCATCAACTAACAGAAATATTTGAAATGGGTGCTATGAGCTGTTTCCCCCCCCCCCCCAAACCTAATAATTAAGAGAAAATGTTGGTAGAACAGATTGGTGTATTGACTGCTGATGTCTTTTCAGAATTAAGATTCTATTTTGAAAGTTGCATGCTACCTCATCTTCATTTCTCATGAAATAGTCACAGTTTTTCTTTCAGTTCATAGAAATAAAATATTCATAATGCATGAAGCATATTTAAACATTCAGGATACAAATGCTTATGAGATCTGCACAGCAAAATCTAAACTGAGATGACTGTCTCCCTATAGTCATGATTTTTGGAGGGCTATGTTGCATTTTGCTATTATTTGATTAAATCCTGGTATATTCAAACATCTCTTCTTTCTGAGAAACAAAATTCTTCTCTCTCTCTCTCTCTCTCTGTGTGTGTGTGTGTTTTCTGTCTTTCTGTCTCTCTCTATCTCTGTTTCTCTCTGTGTGTCTGTCTCTCTGTGTGTATCTCTGTCTCTCTCTCTCTCTCCGACTCTCTCTCCCTGTCTCTCTGTGTGTCTCAGTCTGTCTGTCTCTCCCTCTCCCCCCTCTCTCTGTATGTCTCAGTCTGTCTGTCTGTCTGTCTGTCTGTCTCTCTGACTCTCTCTCTCTCTCTCTCTGTCTCTCTGTGTCTCTCTCAGTCTGTCTGTCTCTCTCTCTCTGTGTGTCTGTCTGTCTCTCTGTGTCTCTCTGTCTTTCTGTCTCTCTCTCTCCATCTCTGTTTCTCTCTCTCTCTCTGTGTCTGTCTGTCTCTCTCTCTCTGTGTATCTGTCTCTCTCTCTCTGTCTCTCTCTCTCTGTATGTCTCAGTCTGTCTGTCTGTCTCTCTCTCTGTCTCTCTGTGTGTCTCAGTCTGTCTGTCTGTCTCTGTGTGTGTGTCTCTGTGTGACTGTCTCTGTCCTTCTCTGTGTCTCTCTCTGTCTCTGTCTCATTCTCGTTCTCGCTCTCTCTCTTTCAGGCTAAACAAAATTGCAACCAAAACAAACATACATGTGTTGGAAGAAATATCCATCTGGTTCAATTCCAAGTGGGGAGAAAGACACTGGAAACATGGAGGCTGATTGGAAAGATGGTTTAATGATGAACAGAGCCACCAGTGTTTATGGTTCTGGTGCGGCTGACAAAATGGAGTTGAAAATGGGGGGGGGGGGTTGTTATACTTTCTTTGGGCTTTGTACTTGAGCTTCCTGTTCAAGAACATGCATTCTATTGGCTGTTGTCAGATTCCTATGGGGGTCATGTAGGGGTTATATAGGGGTCATAGCTGGCTCTATAGGCAAAAGAGGAAATGCAAATCCTAGGCGTTTGTCTGAGCTAATCTGGTCATCTTCTGGCTTACTGTTTATCTGAGCTCCCAGGTTTCTGTGACTTTGAAGTTTGGACTGCAATGAAGAGGTTTCTGTTCTGAAAGGGTATTGGGCAATTCATATTGTGTCTTAATGGCTTTCGTTCTGTGTTGGATCTTGGGTGAGGGGCTGGTTTCTAATCCTACATCCTGCCTTTGTTCAGACTTTGCTGGAGGGAGTTTCAAAATATCCTGCCTTGAATGGATTTCTGCCTGCAGTATTTGCTTTGCTTATGAATAGAGCTATTTAGATACTTGTTGTCCTCTTTCAACAAGCTCTTTATCTCTGAAGTGTTGGCATCTGTCGTGAGCTATTAAGAAAGACTTGGGGACTGCTTCCTGCTTCTAAAAACATGTTTCTCCATTTCTCCTTTAGGGAAATATAACATTCTGTCTTTTTAAATATTTCCCAAAATGTTTCATTCTTCTACAAGGGGTTCCCCCCCCAAAAAAAACCTTACCACCATAACAAGCACTATACGAGTAAACCTAGGAAAAGAGGCAGAAAAATAATTCATATAACATAGTAGAAATATACTAATTAAGCCATGCAAGATAATCCAGTTAAACATTATTAGGATTTTGGGTGTAAAATGGAAACGACAGAGCACAAATGGCAACTTTACAAGAGATTTGTGGTTTACTTTACTTATTTATAGGTGGCTCAGCGAGTAAGATGCTCAACTTGTCGATCAGAAAGGTTGGCAGTTCGGCAGTTCGAATCCCTAGCGCTGCATAATGGACTGAGCTCCCATTACTTCTCCCAGCTTCTACCAAACTAGCAATACAATAATACAACAAGCAGTTCAAAAGCATGTAAAAATGCAAATAGAAAAATAGGAACCACCTTTGGTGGGAAGGTAACAGCGTTCCATGCGCCTTCAGCATTTAGTCATGCCAGCCACATGACCACAAAGATGTCTTTGGACAGCGCTGGCTCTTCAGCTTTGAAAGGAAGATGAGCACTGCCCTGTAGAGTCAGGAACGACTCTAGGACATATGTGCGAGGGGAACCTTTACCATTACCTTTACTAATCTTATAAGTAAGGTGGTGAACATATCCAACATATCTTCCTTTTCCTCTTTTCCCAGAACAACAATTCTGTGAGATGGGTTGGACTGAGAGACAGTGACTGAGCTAGTAACCTCTCCATGCAGAGGTGGGTTCCTACTGGTTCGGACCTGTTTGGCCGAGTAGGTAGTAACTCAGCCGCCCACGCACCCAAACTGGTTCTATTGTTGGCGGCGCTATCTTGACTTTTGGTTCTGCGCATGCGCAGAACAAACTCCATTGCAGAAATGTAATTTCCCCCCCTTTTCTAATGTTCTGTGCATGCACAGACTTTTTAAGGTATAAATGCGCATGCGCGCAAGTAAAGCGAGCACACCGTGTGAATTTTTTTTTTTCGTTTGAACCAGCAGTAATGCTGGTAGCAACCCACCCCTGTCTCCATGTTTAAGGCAGGACTAGAACTCCACCGTCGCCTGGTTTCTAGCCTGATCCTTAATCACCAAACTGGCTCTTATGACTATTTTTCATTTCTGTTAGTGGGCAGAAAGTCTGATTGCTTTGATTGGGGTGGGCGTGTTAAGTTTTCTTTTTAAAAAATTATTTTATGTTCTTTATTTTAGGATTATGTGCAACGCCCTTACAGGTTTTCTGGAATCAAGCAGCATATGAATTTTATCTAAAAAAGAACCTGCATCTGCCCGCAATATGAATTCTAAATGGATCTGATATTCTTGCCAACCTAAATACGATTCATTTTTGTTAGCAATTCTTTTTTAAGAGCAGCACTTTTAACCGTAGGGAGTACAATACTTTGGACATGCATGTCTCAGTGATTTTCTAGCGATGGGTGTTTCAAGCTTACTGCTGTCCATCCCTCCAAAAGGAAAAAGCATAGCACAACAACGCAAACTTTTTATCGCTTTGATCTAGGAATAGTTTCACCTGAAAATCATTACGTTCTGATTTTAACTAGATGCATTTAGGACAGGCGTGCAACAGGACACACGGATTTTATGAGTCACAATGACAACCTGTTGCTGTTTCACAATGGAAGTGACATGGAATGCCATTCATGTGCCAACTCATCATTTTGATCAGACAGTTCGCTCAGGATAATAGTGCAATGTTCAGCTATGGTTTCTGTCATGTGTTAGGGATGAGACCAAGAAAGGGTTTTGTTAACTGCACAAAGCAAAGAAATGCTTCAATGCTGGCTCGGGATCCAGTCTTTCCTTTGTTGTAACTGAATGGGCAGGTACTTAACACTGTCTCACGGAAATTTTTCATAGCTTGCAAAATTAAAATGTACTGGCTTCAATAAGCTAAGGGAAAAATAGCAACGAATCCTCCAATGGAAATTCTGAAAGGAAAGGGGAAAACAACAACAACAACAATCCAGGCAGCTTGTGAAATGCTTAAAGATTTATTTATTTATGTCATTTTATTTTATTTTATTTGTCAACAGGTACCGGAAACAAGCATGAAAACATGTGAAAAAATGGCACAAATAAATGGATATAAATAAACAAAACATAGCCTTAAACACATAAACATATAAAAAAGAGATAAATGGAACAGTAGGACAGGAATGGTAGGCACGCTGGTGCGCTTATGCAAGCCCCTTTACGGACCTCTTAAGATGAGATAATTAAGGGAAAAAAGAGAAAAGAAAAATGGGAGGCAGCTGTTTTGCATCAGGTGCTGTCTAATAAATGGAGAAAGAAAAAGTACAATGGAAGGAAGAATATATCTATCATCTATCTCTCTATCTCTCTATCTCTCAATCTCTCTATCTCTCTATCTCTCTATCTCTATCTATCTATCTATCTATCTATCTATCTATCTATCTATCATCTACCTACCTACCTACCTACCTACCTACCTACCTACCTACCTACCTACCTACCTACCTACCTACCTATATGGCTTCAAAATTTTAGCAAGGGGTTATCTGCCCAGTTGCTGTGTGGGCATAGCCATGGTGGGTGTGACTTAGTCGGCCTCCTGCACCATGGCAGGGGGGGGGGGGCGTTATAGTATCCTTTCCCTGCCACACCCACCAAGCCACGTCCACATAACCGGTAGCAAAAAACTTTGAATCCCACCACTGGGCAAAATGATTGCAAGAAGCTAGCCTGTGTTTGTTAAAAATAATTTAAATCAACAAAGTATGACAGCTGGCTGGCTGCATAAGCTTGGCCTCTCTCTCTCTCTCTCTCGGCGCAATCACTTCACCTCACAAGACTGTTGTGGGGAAAATAAAAGCAAAGAGGCGCGTTGGGTATGTTTCCCACCGTGAGTTATTTATAAATAGAAAAAAAATATGTGATTAAAAAAATATTTAAACATTTCTAAGAATCTAAAAGAAAAAATGCATTGCTTTTCTTTGAACAAAGTGACTAGATTAGTACAGCAAGGGAAAGCTGCCGACATAACATACTTAGAGTTCAGGAAAGCATGTGATAAAGTTAATCATAGCTGCCTCCTGGATAAAATGATACAATGATAAATAGCTTCACTATTACCATGTTTTCCCCAAAATAAGACAGGGTCTTATTTTCTTTTGACCCCCGAAATAAGCGCTTGGCCTTATTTTTTGGGAGGTCTTATTATTTTTGAAGTCCAGGAGGTGGCAAGTGTGGTCACCTCATGCCTGCTGCTGTATTGTAATATTTTCAGGGAGGGCTTATTTTTGGGGGAGGGCTTATTTGTGCTCAAAAGCCCAATTGGGCTTATTACCCAGGGAGGGCATATTTTGGGGGAAACAAGGTAGTTGGTTGAAAAACCATACCATGCATGGTGCTTAATGAGCCTATGTCTATATGGAGGGAGGGGTGCCTGGGCTCAGTGCTTGTCAAGCATGCCTCCTTCAATATCCAAGAAAGGAAAACTTCAACTCCATTTTAATAGAGATAGAGTACTTTTACTAGATATGAAGTAAAAACAGCTAAAGGAAAGCAAGATCTGAGCCAGAAAGACGGGAACATATACATATTAAACGTTTACCCAGCACCCTCCCCCCAATTCCCCAACCCATTGTCCAATCTGCAACTCTCTAAGGTGTCATGAGGGGTGCATCTTCAAACAGCCTCATCAAGTTGGTATGCGGAACAGTTGGCCTTGACCAAGTCCAAACATCAGTCACCAGCATGCGCAGAAGATGGTGAGAACAAGATTCCTCCAGTACAAGATAATTCCCTTCCCTAATACTATGCACCCCCCCCCTGTTCCTATGGCAGCCGATAGCAAGCAAGCATAGCAAGCAAAACAGAGGCTGATAGTGTTCTTCTATTTTTTTTCATAAATGACCTGGATAAAGCAATAAAAAGGACGCTCATCAAATTTGAAGATAATACATGTTGCTAACACCACAGAAGAGAAGAACAAGGTTTGAAAAGATCTTGATAGACTTGGACATTGGATTCTATTTAACAATATGAAGTTCAGTTGCAAGGAATGTAAGGATCTGCACTTTACGTTTTCAAGTGGTGCACCCAGTTGTATCAATTTTCCAATGGGGCATCCACTGTAATTGATTCCATCCATTTTGCTGCTGGTTATCCTCTTTTTATCTTTCCTTCCACCATTACCAGCATTATAGACTTCTCAGGAAAGCTACGCCTTTGCCTTCAGTAACTTAAGTCTGGTTATTTGTTAGTTGGATTTATATTATCATACAGCAGGGGTCTTCAAACTTTTTAAACAGGGGGCCAATTCACAGTCCCACAGACTTTTGGGGGGCAGGCTGGCTGGATGAGTGTGGCTAGGTGGTCATGTGACTGGGTGGGCATGGCTAAGTCATGTGACTAGGGCAATTTAACAGTCCATTGAACAATGCACACAAATTAAACTCGAATTTGTTTTGCTCCTGAGGGTGTTTTATTTGCTTTTGTTTCCATGTTGCTCTTTTAATTCCCTTTTCTTTTTACTACATTGTTTTTTCAGTTGTTTAGGAGTCTAGTGGTCCATTGCAGGAAAGTCAGTTTTGCAACAATTCTTCTCAGCCCCAAGTCCTTCTCTCTCCCTGTCTCTCTCTCCCTCTCTCTCTCCCTCTCTCTCTTTCTGTCTTTCTCTGTCTCTCTCTCTCTCTCTCTCCCTGTCTCTATCTGTCTCTGTCTCTGACTCTATCTCTGTCTCTTTATATCTCTCTGTCTCTGTCTCTCTCTCTGTCTCTCTCCCTGTCTCTCTCTGTCTCTCTCTCCCTGTCTCTCTCTCCGTCTCTCTCTCTCTCCCTGTCTCTCGCTCTCCCTCCCTGTCTCTCGCTCTCTGTCTCTCTCTCCCTGTCTCTCTCTCCCTGTCTCTCTTTGTCTCTTTCTGTCTCTCTCTCCCTCTGTCTCTCTCTCCCTGTCTCTCTGTCTCTGTCTCTTTGTCTCTGTTTCTGTCTCTCTCCATTGATTTATCTCCTGGAGGTGGGGGAGGTGAAAAACAGGCCTGTTTTTGGCCTCCCGGGTTATCTGTGCACCTCATTTTGCACCTCCTCTGCCTCCAGAAGCATTTTGCAGGCCAAAAATGAGCAAAAATAGCTTGCTTTTTTGGCCCCAAACAGGTGAAAATGGCCAGATTTTGGGCTCCTAGGGCATCTTTGCACCCCATTTTTCATTTTCCTTGCTCCAAAAACATCTCTCCAGGTCAAAATTGTTGCCCTTACCTCTCAGTTCCAGCCCATGGGCCTCACGAAGGTAACTCCAGTGCTTACAAAGGGTGGGCAGGGTGATGTGGACGGGGCAGCCTTGTGGTCCTATGTGCGCTGGATTAATGGCTTCGGCAGGCTGCATGCGGTATGCATATGAAGGGACATGGTGGCTCAGTGACTAAGAGGCTGAACCTGTCGATCAGAAAGGTCAACAGATTGGTGGTTTGAATCCCTAGCACCGCATAATGGAGTGAGCTCCCATTACTTGTCCCAGCTTCTGCCAACCTAGCAGTTCGAAAGCATATAAAAATGCAAGTAGAAAAACAGGAACCATCTTTGGTGGGAAGGTAATAGCGCTCTGTGCACCTTTGGCATTTAGTCATGTTGGCCACATGACCACAGAGACGTCTTCAGACAGCGCTGGCTCTTCGGCTTTGTGACAGAGATGAGCACCGCCCCCTAGAGTTCGGAATGACTAGCACATATGTGCGAGGGCAACCTTTACCTTTTACATTGTGCATATTACCACCAAGTAGTAATCAAATGCAACAAGTAGAAATCAAATGCATCAGCTTTTTCTGTAAATGGGAGATTAAATCAAAAGCAAATGCAATGAGCAGTATATATTTAGGTACTTCAATAAAGTTATCTGCTGTAACTTTTCCAGGGCCCACTTTTTAATCCATTTGTTTTAACAGAGACAAATCTCCTTTGCACTGTGTGGTTAGACTGTCTGGCCTAATTTTCAAAAGAGCCGTTTTTCTTTATGGCCAGGGGGGTTGGCACTGGCCTGAACAGTTTGTACTTTCTCTCCCCAAGGCCAAAATGATTGACTTATATTCTTGCCTAAGAATAGCACACTTCTTAACCCTTTTGCTGCATAAGGGAAAGCAAAGACTGCTTAAGTCATGGAAAAAATGAGCTCTGTCTTAAAACGAGGGGTCAAGATGTAGAGACCCCTGACCCCAAACCACCTGATGGCTTCCTCGCAGCTGTTTCCTGAAGTGGGAGAGAACATTATAGAGGGAAGAGGGAATGATCTTGAAGAATGGAAGGAAGAGCAACTACCAAGGTAAATGATAGGCATCAGGACCTATGTTTGTTTGTTTGTTTTGTTTTGTTTTTTGGATTTATATGCCGCCCTTCTCCCAAAGGACTCAGGGCAGTGTACAACATTAAAAAACACACATCCCGAAAGTTAAAAAGAAACTAAATACATATCCCAAAAAACAAACCTAATTTATAGGACAATACATTTCAAAAATGAGATAAAATTAAAAGGCCAGGCCGGCTTGCTGGAAAAGCCAACTTTTTAGGGCGCATCGGAAGGACTGGAGGTCAGGGATTATGCGAAGCTCCGGGGGCAGCTCATTCCAGAGGGAAGGCGCTCCCACAGAGAAGGCTCTCCCCCTGGGGGTCACCAGCCGACACTGTCTGGCCGACGGCACCCTGAGGAGGCCAACTCTGTGGGATCATACTGGACGGTGGGAGGCTACTGGTGGCAGTAGGTGGTCTTGCAGGTACCCTGGGCCTAAGCCATGGAGCGCTTTAAAGGTCATAATTAATACCTTGAATCGCACCCGGAAAACAACCGGCAACCAGTGCAGGCCGCCTAAAAGGGCTGTAACATGGGAGCACCTAGGTACCCCCATGATAACCAGCGCGGCCGCATTCTGGACCAGCTGAAGCCTCTGGGTGCTCTTCAAGGGCAGCCCCATGTAGAGAGCGTTGCAGTAGTCCAGGCGAGAAAGGACGAGGGCATGAGTGACTGTGCACAGAGCATCCCGATCCAGGAAGGGGCGCAACTGACATACCAGGCGAACCTGGTAAAAGGCCCCCTGGTCAAGGCTGTCAGGTGTTCTTCTAAACTAAGCTGCGTATCCAGGAGGACCCCCAGATTGCGAGCCTTCTCTGAGGGGGCTAAAATTTCTCCCTCTATCGTCAAAGATGGAACAAGATGCACAAATCGGGATGACGGAAATCACAGCTACTCAGTCTTGGAGGGATTGAGCTTGAGCCTGTTCCTCCCCATCCAGATCCGCACAGCCTCCAGGCATCAGGACATCACGTCGAGGGCATCATTTGGGTGGTTTGGGGTAGAGCTGAAAAGTTGGGTATCATCAGCATATTGATGATACTGTACCCCAAAACCACGGATGATCTCGCCCAGCGGTTTCATATATATGTTGAACAGGAGGGGTGAGAGAACCGACCCCTGGGGCACCCCACAGGTGACGCGCCTGGGGGTCGATCCCTGCCCTCCAGCCCCTGCCCTATAGTGGCACAATGGTTACAATCAGAGGTGGGTTCCTACCGGTTCGGCCGAATAGGTGGTAACTTGACTGCCTGGGTCACTGGACCCAGGCCTGCCACACCCTCAAATCGGTTCCCTGGTTGCTCACCCCTAGTGTGGACTGCTAAATTGGCAAAATGGACAGCTAAATTGGCCATCCCCACCCAGTTACATGACTGCCAAGCCACACCCACAAAATAAGCCACGCCCACAGAACCGGTAGTAAAAACTTTGAAACCCACCACTAGTTACAATGCAATATTGCAGGCTGACTGCCCACTGTCAGGAGTTTGATCCTGACTGGCTCAAGGTTGATTCGGACTTCCATCCCTCCAAGATCAGTAAAAAGAGGACCCAGATTGTTGGGGGCTGTATGCTGACCCTGTAAACAGCCCAGAGTGTGCTGAAAAGCACTATGAAGTAGTATATAAGTCTAAGTGTCAGGCCTGGGAACCATATTTTACATTGGGCCTTCAGGCCTCCCACATTTTCTGCTGTGGGAAAATGGGAGGGGGAATTATATGGTATGGGAGATATGTAGTCAAAATAACATTCCTTTCTTTAAGAGTCAAGGACACCCTGCCCTGCAGCTGCAATGATGTGACTGGGAAGCTTCTCCAGATTTGGACAGTGCCTGATTGGACCATGTGATGAACACGTGGCTGCTGGGCAGGGACTTGAACTTTCATTTGGATGTGGAAAACCTGGAAACTTTCAGATTTGGGTTTTCCCAGATGTGCCAATATGACATTTCTAATAAAATGGAACTTTGAGGAAACTCAAGCCTCAGAGTTTTCTTTCATTGGGGTGTTACTTGGAACCCTGACATTAACCTGAATCTTCTTTAAAAATTCTAACAGCTCCCCCGAACTCCGGGGTGCTGTCCGGGGTTCTGAGCCCCAAGCATCAACCCGATCCAGGGCGACGCGAAGATTCCGAGAAGATAGAAGAAAGCCAGAAACACATGGAGGGAGCCACAGGAAATAGTTCAGTGATTTATGTCGAGACCATCTACTCCCCTTCCTCAACTGTTGTGGAAGCTGAAGAAGCCACAACATTAAGTGCTGTTGCTATTGCTATTTCTAATGGTCAGATAAAAGGAGCCCTTTCAAGAACGTAAAGTGAATAAATATTTCAGAGAAGCCCCTACTCAATTCACACAATGATAAAGAATGGGGAGTGGGAAGAACTTTCTCATGTGAGGTTTTGTTACTATAGCTTTACAATAAAATAGTCCTGGCCTACATGCATAGATGAAATGCTACTGGTTCGGACTAGTTTGTCTGGACCGGTAGTAAAAAAATAAGCTGGGTGGAAGCCATCTAGCATTTCTGGGTCTTCTTCAGGTGCAGAATATTAAATGATTCATGAATAGGAGAGACAAGGGAAGAAGGTCAGCAATGAATAGGCATAGCAACTAAGTCAGCCAGTGGGAGCTTAAACAGATCTGAGTCTGTGCAGAGATTTGAAACAGAAACTTAAGCAATCTGCTGCTCTGAGAAGTAAACTAACAGTTCGTCTTGGCTTGTCTGCTGAAATGAAGCTAACTGCTTGTGTTTGCCTGTAAATCTTCTGTCTTGTGTTTACTTGGAAGAACCACCTGTTGATATTGTACATTTATTCATCTACTCTTATATATATAAAGAAGTTAATGAATCTAGCTGAATCAGTAATCTGTGTGTGCTTTCTGGGTTTGATTTTTATGCAACAAACTCTGACAGAGAAGCAACAATTGGTCCTTGAAGGTGAAAGAGCCATTCCTTTTAACAAAAACAAATTCAGCCCATCCATAGTGGCCTGAACTTGAGGGTATGGAGTTTGAGCTCAATGATTATGATTTTATCAGCCAGAAGGACTCACAAACCTGTCACAGCAACTTGAAGGAATCTCCGTACAGTCCAGAGCCCAGAATGCAGATTTTTTAAAAAAAGCTATATGCATTTTCAATAATGAAGCTTTGATAATAATATAGTGTGGTTGATTCACCATAATATTGTATCTGGAGGCAAACCGAGAAAAGGAAAATATGCTCCTTTAAAAGCTTTCTCCATTTGAAGCTTTTCTTTTGTACAGTGGAGAAATGGGAATGGATTCTCAGCTTTAAACTAACCAGAAAATTATATGATTATCATTACCAATAGAGCCAAATTATATTTAAATGCACAATTATTTGTTAATGTTGAGCAATTGCCAGTTTGTTCTTCGGAGAACAAAATAAGGAAAACCAAGCAAAAAATAAAAAAAAATCTTCGGATGGGGGAAGAGAATCTGTTCCTATTGTATTGGAGGGAGAAGGGGGCTCCATTTCTCATGGCTGCTTGCTGTAAGACTCAGAAATGTTTGCATCTGGATGTTGTATGGCAGGGCTAGTGGGGGTTTCAAGGTCTAATAATCATTTATTGCTTCTGGAGTTTGCACTCACTCTGTATTGCAGAAATTGCAAGTATTAATATTCCCTGAGAGATGAATACTCCTGGGCAATTGACTAGGATTGCCGTGAAGGTGAACCTATGCATGCATGCCAGAGGGGGCACACAGAGCCTTCTCTGTGGGCACGCATGCCATTGGCAGCTGGTCTTCAAAGCTGCTGGAGCGCCAGAAAACAGCCAAAAAAATAGTCAAAGAATAGGCCATTTTCTGGGCTGTTTTCAGGCCATTTTTGGGGATGTTTCAGGCCATTTTTGGGCAATTTTCAGGGCATTTTCAGGTTGTTTTTGGCCCCACAATACCACAAAACAGCCAGAAAATGCCCCAGAAAACAGCCCCAAAAGAGCCTGAAAATGGCCTGAAAAACAGCCAAAAATGGCCCCAAAATCGGGCAAAAAGAACCAAAAAAGGCATGTCCGTGCCAGCCAGCTGATCTTTGGATTTCCAGCACTCTTCTTCATGCACATGCATGCACATGCACATGCACCTGAGTTCTGGTTTGGACACTCGGTGCCAAACAGATTTGCCATCACTGGACTAGGGCAACTGGTGAGGGGTTACATGCAGAGGTGGGCGTCACATAATGTAACAACCAGTTTGCCCAGAACCTAGAACCTTCCGCACATGCACATGGTGTCAAACACATAGTGATTATATAGGAGGAGATAACGCCAGGGACCAGCCACTTTTCGGAACTACCAGTTCGCCTGAACCATTCCGAACCGGCTGCAGCCCACCTCTGGTTACATGTACACAAGCCAGCATAAATGAGCCAACCTGTTGCTTGACCTGAAATCTTAGGCATGAACAGTCTGCATGCAAGAACAATGACTATTTTGTGGGTATGCTGAACTACAACTCCCAGAATCCATTACCCTTAGTCATGATATCCCCAATTAGCAATGAGGCATTATCACTGCCAGATACAGTTTCCTACAAGGCGAAATTATATCTGGGCCATAAAATTCTAGGACAATCCACTAGATGGCAGCAACATCTATGGATTGTCCAGACTTTCTGACCCTCTTAAGTATAGCTCCAGGTTTATTTTATTTTATTTTTTTAATTCCCAAGCAGGTATTTGGAACATAAACCCAAGGCTGGATTGAGTCCCCGTCTGGGCGTTGTTGTTTTTTTACTCTGCCTAAGAGCAGGATTATGCTTTGCATTTGCAGAGCTGTGCTGTACAGAATAAACTGGATGTGTGTGATTGAAGCAAACTTTCTTTTTGCTTCTAAAAAGCCTGTGTATAGGTGTGATGGGCTAATCACAACACAATATTGTTTAGATGTGTGATATCCTGGATCAATCCTGCAGGCATCCCTCCCACTATCCCAGAAATCTAAAATCCTGTTCAAAGCATTAACTGCCAACATGTTGTGAAGCTTTGCCACAAAGAAGAGAGAGTGAAGCTATTCTCCAAAGCACCTGAAGGCAGGACAAGAAGCAATGGGTGGAAAACTAATCAAGGAGAGAAGCAACCTAGAATTAAGGAGAAATTTAGAACAATTAATCAGTGGAACAGCTTGCCTCCAGAAGTTGTGTATGCTCCAACACTGGAAGTTTTTAAGAAGATGTTGGATAACCATTTGTCTGAAGTGGTGTAGGGTTTCCTGCCTAAGCAGGGGGTTGGACTAGAAGACGCCCAAGGTCCCTTCCAACTCTGTTATTCTAATTGTGCAGATTTTTGGAATCAAAGCTTGAATAACAGTTGCCCCTTGAACACTATATATTTCTGAGCTCCAGCACAACTAATTAGAGGGACATATTGACACAGGTATCCCCATTAATATAAACAGAGATTATTTACGTTAGTAATTAGTTGCCAAATTTATCTTTGGTCTGCATGATAAATGAAAAGTCAATTCTGCAAGAAAGTCAGGACTTCGTTAAGTCACTAGGCACAATATATCCGACTTCGCATCCCAGATCTTGAGCGGTTTTCTGGTCCCCTGTTATCAAAGAAGAGTTCTCTCCCCAGATTTAATCTTAGTCCTTGGTCAGTGCTTGAAATAGGTATACCGTATTTTTCCGAGAATAAGATGCTCTGGAGTATAAGGTGCACCTTAGTTTTCGGGGAGGAAAATAATAAGAAAAAAATATCTGCCTCTGTATACCAGCATCCATGGTATTCAGCTGACACATGGTAACAAGGTCAGCCAATGAATTGGCATAGCAACTAAGTCAGCCAATGAGGGCTATTTGGACTCTGAAATTTGCTGTGTGAGCAACAAGGAGACAGGAAGGAGCCTGGCTTAGCCGAAAACTGAAAGTGAAACTGCTTGTGTTTTGCTTTTGTTTACTGCTACCCTGGAAAACCTGTTTTGGTAATGTATTGTATATTATTATTATTTTGAATCCTGCTGAATCAGTTACTGTGGTTTCTGAATGTGATTGCTGCTGCAAACTCTGACCAGCCAGGTTAGCTTTAGCGCTAATTGCAGCCTGATTAAGCATAGCTGATTGGCGGGTGGATCGGAGTGCTGGAATACCCCCAATCAGCTGTTCCAGGCTGTAGGGATTGCCACAGACCATCGCTGCTTCCATGCCTCATGTTTTTGGCCTCTGGTGCCAGAGGGCTACATTCGGTGTATAAGATACATCCAAATTTTCACCCTCTTTTGGAGTGGTGGTGAAGGTGCTCCTTATACTCTGAAAAATACAGTAATTACAGAAAATGTTCTTCTTTTTTAGAGCAAGGTCAAGCTTCCTTTTAAATAAATGCTCTGTACCACAACATTTACAAGGCAGTTGTATTTATGAGAGTGCATACATCAGAGTCCCATAACCAGAAGATTCATACCATGATATATATTCCTCTTTCTTTCTCCTTCTCTTCATGAAGGTGTGACCCTTATTTCACTGGTTTGGTGCTATTCTGATATTGCATCCAAATGAATGCTGTAGATACATCAGAGCTGCGTCAAAAACACAGTGATATAGGACAGGATTATGCCCAGGTCACCACCACCAGGTCACCTGAACTGGTCTGAACCAGATGAATCCCACCACTGCGATACATATGTTGTTCCTTATACAGATATCTCTCTTCACTATTTCTTTCTTCTATCTCAGTGATGGCGAACCTATGGCATGCGTGCCACAGGTGGCACGTGGAGCCATTTTTCAGCTGGCCAGCGCACATGTGTGCACTGGCCAGCTGAGTTCACCCCCTTTAAATGATTTTTTGCCCTCCCCAGGCTCCAGAGGCTTTATAGGAGCCTGGGGAGGGCAAAAAGAGTCTCCCCCGCCTCCCGGAGGCCCCCCGGAAGCTTCAGCGATTGTCCAGAGGCTTCCCTGAAGACTTCGGAGCACTCATAATGACCCTCCGAGCTCGGAGGGTCATTGCGAGTGCTCCGAAGGCTTCAGGGAAGCCTTCGGACGGTCCCTGAAGACTCCGGAGTGCCTCCGGGGGGCAGGGGAGGCTCTTTTCGCCCTCCCCAGGCTCCTATAAAGCCTCTGGAGCCTGGGGAGGGCAAAAAAAGCATGTAAAAATGGGGAGGGAGCACCTGTAGTCCATGCATGCACACTGGGGGGGGTCACACATTGCATTACGGGTGCGGCATGCCCGCATACGCCCCCCCTCAGCTCCCCCCACTTGTGGCACGTGAGCCAAAAAAGGTTCGCCATCACTGTTTTATCTCAAAAGACTCTATCATGATAATGACATCAAAAAATAGCAGAAGACAAAATTACCATATTTTGTCTTCTGCACCTAGGGAGGAAAACAGGGGGTGGGGGGAATCTGCCTCTGCCTCCCAGCAATTTGCCTCCTTGCAACAAACAGCAAACAGTACATACAATATACACTATTTCTGTGCATGTGTGACTGACCCATAGAAATGGCAAAGAATTGGAGAAATGTACATTATGGCAGTATATTAATGCCAGAATGTTTTCTTAAATGTAGTCACACTAACTCCTCCCAATTATTTAAATCGATCTGCTCCAAACATGACTAAGTCAGGGTCTAATTAGACAACAGGACACTGTTACATTTCAGACTGTACTTGAACAGAAGCTGTTAAAATTGATGTGGCTTTCTGGAAGTATACGTTACTTTCTGCTATTTAAAAGAAGCTACAATAGCACTGGGCCTCTTCAGATGAAGCATTTATTTTAAAATGCTTCTTCATTTTGTTAAGTTGTCTAGAACAATAATAAAGCAGTCTTTAAAAAATAAATCTAATAATTTGAACATTCTATAGGCATTTATAGTTACTGACTTACCTCATTGCAGCAAACAACCTGATTAGCACAAGAAAAAAAATCTACCTCCTAGCACAGTGATGGCGAAACCATGGCATGTGTGCCACAGGTGGCACGCAGAGCCATTTGTCAGGGCATGCGAGGTACTGCCCTGTTAGCTGGCCAGCGCGCATGCGTGCACTGGCTAGCTGAGTTCACCTTTTTAAAAGCCATTTTTCGCCCTTCCTAGGCTCCAGAGGCTTTATAGGAGCCTGAGGAGGGCGAAAAGAGCCTCCCCCGCCCTCCCAGAGGGCCTCCGGAGGCTTCAGGGACCATCCGGAGGCTTCCCTGCTGATGCCTTCGGAACGCTTAAAACGACCCTCAGAGCAAACCAGAAGTGTTTGCTCGGAGGGTCGTTTTAAGCGTTCCGAAGGCTTCAGGGACCGTCCGGAGGCTTCCCTGACGCCTTCCGAGGGTCGATTTGAGCGCTCCGAAGGCGTCAGGGAAGCCTCCGGACGGTCCCTGAAGCCTTCGGAATGCTTAAAACGACCCTCCGAGCAAACCGGAACTTCCGGTTTGCTCGGAGGGTCATTTTAAGTGTTCCGAAGGCTTCAGGGAAGCCTCCAGACGGTCTCTGAAGCCTCCGGAGAGCCTCCGGGGGGGGGGGCAGGGAGGCTCTTTTTGGCCTCCCAAGGCTCCTATAAAGCCTCTGGAGCCTGGGGAGGGCGAAAAAAGCATGTAAAATGGGGGGGGGTGTCACACATTGTGCATGCATGCACACTGGGGGGGTCGCGCATTGCATTATGGGTGCGGCACTCCCGCACACCACCCCCTGCACTCCCCCCACTTGTGGCACATGAGCCAAAAAAGGTTTGTCATCGCTGTCCTAGCAATTTGCCTCCTGCAGCAAACAGCAAGTTTCACTTTCAATTTCAGCATGGGCCTTCCTATCATCAGCTGTTTCAGGCTGCAGGGATTGCCATAGCCTATTGCCACCTCTGCAATCAGTGTATAAGACACACCCAAATTTTCACCCTCTTTTTTGGGGGGGGGGGGAAATGGTGCATCTTATACTCTGAAAAATACGGTATTCCCTCTGAGAAAAATTTAAAATGTCTTTATCCCTCAGGGCCTTAAAATATCCTGCTATTTATGAACTTAAAAGTCTTTTAACTTTTGAAGGCTGGTTGATAAATGTAAAATATAGAGGGAATATAATTTAAAAACATTGTTAAAAACATCCCATAAAAGGCCTTTGTAAAAGTCTCACAGAATACAGCAGCAAAACAGGGATTAGAAACTCAGCTGAAGACTTATTTTTCTTTCTGACAGTCAAGTTGAAAAATAACAGGGAAGATAGACTTATCTCTTTAGGGAAGTTCTTTGGGAAAGGAGTATTGCTTTGGTACTTTTTTTGGAGCAAAAACCTGTCCAAAGCAAGATTATGATAAGAAACGCATTATATCTGCGTGCATATACAACCATTTCCTCGGCCCACAAAGTGTTTAGCTCTCTTTTCTCTAAAATATGGCCTGGCTTTTAAGCTCATTTTTTACAACAAAGAACTGTTTCAGAAGCAGCTTTTGATATGGTATCTGTCTGAAGGACTAGAAGCCATAGGATCCATAGCAGTGGTGAAATTCGATTTTTTCCCTTACTGGTTCGGTGCGTGTGGCTTGGTGGGGGTGGCTTGGTGGTGGGGTGTCATGTGACTGTGTGGGCATGGACAACTTTACATCATTCACATCAACCCACCAAAGCCACACCCACAGAACCGACAGAAAAATTCAGCCAAGCAAGTCTTCTAGTGTTCAACCTGGCTCCTCCTCATGTTTGCTCTGTGTGTATGAGCCCGAGAAGGAAGAGAGAAGCAGCCATGTTGAATGCTGTGACAGAGAGAAGCTTTTCTCTCTCCTTTCACAGCGAAACTGCTCAGAAGGCAACCGCCGGTCACAGTCTGTCCCTTTATGGTCCTTGTTCCCTCCCAGAACCTATTAAGACTCAAAGAGCCAAACTTACTTCTCCAAAATATCCATATGATATTTTGAAAAAGCTGGTCTTGTGCCTCTTAGCCTGACAAATTTTTATTAAGCTTCTGATGAGGTCATCTGCAGCTAGTCCTGAAAAACTTCATACAAACCATGTGCCAGTGGTGAAATTCATTTTTTTTACTAGGGGTTCTGTGGGCGTGGCTTGGTGGGCAGGGCAAGGGAAGGATACTGCAAAATCTCCAATCCCTCCCCACTCCAGGCGAAGGATACTGCAAAATCTCAATTCCCACCCTACTCTGGGGCCAATCAAAGGTGGCATTTGTCGGTTCTCCGAACTACTCAAAATTTCTGCTACCAGTTCCCCAGAACCTGTCAGAACCTGCTGGATTTCACCCCTGTATGTGCCCATTTATATAACATAACTCCAAGACTTCATAGGTCTAAAACAGGGTTCCCCCCCCCCGTCAAGGTCAGAAAACCTAGAGCAATGATATGTATATGAAACCTTTTAGTGGAGAATGATAGAAGCTAAGGGATTTGATTTAGTACTATGTATATGTGGTGGTTGATATTATTTTGCTTCCAAGAAATGTACTATGGTTTCCTGCCCCCACTTTATTTTTTGTTATTCCTATACATAGCTGTTATCAGTAAAATGATAATGCATTCAGGATGACAGTATGGTGATTATATAATAGCATCCATACACAGAACCAAGAGAAGAATAGAAATTATGGAACAAGACAGGAATTGTGTAAAGCAATAATTACTAGAATTGAAAATAATATACCATTGGAGGGGAATCTTATAATGAAAATGTTAGTGTGTGCAGAGATGGACAAACTCACAAAAGAAATAAAAGAAAAGGAGGAAACGGAATATTATATTGTATGGAACGAGTGGTACAAATGGCTAGAGGACAAGTGTAAAGCTTAAGAAAAGACTAAATGAAGAAGACACAGGAGCTAGAAAATAGCAATGTATAGGTAGAGATCAGTGGTGGGTTTCAAAATTTTTTAGAACCTCTTCTGTACGTGTGGCCTGCTTTGTGGGAGTGGCTTGCTGGCCATGTGAGCCGGTGGGAGTGGCTTGGCAGCCATGTGACCAGGTGGGAGTGGTTTGCCAGCCATGTGACCAAGTGGGAGTGGCTTGGCACTTAGCAACCAAAATGTTGGCTCAGAAACTCTGGCATTTGAAGCACGCAAGTGCTAAAGCTGTCAAGTTACAAGACCCTTGCACCCCTAACCCTTTAGAAAAAAAATCCCCAGGGGTGTTCAAACTTCACAGCTTTAAGACTTGTGGACTTCAACTCCCAGAATTCCTCCTCTTGCTCTTCATCTTGATGATGTGCGGACGGGCGGGGGGAGGGAGCTGGAAGCAGTTCTAAACGGCACTGTAGATTTGTGGAACCTCTTTTATAGAAGAGGTTAGAACTGGCAGGAACCCACCCCTAGTAGAGATGAACAAACAGGTATAAATGGAAACAGTACATAATGAAGGATTGTGAATTAAGGATGTATATAATAGTATCATGTGTATAGACAAAGAGAAACTGAAATTAGTGGGAAGAGGTGTATTTACAATGGATGGATGTGGAAATGTTGTACAGAAGGAAATTGCAAAAAAATAATAATATTTTTTGTCTTTTTTTTAAAAAAACCTTTTAATAAAAATATTTTTAAAAAGAAAAAGAAAATAAGGGTGTACGGAGCAACATACAGTATTTCATTAGATCTAATGCTTGTTTTTAGCAGCTTTGTCCTGCATCACAGAGGCTAGATTATAATTTTGATTTAGCAATACTCTTTGTCTAGTATTCAACTATTTCAACTGTTCTTTGTCTTATTAATTGGCATTATTAAATTTTATCCTGCTTTGTTCATACTGAGATGGAGATGCTCATTACCTCCTCAATGATGCTGCAGTATCTTAGTTTATCCTGATTGCTATAGGTTCATTGGATGATAGTTGTACAACTCAGTTTTACTACTATTTGGTTCAGATTAGGGAGACCCCAGTTCATTTAGCTGTGATAGTCACTGTCTAATAGTTTGATCAACCAGACCACTCTTTTTTTGCAAAGAACCCTGCACACTATAGTGTACAGAGCCTTTGAAGAGAAAAAAAAACAGGATTTAGAGAGAGCACGTAAACAAATATATGTCCCAGTGCCAAGAGCTGTGGTGGCGCAGTGGTTAGAATGCAGTGCTGCAGGCTACTTCTGCTGATCACCGGCTTCCAGCAGTTTGGCAGATCAAATCTCACCAGGCTCAAGGCTGACTCACCCTTCCATCCTTCTAAGGTTGGTAAAATGAGGACCCAGATTGTTGGGGGCAATAGGATGACTCTGTAAACTGCTTAGAGAGGGCTGTAAAGCACTGTGAAGTAGTATATGTCTAAGTCCTATTGCTATCTATTTTATTTTAACAATCGCAATAGCACTTAGACTTATATACTGCTTCACAGTGCTTTACAGCATTCTCTGGGAGGTTTACAGAGTCATCCTATTGCCCCCAACAATATGGGTCCTCATTTTACTGAACTCGTAAGGATGGAAAGCTGATTCCACCTTGAGCCGCTCAGGACCGAACTCCTAGCAGTCAGCGGAATTAGCCTGTGCTACTGTATTCTAACCACTGCACCACCATTTTACAGAATTAATACTAAGAAATGCAATCTTTACAGTCATTCAGCCTTATGAAAGCTTGTCCCACTGAGTCTTCTTGATTCTGGCAAAGTTTAGTTCCAAGAGAGAGGCTGATACTATATGTTTTCAGTATTATTTTGCTTCATATCTATTTCAGATTGCCATTTGGAAAATTAAGAAATGGTAAGAGGTCTGGTAACGTACAGGTGAAACTCGAAAAATTAAAATATCATGCAAAAATTCATTTATTTCAGTAATGCAATTTAAAAGGTGAAACTAATATATGAGATAGACTCATTACATGCAAAGCAAGATAGTTCAATCCGTGATTTGTCATAATTGTGATGATTATGGCTTACAGCTCATGAGAACCCCAAATCCACCATCTCAGAAAATTAGAATATTACATGCAATCAATAAAACAAGGATTGTATATAGAACAATATCAGACCCCTGAAAAGTATAAGCATGCATATGTACTCAGTACTTGGTTTGGGCCTCTTTTGCAGCAATTACTGCCTCAATGCGGCATGGCATGGAAGCTATCAGCTTGTGGCACTGCTGAGGTGTTATGGAAGACCAGGATGCTTCAATAGCGGCCTTCAGCTCTTCTGCATTGTTCGGTCTCATGCCTCTCATCTTTCTCTTGGCAATGCCCCATAAATTCTCTATGGGGTTCAGGTCAGACAAGTTTGCTGGCCAATCAAGCACAGTAATTCCACAATCATTGAACTAGGTTTTGGTGCTTTTGGCAGTGTGGGCAGGTGCCAAGTCCTGCTGGAAAATGAAGTCAGCATCCCCATAAAGCTCATCTGTGGAAGGAAGCATGAAGTGCTCCAAAATCTCCTGGTAGACGGCTGCATTGACCCTGGACTTAATGAAGCACAGTGGACCAACACCAGCAGATGACATGGCTCTCCATATCAACACAGACTGTGGAAAATTCACACTGGACTTCAAGCATCTTGCAATGTGAGCCTTTCCATTCTTCCTCCATACTCTGGGTCCTTGGTTTCCAAATGAGATGCAAAAGTTGCTCTCATCAGAAAAGAGGACTTTGGACCACTGAGCAACAGACCAGGTCTGTTTTTCTTTAGCCCAGGTAAGACGCTTCTGAGGTTGTTTATTGTTCAGGAGTGGCTTGACAAGAGGAATACAACATTTGAAGATTTCTTTATCTTTATATTTTAGTGGTCTCCCCCTTTGGGCTCCCAAAACCTCATCCCTCATGGTCTTCCTAAGAAATTTAACGTGGACTTCCCTTGGAACATTATGTGTTCTGGCATATTCTGAATTGATTCTATAAACCAGGTCCATATCCCACCACAACTGTTCTTTATCTCTCTTAATATATTCTGCTAAGATTGTACGCATAGTATCCTTAAGATCTTCATCTTCTGTCTCGGGTAGGTTCTGGAGTCTGAGAAAAGGGGGCATTCTTTCAAGTTCCATCTTTACCATGAAATTTTCCAATTCTCTATTCCCCTTCTGAGTTGCCCTCACCTCCTCTCTCAACCCAGCCATGCCCTCCTCCAGCACATCAACCCTCTGTTTATTTTCTGTTTGTTTGCTGCTGTAAATCTCTGAGCTGTTCTTTAAAATCTGTCACCTCTTTTTTTTCAGTCCTTCTTGTCCCTTCATAATTGCCTGGAACATTTGGGTAACAGGTAAGTCCTTTGAACTCTCTCCAGTCCCTTCTTGTTGTAAGAATGATGAAATTTTTGTCTATTGGGTCGTTGGGCTAGATGTAGAGGAAGTGGGTGCCGAAGCTGCCTTACCTGGAGGTGGTTTTCTGGGCCCCATTTGTTAAGTTCAGAGATAAGTGTAAGTCTTATACAAAAAAAATGGCATCTGTGGAATGCGCAGCTGGGTGATGCCATGGAGGCAGACAAGCCCAGAAGTGAATGTTAATCCTTAGTCACAGTTCAAGCCAAAAGAAGAAAATCAAATAATCCAAATCCAGAAAGACCACAAAACGGGGGGGGGGGGGGGGGGGCTTCCAGGAAACCTTCGGGAGGTAATGATAATATAAAGCCAGAAATTTCTTCAAAGGTAGTTTCAAAAGGCTAGTTTCATTTATAGGAGCAAAGAAGAAGACGGAAGTGGGCCATCTTGGCTCCCCCTTTCACAGGGAACCAGGGAGCAAAGCATCCAAAGTTTCCATAAGGCTTTTAAAACAGCTCAGGAATTACTTCTTGCAATTGTGATGTAAATCTTTCTCACATAGTTAGTACAAGTGGGTAATTCAAAGTTTTACTCTCTCACTCCATTCCGAGATTGAGAGATAGTCCAAATGCCGCTTTACCTGAGGGGGGTGAACCCCCCCCTCCAATCTTGCAACTTCAAATAGATTGAATCCACAACTTGCAAAAAGCTGTTGCTCATCAATTAAATGGTGTTAAAAGAGATTAGAGCAAACTTCTCACCTCCGGCACTTCTACTGCAACTTCTAATTGATTATTTCCTTCCAGAATCTATTCGGCGAAGGCGCAGGCAGCCGACAGCTGTGCTATGCACCCCCCTTTGCTCCCCGGCTCCCGAGGCGAGGCTGGAAACCCCCCAACCGCTGCTGCCGCTTCCGGGGGCTCCAGCAAGCAGCCCCATGGCAGGTGGCCCCTCCAAGACCTCCTGTGCTCGTAAAAGGAGCCCACCGGAGAGACGAGCAGCGTACGGCAACGTCCGTCGCCTTCGGGGACCGGAAGTGAAAGCCTGTGTGTGGTGGCTCTTGATGCACTGACTCCAGCCTCAGTCCACTCCTTGTGAAAGTCCCCAACACTTTTGAATGGCCTTTTCCTGACAATCCTCTCCAGGCTGCGGTCATCCCTGCTGCTTGTGTACCTTTTTCTTCCACACTTTTCCCTTCCACATAACTTTCTATTAATGTACTTTGATACAGCACTTTGAGAACATCCAACTTCTTTTGCAATTACCTTTTGAGGCTTTCCCTCCTTATGGAGGGTGTCAATGGTGGTTTTCTGTACAACTGTCAGATCAGCAGTCTTTCCCATGATTGTGATTCCTACTGAACCAGATTGAGAGACCATTTAAAGGCTCAGGAACCCTTTGCAGGTGTTATGTCTTAATTAGCTGGTTAGAGTGGGACACTTTGAGCCTAGAATATTGCACCGTTTCACAATATTCTAATTTTCTGACATTGTGGATTTGGGGTTTTCATGAGCTGTAAGCCATAATCATCACAATTATGACAAATCACGGCTTGAACTATCTTGCTTTGCATGTAATGAGTCTATCTCATATATTAGTTTCACCTTTTAAGTTGCATTACTGAAATAAATGAACTTTTGCACAATATTCTAATTTTTCGTGTTTTACCTGTATATATCTATAAAGATAAAGGTTACCCTTGCACATATGTGCTAGTCATTCCTGATTCTAGGGGGCGGTGCTCATGTCCGTTTCAAAGCCGAAGAGCCAACGCTGTCCAAAGATGTCTCCGTGGTCATGTGGCCGGCATGACTAAATGTTGAAGGCGCACACAACACTGTTACCTTCCTACCAAAGGTGGTCTCTATTTTTCTACTTGCATTTTTACATGCTTTCGAATGGCTAGGTTGGCAGAAGCTGGGATAAATAACAGGAGCTCACTCCCTTATGCAGCACTGGGGATTCGAATCGCCAAACTGCAGATCTTTCTGATCAACAAGCTCAGCGTCTTAGCCACTGAGCCACCACGTCCCTTTATATATCTATATACATGTGTATATAAAAAGGGAGGGAGGGAGAGAGAACAATATTTAAATGGACATATACATTTCCATACACACAGAGTCACTCATTTTTTATCTGTCATGGGAGAGAAACATGTCTGACTTTCTCAGAAAGTCAGAAGGACAGAAGAACAGATATGGACTCCATTTGTGATAACCCTGTCTGTCTCTCTCTCCCCACCCTCATTATGGAGGCTGAAGAAACCATTAAATAAATCAGGAGACTTTTGTGATGGATGTTCTTCTGGCAGAGGACTTTGGTTCCCTCCGCCAGGCCTGAAGAAATGTAAATTAACCAGACATTTGTGACAGCTTTTTAGGTCTGACATTTGCTTTGACAGGCTAGGTTGAGGAGTTAATTGTTCTATGCCTGGGGCCCTGATAGCATGGGTGAGCCTCTTTTGTGGTTACATTGAGTGTATGATATTATGAGTGTTCTTGGCTGATATTTTATGTTATGTTTGTTGTTTTCAGTTGTTTTCATTCTGTTTTACTTGTTAGCAGGCCAGAATCATGCCTATGAAAAGAGCTGCCATAAAAATGTAGTAAAACAAATAATTTCCCGAGTCAAAAAGGTTTTGTACTCAGAACCTAAATAACCATTGCAATCCTTGTTTTAAAATGTAAAACATTTGTTCTGACACAGGATTTCTTAGAAAGCAAGAAGCAAAGTCTTGGTCCCTGCAAAACCTCTTTTATGTACACGACTGTGAATTCCTTTCATTCACAGTCAGCCAAGCTTAATAAACAAGTCTTTCAGAGGACTGTTTATCCCCATGCACCTTATCTCACTTGGAGCACTGCCAGATAACTAGTTTCCAAATGCAGGGCAAGGCAAACTTGGCACAGAGTCTCTTAAAGCCACACACAGAACTTTCCACTCTTGAACCGACCAAATGAATGAATTATTTCCTGCAATTGTTTAGGTTTGTTCCTCTTTTGTTTCCTATGGGAGGGGCTAATTGCCTCCAAGGTGTGGCTTTACTCCTAAGTTGACCCTGCCTTCTTATTTGTTCTTCTGGCAGCTCTGTGCATGCGCACACTGGGAACAGGCTCCAGCTGTTCTTCTGCCTCACTGCTGTCTAGCTCCCTCTCTGCCTCTGACGCAGAGCCCGCATCTGAGCTTTCCTCAACTCCCAGGACTGGCCCATATTCCTCCCCAACCTCCTCACTGTCCGACTCTGCTGCCAGCTCTGCTGGCCACCAGTGGGCCACAACAACATCAGGGGGAAACACTAGCTAGCCCAGAGAAAGGGAAAACCATGCCTGCTGACTTTTCAACAATCAACTTGCAGTGATGAAGCAAGAGTTATGACTTTTGTACTATGAGTTCATGGTAAAGTGACATTAGAAAGCAACAGGACTGTTCGTAGCACATTGAATCTAGACTCAGAGGTCTTCTAGTCGAATCTCCTGCTCAAGGCAGGACATAATTTAAGCCTAAGAAGAGGTTGGTAAAAACCTGTTAGCTGTTCCTTCATGTGTTGATGCTTTAACTTTGTATGTAAACATTCAATTTATCGATGCACCTGCAGTTTATCTCACACAGATAAAGTGCAGGTAATCCTTGCTTAGTGACTGCCTCATTTAGTTACTTTTTTCAGTTACTTTTTAAAAATGTTTTATAATTTGCAGCCAATCCTGCTCACTTGGTATCATGTTTCCCTGAAAATAAGACCCTGTCTTATATTTCCTTTTGCCACCAAAAAAGGCACCGGGTCCTTTTTTCAGGGGATGTCATCCACTGACTAACCCAGAGGTGGGTTCCTACTGATTTGGACCGGTTCAGCCAAGTAGGTAGTAACTCGCCCGCCACGCCCCCGAACCAGTTCTCTCGGCAGCACGGTAGGTGCCACCATCTTGTTTTTTGTTTCTGCGCATGCGCAGAAACACTTCTTTACTACTGGGTGTCTCTGAGCAAACCGGCAGTAGCAGCAGCCGGAACCCACCCCTGGACTAACCTCACTTATGCGTGTCATCGCGGCCTCCTTTTCGCTGTCAGAGGCCTTCAGGGACCTCTTCTGCAGCCGGCAAGGCTTTCCTGAAGGCCTCTGCAGCTGATGAGAGAGCTCCGCATTGATCCAGAGCTTGTTATCAGCTACAGAGGCCTTCAGGAAAGCCTTGCCAGCCTTGCAGGATGCAGAAGAAATGGCCCAGCAATTTGTCGGGGTACGCAAGGCCTGGCTACAACTATCCAAAGGTAAATAGTAGGACAGCTCCACCCCCACATCCCCTCCCTAGCTTAATTTTTACCCATGCACTCTGGAGTGGGCGGGATCTTAATTAGGGCTTATTTTGGGGATAAGGCTTATAATGGGCACACGTGTAAAAATCAAGCTAGGACTTACTTTCAGGGTAAGTATTTACTTTCAGGGAAACCAGTTAGCTGTGGGAAGCCACTCCTCTGCCAGAAGAATGAAATATTTTAGGAAATATTAAAAAGGCAGAATATTATATTTTCCCTAAAGGAGATATATGTTTCTAAAGACAGAAACTCAGAGCTTCAGCTCTCTGCCCACAGCAGATATTTGGTGCTCATTGAGAAGCATGGGCCAGCCTATCTACAAGGCAATTAGACCTTCAGCTCCAGGGTGATGGGATTAAGACATGATCCTCCAGGATATAACAGGATTAACCATCAGCAGAGCTCACCACATAGCACAACCAAGCCCCTTATTGCATCACCCAGCAAGATCCAACCAAACGTATCTCAGACAAACTCAGCTATGACCCCTGAATAGCCCCCTGGGAGTCTGACAACCAATAGAATACATTTCTTGCACAGGAACAAGAAGCTCAAGGGCAAGGCCCAAGAAAGGGTATAAATTCCTCTGCCTCTCTCCTCCATGTGTTCAGCTGCCCAGGAACTCAAACCCATGTGGTCGTGTCCATCAATAAACCATCTTTCCAATCAGCCTCCATGTTTCCAGTATCTTTCTGCCCACTTGGAACTAAACCAGATGGATATTTTTTTCCAACATAGCCTTCAATCTAGATTGAATAGCTTGCAAGCTGTTATCAGAATGTCTCAGTTTGGCCAGGATTTACTTAATCCTCCTGAATCAACTGATGGTGACATGCCCGGAGTCAATCCCAGTGCCTCTTTTTCACCTTGGTTTCTGAACTTTAACTTTTTTTAATAACATACTTGCTTTTTTCCTGTTCTTCTTTGCTTCCTGTTCCCTGAATGGTAATCTTCTGGCTAAACATCTGCTATTTATTATTTCTGTGTTGTTATGTTAATGCAGAGTGAAAAATTAATTTATTCTGAATTCTTGACAGCAAAAAGATGGAAATATCTTGACATTTTTCACAAAAGAACTTCTGTTTTTACTGATGTCAGAATAAATAGTAATGCTGTTGTTCTCCAAGTATCATATTTTTCAGAGTATAAGATGTTCTGAAGTACAAGACGCACCTAGCTTTTGGAGAGGAAAACAAGAGAGAAAAAAATCTGCCTCTGCCTATTTGCCTCCTTGCACCAAACAGCAAACAGTACAGAAGATATACAGTGTTTGTGGTGTTACATTTCAGACTATACTTGTACAGATGCTGTTAAAACTGATGTGGCTTTCTGGAAGTATACATTTTTCTCTGCTATTTAAAAGAAGATACAATAGCATTGGACCTCTTCAGATGAAGCATTTATTTTAAAAAAGTTTCTTCATTTTGTTAAGTTGTCTAGAACAATAATAAAGCAGTCTTTAAAAAATAAGCCTGTTTCAGTTTAGCCTGATTAGAAGGGGAAAAAAATCTGCCTCTGCCTTACAGCAATTTGCCCCTTACAGCAAACAGGAAGCTTCACTTTCAATTTCAGCATGGGCCTCCCGATGATCAGCTGTTTCGGGCTGCATGGATTGCCATAGCCTATTGGCGCCTCTGCAAGCCCCATTTTCTCAGTTTGCTGCAAGGAGGTAAATTGCTGGGAGGCAGAAGCCAAAGGGTGGGGGCCAGTGGGTAGGCCGAGCTATATTCAGTGTATAAGTCACCTCCAAATTTTCACCCTTTTTAAGGGGGGGGGAAAGGTGCATCTTATACTCCGAAAAATACAGTAGTCTATAAATGTAACTTTGAGATCGATAATATAAAGCAATTGTTACACTGCATTGTCTTCTATTAATGTTGTTGATTATGTAATACAAATGAAAATTTAAGATATGACATTTACTGAATTTGGTAGTGTTGTTATATGCATTATTTTGTAATGTAACTGTGACCTATTAAACTACCCAAAAAACCTGTAAAACCAATGGCAGATTTGGAGTGACACAAGAATCAGTAGTTCACAAACATTTAGATAATATGACTTTTGTCAGAAATTGAAAATGAGTGATTTTACACTCTTGTATTTCAAATTATAAAGGTTAAAAAAACCCATAGCGCTGCATTCTGTGCATTTGGTAAGTAATTGCATGCTTCTCACCCTACAGTTTTAGAATAAAATGAGTTGAAAAGGGTGTTTTGGAAATTGATTCAATGCATTGATTGATCTATAATATATTTTAGAGGCTGACTGACTCTAGATCACTATGGGCATTATTCATAAAAAACCCCCAAACAAACTAAAATGAGAATAAAAAGGAAACAGATTTTAAGTGTCCAAGGAGGCAAATTTTCTATAGCAGTAAAACACCCAATGTTGGGCTCAACCACCTCTGCCCCAAGACTAGGAGAAGAGATACAATTTTCATTAAATGTCATCAGGGTCAGAGCTGTATAGAGCCATTGGAGCTCCATATGTACCAGAGGATGTAATTTCGTATTTTGAGAAAGAATCCAAACTAGTGCATCCCCATCATTAGGACATATAAAGCACTGTCATTTCTTTATTATAAACTAGCGAATAACCTAGCATTGCCTGGGTATTTATAGACGTCAAAGTATTTGTCTGGCAAGGAGCCATTGAGAGGAGCCTTTCTTCCCCCTACTCCCATGCCCATCATCCCTGCCCTCTCCCTTCCCCCTCCCATGTGATCCTCTTTCCTGCCTTGTCCAAGATCCTGGCACTTTGCCCCAGATCCTTCAGGCGCTTCCCCCTTGGTCCAGTGGAGGGCAAATGTCACAGCTGACTTTCCAGAGGAAGCTGTGAAGGAACTGACATCACAAAAAATTGCTGCTCTAGGATGCCACACTTGCTCTCCTTAACGGCCCAGGCTCTCCCTTCTCCCTCCCATGACATCACAAACACTTGCCGATCTAGGATGCCGCACTTGCACTTCTGAATGGCCCAGGTGTTCCAAAGTTATGCTGGAACACACACACACACACACCAGGGGTGTCTTCTCCCCCACCAAGTATTTGTTTCCAGAGGGTAAGTCATCTGTGTACCAAGTTTGGTTGAAATTTCTCGAGGCGTTCCAGAGTTATACTGGAACATATATACATACATACAACTTTTTATATTAATATAATATAGTATAGTATAGTATAGTATAGTATAGTATAGTACAGTATAGTAATGTACTGTACTGTAATAATAATATAATATAATATAATATAATTAATATAATAAATATAATAATATAATATAATATAATATAATATAATATAATATAATATAATATAATATAATATAATATAATATAATATAATATAATATAATATAATTAATATAATTAATATAATAAATATAATATAATATAATATAATATAATATAATATAATATAATAATATAATATAATATAATATAATATAATATAATATAATATAATATAATATAATATAATATAATATAATATAATATAATATAATATAATAATACAGTACAGTGCATTGCAGTGCAGTGCAGTACAGTACAATGCAATGCAATGCAATGCAATGCAATGCAATGCAATGCAATGCAATGCAATGCAATGCAATGCAATGCAATGCAATGCAATGCAATGCAATACAATACAATACAATACAATACAATAAATAGATTAGCATTTTGTCATCTTCATGCACTGCTGGCAGGAAGACCAAATTCAAAAGTCTGGAGAGGGATCCCTCCAGGCAGGGGTAGCTAGTATACAGGAGAATCCTGAATTTGACCGTTATGCGATTCACATAATTGTTCTTTTTGGTAAAACAGAAATGGGGCAAGTAGACTAATTCACACCTATAGGATGTGCTTTGAAAGGAAACACTATCCAAATTGAAGCCTCAAGTATTTATTTATTTATTTATTTCTTGGATTTCTAGACCGCCCCCTCTCCCAAGAAGGGACTCGGGGCGGTGTACAGTCAATGCAGATAAAAATACAATCATAAAACACTTAAATACATTTGGATGGAGGAGATAGGCTGTACAAGAAATAAATATATTCTAAAACCCTAAAAAACATCCCCAATTAAAACCCAAACCCCATTAGAATAAATCCCCGGGAGATAAAACTAAGAGAGTGCCAGGCCAGCTGATTGAAATAGGTGAGTCTTTAACTTTTGACGGAAGGAACGGAGGTCGGTGGTAGTTCGAATGTCGGGGGGGAGGTCATTCCAGAGGGTTGGGCCCATCACAGAGAAGGACCTACTCCTAGGTGTCGCCCGCTGGCATTGCCTAGCGGACGGCACCAGGAGCAGTCCCTCCCTGTGTGAGGGGATAGGTCGCAGGGACGTGTGTGGTAGGATGCGATCCTGCAGATAACTAGGTCCTATGCCATGGAGCGCTTTAAAGATGGTAATCAATACCTTGAAACGCACCCGAAAGGCCACAGGTAGCCAGTGCAGCTCGCGCAGGAGAGGTGTTACGTGGGAGTAACGTGTACTCCCCATGATAACCCGCGCGGCTGCGTTGGAATTAAATGTCTGGCTGTATTATAATCAAGAGCTTTGAGGTTTTTTTTGTTGTTGTTTGCTTTATGAGGAGAGAAAATGAAATTAAGGGGTGAAAAACAAATATATATATGAGAACAAAAGATCATAATTGGCAGAAACTATATCTGTTATCTCCCCCGCCCCGTATATTGTGTTCTTATATTTAAGTTGACAGTGAGACAGGTTGCATATTATTCAAATGGTTGAAAAGATAGATCGCAAACACATATACTGTATGCCTTCTTTAATATTAAATTAGCTACTTTCCAGTTCTAACATTATCCTTTTACATTGTCTGCAAGAGAAGACACCTTCATTTCTTCTCTTTCAGAGTTTATTCTGCCCAATTAAACATTCCCATTTAAATTTAAATCTGGAAGAAAGAACAAGCAAAAGGAAGAAGTGATATTTTATGTTCACCCTGCTAAATTCTTCACTTAGTATTTCTACTGAAATAGCAAGTGACTTATTTCAATTATTTTTATAGCAGTTTGTTGGAAAACAGCACAAGAAAATCAGAATAATGGATGCACTGGATTTTATGTATGTTTAAACTGAGTTGTGAGCTGCCTCAGAACTTTCAATCATGAGGGGCACTATTAATATTTTAAATTCATTTTAGAAAAAAGGATGTCTCGCATCCAAGTCTTGACAATTTAGTAAAGAAATACAGTTCAATTCAAGAACTGACTTCCACTAACTTCTACTTCTGCAAACTGAACTGGTTGACATATACATTATGGATTTTGGTGTGTATGTGTCAAATGTCTCATTTTCCAGTTGAGCATTTCTAGTGAGCATTTTAAACAATTGTGCTCTACTTTACCTTATCAGCTTGGAATGGCTTTTGAAATGGAAATTAAACTCAACTTAATTTAAATCTAAAATTGCTAGGACATCCAGTAACCTTGAGGCAGTTTCCATGAAGTTCTAATTAGGGGTAGGATCATTTTTTAAAAAGCTTTTTGTAGCTAACATGCTCAACGGCACTAAATACCACATCCTTTGTTATGCTTAAAGCACCTGTTGTTTACGCAGAAACGCTAAACCACAAAGCCTGTCCGGAGAACTCCGGGCATGAGAGAAAACCACATCCTATGGAAAGCTTCTAACCTGCTTAAGTTTTGCCCTGCAACAAGCATTTAACCAATCATGTAATCATATGCTGTATTACGATAACCCTTTTGCATGCCTTAATAAATACCGTCTCAATCAGCCAGTCGGGGTCTTCCTCATCTCGCTGAGCTGGTTGATGCGTTCCAACACATCATGGTGTCCGTGCTTCCTTAGCAGAGCCAGACCCACCTAGCTCAGGCTCACCCTAACGAGGGTCCTCACCCCTGCGGGGGTCCCAACGCCTAGCTCAGGTGCACCCTTACGAGAGTCCCAAAAGCAGACGAGGTCGTCGCCGCGTGGCAGCCAGCCGCGCAATCACAGCTTTTCAGTTGCATTGCGCTAAGAAGTATTATTAAAACTGAAATTTTGCATGTTTATATTATCCCCTACTAGATATATGAGTTCTGATTTTTCTCCTTTGTTTTCCCCTAAATCAGAATATAAAATGCAATCTGAAAACAAACAAACATATCAATATCTTGATATTGATCTCCAAAAGGCTGAAGAGGCCAGCTAAGGGCATTCAGAAGGCTGTTTCAAAACAGTATTCTTATTTTAAAATAAAGAAAAAGAATCCAAATCCACTTGCCACCCTGAAATAATAATAATAATATAACCCAAGGTAGTGTAGGAAGTTAGCACCCACCCCTTTCCTAGGAAAATGAGATATTTTAGGAAATATTAAAAGGGCAGACTATTTTCTCTAAAAGGGAGGCAGAAACTCACCCCCCAACCTTTGTCAATGGGCCATTAATTATTTATTTATTTATCAGGATTTATAGACCGCCCCCTCTCCCCGAAGGGACTCGGGGCAGTGTACAGGCGTCTCATAGATATAAGGCCTGAGCCAGTCTATTCTACATAACAAAGATCTACCTCCTTCAGGCTGAGCCATAGTAGGAATTGCCCAAAGCCCTCTAACCCGTCTCACTGTCAACTCTCAGAATGAGAGTGGGGGTAAATTCCACGTATACTGTCGGCTGGAATGGGATTTCAGATTACTGTTGCTGGCTGTGAGCGGTGTATCTATTGGATAATGTGATTTATGACACAGACTGAGAGGAGGGAAGGAACAGGGATAAAGTTCAGAAGCAGATAAACAAAGCATAGATTTGGCTGCGAACAAATCTTCCGTAATGAAGCTATCAATAAATCACCGGTTTTTGTATTAAAACTTTGGCTAGATTATTATGAATCAGTTATGGCATTGTTAGGAAACTTGACACTCACCACATGGCACCAGGGAAGATTACATCATCCAGCAAGGCTCAACCAAGCTTGGGACTCAGGGCAGCCTACAGAGATGCCCCTGCATGGCTCCATGGGAGTCTGACAACCAATCAGAATACAAATTCAAAAGCCCAGAGAGGGTATAAAACTCAGGCACTCTCAGCATCTCTTTCCTCTCCAGACCTCAAACCATGTGGTCTTATCCATCATCAATAATAAACCTTCTTTCCAAGCAATTTCCATGAATCCAGTGTCTTTCCCCCCACTTGGAACTGAACCCAGATGGACATTTCTTCCAAAAAAGTTTGTCTTTTATTTAGTTAATAGTAATACTGCTATCAGCAACACCTCTAGCCAGGTAAGTTCAAAAGGCCCCCACAAGTGACTGTAACTTAGCAGCTTGGCACTTCATGTAACCAAACGGGGAAAGCTTCTATTCCATCATTGGATCCACCAACTTGACTTTTTAAAATCATACCCAAGAGATACTCCTGGCTTCGCCTCAAGGAAAGAAACCCAGAAGCAGCATTTCACTAAGTCTCTGTGTTAACATAACTTCCCTTCGCCTCTTTACATTAAATGGCCAGGCGTTTTTGTTGGGGCTGCTTTCTGAGTCTTATTATGTGGCAGGACTGAATGGTGGGAAGATTAAAAAAAGGGGCCCAGTCCTGATGGGAATTTTTCAAAAAGGTATAAATCTCATGCAGACTTCTAAGGAATAAGATCAGAAATAGATCATTTAGATCAGTGGTTCTCAACCTTCCCAATGCCGTGACCCTTTAATACAGTTCCTCATGTTGTGGTGACCCCCAACCATAAAATTGGTGTCTCGGTTCCTAAGACCATCGAAAATATGTGTTTTCTGATGGACAACCCCTGTGAAAGGGGTCCTGACCCACAGGTTGAGAACCACTGATTTAGATGGTGAGAAACCTGGCATATTGTAATATTTATTCTTCCTTCCTTCCTTCCTTCCTTCCTTCCTTCCTTCCTTCCTTCCTTCCTTCCTTCCTTCCTTCCTTCCTTCCTTCCTTCCTTCCTTCCTTCCTTCCTTCCTTCCTTTCGTTGGAAGAAATGTCCATCTGGGTTCAGTTCCAAGTGGGAAGAAAGACACTGGAAACATGGAGTCTGCTTGTAAAGATGGTTTAATGCCTTGGAGCTCCTGGGAGAAAAGGGTGGGGGTACTGAGACTCCCTGGGTTTTATGCCCTCTGTTGGGCCCCACCTTAAGAGTTTCCTGTCCCTGTGTAAGAAATGTATCCCATTGGCTGTCAGACTCCCAGGGGGCGGGAATTGGGGTCAGCTAACTTTGTAAACTCTTTGTCCCAGGCCTGGTTGAATCTTGATGTAATCTCTCTAGGTGACATGTGGTGACATGAGTAGAAGGCTAATCCTAGCTTTGTTATGTAGAATAGACTGGCCCAGGCCTTAATGGCCCATTGACAAGGGGGGGGGGGGCAGGAAGCTGCAGGGAGTTTCTTTGTCTTTAAAAATATGTTTCTCTCTTTTTTCATCCAGGGAAATATAATATTCTGCCTTTTTAATATTTCCTAAGATATTTCATTTTTCTAGGGAGGGGGGAGCTAACTTCCTTCCTTCCTTTCCTTTCTTCCTCCCTCCCCTCCCTCCCTCTGTTTTTAAAAATAAATATACTACTTTATCATTTTCCTTGTAAGAATTTCACAAGGACACTATGAGTCACAGTTTGTGAGATTTATATAGGGCAGGACAGTCCCCATCAACCATGATAGTGTAATGAAATAGAATAGGATAGGATAGAATATGATAGGATAGAATAGAATAGAATAGAATAGAATAGAATTCTTTATTGGCCAAGTGTAATAGGACACACAAGGAATTGGTATTTGGTGTATATGCTCTCAGTGCACATAAAAAGATAAGATAAATTTGTCAAGAATCATAAGGTACAGCACTTAATGATAGTCATAGGGTACAAATAAGCAATCAGGAAACAATCAATATAAATGATAAGGATACAAGCAACAAAGTTACAGTCCTGCAGTCATAAGTGGGAGGAGATGGGTGATAGGAACACTGAGAAGACCAATAGTAATAGTAATGCAGGCTTATGTGAATAGTTTGACAGTGATGAGGGAATTATTTGTTTGGCAGAGTGATGGCATTTGGGAAAAATGTTCTTGTGTCTAGTTGTCTTGGTGTGCAGTGCTCTATAGCATCGTTTTGAGGGTAGGATTTGAAACAATTTATGTGCAGTGTGTGAGGGGTCTGTAAATATTTTTATGGCCCTCTTTTTGACTCATGTAGTGTTCTGTCCCAAGTCTCTACAATATATATGGATGCAGACTTGTCTGTCTACCACAACTAAGGAGGGAGAGAAGCAACCGTTGGCTGGGAGCCCAGAAAGCTATCTCTATAAAACAAGTCTTGAACTCACGAAATTCTCCCAATCTTTCTCTACGGCTGGATCAGTAAATTGTTGTTTCCTGCAAAATTCCCCTCCTATCGCACCACCTATAAGCTCTCTGGGAGGGGCCAATCAGTAGCCACCTGTTCCTATTTCCTTCTGTGATCCTTTTTCCAAAGCTGCTCCCTCCTCCTTGCAGCCCTACACATACGTACGTCAGGGACAGCCTCCCTCTGTTCTTCCTCACTGCTCCCTGACTCAGATGCCACCTGGTGGCCAACAGGCCTCTCTAGTCCCTGCTCTGACTCCAAAGAGTCTTCCTCAGCCTCCAGGGCAGTCCCATAGTGTTCATCGCTGTCAGATTCCACCAACAGCTCAGCCAGCCACTGTTGGGCCACAACATTCAGGTCCTTAATGGAAGGCAGGTTGGTAGCAATTGTTTTTTTCTGCAGTTCAAGTAATTGTACAGTTGACCATAGAATTGAATTGATTAAACTGAGGGGGAGGGGGGAGGATGATTAATTTTTCATCCTGAAATTTTAGATGTAGGATGCTTAGCTTATGAAATAAATGAAGCAGACATCATATAGGCATAACACTTATAAAAATAAAAATGTTGCCGTGCACCATTTCTGCTCAAACAATTCAAAAGTTTTTTTAAAGCTGGTCTAGGTTTTGTTTCGGTTTATTAAATAGCAGGATTAGATCAGGATCATCCACAAACCTTGCTTTTAAAAGCATTGATAGTAGTGTTACAAAATATACCTCTTCTGTGCTTATTACAATGATTTCGCTTGAGTGAAGGAAA
The DNA here is from genome assembly GCF_964273705.1 of Natrix helvetica. Classification (NCBI taxonomy): domain Eukaryota; kingdom Metazoa; phylum Chordata; class Lepidosauria; order Squamata; family Natricidae; genus Natrix; species Natrix helvetica. The sequence continues at coordinate 97,444,589 of NC_138551.1, forward strand.
AGGAACAAATAACTTGTTTAATCTGTCATTTTGCATACAAGCAGGGTTTGATTGATTGACTCCAAATTGCAGGAGTATAGAATGCAGAGCAAGAGCTAGGTAAAGGTGATTGATGCCTGTTGTTTTTCCCCCCTACTGGGTGATCCATCAATATAATTAAATTAAAAATGAAGAAGAGGATAGAAATTGTCTCATCAATCTGAAATATGAGGTCAATAGAATAGAATAGAGTAGAGTAGAGTAGAGTAGAGTAGAGTAGAGTAGAGTAGAGTAGAGTAGAGCAGAGCAGGGTAGAGTAGAGTAGAATTCTTTATTGGCCACATGTGTTTGGACACACAAAGAATTTGTCTTTGGTGCATATGATCTCAGTGTACATAAGAAGAATAAAATACATTCCTCAAGAATAAAAATATACAACACTTAGTGATAGTCAAGGTTACTAATAAGCTATCAAATTGTACTAGGAAATAAATAAAAGCAATATAAATTGAAAGATACAAGCAACATGGTTATTATAGTATAAGTGGGGAGAGATAGATACTAGGAAGGAAGAGAAGAATACATTATTGGTAAATTATTGACAGTGTTGTGGGAATTAGTTGTTAAGCAGATTGATGGCATTCATGAAAAAACTGTCCTTGTGTCTAGTTGTTCTGGTGTACAGTGCCCTATAGCATCGTTTTGCGGGTAGAAGTTGAAGCAATTTATGTCCAGGATGTGAGGGAATCTAATAAGAAAGTAACAGCACTCCCCAATACAAACTTGTTTGTGAGAGGAACCCTCTCAGCCAGTTGAATTCTGTTTAATGTTTCGGTTGCTTTTTCTGATTCACTGCTGCAGAAACAAGCTGGTTTATCAGAGTTTGTTGCAGCAATCAAAACCAGAAAGCACACGAAGGTAACTAATTCAGCAGGATTCATTAACTTCTCTTTATTTATAATATAACATATGAAGTAAATATACAATACCAAAAGCAGGTGTCAGCTCTGGCCAGCCCAGAGGCGTGGAGCTGCCATTCAGGGGAGAAAACCAGGCCAGCTGTCAAGACTCACCAGGTTTCCCTCCTCCACAGCAGTCCAGCTGAGTAATCTACAAAGCTATCGATAACTGACTGAAAACAATCCATGATTAATTGCCAGGTAGCTTTCATTTTGGATCATGAGGGGATGGGTGTGCGCACGCACAGGGTGCAGTTTATCCTAATTATCAAGTAATTATAAAAGGTAGTGGGGAGCACCGGGTGGCAGATCTGACAATTATATTCATTGCCTTAGTGCTTTGTTGGTCAGTTCGTGCTGGAGGAAAAATACAAACTGCATTTACAAACCATTTCTGTGTTTGGCTGTTTTCATTAACCCTTCAGAACCTGACAGCAGGTTTTCCAATGTGGTAGCAAATACAAGCAAACCCAGGCAGAGGAGAAAACAGTTTCAGTTTCAGTTTCACTTCCGAGTAGTAGGCTAGTTTTGAGTTCAGCACAGACTCAGAGCTATAATACAGAAGTTAAGCTAAGCCACTCCCAGGCTCCTTGCTGTCTCCTTGTTGCTCACACAGCAAATACTGTTTCAGTTTCCAAACAGCCCTCATTGACTGATGTAGTTCCTATGCCTATTCATTGGCTGACCTTGTTATCATGTCTTCCAGGTCATGAACTCTCATGCACTGACATGGTTTCCTGTGTAATTGGACTTTCTGTCAGAACAGATTAATTGTCTCCATTCACACAAAACAGTGTATCAGTTCTTTATCATCTAGCAGCTTATTTATTTAATTTTTGGAATTATTATTCATAATTTTGAAATGGAGAAATGGGATAGTAATGAATCTTACCCAAAGTTGCAAAATAGCTCACATAAATTGTGATATTTGAGTGAAGAATGGATTCACTTTTCTTTGAAAAGCACCTCTGTGGTAGACAACTTAAGGGTTGAAACAATAGTAATAGCACTTAGACTTATATACTGCTTCACAGTTCTTTACAGCCTCTCTAAGCGGTTTACAGAATCAGCATATTGGCCCCAACCATCTGGGTCCTCATTTTACCTACCTCAGAAGGATGGCACACATGCATGTGTGAAGACCAGCTGGCCAGCGTGCATGTATGCACTGGAAACTGTAAGCTCAGCATCCCAGCGTGTACATGCGTGCCAGGGAGCTGCTCTTCCAGTTTCTGGTGCTCCCATGCTTGTGAAGACCAGTTGGAACCTGGAAGAACAATGGGTGATTGGCTGGCAATAGATGACTCTGCATGCCACTTCCAGCAGATGTGCCATAGGTCTGCCAACATGGGCCTAGGGTTAAGAAATAAGATGTCAGGCCTGCTGTTTACTTTTGGATCTTTGGCCTGCCACACTTTCTATAATTCTACTATGCCTTTTTCCATTGTGGGAAAATGGGAGTGGGGATTTTATGGAGTTACTTACTGTGTAGCCAAAACAAAATGCTTTCTAGAAAGCCAAGGTCATCCTTTGTCTCTGCACCCGACAGGAACTGGATGAGTGGAACTACCAGCATGGTAATGGGAGATTGGACCATGTGATGGAATTGTGGGTGTGGGGCAAGATCTTGAACTTTCAACTGGGTGGGGAAAACCTGGAAGCTTTCAGATTCATGTTTTCCTAGATGTGCCAACATCGCTCTCTTAATAAATTGGAACTTTGAGCAATACGTTGCCTTGGACTGATTTATTTTTGCATGCTATTTGGAACCCTGCCATTTGAAAGCAAAAGGAAAGCATTTCCATTCCATTCCATTAATATATGTAGGACATACAATATATGAATGCATGCATATATAACAATTCTTCATAAGCATTTCAATAAATGGTAACCATATTTCATAGTAATCCTTCATAACTAATTTAATATGGTAAGTAATTTATTTGTATATATTAATAACATCATCTCTGAAAACCATTGAGGAATTAGAGCTGTATATTTATTTTTCCAATACTGAAGAATGTCTTTTATGTAGTTCTAACCAGACCATAGAAAATCCATTTTTGTAGATTTTCATGAAATAAGAATTTGAATATGAACATCCAAGAATATTAAATCTTATCTCACAATTGAGATATATCACAATGTCTTTCCCCCAAAGGATTGATTATGTAATGCTTTATAAACATTTAAAATGAAGTATTAATCACATTATATGTCAAAATAACATGACAATTTGCTCAAGCCTTTTCTGTAATGGCAAAATGAAGTTCAGTAAATCAAAAGTATTATTTTTAAATGGAAGAAAACATAAGATCTATAGAGGTTTTTGGTACTGATGCTAACTCTCCTACCCATTCTTTAAGCAAAAGAGAATTCTAATTCTTTCATTCATTCAGCCCACTAACACTTGCATATCAAATTGCTTCTTCATCATCAGAATTGTATAATTAGTAATTGTTGGGTTTTTATATTGCAGAACTTAAATAATTGTTTGTGTTTCAAAAGCTGAAAATACTATAAATCCAAATATATTAAATAAAATCCAGGAATATTAAATAAATGTTTTTCATTTGAAGTATTAGAAAAGAAACTTTCAGTGGAATCAGTATTTGTCCTTTAGAGTGGGAAACAGAGGTGGTATTCAGCCCAATTCTGACAGGTCGTGGAGAACCGGTAGTGGATATTTTGAGTAGTTTGGAGAACTGGCAAATAGGCTGGCCCTGCCCCCACTGCCTCCCAGCTGATCTTCTTTTGTTGCCCTGAACAGGAAAATGGAGTTGGAAACAGGTTGGTGGGGCGGGGAGGGAATGGGGATTTTGCCGTATCCTTCCCCAGCCACACCTGCAAAGCCATGCCCACAAAGCCACACCATGCCCACAATGCCACACCCACAGAACCCGTAGTAAAAAAAATTGAATCCCACCACTGGTGGGAAAGAAAAACAATAATAATAATCTGCTAACAAAATTAAAGTATAAATCCCAGTTTCCATCTAAATATTAATAATAATAATAATAATAAATTTGGATTTATTAGCCGCTCCCTTTCCAAGTAGGACTCGGGGCGGCGTACAATGGAGCATATAACATAAAATACATGACAACACCAAACGTACATACATACACAACACATATACATATACACGGAGGAGGAAACAAATTACAACAATAGACAGTTAAAAATCTACTTTAAAATACCCCAATTGTAAAAACCCAATAAAATTAATATTTAAGAACAATTTAAAAAACAGTTTGGAGGAATGGGAAAATTACGATTGCGATTGAGCCAGGCCGGATAATTGAAAGAGGTGGGTCTTCAGCTGTACACGGAAGGAGCGGAGATCGGAAGTAATCCTGATGTCACGGGGGAGGTCATTCCATAGGGCTGGGCCCATCACAGAGAAGGCTCTGCTCCTGGGTGTCGCCCCCCGACACTGTTTGGCGGACGGCACCCGGAGAAGTCCCTCTCTGTGTGAGCGAATTGGTCGTAGGGATGTGTGGGGCAGGATGCGATCCTGCATATAACTAGGCCCTGTGCCATGGAGCGCTTTAAAGATCATAATCAAAACCTTGAAACGCACTCGGTAGACCACAGGCAGCCAGTGCAGCTCGCGCAGGAGAGGTGTTACAGGGGAGTATCTGGTCCTCCCCATAATCACCCGCGCGGCCGCGTTCTGGACCAACTGTAGTCTCCGAGTGCATCTCAAGGGAAGCCCCATGTAGAGAGCATTGCAGTAATCCAGGCGAGACGTCACTAGCGCATGGGTGACTGTGCGTAGGGCATCCCGGTCCAATAAGGGGCGCAATTGGCGCATCAGGCGAACCTGATGGAACGCCCCCCTTGCCACGGCTGTTACATGGTTATCCATGGACAGCCGGGTATCCAGGAGGACGCCCAAATTGCGCACCTGTTCCATGGGGGCTAGTTGGACGCCCCCGATGGCCAGAGATGGAAGCACCTGGTTGAACCGGGAGGCCGGAAGCCACAGCCACTCCGTCTTGGAAGGGTTGAGTTTTAGTCGGTTGCCATCCATCCAGACCCGTACGGCCTCCAGGCACCGGGACATCATTTCGACGGCCTCATTGGGGTGGTTCGGAGTGGAAATGTATAGCTGAGTATCATCAGCATACAGATGATATCCCACTCCAAAACCACGGATGATCTCGCCCAGCGGTTTCATATATGTGTTGAACAGGAGGGGCGAGAGCACCGATCCCTGTGGCACTCCACATGTGAGTGGCCTCCGGGTCGAACTCTGCTCCCCTGTCAACACACGTATTGTATATGATAGTTTTTAAAATTAACTCTGAGATCTATATTTTCCCATAACATCAATTTAGGAGAAGAAAAAAGAGTCAAAATGCCATTTTCAGGAAGTAAAGTATCACGATCTTTGAAATGATATAATAGTAAAAGGAAATCTGTTATATTTTCCAAAAAAGGAGAGTTCCCGATAAGTGGAATTATCCAACATGTGGTAGTAGTCAATTGGTATCAAAATGATATAATTCAAGATCTGAAAAACTAATTCTTTTTAATAGACACTTTGTTAAAATTTTGAAAATATTTTGCAGATATCAGAACACAAAATGTAAGTTGGGCGGATACGACCTCATAGACGATCTCCACCCTGTCAAGGACCTTGGAGTACTCATCTCTAAGTGCCAGAGCCCACTCTAACAATATTGCCAAAAAGGCATTAAGAGTAGTTAACCTAATCCTGCGTAGCTTCTTCTCTGATAACATTGTACTACTAACCAAAGCATACAAAACCTTTGCTAGACCTATTCTCAAATTCAGCTCATGTGTCTGGACCCTGCACTACATATCGGAAATTAACACAATTGAGCGAGGCCTGAGATATTTCATGAGAAGTGTCCTCCACTCCTCTGCTCGCAACAGAATACTGCCACCAGACTTGAAATTTTGGGCTTAGACAACTTACAACTATGCCACCTTCAGTCTGACCTGAGCGTAGTACATAAACTTATCTATTACAATGTTCTACCTGTCAATGACTACTTCAGCTTCAACCACAACAATACATGAGCACACAATAGATACAAACTTAAGGTAGACCATACCAAATTCGATTGCAGAAAATATGACTTCAGCAACAGAATGGTCAATGCCTGGAATGCACTACCTGACTCTTTGGTTTCTTCCCCAAATCCCTGCAACTTTAACCTTAGATTGTCTGCTGTTGACCTCCCCCCATTCCTAAGAGGTCTGTAATGGGCGTGCATAAGCGCACCAGTGTGCCTTCCGTCTCTGTCCTAACAACCCCATTTATTCGGATCCATTTTATGCATTCATAATCTTGTACATACTTATCTCTATTATCTTATACACTCTTGATAAAACAAATAAATAAAACAAATAAAATATCTGCATGAGAATTCCATGCAGAATAAGTAAAATTCGAAGAAATATATTCACTTAAAGAGTATTATCTACTAGCCTCAAAAAGTCTACTACTTCAGTTTAAGACCATCATCTCTTGATATCAAATGATTCAATTCAATTTCAATTTATTTGTGCTTCTAGACCGCCCCCTCTCCCAGAAGGGACTCGGGGCGGTGTACAGTCCATAGAGAATATCACAAAAATACAATAAAAAATTAAATATGTACAGTTTGGAGGAGGTTAAAATGCAATTAAAAGAACTGTACAAAGCTGAATAAATATAAATTTTTTAAAATCCCTAAAACAGACACAACAGATTAAAAAACCCTAAAATAACCAGATAATAATACATTTGCCAGGAGGGACAGTTGTAATTATGCCAGGCCTGCTAATCGGAACAGGTGAGTCTTCAATTTTTGCCGGAAGGAGCGGAGGTCAGAAGTGGTTCTAATGTCGGGGGGGAGGTCATTCCAGAGGGTTGGGCCCATCACAGAGAAGGTCCTACTCCTTGGTGTCGCCCGTTGGCATTGCCTAGTGGACGGCACCAGGAGAAGTCCCTCCCTGTGTGAGCGAATTGGCCGCAGGGATGTATGTGGGAGGATGCGATCCCGCAAGTAACTAGGTCCCGTGCCATGGAGCGCTTTAAAGATGGTAATCAGCACCTTGAAACGCACCCGAAAAACCACAGGTAGCCAGTGCAGCTCGCGCAGGAGAGGTGTTACGTGGGAGTACCTCGTACTCCCCATCACAGCCCGCGCGGCTGCGTTCTGAACCAACTGCAGTCTCCGGGCGCGTCCCAAGGGCAGCCCCATGTAGAGAGCGTTGCAGTAATCCAGGCGGGACGTCACCAGCGCATGAGTGACCATGCGTAGGGCATCCCGGTCCAGTAGGGGGCGCAATTGGCGCACCAGGCGAACCTGGTGGAACGCCCCCCTCGCCATGGCTGCCACATGGTCATCCATTGACAGCCGGGCATCAAGGAGGACGCCCAAATTGCGCGCCCGTTCCACAGGGGGCAATTGTTCGCCCCCTATGGCCAGCGATGGAATCAGCTGGCTGAACCGAGGTGCCGGTAGCCACAGCCACTCGGTCTTGGAGGGGTTGAGTTTAAGTCTGTTGTCCCCCATCCAGACCCTGACGGCTTCCAAGATATATCTTTATTCATATCTAAAGTGATTTTCTGTGAAATCACACACAGAGTAAAAACTTGAAGCTAGCTAAGAAATTAATTAGATAGGAGGAGAGCCTTGTTAGTCTGACTTGGCAAAAAATCAGGAGGAGTTTGGAGGCAGCTTTCTGACTAACAAATGTATTAAAAGGCATAAGCTTAATTGTTGCTTAATAAACATAGTCAGAAAAGGCGCTACCAACCTCCTTCTGATTTTTTGTCATTATAATTACGAACTTAAAAGTTGTTAATAAATTAGTGAAGGGATATTTACCTACTGGCATAAATTTGAACGTGGACCACTTAATTGAATATCCTACTACATTCCCAAACACATTTATCAAATGTTTTCAATCTGGAACAGATGCATGAAGTGAGATAAACAATAAAATGTCCATAGTCTTCTAATGTGTGTGTGTGTGTGTGTGTGTGTGTGTGTGTGTGTGTGTGTGTCTGTCTGTCTTTTTCGTAGATTGTCACGGGTATGCTGATCTTGTTGTATTTGGGTCTTTTCCCATGTAAGATTGGGATTGTCTTGGCAACGTTTCGGCGAGGTCTCACTGGCCATCTTCAGACTGGTGTTTTTGGCTTAAAGCGTGGTCCGGGCTGCCATCTTTTTTTTTTTATATAGTTTTAAATTTTATTTACAAACATGTAAAATACACATACACAAAACTTAGACGTACACCACATTTACACAATACAATACGAACAGGAGCTTCCTGTTCTTTCTAACAGCAATTGCCAATCAATATCGCTCACCTTATATTGTTTCCCCTTCTATTATATTTCATTTGTATTTCACCATTCTTAACCCTCTTATCTTACTCCTCTGTCTGCTATATTGGCTGATTACTTCTAGTACGTTTAAACATTTGGATACATATATATGTGTTAATTCTCCTTAACTACTATTTTTGGGCTTTGTTGTCTTCCTTCATTGATCCTTGTTTCTTTCCTCTATCCACCTATACCATTTATCCCATATCTGGTAGTATTCTGTTTCTTTTTTCTCCTGGATTTCTTTTGTTAATTTGTCCATTTCAACACAGTCCATAACCTTTCTTATTATTTCATCTTCACTTGGAATTAATTTGTTTTTCCATTTCTGGGCAAAGATAATCCTTGCCGCCTTAATTATATGTAATATTAAATACTGAATTTCTTTTTTTATATTTCACAGTCATTATCCCTAATAAAAAAACTTCAGGTTTCCATTCTATTTTAACCCCTATTATTACCTCTAGCCACTTTTTGATCCTTTTCCAAAAAATTTTAGCCTCCTCACAGGTCCACCATAAGTGGTAGTATATTTCATGTATTGATTCACATTTCCAGCATTTTGGGGAGGTATTTGTTGAGATTTTAGCTAATCTTGTTGGTGCCAGGTGCCATCTGTAAAACATTTTGTACTGATTTTCCTTGTATTCAACTGATAATGTCATTTTTAAGTTTGTTCCCCAAATTTTTCTGAAGTGTTCAGTTTTGGAGATTAATTTGGTTCCTTCAAAATTAATTTCATGTCCTGATCACCTCTACAGAATCTTGCCAAATTCCTCACCAAAAAATTCCAACCCTACGCAGAATCCATCACCTCACACATACAAACTCACTCCACTTCATAGAAACAATAAAGAAACAAAATCTACAACCCAGCAACCTACTCGTGAGCTTTGATGTCATATCCCTCTTCACCCAAATGCCTATAAAAGAAGCCTTGAAAGCCATCCAGAACAAACACAACTCCCCTAAACACATCCTGGACCTGACCAACCACTGCCTAACCAACACATACTTCATCCATAATGGACAAAGATACAAACAGATAGAAGGAGCACCCATGGGATCACCCCTCTCACCCTTCATCGCAAACTTATACATGGAACATTTTGAAACTAATGCCTTAGATAAATCTGAACACAAACCCAACCCCTTAGATATGTTAATGATACTTTCGTGATTTGGTCACACGGGAAACAAAAACTGGACAACTTCCTCATACATCTCAACAGCTACTTAAACACACAATCTCATCACCACCCTGCACAGACTAACTCTGTAGCCAAGACCCTCATCTCCAGAACCAAACACCTAGCTGACAAAGACCACATGAAAACTGAATTACACACTCTCACAAACGTATTAATCTCCAACGGATTCCAAAGAAACACAATTACCAACCTAATCCAAAGGGAGACTCCCCCAAAAAACCGAGACACAGAACAGGACAACGGCATCACCCTCCTCCCTTACATCAAAGGCACCATAGATAAAATCAGCAAAATTCTCCACAAACACAATATCAAGACAGCCTTCAACACTGACCAAAAAATAGCCAACATCTTAAGAAACCCCCAAAACAAAATCCAGTTAGCAAACCGAGAAGTCTACGAAATACCATGCAAAATCTGCCCTGTATCATACATAGGACAAACGAACAGGAGAATCAATGCATGAATCGCAGAACACAAGAACACAGTAAGAAAAAAAGAAAAAAACTTCCTCCCTTTTCCAGCACCTTAAAGCTACAGGACATGAAATTAATTTTGAAGGAACCAAATTAATCTCCAAAACTGAACACTTCAACCAGATAATTATTATGGAAGCTATCAAAATAAAGAAACACCCCAACAACATGAATAAACGTGATAATACCTCCCGCCTACCAGACATCTGGAAACCAGCCCTAGGCAACAAACAAGCCACACCCACCACCCAGGCCATTAAAACACAAAACAACAATGGACACACAGCCAGTACCAATAAGCACCAATCTACCAATCATGATACAGCCACACATCCAATCAATCCACTTACTGAAACAAAGCCAGCACTTCACATCCCCCCACCAAGATTTATAGAAAGACAGCAGCTCCAACCACGCTTTAAGCCCAAAACACCAGCTTGAAGATGGCGAGTGAGACCTCGCTGAAATGTTGCCAAGACAGTCCCAATCTTACATGGGAAAAGACCCGAATACAACAAGACCAGCATACCTACACCTGTGAAAATCTATGAAAATATATATACATTTGGCACATATGTTCCTCTTCACTTCTAGGTGCTCACTAAGAAAGAATTTTTCGAAATGACCATCAGATCATCAGTATTTCTTATACAGTATTATATTAACACACATCGATGCTATGAAGTTAGACATTCTACTTGTCAGCTCCGGCCAGCCTAGAGGCCTGGAGCTGCCATTCAGGTGAGAAACCAGGCCAGCTGCCAAGACTCACCAGGCTTCATTCCTACACAAACAGCTGAGTAAATCTACAAAGCTAGTGATCACTGACTGACAACAATGCACAATTAATTGCCGGGTGGTGTTTGTTTTGGGTTATGAGGGGATGGGTGTGCGCACCCGCGAGGTGCAGGTTATCCTAATTACTAAGTAACTATAAAAGGTGGTGGGGAGCACCGGATGCCAACTCTGACAATTTATTCATTGCCTTAGTGGGTTTGCCTTTGTTGGTCAGTTCGTGCCGAAGGAAGAATACAAACTGCATTTCAAACCGTTTCTGTGTTTGGCTGTTTTCATTCGGAACCTGACAGTACTCTCCCTCCCCACCTGAAAGGAACTCTGTTCCAACTGCCAGTTGCTTCATATGGGTGTGGTCAGCACATGATTCATCCAGCCTGCGGGCTGGCCTGATCAAATGGTTTTGTAGCAAAGCACAGGTATCCAGCTACTAGTTTATATTCTTGAGAATTATGATATAAAGCATGTATCTTGTCTAATGGCACAAGCTAATAGAGCCACAAAAAATACATGTTATAAACCAAAGGGAAAATGGGATATTTTGTTGCTCCTGGAAGCATAGTGACCATTTTTATTTTTATGTATCAGAGATCCTAATACAGATGAAATTCAGTAAGTTGATTCCCTTTCTATTCTTTTCCTTTTGAAAACCGTTGCACAGAATTTGTAAAGTTGAAGATCATGGAGAAATAATCTGCGCTCTCTGGATTCAGGGTGATGTGCCTTTGAAGCTACAGGCCTGCAACAAGGCAAGCATTTTTCTCCCTTGCTTTTTCTATGTGAGAAAATGAGGCATAATATGTACTTTTCACACATAATTGCTCCTGCTGCTGCATTTTGAACCTAGCAGAAGCTTCTGGATACTCTTCCAGGGTAGCCTGTATAAAATGCATTATAGTAGTTATCGCAGTGGTGAAATTCAGCTGGTTCTATCCAATTCAGGCAAACTGGTAGCGGCGGTAGCAGGAGGCTCTGGCCACCCACCTGAACGTCATCACGTTTCATTTTTTATGCTCTGCGCATGCACGGAAAGTTCTTGTGTGCACACTCACATTTGCAAACCGGTAGCAAAGGTAAGTTGATTTTACCCCTGAGTTACCATATTTTTCACTCAATAAATGCATCTGACCATAAGATGCCCCTAGGTTTAGAGCAGGAAAACAAGACAAAATAATTTTAGGTCCATAAATAGGTATCTTCTCCTGTGCGCTATTTGGGGAATCCAAGCATGGGTTAACTTTGTCCATTAGCCTAGAGACTGTTATGTAAATTTATGGCCATGCCTCCTCTGACTGGACTTGTTCAGTTTTTTAACTCAGTCCAGCCTAAAGAGACGCAAAAACCTTTCTCTCTAGGTTATTAGACAAATTTAATCATCATTATTATTATTCAGCTTGGATTCCCTTTGGAACTCCATTTGTATGACAGCTTCTGAGTTTCTTCCACAGCAGTATTGGCTTTTCCTTCATATAGATTCGTTTCATTTTGCTTATGGTTGCAAATTGGATTGTTGGTGTTCCTAAAGCCTTTGAGGCCAAGGAACTTTTTGTTTGACAGCGTTACCGCTTACGGTGATATTTACTGGGAATGTCGGTTCGCCTCCTTCGTTTGCCTTGCCGCGGTTGGGGGTTGGTTCGCCACCCTGCGCCGGCCACTCTACCCGCTATTTGCCGTCTCCCTGAGCTCTCTTTTGTGACACGCAGAGTCTGGATGCCCCGTTGTCATATTGCTGGAATCGCTGCCCTTACCTTGGCATCATGCGCCGCCGAGAGCTGCGGCTGCAGTCGCTAGCTGCTTACGAGGTGGTTTCTCCATACTGTCAGCGGCAATTTTCTTGGCCAATTTGAATTTCCCGCTGCGAGTCATGGTGGCCATTTTGGAGTCAATTTCGCACCGAAAACTAACGGTCTGGGTGCGGTTTCTGCTTCTGCCATTCAGCTTATCATCGGCCCCGCAGACCTTCACCAAATTGCTAGCAGTGATTGCAGCCTCGCTGATGTCAATACCTGTAATGGTCAAGTGTTATCTAGATGACATCTTGGTCTTATCGTCTTCCTGGGACCAAGCTTGTCGCGACCTGCAGCTGACGATCGACACCTTACAAGATCATGGCTTTGTACTGAACTTCCCAAAGAATCATCTGCACCCGACCACGTCCCTTCTACATCTCAGGACCGTCATCGACTCAGAAACCTGTGTTGTGTCCCTCTCTCAGGAGAGACAACAAAGCCTGCAGTCCCTGGTGAGTCAAGTGTTCAATCAGAGGTCACCTTTCCTTTCAGTACTGTCCCAACTTCTAGGGAAGATGATATCTTGCATAGACATTGTTCCTTGGGCGAGGTTCCACGCACGACTACTCCAGTGGTTTCTCTTCCCCTTCCAGAGTGCTCATACCAGTCATTCTCAGACCAGGACTCGCTTACCAACCAAGGTGTCCCTATTGCTCCATTGGTGGATGTCGTCCCGAATCCTCAAGGGATGCCTCTTCAAGGAACCAGAGCGGGTCATAGTTACAACAGATGCAAGGCAATTCGGAAGGGGAGCCCACGCCCTGGGTTGAGTGGCACAAGGTCATTGGAACACCTGGGAGCTGTGGAACAGCACCAATTGGCTGGATCTACCAGCTATCCGTCTAGATCTCCGTGAGTTTCGAGACCTGGTGACGTCTAACCATGTGTTGATACTCACCGATAATGTGGCTTCCAAGGCGCACGTCAACCGCCAGGGGGGGCACGTGCTCCAAATCTCTGATGATGGAAGCAGAACGTCTACACCACTGGGTGGAGAACCATCTGTTGTCAATCCGAGCGGAACATATATTGGGCACTGCAAACGTTCAGGCAGATTGGTTGAGCAGGGTCACGGTGGACCAGGCAGAGTGGCGGTTACACCCAGTCCTGTTCCAAGAAACCAACACAACACCCTTTCACCCAACTCAAATCTTCTGAGCTGATCCAATGCCATTTCTATCCCATTCCCATTTCATCCAAGGCCTTGGACATCCACCTTAGAATATAGAATAACAGAGTTGGAAGGGACCTTGGAGGTCTTCTAGTCCAACCCCCTGCTTAGGCAGGAAACCCTACACTACTTCAGACAAATGGTTATCCAACATCTTAAAAACTTCCAGTGTTGGCACATTCACAACTTCTGGAGGGAAATTGTTCCTCTGATTAATTGTTCTAACTGTCAAGAAATGTCTCCTTGGTTCTAAGTTGCTTCTCTCCTTGTTTATTGTCCTACCCTCAGGTGCTTTGGAGAATAGTTTGACTCCCTCTTCTTTGTGGCAGCCCCTGAAATATTTGAACACTGCTATTGTGTCTCCCCTAGTTCTTCTTTTCATTAAACTAGACGTACCAAGTTCCTGCAACCGTTCTTCATATGTTTTCGTTTCCACCCATTGTTTCTTGTCCTGCCCTCAGGTTCTTTGGAGAATAGCTTGATTCCCTCTTCTTTGTGGCAACCCCTGAGATATTGGAACACTGTTATCATGTCTCCTTTAGCCCTTCTTTTCATTAAGCTAGACATACCAAATTCCTTCATATGTTTTGGCTTCTAGTTCCCTAATCTTCTTTGTTGCTCTTCTCTGCACTCTTTCTAGATTCTCAACATCTTTTTTACATTGTGGTGACCAAAACTTACGAAGGCATTATAAAATGGTATTAACACTTCACGTGATCTTGATTCTATCCCTCTGTTTATGCAGCCTAGAACTATGTTGGCTTTTTTGGCAGCTGCTGCACACCGCTGACCAGTGGTGGGATTCAAAATATTTTACTACCAGTTCTGTGAGCTTGGCGGGTGTGGCTTGCTGGGTGTGAAAGGATACTGTAAAATCTCCATTCCCTTCCCACTCCAGGGGAAGGATACTGCAACATCCTCATTAACTCCCCACTCCAGGAGAAGGTTACTGCAAAATCCCCATTTCCTCCCGATCACCTGGGACTCAGGAGGCAGAGAATAGATGGGGGGGGGGGGCAGTCAGAAGTGGCATTTGCCAGTTCTCCAAACTACTCAAAATTTCCGCTACCCGTTCTCCAGAACTGGTCAGAACCTGCTGAATACCACCTCTGATGTTGACCCATGGTTTTCTATGTGGCATTTTAAACTTTTCAGCATTAATATAAGCACACTGATCTGGAAATAATTCCAGATACCATTTTTTTAAAAAAATGCTACCACTGTGTAAAGCTTTAAACCCTAAATGCTCATGATGGAGTTATTGTTACAAAAGTGCTAATAAACACAAATTGTTCCCTTGAAAAAATCAGAGAAGCAAATAGAGCTGAAAGAGATTAAAAAAACTATCTCCTGGGTAATTTTAACAATGCGTACCTTAAAGGAAAAGCATGATGTCTAAGCATCTTCTAGTAGCAGTGTCTTAATGCAGTTCATCAGAATTACATTGAATATTTTGTTTTAAAAATTGCCTCAGCTTCTTCTGCACAAAGTTAGAAATAATTATTTAAAAGTACAAAATTTACATGTTTTGTTCTGATGTCTCTGGCTTTTTAACTTTCTCTTTGACATCCCTTGCTTGGAGATTTTTTTACTCCTTAATCTCCCAAGTTCCATCCTTCTCAGTGGGTTATCATCAGAGGTGGTATTCAGCCGATTCGGACCAGTTTGCCTGAACCGGTAGTGGAAATCAGGGGTTGGCCCGCCCATCCACCCACCCCGGCTCTATGCCATTCTATTTAGGCACTTTTTGGAGGTTGGGCGCATGCACAGAAAGTACGTGCATGAGCAAAGCGCATGCATGTGAAGCAAGCGGGCACACAAGGGGCGAACCAGTGGTAACAAAATGTAAAACCTATTGGTGGTTATCATGTTTCTACATACTGTTATTATTTTAAACGTGACTGGATTGAAGATTATGTTGTGTGCCTGTGTGCATGAGGGTGTGTGCATGAGTGTGTACATGATTTTGTGTGTGTGTGTGTGTGTGTGTGTGTGTGTGTGTGAGTGAGAGAGAGACAGAGAGGCAGACAGAGAGAGAGATGTGGAGAGAGTTTGTGGGGTGGAGGCAAAGCCTTCTGTTTTGATTCTTCGAAGTAATTTATGTCTTTTCCTCTTTCTTCTACTTTTCCTTTTGAAGCAAACAAGCTTCAGATTTAAGACTTATTAGGTACCAGTGGGAAGCACTGATCTTTCACTTCTAGATAGTTAGGTCATGCAGCGAAAGAGAAACAAGAGAGAGAGAGTTTTATGCAAGTGGAAATGCCTGCCTTCTACAATTCCTTTCTGAAATGAGCAAGGAGAGATCTATTTATACTCTTATCTCTAGGGACAGGATGGTAGTTTAGAGCTAGATGGAACAAGCATTAAAATAACTAACAACTGCTAGTACATATTTGGTTCTGCCATAATCACACCCAGATGTCTGACAAACAATTTACATGTTGTTATTCTCCTAAAAAAGCGGATGGATATTATAATGCCCCTGGGCAATGTTTTTTAGGTTACGAGAAAGTTTATCTTTCCCCTTGGATGGGTATAAGCCCTATAAATGTTGATGTATCAGAGGCATCCAATGAAAGGAGAAGTGTTCAAGTGTAAATGTGATAAATGCCCAGCAAGTTAACAAAGAACGCTGCATAAACAACGTCCAAGGATAGGAAAGACAGTGTAACAGTCATAAAAAGAAACTTAGACTTAAAATCATAACAAGGTAGCAATTGAATAAATTATGGTGAAATAATATAAAGCATAAGATAACAGAGTGAAAGTTAGTCTAGAACACAGGTCGGCAACCTACAGCTCTGGAGCTGCACGTGGCTCTTTCATCCCTATGATGTGGCTCCTTGTTGCCGGTTGGCTCCACAATTGATAGGGCTTTTGGTTAGGACTGGTAGAGGAAAAAGGATGCCAGGCTAGGAGGAAACTTGGGAGGGGTGGGAAGAGAGAAACCAAACTTCCGGTTGGCAGAGGAAAAAAGGATGCTGCACTAGGAAGAGACTCTATGGTGGGAGAATTGGACTTCCTGTTGGCTCCAGAATTGAACGATTGCCTTCCAGTTAGGACCTTTGTGGCTCTTTGAATGTTTAAGGTTGCCAACTCTTGGTCTAGAAATAGAGCAAAATATACATACAATAAAATGAAAGAACAAAGAGTTTTCACAATGTCATCATGTGATATGGCGAGTTTGACACCGGTGCTTTAGAGTGAGTTGGTCAAGCAAGGTTGAATGTGTTACTTGCAGAGTTAAAGGACTTGCAGATTGGGACCACCTGTGAAAAGTGGCTATAGCACCCAGATTTGTCTTCTATGTGATGACAAAGATCTGTTCATTTTGGTATAAAATTTCTGAAAGTCTGGTGCGATTGAAAGAAAGACCACAATAACACAGTTTGGCTAAGATTCCTGTCAGAATATTCATGAACTGGCAGAGACATGGTAAAAAGGTCAGCCAATGAATACGGCTTAGTAACAAGGTCAGCCAATGGGAGCTGAAACAGTTTGGAGTCTGGGTGTAGCTTAGCCCTGAACTGAAACTAAAAGAAACTAATTCTCTGTATAGCCTGCTGTATCTGAACCTGCTTACAATCTCTCCTTTCTACCACATTGGAAGAATCCGCTGTTGGTATTGTACATTTAATCATGTGTTATTACGTATATAAAGAAGATAATGAATCCTGCTGAATCAGCTATCTGTGTGTGCTTTCTGGATTTGATTTTTGTAACAAGCTGTGACAATTCATCCCATCCCACCTTAATGAAAATCCATCACAAAGAATTGATGGGGACCAATAAATCTTTGAGCAATAGGGGTTTGAGCTAACAAGAGTGTTGAGGCAAACACAGACCTTTGCTTCCCATAGAATCTTGAGAGTTTCCATATGGATTAATGGATATGAAATAGCATAAGAATTCAGAATAGCACTGTAATGCTCTTGCTCTGCCTCCAACATTGAAAATCACTTTTATTTGCAATGAAAATGCATTTATTCTTTAAAATCAATTTCTTCAATAATATTCAGACTCAAATATTCCAACTGTTTCTGAGACTTAATCTATTAAAAAACTTTCCGTAATGTTAATCTTGCTTTTATCTGTTTATTTTGAATTCTTAAGGCCAATAAAGCCTCAGTTTCATTTTTTTAAATGAAAGACTGAAGGCATTCACCTAGTTTTCTGGCTTTGTCATTTTGAAGGTGTCTAACTCAGTGGTGGGATGCAACCAGTTTAACAACCGGTTCGGTGAGTGCGTGCTTTACTTCGCTTTGCACACACGTGCAGCTTTCAAAAAATGACCTTTTAAAGCTTCAAAACTTACCTTCTGTGTCAGCACCTCTGATTAAAACAGCTGACGCATAGCAATCCCCTGTGCCACGCAAATCAGCTGAGCTAAAAAACAGGGAAATATAGTTCAGGAAAGCACAGGGTTGGGTGGCCAGCGTCAAATGCTCACAGGAACTACCGGTTCACCCGAACCGATCCGAACTGGCTGAATTGCACCCCTGGTCTAACTTCTTTGAAGCAGTTCACAGGGAATTTCTGAAGGTACGAACATAGTGCATTTTGGAGACTCCAGCTGTGGCTGGAGTAAGACTGGCTAATTCCACCCCTATCCCAATTCTCCCATCTTTTGGACACCATTGCCTTGCAGTCTTCTTATGAGGAACAACTGTATGGGACATAACTTGGATGTCTCTTTCTCCAGCTAGATCAAAGGAGCCAATCTACCCATTGGCTGCTTCTTCTTAGCTACAATTGCCAGCTCCGCATTGTTTTCAGCCCACCATTTCTCCCCTGGACGTCCCCCATTTATGTATTTCTCTATCAAACTTTGTAAGATGGGGCACTGATCCACTGTAGAGTCCTCCTTCTTAAGTCTTGCTTGTTCATCAACTGAGAGTTCTTCTTCCAGCCCATTCAGTAATTTGTAATACATGAAGGAGGCTTTGCAGGCTAATTGGATAGTAGTATCATGCTATTTCCATTTTTATGGATGGAAATACAGGTAGTCCTCAACCTATGACCAAAACTGAGCCCAAAATTTTCATTGCTAAGCAAGATAGTTGTTAAGTGAGTTTTATCCCATTTTATGATCTTTCTTGCCACAGTTGTTCAGTGAATCACTGCAGTTGCTGTGCTGGAGAAGCGAGCGGGCAAGAGGTGAAAGGCGCATGCAGCAGGGCTCCGGCTCCGCTCCGTCAGCGCACAATGGACGACGAAAGGCTCGGAGCGGCTCGGAGCGGCGGCTGGAAGACGCCGAACATGCAGGGGTTTTACTGACCATCCACCCCTGCTTATCACCCACAAACCATCTGCCTCTTGTTGCCCAACGCGGACCACCCACCAGCCCCATTTGAAGATCTGACCAGCCCTCCATTCCCCCACCAAGAATTGTGGTTTCTGACACCTGATAATTTACCACCTGCACCCAAGCCTGCTACACTGCACTGGACTCAAACATCTACAGCACCCAAAATGGACCCCAGGCCCTGCTTAAGCCATAATTGTCATATATCCGAGGTCAGACCTGCTTCTACTGCGGGAGTCCCCCCTCTCACAGGTATGGCCCTCCTCCCTTTCGAGGGCCCACCTTGATGACAGATTTATCAATCTAGAGAGGTGGAGGAAGTGGAGACTCAGGGGTTTTTTAACAAAATTTTTATCTAAATGTCATTTAAATGTTTTAGGGGGTTCCAGGGTGGGGGAGGGGGTTAATCAGGCCAAGAAAGGGGTTAGTACCAGGCGGACAGGTGTGGTTAATAGGGGAGTGAGCGGAGCTGGGGAGGGGAGGGAGAAGAACGACATTCCATTAGAGGGTCTTCCCATCTTAACGGTCGTAGGGAGGGGTAGGTGCGTGGATAGACGAAGATTCTGTAACCGGTTGGGAGACCGTGGTCATTGGACACGACCGGTCATTTGTCCCAACCCCTGCACTCTAGGTGGCCAGGATCTACAGAGCCAGGGCCTGAGGCTGATGTTGTGCAACGCGAGGTCCGTTGTCAATAAGGCCCCCCTCATTAATGATTTGATCTCGGAGGGGGTGCCGGACCTCGCAGGGATAACGGAGACCTGGTTGGGCCACGAGGGGAGTCTACCCCTTGTGGAAATGTGCCCACCAGGCTACCGTGCATTCCATCATCCGCGGGCCCTGAGTAGGGGTGGTGGGGTAGCGGTGATTATAAGGGAGGGGCTGGAGCCGAGAGAGTTCACTGTGCCACAGATATCCGGGTGTGAGTCTCTGTGCGTGAGGTGGGGTCCAGGGAAACAGTTGGGCTTGCTGATTGTATACTTGGCTCCTCGCTATGCATCAGCAGCCCTGCCCGAGCTCCTCAAGATGATCGCAGAGATGGCGGTTGAGACCCCCAAACTATTGGTTATGGGGGATTTCGACCTGCCGTCGATAGGTGAATCATCCGAGGCAGCTCGGGAGTTCATGGCTTCCATGACAGCCATGGACCTGACCCAAATAATTCAGGGCCCCACACACGAGGGTGGCCACACTCTGGACCTTATTTTTGTCTCTGGCCAGTGGACGAGTGATCTGGGAATAGGGGAATTAGTCATTATGCCCCTGTCATGGTCAGATCACTCACTTCTCCGGCTCGACTTCCCTGGCGCTACCCCCCACCGCGGGGAGGCGGAACCAAAATGTCCTAGATGGTTCCGCCCCAGGCGCCTGATGGAACCGGATAGGTTCCAGACGGAGCTTGGGCCACTTCCTGTAGCCCTGACCCTCTCCCGGATGGAGGACCTGGTGGCCGCATGGAATAGTGCGGCTGCCGGGGCCTTGGACCGGGTTGCGCCTTTGCGGCCTCTCCTGCGGCAGCGAGCCACCCTGGCCCCTTGGTTTACTGAGGAGCTAAGGGTGATGAAATGCCACAAGAGATGCCTAGAGAGCAGATGGAGATCTTCACGCTCCGAATCTGACCGAACACAGGTAAGAGCCTATTTACGGACTTACCTTGTGGCATTAAGAGTGGCCAAACGTTGATACTGCACCACTCTTATTGCGTCCACAGATAACCGCCCTGCTGCCCTGTTTCGGGTGACCCGCTCCCTCCTTTCACAGAGGCCGCGGGAAGCCCCTCTGCAGGGTAGAGCAGAGGAATTTGGGGAATATCTGCAGGACAAAATCGCTCAAATCCGGAGTGAATGGGTCCCCCTCAGTAGTCTAGAGGGGACATCAGAGCCGAGTCTTGAGGGACCATTCTGGGAGGAGTTTGACTCTGTTGCCGCCGATGATATGGACAGGTTGCGTGGGCGACTGCGAACCACTACATGTTTACTGGACCCGTGTCCCTCCTGGCTTATACTGGCATCCTGGGAGGTTACACGAGGCTGGCTCCAGGACCTAGTGAACGCTTCATTGAGTGAGGGGTCCTTACCGGCCGTCTTGAAAGAGGCGGTGGTGAGGCCCTTACTCAAGAAGCCTTCTCTGGATCCAACTGAGTTAGCTAATTACCGTCCCGTCTCCAACCTTCCCTTTCTCGCGAAGGTTGTAGAGAGTGTAGTGGCGCAACAGCTTCCACGGCCCTCTCGCCTCTCCTGTTCAACATGTATATGAAGCCGCTGGGTGAGATCATTCGTGGTTTTGGGGTCGAGTACCATCTGTACGCTGATGATACTCAGTTGTACATCTCCACCCCGAACCACCCCAAAGAGGGCGTCAAAGTGATGTCTCAGTGCCTGGAGGCCGTACGGGTCTGGATGGGAAGTAACAGACTCAAACTCAACCCCTCCAAGACGGAGTGGCTGTGGTTACCGGTGCCCCGATTCAACCAGTGGATTCCATCACTGGCCATTGGGGGCGAACAACTGGCCCCCGTGGAGCGGGCACGCAATTTGGGCGTCCTCCTGGATGCCCGGCTGTCGATGGATGACCATGTGACAGCCGTGGCTAGGGGGGCATTCCAACAGGTTCGCCTGGTGCGCCAATTGCGTCCCCTATTGGATCGGGACGCCCTTCGCACAGTCACTCATGCGACGGTGACGTCCCGTCTGGACTATTGCAATGCTCTCTACATGGGGCTTCCCTTGAGATGCACCCGAAGACTGCAGCTGGTCCAGAGTGCGGCCGCACGGGCAATTATGGGATGTACTAGGTACTCCCATGTAACACCTCTCCTGCGCGGGCTGCACTGGCTACCTGTGGTTTTTCGGGTGCGTTTCAAGGTGCTGACTATCATCTTCAAAGCGCTCCATGGCACAGGACCTAGTTATCTGCGGGAGCGCATCCTACCCCATACATCCTTGCGACCAATTCGCTCTCACAGAGAGGGGCTCCTCTGGGTGCCGTCCACCAGGCAATGCCAGCGGGAGGCGCCCAGGAGTAGGTCCTTCTCTGTGATGGGCCCGACCCTATGGAATGACCTCCCTCCCGATATTAGAACAACTACCGATCTCCGCTCCTTCCGCAAGAAATTAAAGACCCACCTGTTCCATTTAGCCGGCCTGGCCTAACCGTAGTTTTAATTTCCAACACTTCTGGCCGGTTTTTAACCCCTGGGGATAGATTTTTTTAGATTGCTTTTAATTTTTGTTTTAGAACGGTTTTATATTGTTTTGTTTTAATGGGTATCCGATATTGTATTTTGTTTGTGGTTTTTAGCTGTGTTTTGTACACCGCCCCGAGTCCCTTCGGGGAGAGGGAGCGGTTTATAAATGTAATAAATAAATAAATAAATAAATAAATAAATAAATAAATAAATAAATAAATAAATAAATAAATAATAAATAAATAAATAAATAAATAGTTGTTAAATAAATCGAGCTTCTCCATCACTTTGCTTGTCAGAAGGTTGGGCAAGGTGATCACATGACCCCAGGACTCTGCAACTGCCAGACCTCCCCCAATTCAATCCAATCCTTTAGGAAAGAAAAGCTTTGACTCCATTTGATCAAAGCAAAGTCTTGGTGGGTCATTCTCTCTCAGCCATCTGGATAGATCCAGCCCACTGGGAGGGGTTTTCAAGGATGCTCCCCCTCCCCAGGCCTCAATGTCTTCCTGTTTCCTTCCTTGAGCCCAGGTTGAAATCCAGCAGTTTCTGACCAGTTCTGAAGAATCGGTAGCGGAAATTTTGAGTAGTTTGGAGAACTGGCAAATGCCAACTCTGGCTGGCCCCACCCCTATCTGTTCTCTCCTCCCAAGTCCCAGCTGATTGGGAGGAAATGGGAATTTTACAGTATCCTTCCCCTGGAGTGGGGAGGGAATGGAGATTTTACAGTATCTTTCCCCTGGAGTGGGGAGGAAATGGGTATTTTGCAGTATCCTTCCCCTGCAGTGGGGAGAGAATGGAGATTCTACAGTATCCTTTCACACCCACCAAGCCATGTCCGCCAAGCCCACAGAGCAGGCTTAATGTCAGACCTGCCCCAACTCAATCCCTTACGAAAGAAAAGCCTTCAACTCCACTTAGTTAAAGCAAAGGTTCTTTTACTAAGGAAGTTGGTTGCAGTAAAGTCAAGCCAGCTTTGAAATCTACTGTGCTCGCTAGATACAAAAATAAGTTTTAGGTTTGCCCCAGTTGTGGGATTCAAAAATGTTTACTATGTTCTGTGGGTGTGGCTTGGTGGGTGTGGCAGGGGAAGGATACTGTAAATCTCCATTCCCACCACACTCCAGGGGAATGATACTGTAAAATCTCCATTCCCACTGCACTCCAGAGGAAGGATACTGTACCGCTCTCCAGAGGAAGGATACTGTAAAATCTCCATTCCTTCCCTACTGCAGGGGAAGGATACTGTATAATCTCCATTCCCACTGCACTCCAGGGGAAGGATATTGTAAAATATCCATTCCCACCTCACTCCAGGGGAAGGATACTGTACCGGACTCCAGAGGAAGGTTATTGTAAAATCTGCATTCCCTCTCCACTCCAGGGGAAGGATACTGTAAAATCTCCATTCCCTCCCCACTCCAGGGGAAGGATACTGCAAAATCTCCATTCCCTCCCCACTCCAGGGGAAGGATACTGTAAAATCTCAATTCCCTCCCCACTCCAGGGGAAGGATACTGCAAAATCTCCATTCCCTCCCCACTCCAGAGGAAGGTTATTGTAAAATCTGCATTCCCTCTCCACTCCAGGGGAAGGATACTGTAAAATCTCCATTCCCTCCCCACTCCAGGGGAAGGATACTGCAAAATCCCCATTCCCTCCCCACTCCAGGGGAAGGATACTGCAAAATCTCCATTCCCTCCCCACTCCAGGGGAAGGATACTGTAACATCTCCATTCCCTCCCCACGCCAGGGGAAGGATACTGCAAAATCTCCATTCCCTCCCCACTCCAGAGGAAGGTTATTGTAAAATCTGCATTCCCTCCCCACTCCAGGGGAAGGATACTGCAAAATCTCCATTCCCTCCCCATTCCAGGGGAAGGATACTGCAAAATCTCCATTCCCTCCCAATTCCAGAGGAAGGTTATTGCAAAATCTCCATTCCCTCCCCAGTCCAGGGGAAGGATACTGCAAAATCCCCATTCCCTCCCCACTCCAGGGGAAGGATATTGCAAAATCTCCATTCCCTCCCCACTCCAGGGGAAGGATACTGCAAAATCTCCATTCCCTCCCCACTCCAGGGCAAGGATACTGTAAAATCCCCATTCCCTCCCCACTCCAGGGGAAGGATAGTGCAAAATCTCCATTCCCTCCCCACTCCAGGGGAAGGATACTGCAAAATCTCCATTCCTTCCCCACTCCAGGGGAAGGATACTTTTAGATTCGGGCAACAAGAGAACAGACTCCAGACGATAGTGACAACAACAGCTCTTTATTTAGTAGTAGTAGTGATCCAGCTTGGCTTGGGGTCTAGAAGCTCCCCTTTTATAGGGATCGGGTACACCTCCCATCCAATCAGAACAACCCCTTGTTCCCGCCCTAGTGGCGGACCTGAGTGGAGACTTACAGCGGTTTATGCTAATATCTAACACCCCTCCCCTCTTAGATGGAGTGTTCCGGTTAGTGACAAAGTCCTGTAAGTATGCCGGTTTCTGCCTTACTCGGGTGGACCGTCGAAGTTCGGATTGAGTTGGAGCGGGCGTGAGATCGGCGTGTTCCTCTTGTTCCGATTCACTGACAGGGGATGGTAGGTTTCCCTCGCTCGGAGGCTGTTCCTCTCTATCGTTGATCTCCGGTTCCACCCCAGGCTCTGTGGTGCTCTAATCCTCTGTGCTCGGATGTTCGGGTTGTTGCAGTGGCTGTCTTTCCGATGGAATGAAGTCTTCATTTGCTGATCGTAGGTTGGAGTGCATTAGGCGACCTCGGAGTTGGTCTATGTGCCTCTTCCAGTTCCTCCCGTCCTCTAGTTCCAACAAGTATGATCGAGGGCCCGTGATACCAATTATCTTTGCCGGAATCCACAGCGTCCCCCCTGCATAGTTGTGAGCGTATACTGAATCCCCTATGCTAAAGTTTCGAATTTTGCTTGTGGAGTCTGGGGGCGATGTGGCAGAGTAGTTTGGGTGAAGCCGGACCAGGTGAGAGCGTAATCGGCGACCCATGAGGAGTTCAGCGGGGTTCCTTCCGGTCGTGGCACTAGGGGTAATATGTTGGATTAGTAAATAATGGTCGATTTGTGTTTGCCAATCACCTGGGCCCATCCTAGCGAGGGCCTCTTTTGCAGATCGCACCATTCTCTCCACCTGTCCGTTCGATGCCGGATGGAATGGCGCGACGAGGGCATGCCGAATTCCCTGACTCGCTAAATATGTTTCAAATTGCATGGCCGTGAATTGGGGCCCATTATCGGAAACCAGGAGGTTGGGCAGGCCATGAGTGGTGAAAAGCCGCTGTAGTACCTTGATGACTGCCTCTGCCGTAATTGAAGTCATCAGGACTACTTCCAACCATTTAGAGTATGCGTCCACAATTATTAGAAACGTTTGCCCTTGCACTGGTCCTGCGAAGTCGATGTGGATTCGCGACCAGGGTGCTTTCGGTTTGTCCCATTCTGTAGCGGGCGCTTCAGGAGGGGCTGGTCTGGACTCTTGGCACGGATCATAAGTGGCTACCCATTCCTCTATCTCCTTGTCCATGTTCGGCCTCCAAACGTAACTCCTAGCTAATGCTTTCATCCTAACGATCCCTGGATGCCCAACATGTAAAGCTTCTAATACATTTCTATGCAATGTGTATGGTACAACAACTCGATCCCCCCACAATAAACAACCTTGTAAAACCGACAGTTCATCACGCTTAGACCAAAACAGTTTGAATTCGGGTCCCACATTCCCTTTAGGCCACCCCCTCCATACCCAAGTTTGTACTTGTCTGATTATGTTGTCCTTTGCAGAAAACCTAGCAACGTCCACAGAAGAAACTGGGCCTGAGTCCAAACAGTCAATCAAAAGGACCGGTATTTCGGGAGTGGGGTCTGTTAACAGTTCTGGTAGTGGGCAACGGCTGAGTGCGTCTGCATGTCCTAATGTAGCACCCGGTTGATGTATCAGTTTGTAGGAATACGCAGCCAGGAAAACAGTCCACCTGGTCATGCGCGGAGAGTGAGACCGGTGTGGGGCGGTTTCCCACCAAAAGACACAACAACGGCTTGTGGTCTGTGATAAGTTCGAAATCGCACCCCTAGAGATACTCGTGGAAACGTTTGACTCCAGCCACAGCGGCTAACGCTTCCCTGTCCATTTGGCTGTAGTTCCATTCCACCGACGACAAAGTCCTTGAGTAGAACGCGATGGGGGCTTCGTTTCCATTTGGCATTCTGTGGCTCAGTACTGCGCCGACGCCGAAAGGTGATGCATCGCAGGTCAATACCAGTGGTAGAGTTTGGCTGTACTGGATGAGTAGAGAGTCGGTCGTGAGCAGGCGCTTGACTGCGGCGAAGGCGGCCGCCTCTGAACGTCCCCAGGTCCACTTCGCGTTCTTGGCTAGGAGTCGATGTAGCGGCTCAGCGACGGTAGCTTTCTGTCTTAGAAAAACGCTGTAGAAGTTAAGAAGCCCGAGGAATGCCTGCAACTCGGTCTGATTTCGTGGTGTGGGGGCATCCTGGATCGCCTTAATTTTCTTCGATGTTGGGTGTATACCCAGTCCATCTATTTTATAACCCAGGAATTCTACGCTAGGCACCTTAATTTGGCATTTTTCCTTCTTTAGACGGAGACCCTTTTCTCTAATTCTGGCCAAAACAGTTCTAACACGTTTTAATAGTTGCTCCTCGTTTGCAGCAGACACCAAGATGTCGTCAAAATATGGGACGACTCCTGGTATGCCCTGCAAAAGCCGTTCCATGACGCTTTGGAACAATCCTGGAGCGATGCTTACGCCGAATTGTAACCAGTTACATTTAAAAGCACCCCTGTGCGTCACTATAGTTTGGGCCTCCGCCGTGGCGCTGTCCACAGGCAACTGCTGATACGCTTGTGCCATGTCTAGTTTCGCAAAGATTTTTCCTGGCCTCAACGAGTGCAATAAGTGTTGGACTACGGGCACAGGATACGCGCTTTGTTGTAGGGCGACATTAATTGTGCATTTATAGTCCGCGCAGATGCGGACTGACCCATCTGGCTTAACTGGGGTCACGATTGGGGTTTCCCATCGCACGTGATCCACTGGTTCAAGGATCCCCTGCTCTACGAGCTTATCAATTTCTTTGTCAATCTTGGGACGGAGTGCAAAGGGCACTCTTCTAGGTTTGAGTCGGATTGGCGCCACTTGTAGATCCAAATTGAATGATATTGGTTTTCCCACATACGTACCAAGACCGGGGCTGAACACATCCTCGAACTCCTTAAAAATTTCCTCAGCGCTACTGTTCTCCACGGCGTTGATTCCGGTGACTTCTAGTCCCAGGGCTTCGAACCAATCCAGTCCCAGGAGGCTCTGTAATGGCGCGCTGGCGATGGTCACGGGCAGCTGGGCTATGATGTCTTTGAACTGGACCCGAAACGTGCCTTAACCCATGATGGGGACCCTGTTCCCCTGGTAGTCTTGTAGCAGGATGTCTGGCGTTCGCAGTTGGCGCTTTTTAAGGCTCGGAATTGCCTTTTTCATGGCTAACCACAAGATGATCGTCAGGGACGATCCCGTGTCGACTTCAAGCTCGCAAGGGGAGTCCTCCAGGAGGACAGTGAGTTTCAGCTTTTTAGGCCGCTTTGTGAGGACCTGACCTATCGTTGTGAGATAGGTTCTCATTGGTTCTCTCTGGGTAGATTTGCTCGTCCAGGTCCCTGAACTCGCAATGCGTTGCTGCTTTCCGAAGTGCTGCAACGTACTGGTTGATGGATTCTCCCTCCTTCTGATTCCTCATGTTGAATTCCTGGCGGCGAACGTGGCGGGAAGGTTTTGGCGCGTAATGTGTTTGCAGCGTCTGCTGTAGCGCCGTCCATGTTACTGCCTGGATGGGGGTTGGCTCAGAGAGATCCCTGGCCATCTCGAAAACCTCTCGACCACAGTAGCTCAGGAACATATTCTTTTTCCGAGAGTCCGGTACTCCTGTGAGATCGTTTGCCTCGAGGAAGCATTCGAATCTCAGCATGTAGGATTCCCAATGCTCGGCGATTGGGTCGTATGGAGTTGGTGGAGCATGCATCGACATCTTGTCTGTGTTTGAATTTGCCGCGCTGAGATGGCTGCCAGAATTTCTGCCGAACTCCGAGGCTGGATCGGATCCGTAGATTCTGGAGGTAGCTTCTTCATCCTATCTGTCTCTCGATCCCACCCTCGTTGCCAATGTTAGATTCGGGCAACGAGAGAACAGACTCCAGACGATAGTGACAACAACAGCTCTTTATTTAGTAGTAGTAGTGATCCAGCTTGGCTTGGGGTCTAGAAGCTCCCCTTTTATAGGGATCGGGTACACCTCCCGTCCAATCAGAACAACCCCTTGTTCCCGCCCTAGTGGCGGACCTGAGTGGAGACTTACAGCGGTTTATGCTAATATCTAACAGATACTGTAAAATCTGCATTCCCTCCCCAATTCAAGGGAAGGATACTGTAAAATCTCTATTCCCTCCCCACTGCAGGGGAAGGATACTGCAAATCCCCATTCCCTCCCAATCAGCTGGGGACTCAGGAGGCAGAGAATAGATGGGGGCGGGCCAGTCAGAGATGGTATTTACAGGTTCTCCGAATTACTCAAAATTTCTGCTACTGGTTCTCTAGAACTGGTCAGAACCTGCCGAATACCACCTCTGGTTGGCCCCAGCCCACCCTTCCCCCGTGACCAGTCCATTTCCAACCAACCAGAGATTACCAAGATGTTTTGAGAACTCTGAGATATTTGGGGATAATCTGGATATTTCTCAGGATGCCTGGTAGTGGAATGCTAATACAAACAGGATTCAGCTGCTCTGGTCCTTCTAATCTGTCATTCCCCCCCCCCCCCAGCCTGATTTCCTATCATGTACACACAAAGCTTTATTGCCTTTTCATCCTTCCCCTTTTCATCTTCTCTCCCCTTCTTCTTTCGATGGCAGGATGCCTGTGAGGCGCCAAGCCAAGCCAGGGAGAGCTGACAGCAATCTTCATAAACATGAGCCAGTTGTCAAGCATCTGAATTGTGATCATGTGGGGATCAGTGGTGGGTTGCTAACTTGTTTAATACCAGTTCGGTTGTGCTTGCACCCATGCCCACATGTTTCTGTGCATACCTCCTGCTGCTACCCTTACCAGTTCAGCTGAACTGGGCTGAACCAGGAGCAACCCACCTCTGGTGGGGATGCTGCAATTCATAAGTGTGAGAAACAGTCATAAAACTGGTCATTTTCAGCGCTGTTGTAACTTCAAATAGTCACCAAATAAAAGGTTGTAAGTTGAGGACTGCCTGCAATTGAAATAATAGAAAATAATTACTACCTGTAATTATAGACTGAATATAATTACCTGGGTATTATTAATATGTATGAAAAATGCAGCCAAGGCAGAGACTTATTTGAAGAGGTGTATACTCCCAAAAGTCAAGATGGTGGCCATAATCACATGATCAAAGCCCCACCCACTTCTATGCAAAGAAGGTATAGGGCTGAGGTAGCTGTGGCTGCCAACTTGGCTTTTTTTGACACTCCCATGGATGCCTCTGTATGCTTTTAGACCATCTTGTGCTGCTCTTATCTGTTGGGTCTTGATATGTCAGGGACAGGGGTGAAATCCAGCAGGTTCTGACAGGTTCTGGAGAACCAATAACGGAAATTTTGAGTAGTTTGGAGAACCGGCAAATGCCACCTCTGGCTGGCCCCAGAGTGGGGTGGGAACTAAACTAAAGAACTTATAATTGACTTCAGGAGGAAGAGAGATGTACATTTACCATTGTACATAAATGGCGAGGAGGTGGAGAGGATTGGTAGTTTTAAATTTCTGGGCATTTATATCTCAGAGGGCCTCTCATGGACCATGAATACTAACATGCTTGTGAAGAAGGCACAGAAGAGGCTGTACCTCCTGAGAATGCTAAGGAAGATAAATCTATCTCAGCATCTACTTCTGTCCTACTATCACAGCACTATTGAGAGTGTCCTGACATATGGCATTCTTGCATGGTATGGGAGAAGCTCTGCAGCGGACAAAAAAGCTCTATAGAGAATCATTAAAACTGCCCAGAATATCACCGGGCTCCAGTTACCAGCCCTGGATGACATCTTCGCATCTCGCTGTTTGAGAAAGTTGCATAACATTCTCAGAGACTCTTCCCATCCTGCTTACAATCTTTGTAGACTGTTGCCTTCTGGCAGAAGATACAGAACAATTAAAACTAGGAGCACATGTCTTCTGAATAGCTTTTATCCCAGAGCTATAATTGCACTCAACAATGAACTAAAGGGCCACCATCAGTGACCTATTGGACAGCACTACTTGGTCTGTTGTGTGGATGTTTGGTTGGTTTGGGGCAGGGAATTTTTTTGTGGGTGGGGTTGTGTTTGGGGATTGTTATGTGTGTTGGGTCTGGTCTCTGGGTGGTATGTGAATTTCGTTGTATGTGTAAACTGTGTATATATGTACAATGACAATAAAGTAAAGTAAATAATGTAGATTTTGCAATATCCTTCCCCTGCCATGCCCACCAAGCCACACCACACCCACCAAGCCATGCCCAGAGAACCAGTAGTAAAAAAAAATTGAATTTCACCACTGGTCAGAGACATAATCTTCGGAAAAACAATTGAGGAACTCGAAGAGATATTTGATAAAGAACCCTTTTAAAAAAAAAAAAAGTAAGACCTTAGGTCCCTAATGTCTCCAAACCCACATGTGATTGTAAGAGCCTTGGATACGGCCTCCAGAATCTTCAAATGTTTTTTTCCAAAAAGGGAAATGTATTAAACCATGCATTTTAATTAAACAAATGAATTTAATTCAGTTCTATTAAATCAAACATAGTTTTGATTCTGGTATTGCCCATGTGTAATAGAGTTTCTTAAATGCCTCTGTCCAAAAAAACAGATCCATGCCCTTTATGTGAAAAATCCTTAAAGGACCTACAGCGATAGGGAACTTTATATTGCAAGAGAGTCAGACATTAAAAGGGGAACCCCAAGCTGTCAATCCAATAATTGCCAGAGACATCCAGAATCTGCGAAGATCAGACGTTGAAAAATCAATTAGGAGCAGGAATGCTCAAATGAGAAAGGGCTGACTGAATTTTGCTTCTGGCTTTTCTCTTTGGAGTTCTCCTCTGGGGCTGGCTGGATGCCTAGGAAGAAAGAAAGCTGCAACCCATCGAAATCTGAATTGGAGATCAGAGAAGTATACAGCAAACGAAGATTGGGGAAAATGAGATGTGGTACAGAACTGACATTCTTTTAAGGACTGGGATCTGAGTGACTTTGTGCTGCATGGAAGATTTGCAGAAAATGCTGGGCAAGAGAGTTGCTGATTGAAATCAGCTTCTAGAAGGAATAGTTTATTCCTTCTCTTCCCTTTTCCCTTTCTTGAGCTGTGCCTTTTAGTTTCCTTTTAGTTATTTGACCTTCATATGCATACGGTACTATAGACCTGAATTCATAATGAATCAGTGATGTTCATTCTGGGAAAAGAAATCAGTTGGTATCCCATGTGCAGAGGTGGTATTCAGCCAGTTCGGACTGGTTTGGGGGAATCTGCATCTCCGATGATCAGTTAGCCTTGCCCACCCACACCTGCCCTATCCTGTCCTTTATTTCCTGCTTTCTAGCTCATCTCTATCTCATGGCACAGCTGATTCCCCCCCCCCTCGCAGTTTTACTTACCATTGCTGACTTGGAAGGTAAGCAGCTCAGCTTCTAAATGCTCCATTTTCTTTAGGCACATGTGCACATGTGAAGCACAAGATTGTCCTTGTGTTTCATGCAAAAGTTTTGACCAGCTGTTGATTTGTAAGTTATGGGCTGAAAGACATTGAACTCAAAAATAAATTACAGGCTACGGGCCAAGGCAGAGACTGAAAGAATGTGATATAAAACAATGTGCATTCCAGTCATCTGCTGAATCAAAATAACATTTGTTGTATCATATTCTACTGAATTGGATCACCTCACATTCTACAGAATTGTACTCAAATCAGAGCTTATCAAACAATTCTAACTATCCTCCTTCCTTCCATGAACAAGCCTTTATTTTAATTGAATTAAGTTTTCAGTGGTGACACCAACATATAATTATTGCATGTAAACATAAATTACTTTGAATCAATAAAGGTGGCTTCTGTCTCATGCCTCCCCCAACCAGATGCCCTTCCAATCCCTTGAGTAAAAGTTTCTGAATTACCATGCAAGATTATAATTTCAGCAGTTGTAGTTAGTATTTAGCCAGTTCAGACTGGTTCCAGCAAACCGGTAGCTCTGATGATCAGCTGGCCCCGACCACCCACCCACCCCTGCTCTATCCTGTCCTTTATTTCCTGCTTCCTAGCTCATCATAGCTGATTCCCCCCCCCCCCCTTTGATGTTTTACTTACCATTGCTGACTTGGAAGGTAAACCGCTGAGTGTCTAAATGTTCCATTTTCAGCAGTGCGCTCTTTCGCTCACCAAACCAGTTGCTAAATCGGCAGCATCCCACCACTGGTTGTAGAGCTACACATCTGAAAAATAACAGCCTGAAGTCATCAAAAACATCTAGAAATATTTCACTGGATTTATCTTTCCCCCACCAACCAAACTCATTTTATTCTAGTTCTGTAAAAGTCAGTGATTATTTGCTGTAAGTCAAAGGGAAATGACTTTGCCTTCTGTTGTGTTTTTCTTCTAATGCATCCACTCTTCAAATAATTTCTTCCAATGTAATACTCTGAATACAAAAAGGGTTGTATGGTGTTTCCTATTTGCATGCATTTTTAGTTACCAGCTCCAATGTTTGGCAAAATATGGATATTAGGGCATAATTACATTCCAGATTGCATTTGGAATGTGTTTAAGTAAAATATGTGAGTCAGATAAGAATCTTTCTGTTCCAGCCCCCAAATTGCTTATAAATCTTCCCATAAATACTAACTGACGTATAGTGACCTAGCAAAGGGGGGTTTAGGTGTGCGTGTGTAAATACAAACACACAGTATATACATTTGCATGTGTGTATGTGCAGAATGCATATAGCAACTCTTTCTGCCTTTTTCATTTGCTACAGCATTGGGAAACTCCAGGAGAGCTGCTCGACAAATAAAGAGAGGCAGTTTGGTCTAGTGCAGGGGTGTCCAAACTTGGGAACTTTAAGACTTGTGGACTTCAACTCCCAGAATTCCCCAGCCAGCCACGCTGGCTGGGGAATTCTGGGAATTGAAGTCCACAAGTCTTAAAGTTCCCAAGTTTGGACACCCCTGGTCTAGTGGTTAAGGCACCAGGCTAGAAAGCAGGAGATAGTGACTTCAAGTCCCACCTTAGCCATAAAAGCCATCTGGGTGGACTTGGGCCAGTCACTCTCAGCCCAACTCATTCATAAGTTTGTTATTGGGAGAATAAGAGGAGGAAGGTATCTTGGATATGTTTTCTCCTTGAGTTGTTTGTAAGAATAATAAGGGGGGGGGTTTACAAATAAACAAATAAACAAATAACCAGACAACTAGCTGTCCTCCACCATCTGATCTGAGACTAACCAGACTGTTCTGACTTAGGCTTCACCAAATCAGGAGGCATACTCCTTGTCCTGACAAAACCCCTTTTTATTAAGCTAATGTGAATTCCTCTCATTCACCTCCAGCAAATTTCCCGGCAAACAGTCTTTCAAGGGTTAATTTATAGCCACAGACCTTATCAGGCTTGGAAAGCTGCCAAGCCAATATCTTCCAAATGCAATACAGTACAAGAAAATACTTGGCAAGGAGTCTCTGAGAGTCACAAACAAATCTTCACACTAATTAAATGAACAAATTATCTCCTGCAAACCCCACTCCTCTTTTGCTCCTCTTTATGCCCTATGGGAGGGGCCATTCACCGACCACTTGTGCCTTTACTCCTGAGTCAGCTCTTGTTCCTTAGCTGTTCTCTTTTCCTGACAGCTCTGCACATGTGCACATCAGGAACAGGCTCCAGCTGTTCTTCTACCCCACTGATATCTAACTCCGACAGTTATCAGGCAGCTGATAACTGTCAGATGGCCCTGGCCCAGGAGTGGGTTCCTACCAGTTCTAACCTCTTCTATAGAAGAGGTTCCACAAATCTACAGTGCCATTTAGAACCGGTTCCCACTCCCTCCCCCTGCCCGCCTGCACATCATCAAGATGAAGAGCAAGAGGAGGAATTCTTGGGGTTGAAGTCCGCAAGTCTTAAAGCTGTCAAGTTTGAACACCACTGGGTTTTTTTCTCCCTAAAGGGTTAGGGGTGCAAGGGTCTTGTAACTTGACAGCTTTAAGACTTGCGTGCTTCAAATGCCAGAGTTTTTGAGCCAACATTTTGGTTGCTAAGCAAGAGTGTTGTTAAGTGAGTTTCACCACATTTTATAAGTTGGCCATGCCCACCCAGTCACATGGCTGCCAAGCCACTCCCACCTGGTCACATGGCTGCCAAGCCACTCCCACCCAGTCACATGGCCAACAAGCCACTCCCACAAAGCAGGCCACAC